>NC_088691.1:37745563-38370563 GCF_028017835.1 Emys orbicularis | reverse complement strand
GGACATGCATTTTCAGGATGACATAGGAGTGGGGCACTGTACCATGGACCAAGGCTCCTTCCCCAAGATATCTAAGGTAAGATGGGGGTGGGAGGGCTAACGGTCTGGTGGGAGAGGGGATGGATGGGAGCTGAAAATGCTATCAACCCATATCCAGAAAAACAGCTCTATTTTTAATTCTTGACTACACTAACAGAGCATTTTTATTCCCCAGAACCCTCTCACCTCAAATCTTTGGATCTGTCAATCATTCTAATCTTTAATAAATTATATATATATATATATATATATATATCAGTATTCAGGAAACATTAGATTCACCATAGGACATCTACAGTACAGACAGCAGCTCTGTAAACCTCTGAATTACCCTGCCAATAAGAATTAATCCTGTTTTGAAGGAATCACCCCTAGCAATGAGAAGGTATCATGCTTCATTCTCTATGCTTTTCAACCCTTAGCTTCTCTACAGAGACTGAAACCAAGAGTATCAGTTTTGCCAGATATGATGGTTCTACTTTGTGCTGTGAACTGAAACTTAGTTTGCACAAGTATAAAAACAATCAACAGATGGTAACAGCTTTTAGTCTCTACTGTCCTTGGCCATATTTGAACTAGAAACCTAGAGGTAAAAAGCACTTTACCCATTTGCCAATTCCGTGTGAGCCAACCAGATCATCTGGGGACATGTTATTTCAAGTCAAGTGCTCAAATTAAACTCTTCCTCTTTGCTGCTTCCTATCACCTCTTCCCTGCCACCGCTTTTACATTTTGTATCAGATTTATATTCTTAAATGGTTGACAAAGATGATTAAATGAGTTTAAGGTATATAAATTAAGCTCTGCAAAATCCAAACCATTCCTCTCCTGCAATAACTCTACACATTTTTCTGCTCCCAATTATTTTTTTCCATAGAGGTATATCACAAGAATGTTATCCCATAAAAGTAGTAATGGAATCTCAGAATATTCACTTGTTCAAAGACACTTCAGGTATTTCAGTGCCAATATACTTCTAATTTGGCACATTAAAAATATTGAATAACCTGTCAGAAACAACTGTGAATATGACAGGAAGGAAAAGCTTCAGGATGACTGTTTCAAATCACTGAAAGGATGGTATAAGCAGTTTCATTTTTCAATTATTTTTCTCTGGCAGCTCTATAACCAGTGTCTTCCTGTTTTTCAGAGAATTTTTCATAATGCCTTTTCTTCTCCAAAAGAAGTCAATGTCTTAGTCGATTTCCAATTTCAACACCCTTAACAGCCATTGACTTTTTTGAAAAACAAAAGCTTATTTAAACCTCTGGCTATGATTTCTCAAGCTAAGAAAGCTGTGGTCAGCAGCCCACGCCACAAAAATAGCTTTTCTGCTTTAGTACCCTCTAACCACTTGGTGATCAGATGAGTCTGCAGGCCCTGTCTTTCTTTGCCTCTCTGCTCACTGAGAAATGTTGGGTCAGGGAGGTAAGAAATATCTGAATTTCCTTTTTATTATCAGTCATCCTGTACCCCTGGGATTTCAGGGACATTAGTTACAAGCCACGCTCTTGCTACAGAGGAAGACAAGGCAAACGTCAGAAATAGATGAAGTGATAGAATAAAAAGCTGGTAAAGTGCTTTGATGGCAAAGGTTATGCAAGCGTGAAGGAACACTCTTACACTTCCCATCAGTGGGGAAGAAGGGCCTTTGAAGTGCAATTTAATGGCCAAAAAGAAGTCATGAGCTGACCAAAAGAATCTAGATCTTACTGTCCTTCAGTTGGGGTGTGAATTATAACATTGACAGAGCACATAATGCTGATCTACTTTCAGCTGAAACAATTGTGAATAAGAAAAGTCATACAAACATTTATCTGAGCGACTGTGGGTGAAGCTCAGATTACAGAATCTGTTAAAGGTACAGGACTTTTAAAGCACACATTTTCTGGGGGCCCCAGCAATACTACAGTGATTTTAAATTACTACTGTTTATTAATGGTACCATCCACACTGTACTAGGCACTTTCCATGCACACAAGTGGGAATGGTTCCAGTCCCCAGGAACTCACATTCTAAATCAGACAAGCAGATACATGTAGCCAGGTCAGTCAGAAGAGGAACAAAAGGACTGTTCTATACATATTAGTAAGATCCACTGTAGGCAATACAACAGAAGTGTTTAAGACATATTTAAGAAATAGAGGGAGCGTAGAGGGCTTGTGGATGAGTTCAGGGAGGATGAACCATACACAGGGGTTACCTATCTAATGTCTGATAAAAAATTATGCATCTGCCAAGGTTAGCATAATTTAATTCTGGTTTGCTGGGGCGGTGACTACAGTAGACTACTATTTAATCTCCATCATTCTCCTCGTAGGACAGCATAGTTTCTACTCCTTTTTCACTAGCACCAGAGTCCAGCACTAGTGAGTGTAATAGGAGGGAATATGCGAATATGGGCACTGTGTGATCAAAGTCCTCTTCAACTCCTGGATGTCTGGCTACATAGATTTTAAATGTAAAGCTGGTATGCAATTGCATAAGGTAAGTGCCACTCAGTGGACATCTGACGGTTCTGGCCACTCTAACATTGTAGCCACCTTTTCTGGGTACATGGAAAAAATTTCTCTTTTATAAAGGAGCATCACTTTAATACCAAAGTGCCTTCAATGAAGCCAGAACTGAATAATTGCTATATCCCTACAGCTGTCTACAAGCCTCAGCAGACTAATTTTAAGCTTCTACTTCTTTATATCCTCACCCACATGTTAGCCAAATAGTAGAAGAAGAAAGACACATTACAATACCAATGTAAGCTATTCTGGGTGACAGTTGGTGTGAAACACTATGTAGAACCAAGTTATATTGTATCATATTATTGAATTATGGCTGGCATGCTTGCAGTCACAGTCACTGTATCTAATGCATTATTTGGTAAAATGCTTTGATATATTCTAACATGAGCGTTAGAAGGTACAACTTCATACAAAGCCTATTGCCTACAAATATTCTAATTTCCCAGCGCTAAGATTGTATGTTTTTGTTTTAAAAACAACATTCATTTTCTTCAAAATATTAGACCCAGTCTGCAAAACCCTTATTCCAAATTATATTTATTTCCATATGTAATCCCATTCACTTCAAAGGGATATACACTGGAGATAATAGTTTGCAGAATCAACTTATACATACATACATATATATACACCTCTACCCCGATATAACGTGACCCGATATAACATGAATTCGGATATAACGCGGTAAAGCAGTGCTCTGGGGGGGCGGGGCTGCGCACTCCAGCGGATCAAAGCAAGTTCGATATAACGCGGTTTCACCTATAACGCAGTAAGATTTTTTGGTTCCCGAGGACTGCGTTATATCGTGGTAGAGGTATATATACACAAACACACATACATATTCAAAGGGGAAAAAATACAGAAAACCAATCTTTAGTTTAGAAGGCTGCTTGTTCCCTCATTTTCTGCATTGGACCTTCAAATATGAGAATGTCAAAAACTGCCAATAAATTCCTTTCCCCAGTAAATTGACAAGCAAACAAGTAGAGGGAAAATCTTATGTATGGGCCAACACATCAAAGACACAATTTGCTTGCTGACCAAAGACTTGGCAGTGGAAACTTATAAAAGATGGGTTAAGAATGTCCTTGAAGCTGATCTCCAGTCCAGTTTTCTAAGTCCAGTTTTTTAAAACCAATTGTCAGTCGACTCACCAACCCACAAGGAGGTATATCAGGTTGGTTAAAGCAGATCATAATCCCAGCAACCTCATTTCTCTTGATTTCATGACTGCAGTATATTATTCCTCACTAAATCACACAGATGGGCAGTTTTCTAACATATTAGGTTTTGGGGCTGAAATCTAATATTTTTATCATTTTAAACAAAATTACATAAAAATTAAAATAAATTATATCAGATGTGCTCTCAAATTATCCCACAAAATTATTCTGATGGGTGTTTATAAATTTTTAAACAATGTTTACTTCTGAAACGTACAATTGCTTTTGACATTTCTTTGATGTATACTGAATTTTATCTATTTTTATTGTATTATGGAAGATACCTGGTTCATGTATTGGCATCTGTTTGATGTACTGAGTTCTTTGTATAAATTTTGTTATCCATCATGGCGAAAGCCAGATAAATAAATATATACAGAACATAAAAATATGTGCAGCACATCACAGGTACATTCAGTCACTTGCTCATGAATAATAGAGAGCAGAATTCTGACTTTGAAAACAATTTTGCACACAATTCTGCATGATTCCTAGACATCTGTGTCCTTGGACTTAAAGTATCATTTATATTAATGGGGTATTGGTTTAGTTCTTTTCTGATTAATATTAAACATTAGATTACACCACACTCCACATACAGTAACATCTAGGTTAAACCCCCTTAATGGTGAGGTTGAATAAGATTTAATACACAACATTATGCAACTAATGCAGCCTAAACTATGGAGCAACTACCAACACCCCCATAATACCTCTGTGTAACATTACATAAAGATAATATAGTCTAATATGTATGGTGCTATAATGTATATTACTACTTGTATGGGATGACCTTATTTTCAATTTTTACCAAAACCTGCCTCCCCTTTTCTTCCCCTCCACAAACAATAGTTACCATGGAAACAATTTTATCACTGGTACAGGAACCACTTGGTGATATCTGAAAGTAATGTAGTTTAAAGACAAAATAGGTAATAGTCTGAAATGCCTCTTCTATTGTGTGGGAAGAGTAAATCCAGGGGATGGTTACGACCATGAACATGCACCCTATGTAGTAAATGCCTTAATACTGTTTGTACTTTCTAGGAATATTGGGCTGGGGCAGTATCACGAAGCTTTATTGATTACAAAGTCACAAGTCTCTAACACATACATTAAAAAAAAAAGATCCCCTCCTCCCCCCCAAGAAGTCTTTGTAGACCACTCTAGTCGGATAGTTCAGGACTAAAAATTATTTCATCTACCTGAGATTACAGCTATTTTAACACACTACTCAAGGTGATCCTACAACACAGGGGGACTTGGGCACTCATGTGACGCTCTACTTACTTTATGTAAATGGACAACTTTCTGTTCAACAACGCCCTATAGAACCAGTCTGGCTAGTGAAAAAAATACAAGCTAAGACACTTCTCGAGATTTTGCTCAATGTAGTTGATCAGATTTCTCTGCTCAATTTTAAACTCAAAACATTTCTGTATCTGCCAAATGAGTCTTAAACAGTAAGGGCTAGGAGCAAGTCCACCAACTTTTACTCACGCAAGTAATCCAATGTATTTAAATGCAGCTACTTGTGTGAGTGAGAGACCATGAGTAAGGGTTTGCAGACTCAGGCCCTTAATTACAACACATTCTAACTTCTTGCATCTCTGAGTGCAAAGTCATGTAGACATTTAGTACTTGATATGCAGATGCAGTTACAGACATCTGGATGAAATCGCCTATGCCTGCAATTATTTCTACATGCAAATAGCAAAACAAAAGAATTCCAGGATTTTGAAAATCTGGACCCAAATATTGCAAAGGCGGCTTTAGCTACGTAAATCCAGTATTTGGTTAGGTAAATTTTTTTAGAGGGAGGGGGATGGAATCTTTTTGGTCATGTATGCAAAAATTCATTCCAGACATCTTTTAATGTCTACACTCTTATCACTTGACTACTTTTCTTAGACTGACCATTCTTATCTTTTAAATACATTATTTTGAATAATCAATTCATTTAAAATATTTTTCTAGGCAATAACACAAATGGGCCTTTTTTCATTTTAGGAGAGATCAAATAGCCTAATTTCCATTATTTTCTGAACATGCTCTTTTGGAAGCTTAGAAAGTGAGGAAGAATTTCTCTTAGGTAACCAAAAAACAGAGGAAATGCTATATATAACCTATAGTGATACAAGAAAAAGGCAAGGGACTCTATGGATCTGAGATTCTAAAGCAATTCTTAGAAGTTCTTTTTTTAACCATGCTTTTAAAAGAACCCAGTCACTTGATAAAAATGCTCTTATATAATTGCTTAATTAAAATGTATAGTAGGGTATAGACATATTTCCCTCTGAACACATTTTCAAGCGTGGATACAGTAAATGCCCTTGTAGGGTAACAATGTGTCCCAGAAAACTGGAAATGTCCTGGTTCCATGATCTGTCCCAGTACTCCTGTCTAGTCACATTTTGTAATACCTAGTAGATTGGCCACCCATATCTGCTGAAAATCACGAACTGGTGAAATAAAAATCAGGATGGTTCAGACCATGCACGCCTCAACCTGCCCATATCAAATGTTGACCTCCTGTCTTCCCTCACCCATTAGGCCTTTAAGCAAACACCCTCATCTGCATTAGTACTGATGCTCTCACACATGTGCCAGGCTCCTATGGGCCGTGTTGTAAGGGCCCCTTCAGCCTTACCGAAGTCAGGAAGATACTAAGCCTGGGCCTTCTCCATTCTAGTAATCCCTTACCCCTTTCTCCCATGAAGGGAGTGTATCACAATTGCACTGTGAGCCTGCAGCTGAGAGTCTGGGCACCTATGACATTGCTCCTTGGGGCAGCTGCCTGGATCTAAGACAGATGAACTGAGAAAAATGTATAAAATGGCCTGTAGCAGGATTGCAGTTGGGAAGGGAGAAAATTATATATTGGAAGTAGGTGACTTGACATTGTGCCTAGCATGTCCAAACAGTATTGATCCAGACTGTTACATGAGTAAGATCAGAAAAATATATTAATGTATATGATTATATTTACATAAATTGAGTACATGATTATCAGAGATTAATCCATGTGTGTCTTGGGAAGATTAAAAAGCTAACAGAAATCAATATCAGTCCATGAACTCTTCTTAGTTAATTCTTTACACAAGTCAGTGTTCGGAACAATAAAACCCATGACCATGTATTAAGTTCATCCTGAAGCTCTCAAATCACGACTGATTTTTTTTTGTATCGTGTGTCACACTGGAATCAATACCCCTTCTCCCCATTTACTAAACACAATTACATACCAGATTAAATCCATTTCAAAATTGTGAGTCCCTTTACGCAGTCACTCTCCATTATCACTGAAGTGCGATCACCTACATGTTGATCCTAACAGCATCAACAGAATTAAGGAAATCATCACTAAAACAGAGGAGGATTGGTCTCTGTGCAGTTTCCTTGATCAACAGCTTTAAGTAAAATCTGGGTCCCTACGCTTGGTAGTATCTCCATTTCACTCAAAGTAATAAACCAAACCAATATTTTGAAAAAGGATTGGCCAGTATCTTTCATATTGATTATGACTGTTCTGTGCTGCACCCATATCTGACTAGTCTGCTGTGCCAAGACACTACCCTTTCTTCATTCAAATCCAGCCTTGAGACTAATTTCTTCCATGATGCCCACAAAAAGTGAAAAGGGACTTTTAAGTACTAATTTGAGTTGAGCCAACAAGAAGTGCACATGCCTAAAAAGAGTAGCCACCTCACATTGTGGGATTCATACCTTTTCCTCCACTCCAACCCCTCATTATGTGTTGCACTCACTCCTCCCATCCCTGCTAAAATTTGATTTTCAAACTTTTCACAGCAGAGTCTATATCTTTACATGTGTTCTGTAATCCACCTTAAACTATCAAAGAGAGAAAAAACAGTTTTGTGGTTACAGTACTGGACTGGGATTCTGGACATCTGAGTTCTGTTACTGACTGTGCTGCAGGCTTACTATCGAATGTTGAATAAGTGGCTTAATCTGTCTGTGCCTTAGTTTCCACAACTGTAAAATGGGGATGATCTTTCTTTTCTTCTTCACAGGTGTGCTGAGAGGCTAAAATTGTTGAGACATACTCAGATACAACAACGAGGTAATGGAAAAGCCTATGAATAACCCAAGAACTTCAGTGGCATCTGCCTAGCACATGACATGCAGATACAATACATTTTGAATCAACAACTATCTATACACACACACAAAAAAACAGATTTACAGGTATTCTCCCTCTGCTACTGATGCCTGCCATTTCCTCTATTTATCATCTAGGTCCTCCTTGCCAGCAAGTTACTAATGTGATCTCTGGAATCCTTTCTAGCTAGGAATAGGATCGCTGCCTAATTCCTGTATTTTCCACTTGGGTCTTGCAACTAAATTAGTTTGAAAATACCAATTTAAGTCTTATAGGAGATATTACAAAAAATAGCTTTGAACTCTTGACTAAAATGCTGCTTTTAAACATTTTTTTGTAGAGGCAGTTTAGCTTTTTTTTCAAAAAGATGTTCAGGCAGCTATTACTTTCTTATGGAGAAGATTCTCCAGGCAAGCTGCATAAAATGTAATAATCCAGCACTAAATTAAAGGTCAAGGATGTGCTAATGAGAAGCACTGTATGCAATGTGCCTGGACCCCTAGGCTCTCCACATCCTCCATTTAAATATTCCCCATAACCTCTCTGATGTACCACTGTGTCTACAAGCTGTTTACCTTGAATTATATCCCCTTGGGCCCCTTTCCTTTCCTGGCTGCTCAATGACCTTTTCCTAAATTCCTCTGGATTTACCAGCTGCTCCCACATCATCTCATATGCTTTCCTTGTTCTCCCACCATCTAACATGGAATTCTTGAAGGTTTCCTGAACCCTTTGTTTATTCTCCCAGTGGTGAGACATACCAAAATGCATAAGCTGCTATCTTCCAAATTATCTTGGGCATGGTTTTCAAAAGTGTTCAGCATTGGCCTAATTCCGCTCCCATGGCAGTCAATGAGATTGACCTCCTGGAGAGGAGAATTAGGCCAACACAAATCCCACTCCTAATTTTCAGAATTTGTGTTTGAACTATATCTAATCAGATGAGGTTTTAATTTTGTTACTGGGAGAGCCAGGCCATCATCTGTGTTCTGCCATCTTAAGTCGAGGAATAATAATTCCCTTTTCTTTTGGGCTGTAGCCTGCTTTGACAGCTCAGATCTAGAGTCCAACACCATTTGTTTGACATTAAGCCAAAGTGGCACTGTGACATTTCTGAGTCTGAGAAAGCTTGAATCTCACAGGTAAACTGTGAGAGCTAAGAAGTAGGGAGTGAAAGTGTGAGGCCCACAACTCTGCCAGTGGACTGAAAGTCTAAAGAGTGACTCTGCATGACCCCTGCTATCTTATAACTGGGGGGTAGCACAAAGCTGTGGGAAAACCAGAGGGCAGAGGGTAACAAAGGCCCCAGAAATGTAACTTTTTTGCTGAACAAATGAATGCCCTAATAGAAAATATTCATATGTTGTAGGCTCAATGAGCTGTACATTATTTAAAGTGAAATATACCCTTTAAAACTGAGATAAAGAACTTAAAATGTGTATGCTGACATTTTTATACACTGCTGAGCTGGCAAAGGGAAAAACAGCACAGTTCTGAACTTTAGCGGCTGATTTTTTTGATACTCGGAGAGAGAGGGCTTATTGGGGGCTCTCGGAGTCAAAAGTAGAACTAACCCCTACTGACCTCTATAATTACATTTTATTGATTTAAGATTGGGTTTGTATTCTGCCAAAATGTTTAATATTATTAACATTTAAATGGTCAAACACGTCTCATTAAGATGAATCTCACATCTAGTACCTATTGCTTTTAAAAAAAAAAAAAAAACCATCTGGAGATATCAAAAGGACAACATGCTTTTGACTTATATATTGGAGGCTAGTTTTGCCACTAAAACAAAGCTATGTGGCTCATATCACCACTCAGGCCACAATCCTGCAATGAGCTCCATGCAGGCAGACCCCGAGTCTTCTTGGATCCCCAGTGAAGCTGAGGTACCTCAGACAAGAAAATAGCACTCAAAGCAACTGTATGTATAGCAGTGCCATAAAACCCCATTTATCCAAAATGCTTCAGGGATATAACACTTTCCAAAGTATTGTACTGTAAGCATTTAGACTTAATACCCCTATGAGGTACAGTAGGTATTTTGTCTGTTTTATAAACAGGTGAGTTGATGCATTTCCAAGGAAATACAGCAAGTCAAGCGCATAACTGTGACCACTTGAAATTTGTATTTTAACTGCTCATGGCCAACCCACTCACACCCTGCCAACATGGGGACCTATGGAGTTCCTTCGGGCAGCAACTCACATGATGTCATTTCAGGAAATACACCAATATTTTGTACTTGTACAATATCCGAGCTTAAATATGGGGAGACTCAGGCTCAAGAACATTAAGTGTCTTGCCCAGGGTTACACAGTGAGTGGAAGAGTTAGGTATAGAACCCACACCTTTGGACTCTGAGTTTGCTGTCTAACCACGGGATAACATTGCTTCAAAACATCATCTTTGAGAGGAGTTTTTCTGGGAGTGATAATCAACTTTAAAGTTTGACCAATTAAGATAGTCCAGGGGTCGGCAATGTCTGGCACGCGGCTCACCAGGGTAAGCACCCTGGCGGGCCGGGCCAGTTTATTTACCTGCTGACGCGGCAGGTTCGGCTGATCGCGGCCCCCACTGGCCGTGGTTCGCCGTCCCGGGCCAATGGGGGCGGCGGGAAGTGGCGCGGGCGAGGGATGTGCTGGCCGCGGCTTCCCGCCGCCCCCATTGGCCCGGGACGGCGAACCGCGGCCAGTGGGGGCCGCGATCGGCCGAACCTGCCGCGTCAGCAGGTAAATAAACTGGCCCGGCCCGCCAGGGTGCTTACCCTGGTGAGCCGCGTGTCAAACGTTGCCGACCCCTGAGATAGTCTGATAGGAGCACATGACTCACTTCAAGTCTTTGAGGTCAAGTCACTCAGAATGTTTATCACATACCCAAACTCCACTATACATCCATTTGTATAAAGACCAGGAAGATTTTTCTGAACCAGGCACCACAGATTCATTTCTATCGTCTTCGATCTCTTGGACCTCAACTAAACTCCTTAGATGCCAAACCTCTGCAGATGCCCACTATACTTTCAAAGAAAGAGCATGCTCTAAAAAAAAGTTATACTAAAACTTGTCTAAATATTTAATATTATTATTCTGTAAGAATGGTCTGCTCGGTCTTCCCAAATCCATTCTACGCTTTCAAGTCTTCCCTCCACCTACACATTGTAATCTTCACAGGACATTCTATGCCACTTTTGTAACTGTTTATTACACAACACATACCTTGTGTATGTGCAACCTAGGTAAACAAGTCTAGTACATCCTGCAAAGGTTCTGTATATAAAGGACTGTGCATCATCCTTGAGCTGGTTTTCAATAGCACAATCAGCTCATTTCTACACAGTCAGCCAAGGCCAGAATCTTAAGGTCAGTAGCACTGATGTAAACAGAATTGCAATGCCTATTTTACAGATGGGAGCCGTGATGCACAGAGAAGTTAAACAACTTATGTCAGTGGCATATCCAGAAGCAGAAACAAGGAGTGCTTATTCTCAGTCCTGTGCTCCAACAGCTTAAATAATTGCTGGCTGGATGGATGAAATAAGAGGCAATGTGGGTTTTTTAAGTGCTTGTGAAAAGTGACTGATGGGACTGAAGACTGAGTTTATCCACAGAACTAGTGGAGTCCTAACATGCCATGTTGCTGTGTGACTGTGCTTCAACACAATGTGAATCACCATCTCTATGGATAAGATGGTCACCAACTCAAAGGTGGAGAAGTTTCCAGAGCCCGCTAAATCCTTGGCCTCTGACTGCCAATGAGGATGCAAATTAACACCAATTATGTTAATATTTTTTGTGATGTGGACGCTTCTTGTAGGAACTAGACACACCAGCTAATTTCATATAGACCCACTAGATTTCCAACAGACAGCAACAACTTGTGGTCATTACAGCCCTGGTAAGATTTGAACTGGTGACCTACCAATAAAAGTATTTACAGTGTACCAATTTCCTGGGTTGCAGTTTACAGTGAGGTCTAATATACACTATCAAATCTATTAGTTTTAGCAGAAATTAAGGCCTCAATCTTGCAAATACTTGCACATACTTTAATGAATGTGAATTGCTGAATGCATGTGAGTGCTGAATTGTGTGAAATAAAACAGAAGTAAGTATTTGTAGGGTCAGCCCCTAAATGATCATATTCATTATCACTTTATTGTAGACAACTTAATGGAATGGATTTTGAAATATAATTTATTTTAAAATACAAGTACACCTCTACCCTGATATAACACAACACGATATAACACAAATTCAGATATAACGCGGTAAAGCAGAGCTCCGGGGGGGCGGGGCTGCCCATTCCGGTGGATCAAAGCAAGTTTGATATAACGCGGTTTCTCCTATAACGCAGTAAGATTTTTTTGGCTCCCGAGGACAGCGTTATATCAAGGTAGAGGTGTACTATTTAACCCCTTTGTGCATTTAGCATCAGTGGTTCGCGAATTTTTTCATGCCATAGAGTCATAGGGTTAGAAGGGTATAGTTTCAAGACTTCCTCCCATCTAGCTATAAAGAGAAGATGGCTGTGAGCCCCCACTCCCAAATCTGTTTGTGACCCTCCTAGGGGGTCAACTCCCCACCCCCCTCATAAGAACCAAAAAACAAGTAGGCAAAACTCTATTGAAACTAGAGTTGTACCCAGATTTCAGTCTTCAGGAGGGGGGAGAAACAGGGGAAACAATATCAGAAAGGCATAAGAGAGTCCCTTAAAGTCCAGTTAGAAAAATTAGGAGCTACATAAACTGCAAAAAACAAAAAGTCAAATAAACAAACAAACCCCTCCCCCCTGCCTCCCCAAATTTGTGAGATCTATATTTTTCTCCTCTTTTGGATTTGAACTGTCCCTTTTATAACAATATTGCTCCTAAAGGCAGTAGATTTAATTGGCAAAATCAATCACACAGTGGAATGAAAGGTCACAATGAAGGTTAGCAATGAGTTGAGTTTATTTGTATGGGGGGGGGGGGGAAATCAGAGCAGAGTACTGCTTGAAAACAACCCACAATAGATGGCCAGAGTCCAGCTAGAGCCAATTTGCATTATTAGCAACTGAAGAAGGATGATGATCTTTGTCAGGGAAGCATACGACAGAACTTGCTGTGCAGCTTGTCACACTGCAGAGAGCCCATAACTGCTGCTGATATAGCTGATATGAAAAGAGTTCCCATCCAAAAAAGGACATTCCACAATAACAACTCCAAAACACCACCGTTTTTGTAAGTTGTAGAATTTATAAAATGCTTTTTAAAAATGATTCCCTATTTCTTTAACTACAGACAAGGATAAAGTGGAAGGAACTCAAATGTTCTCAGGCAATCTGCTCCTCGTCATTGTACTTAGAAACATTGCAGCAATGGATTTCCAGTTTTCCAAATGAAATGGGAACAAGTATTTTGAAACCACTTAGTGTTGCACAGAAAAGCCAAAGCTGCTGTGGTTAGAGGGAAAGCAGAAACAAAGGAAAAAGAGCGGGGCGGGAAGGAAAGCCATGAACAGATTCCTAGAGGGGAATTTTCAATAAGAGTAAGCTATTTGGGTCAGGGACTGCCTTCTACTATATTTACATACAGCACGTACAGTACTGCTATTAACAGATTGAAAAATTGGACAAAGGACTCCTGGGATGAAATCCTGGCCTCATTGAAGTTAATGGGAGTTTTGCCATTGATTTCAATAGGGTCAGGATTTTACCCATAGGTTTTTCAGTGTTAAAAATTCTCAGCATTCTTCATGGCTTTCAAGTGAAACAGCAGGGGAGTGGGTAGAATGAAAAGTAAATGTAAATCTTGTTCTAGGCCAGTGGCAACAACATTTCATTACATTATGGTCCTGAGCCAGAGCCCACTGAACTCCAAGGGAATCTTCAGTGACTTCATTGAGCTTTGGATGATGCCTGATATGGCCTCAATTAAAGTTTCCTTCAGTGCTGAACAAGAGCTCTTAAATTAAATACTTCTTTATGCACAGTTTCAAAATCTTAGAGTTTGATTTATAACTACACAAAATCAATTTTTTCTACATTTAATATACCTTTTAGTATGTTGCTATGAAAGCTTTTAAGGAACCTAGTGAATCTTTTGCGATAGGTTGAATGCAACTTCAATCAGTATGTATGAAACAGGATTGTCTTAAGTACAAAATAAATTAATACAGTAAAGGTCTATGTACTACATTAAGTTAAAGTATATTTGGCAGATGCATATTTATGGCTGAATTACACAGAGAAATAAATTCTTTGCTGAAAATGTAGACATTTTATTGTGCAAACTATGATTCTATTGCATTTAGGTAATGATTTGTAGTTGCTAAAAGTTGTTAGGTATTCTAAAAGACGAAGTATGAATGGGATTGCAATCTATCCTAAAATTTATTGCATTCACTAAAGGGCTAGAGCACTCAGGCTTTGAAATCATGTACTGCAAAGACTGTTTATTCCTCAGATAAAGTCTTACAGTATATTGTGCATTGGAAAACGTGAGGGATACAACAGAATAGACTGCTAAACATTTCAAATATTAATTTACTGGCTTCCAAAGCTATGTTCACAGCGCATGCAAAATAGCACAAAGCAACGGGCTGGTTAAAGAAAAAGCATCAAATTAAATTTGGCAACATTAGTTGGATGTTCTGCATTTTAACATTGAATCTTTTCAGACTGAGCACCATGGATGGAAGATGAGTGTGAACAAATGGATTTATAAAACAGGTTTGTTTTCAAAATATATTGCTAGGGCTATTTTACTTAGCACTTGATGCTCCTTTTCATTTATACTGCCAACGGAGAGGAAAAGCAAGTGGAAATGGGTTAGGGATCAGCTTCAGAGGTGGGGAAGGGAAAAGGAGCAGCAGCTTTGTGAGCTCTTATTTTGCTTCCCCACACAGTATGATTTCCAAAAAGGAAAGTGGAAGGTGTTCAAGTAGCCTCATTCCTCCTCCTCCCCACCCCCATAGGCCATTATTTCTTCCATGTGCCTGATGAAGTATATGTGGAAGGAGTAGGACAACAATTAAGGGTAAAGGGCTCAAACAGCAAATATTTTCTCATTCCAAGAGTGCAACATACAATGGTTTCCCCCCCACACACTTTCTTTTTAATTGCAACTAAAATTCTTGTAAAGGTTGCTTCTATGGGGACCGAAACTCCACATTTCCTAGGTTTCCATTGTTTGAGTTTGGCTGTTTAAACCCTTGCTCTGGGATGGCTACAATGATCAGAGGGCAGTGTTATGGAACAGCAACACTAACTGCTCCTTTAGGTTTTTGTCTGGGGAATTTAACTATTTAAATGCCTTCAAAGTGATCTGCATTAAAAATTAACACATTTACAACAACCTTCCCTACCCAGAAGGACCATGCAGCAAGTGACATTACAGATGGCAAATGCCACTCTGAGGGTGATCAATATTTGAAGCTGGAGGGTGAAAGAAAAGGGGAGAGAGGGAATAGAAGGGATTTCAGTCCCAGCACATCTCCAGTAACAAAGAAAAATCGATCATAGGAGTGTACAGCAAGAGATTTTTTCCATTTTCATTTTTTAAAATGATTTAGCAACAAAGACAGCAAATGCTGTGCTATTGTTCTGACTTACCTAACCCCGAGGGATACCAAGCCAGCAGGAGAGGAAGAACTGGCAAAAGAGGACATTCTAGAGCTTTAAAGCTAACTTAGTGGATGTGTACTCACTAAATGACTATTTCCCACAAGTGCATATACCTACCACAGTCTCGAATATTTAAAAAACATTGCAGTTACAGCATTTCCACTACTTTGCCTCTGTTTAAAATCAAACTAATCTGCTGCACTTCGACAGTACATTCCAAAGGACTGTTAACCAGGAACTCAGACCTTGCCTATGGTTAACTGGATGTGCTCTAGGTTCCACACCTCAGAGTCCCCACCCAGCAGACTCA
The DNA here is from genome assembly GCF_028017835.1 of Emys orbicularis. Classification (NCBI taxonomy): domain Eukaryota; kingdom Metazoa; phylum Chordata; order Testudines; family Emydidae; genus Emys; species Emys orbicularis. Next base: position 38,354,738 of record NC_088691.1, on the reverse strand, counting down.
TTCCCCTAAACCGCATCTATCAGCGGAGAGAAAACTAAGGACAGGATTAACTATAAAGCAAACTGGTTTATTAAACAGTGACTCAAACAGGAAACAGTAACTTATAGTACCCCCAGAAAAACAATACACAAAGGGCATATAGGTACAGGTTGGCGCAAACAAACTGACAATGTCAAGGTCTCAAACTCATGAGGACAAAGGGGAATTTACTACAGGTAAGGTAGAGAGGTACACAGCATACTACAGCAGGTTCAGAGGAATGGACCCATGACAGAGGACATCATGGATGGAATACATCAGGACAGCAAGGTGAGGACACAGGAGTTCAGGATACAGGTAAGATAGGAATCAATCAGAAATTGATAGCTGGAACTATGGAGTTTGGATCCTCTTCTGTGGTCTTCTGTAGATCCCTTGAAGTCCTGGCTAGGACATGTACTGCACTGCCACCAGGACGGACAGTGTCTCCTCTCGGGTGCAGCAGTCTTTTATGCTCTCCTGTTACTAGGCAGAACACAGGTCATGTGACCCTTGCTCTTTCCTACCTTAGAGAGAAAAAGGCACCAGTTGTCTCAAGAAGAAGGTCACCAAAATGGTGGACAAATAACAACTCCTTACAAACAAAATGGTGAAGTGCCTAAACATAATGGAACTTGCAGTTTTTTCCCCTACATTTCCCCTCCTTGGCAGTATGAGAACCCGGGTCATCATTGCCGCCACATACAATTTTAAAAGGATGGGTTTCTTATGGGGTTTACAGATAAACTTTTTAACCTTCTTCTTACCCAACAAACAACAACAATTCAAGCTAATGATAAGCAAAATTGTACAATTAATATAATAACAAAAGGATGAATCAGTACACTCCAGGCTTGTTCATAATTAGTTGGACTGAAGAACAGACTTTCCCACCAGTGGGAAAAGGTAGATTCCTTTTGAACTCTACTTTGCACCTTTTTGATCTTTTCAGCTGAATGGTGCACTGATAACATTATGCTTTTTCATTTTTCTTCAAGCTCCCTTAGATGTTCTACTAACTGTGGATCCTCCATGAGCTGCTGGAGCACTGTTACGTTGACTCCTAGCCGCACTGGAGCAACATTTTTATATAAATTATACTGCATAGACATATTCTGCACTGATATCTGTAACATTGACATTAGTGTCACAACCCAACATTGAATAGGCATGACAAATAAGCAAAGATTTTTGAATGGATCATGTATTAACTAAAAAGGATTTATCCCTTCTTACACATAGTGATTATTAACCAAAACAATAGATGAATGATTTGAATAACTTGGCTATAAATTGAAATGGCATTTGCCTTGGATAGGACTTAAACATATATGTGGTCCCTCTAACATTTCAGGAGTGCAAGAATAACCTAGTCCCTGCTCCCAGGTGCATACATTTACACTGACATATTCATTATTGTTCCAACACACCCATTTAGAGATGTCCACAGGAATAAGGGTAGCATTATTAACATTAGCTCCCAGTGGAATAAGTGGATAGATCCACTGATCTGTGGCATTACTGATACTTAGAATACAAGTTGTAATTGTATGTGTTTCTAAGCTATAGGTAAAGTTAATAAGCTTCCACCAAGATTGATGTTTAGCCTCAAAGGTGTTTACATCTCTTAGAAGCCTTTTTCTTAACTCTATAGGAATGGTCCCACTGAATCCGCTCCTGACTATATCACTAGCCTCGCTCAGTAACCATGATTGTGCCTGAGTGCACGCCAATGTCCAAGACACGTTCTGTTGTAAAGTATCTATAGCACTGACCATTCTTTTGTGATCTTTGATCTGAATGCTTAACCACTCTGGTAAGGTTTTTATAATTTCATACTCCAGATTGCTAAATTGCTTAAATGAGTCCGTTAAAGGCTGACTTAGCTTGGACACATCATGTCCCATGCCACTTAACTTCTCTGCCAATATGTCTGTATCAGTGGTGTTTAAAACACCTAGACCTGGGCCAACTCCTCCAAGTATGGATGCAGTTAGATCTCTTTTGGCCTTTGCACCCTCAAAGAGGATGGATTTAATCCATGCTTGCCATCCTTCTACTAGAGGTTCTATGAAGGGCATGCACCTACTTTCTGTTTTACTGCTGTTTAACTGCAGTGACAGGGAAACTTGTTTTAGTGAGTATGTAGGCTCTACTAACACCATACGTTTTGCATTTTCTTTTACAACTACTGGGCCCACATAACCTAAAAGGGGCTTTGGTATTATTGTGACAGATTGCCTTATATTAGCCCAAATATGCCTGTTATTATCCATATGCCTGAGTCATCTGAACGAACATTCACCTTGATGGTACTGTAGCAAAAAACAGGATATATATGATTATCATTTGAACAAAATGAGTTAACATTACCTGAATCACAGGTACCTTTGTTTCTATCGTAACAAGTCATATTACTTATGTAGGTACAGGAAGGGGTGTGGAGTTTAACCTTTACTGCTTTAGTTTCCACTTGCATTTGCAAGGTCACACTTACTGTTAACACTCCCACAATTGATTGGGATGGAAGATTTGATTTTAGGATCACACGCATCTGGGAATTTGGAACCTTTATAACCTCAGAACAGTTTTTTAAATACAAGTCAGTATAGATCCATGTACATGCCTTAGGTAGCTTTTGAAAGTGTGTCATCCGGTCGACTCTTATGCTAGTAGCTCTTTTTAATGTGCCTGTCACATCGGCTACTGCTATTAGAGACGCATTAGAAATCTCTTGCTGCCATATCACAATGTAGCTCCCACACTCTATGTGCACAGATGGTGAAATGGCCTTGTGCCTGATAATAAGGTGATATTAGCTCTTTGGGAATTTTCACAGATTTTTTTATCCTGTACCTCCATATAACAAAAATAGTGTTCTTCATCACTTATCCATAACATATTACATTCAGATAAACACAAATATAAAGGTAAAACAACATATATGGTTAGGTGACGATAGAGGAGCTGTATCTAGGGGTGAGCAAACAAAACAGGTTAAGTAATTTATGTTAACTTCCTAGGTTATAAAACCCTTCCAGGTTTTTAACTGTGAACTATGAAACCACTTGTACCAAGGTCACCGTTTGGGCCTAGCCTTGTTTGTTATAGGGACAGGCCCTACCCATCTAGGACTTAGCCCACATCCTTTTCCCAAGTAGTACTTGTAAAGGATCTTCTCTCCAATGTTCCGTTCAATTACTTTAAGAGCGTCTAACCTATTTTCTATTACTTGTGTATTTGCTTTTAACTTTACCTCTACTCTCTTTTGCAGGGCTGGCTCCAGGCACCAGCTTGGCAAGCAGGTGCTTGGGGCGGCCACTCCGGAGAGGGGCGGCAGGTCCAGCTATTCGGCGGCAATTCGGTGGACGGTCCCTCACTCCCTCTCGGAGCGAAGGATCTTCCGCCGAATTGCTGCCTCAGATCGTGATCGCGGCTTTTTTTTTTTTTTTTTGGCTGCTTGGGGCGGCCAAAACCCTGGAGCCGGCCCTGCTCTTTTGTATAACGGATGTGTCATTTAGCAGCTTTTCTATATACCTGTCTGTTAGTACCCGAGGTTGCTAATTATCAGGAGGCACCCCTCTACCCTCCAATGTTCAGGGGTTCTCATTAATCTACTTGTGAGTGCCTCATGAGGTGTATATCCATGGGCTGTAACTGTTTATCTTAAGGCCATTAGAACTAGGGGCAACTTTTGATCCCAGTTCTTGCCCTCTGCACTCACTATTTTCCTTGAGGCTGCCTTGATAGTATGATTTGTACACTCAACTAATCCGGAATTTTGTGGATGACACAATGTGAAAACATTGATGTATCCCTAATGCCTGACAAAGCTCTCATTATATCCCCCACAAAATGTGGTCCTTGATCAGAATTAATGATGTTAGGAAGCCCGAATCTGGCAAAAGTTTGTTCCATTAGGATCTTGGCGGTGGTAACTGCAGTTTTGTTTTTAGTTGGGTATGTCTCTACCCACTTTGTGAAGGCATTGATGACCACGAGACAGTACTTGTTTCCTCGTGCAGTGTTTGGCAATTATCCTATATAGTCAATTTGAAGTCTTGACCATGGGTCATCCACCTGCTGGTGTCTTGCTGGTCCTTTGTGACTTGATGATCTGTGTTGTTGGCCGCACACACTAGGCAGTTGTTAATACAAGTTTCCATGTCCTTATACATTCCCGGTCACCAACTTGCAGTTGACAACGAGTCTGCAGTTTTTTCCAACCCAAAGTGACCCTGACGATGAGATAGTTCAACTAGTTTTTTTCTTAAACCTGTGGGCATTACAACTACAGGAATGATGTTTCTTGAGTGCCAAAATGATTCCATATTTATTATTGAAGGATTTCATGGCCTTTACATTCTCTCTTTTCTATTAGCTCTAGTACTTCAGGATTGGCCTCTTGAAGGTCTTTTAAATCTGCCTGCTCATGGAAAGGTATTTTCTGCAGCTGGACTTGGTAAGCATTATTGTCAGACTTAGTACAACAGTGTTCTGGTCCAAGTAAGGCTGCTTCTTTGGACATTTTATCTACGTGGTTATTTAGCTGAGAAACTTCTTCTTGACTCTTCCAGTGAGCTTTTACTTTATACAAGTTGATTTTTCCATTTCTGTTCTTGGCAATGTTCCATGCATGTAAAAGGAACTTTGAGTGTGCAACTGGTTTTCTATCTGAGGAGGTCATTTTTCTTTGAGTCCATATGGGCATTTTTCTTTGAGTCCAATAAGGCTCTTATTACTCAATCGGAATCAGAACAGATAAATAGATGGTTTGATGGTCCCACATCATCCAGGACCGGAAGTACAGCTATTACCTCCACAGATTGTGCCGAACAGGGATGGACTGTACCTTAAGTTTTCAGTTGTAAAGTGGCGTAACCTGTGCATGGGCATCCATCTCTGTATAAGGCACTGCTGTCTACAGCCCAAATATCTCTGTTTTGCTTCTTGGCTTCCAGGTAGGTTATATCCAATTTGAAGGGCGATGTTGGTAATGCTGGTAATTCTTCTGGAAGTGGGCATTCGTGTTTTGCACCTTGGGCGAGAAGCTCATATGGCATGGCTAACAAGTGAGGAACCTTGTCCACTTTTACTTCTCGGTTTAACAGACTCAAGGTCCATGCAGCTAATCTGGGGTTTGACACACGTCCATCATTAATTTTGCCTGACAAAACATACTTGATGGGAGTATGTGACGTTCTCAACACCACTGGAGACATCCCGATGATGTACTCCCAATGCCTTAGAGCCCATATGAGTGCAAGCACTTTTTCACATGCTGAAAATCTTTGCTCCATGTCTGTCAAATTTCTGGACCCATGAGCTACTGGTCTGGGACCACTACCTGTGTCTTGTAGCAATACAGCACTTAGATCCTTTGCAGTAGTTGCCAGCTGTAATTGGAAAGCAGCTTCTCGCTTGGGGTATGCTAATGCCGGAGCTTCCATCAGCGCCTGTTTTAATTTGGTAACGGCATCACAATGTTTGTCAGTCCATTCCCAGTACTTTCCTTTTTTTAGTAGTTTGTATAGTGGCTGTGCTATTTCGGCATAGCCTTCCACAGATTCTTGTGAAAAACCAGTTAGACCCAAGAAAGATCTTAAAGCTGAAATACCTGCTCCCCAAGATTGTTTACTGATGAGATCTACCCACTGAAGCTCTGGTCTTCTTCCTTCACTGCCAAATTCTATTCCCAAATAGGTAACTTCTCTGTACGAGGTGGGTTCACCAGAAATCCAGTTTCTTTGACTTGGTTTAGCACTGTAGCGGGGCAGCCACCCCACTCCGTCCCTGAAAGGGTTAAAAGCCAGTCCTTGGAGATGGCTGGGGCTGAGAGCCAATAAGAATAGGCTGATTGGGAAGGCAGCCACAGCTGGGGCCATGCCCAATTAGGAGACAACTGGCCCTATAAAAAGACTGACCCAGCTCCTGGCTCACAGCCCCTCTCTAGCGGTGGAGAGAGAAGGACCTAGCTGTCTGGGAGCAGGGTACCAGAGGTAGAGAAGTGCTGGGGAAAGGCAAGAGGCGCTGGGGAGCTCCAGCCTGGCAACTCCCCAGGCTTCCGGCCTTGTTCAAGGCCTAAAGAGAGGTACTGGGCTGCAGGGAAAGGCAGCAGGTCCCAAACCCCCCCGTGCCAGTGATGAGTGGTCTACAGAATGCAGTCTACCCCAGTAAGCGGGGGCTAGATGATGACTGGCAGTAGCCACTGAGACAAGGTGGGTTTAGAGGGTTGAGGGTTCCCCTGGGAGGGGAGACTCAGAGTGTGGGGGTACTGCCAGGGGGCAGCACCCCAAGGTAAAGGGGCACCGGGGTCCAGGAGGTACACGGGGGCCAATGGCAGGTGAGACATCGGCCAGGAGGAGGTGCTCCAAATGCTGGAGAGCTAATTCCTGAGACGACCAGCAGGAGGCGCTGCATCGGTGAGTCCTCACTTCGCTACAAGCACTATCTAAAATTCTCGGGTTCTCACTTTTTGTAGTTGTAGCTATTAATACATCATCCACATAACAGAATTTTACTTCTCAGCAATCTCCTTAATGTCAGGTTCCCAATTGGGCAGTGTTAAGGCTTCTGGAGCCTTAACAGCGGCTATTTGATGGGATGCAGGTATCCACTGGCATCCTTTCACGTTAGCTTTTTCTTGCTGCAGCACTTGGTTAGGCAAGTCCACAGTGATGTTCATTTTGGACAGCACATCCATGCCCAATATACCTTGATTGTCCAGATGCTGTATTCCAAAGGATGTGGTTATGAGGAATGGATCAATTAGACAGACTATTGGTTTTATACATGGAATAAAGCTTTCTTGCCCGTTGAAAGCTTCTAGGACCTTTAATCATAGAATATCAGGGTTGGAAGGGACCTCAGGAGGTCATCTAGTCCAACCACCTGCTCAAAGCAGGACCAATTCTCAACTAAATCATCCCAGCCAGGGCTTTGTCAAGCCTGACCTTAAAAACCTCTAAGGAAGGAGATTCCACCACCTCCCTAGGTAACCCATTCCAGTGCTTCACCACCCTCCTAGTGAAAAAGTTTTTCCTAATATCCAACCTAAACCTCCCCCACTGCAACTTGAGACCATTACTCCTTGTTCTGTCATCTGGTACCACTGAGAACAGTCTAGATCCATCCTCTTTGGAACCCCCTTTCAGGTAGTTGAAAGCAGCTATCAAATCCCCCCTCATTCTTCTCTTCTGCAGACTAAACAATCCCAGTTCCCTCAGCCTCTCCTCATAAGTCATGTGCTCCAGCCCCCTAATCATTTTTGTTGCCCTCCGCTGGACTCTTTCCAATTTTTCCACATCCTTCTTGTAGTGTGGGGCCCAAAACTGGACACAGTACTCCAGATGAGGCCTCACCAATGTCGAATAGAGGGGAAAGATCACGTCCCTCGATCTGCTGGCAATACCCCTACTTATACAGCCCAAAAATGCCATTAGCCTTCTTGGCAACAAGGGCACACTGTTGACTCATATCCAGCTTCTCATCCATTGTAACCCCTAGGTCCTTTTCTGCAGAACTGCTTCCTAGCCATTTGGTCCCTAGTCTGTAACAGTGAATGGGATTCTTCCATCCTAAGTTCTTGAGTAGGCAATTGTTTTATTTGAGGTTGTGCCTTGGAGCATAGAAGAGAAATAGCAGCACCAGAATCTATCAGCATGTACTGATTAAATGTTCAGAAATCTCCCTTTACAGTTGCCAATGTGGTGGGCCTTCCCCATTTATCATGTTGTATAGGTACGGTCTTTGGGGAAGTTAAAGGAGCTCGGCCTCCTCGTAATAAATCCGATGCCTCTTCCAGCTGCACCTTTTGGTTCACAGCCTGTTTTCCTTTATCCTTACAAGCATCTTTAGCAGCTCCTCAGTAGGTAGTCTATCGCTGGCTTCTTAAGGTTCATATTTAAGAAGGTGCTTCCATATCTGGTTTCTGAAAGATTTTTCTTCCTGGTTCCTTCTTGGCTGTATGTTGCCTGATTTGTCGGTTCTATGCTTCTGTTGCGGTGGATGGTATGCAGACTTACTCTGATTATGTCCTTTTCCTTGTTGGGAACCTTTTCCCTTATTTTCTGATGTTATTGATACAGCATACACCTTCTTTTGATGCATGGGGAAAGCTTCCTTCTGTATGTAGTAAGACTCTCTTAACTTGTCCTCCAGTTCTTTCAAGGTAACTGCATTTGTGATCAGTAGCTCCCATGGTAATTCACAGAATGGGGAGCAGACCTTGGATCACTGACTCCTTGAATTCCAGTGTGTCACATGAGACAGCTCCTGCCATCCAGTATAACAGTTTCTTGTGACTTAGGTATACTTCTGGCCATTCCATATTCCATTGCTTCTCTAAAAAAGAACATCCCAATGATGTTACATCAAGGAAAAAAAAACTTCAATACTTTTTCAAACATCTTCATACAATTGTCTATATCTGCAACTTGTATGTTGATAGGTAGTGCCATATAATCCTCATGATGCATACTCTCTTAATAGGACTGCCACATCGTCTCTCCCTATACCAGGTAAGGCATTTACTCTTGCCATCCAATCCGTGGCTGTCTCTCAGTTTAAGGGGCCAAGCATTCGTGCCATTGCCTTGGCTTGCTCTGGTTTATATGCTTTTATTTCCTGGTGGGTCTCAGGTGGCTTAGCTAATCCATAATTCACAATGGTTGTGGTTATTGGAGCAATGGGTACTTCTTGCTGTGTTCTGTCAGCGTTATCTTCCTCCTTGGTGGGTGCTGACGGTAACACTACAGAAGCAGGAGGTGGCGCTCTGGCTATGGTGCAGCGGTTATCCTTCTCTCCCTGCAACCTTCTTACAGTGGTATGATTATACTCCTCCTCTGCAGCTTCTGACTCAGAATTATTGCTCTCTTCCCCACTCCTTAGCGGCTCTATTTCTCTGGCAGCTAAAGTCCATGCGCTTCTTTAACTTCTCTCTTAGAGCTTCTAATTGCTGGTGGCACTTAGTGTGGTTCACACGCTGCTGCTGCCTATCCTGTAACTTTTTAACTAGTTCTCTCATAGCAGCCTGAGATTCCTTATGGAGGGTGTTACAATCCTTTTCCCTTTTGCTAAAAAGGGTATTAGTCTCCTACAGTGCAAGCTCTAGTTTGCCTAACTTTGTTACATGACAAATTTTGAGCAGACAACCCTTCTATTTTACTTTCTGCTCTTTCTAGGCCTGTAAGTCTTTAACTATCCTGGATTTTTAACTGGGAGATCTCTTGTTCTAACATCCCACATTGCTTAGTTAGTTCCTTAGTCACTAAAGCTAAACGATAGATTAATGCTCTTAGTTTTATAACAAGGCTTAGCTGTTAAACTCCTTCCATTTTAAATCCAATATTTGGTTAGCACCAGTTCCTGCAAACAATACTGGAACCCATGGATTTTTCACTTTTCCAAATAATTCAATAGACTCTGCCAAATTTGCTGCACTTCCCATCTGCTGGATCCGAACAGTTTACTCATTTTCTTGTTTCAAAGCCCAATTTACCCCAGACTGAATCTAAATTTTCTTTTGGTGGCACACAGACCACTCACTGCTGGTTTTGTAAACCAGGAGACATTCCTGTCTGCTCAACTGGTGGATGTCAAAGGAGTACTGCAACTCCTATCAGGACTACTGCTTCTTGAAGTCAGTTCCTATATCTCACAAGTGTCACCAGCTTTTATGCCAGGACTCTGTGAATCATAAACAGGGTCACTGTTCTATTAGTGCCTATCCCAAAGTTGGAGCAGAATCTTATCCTTTCCTTGTCACCTGGTTGATCAGACCAGCATGACTGCAACACCAAGCCACTTGCAGTACGGATCCACTGTGTCTCTGTCTGCCTGGACTGTTCTCATCCAGACTCAGTAGGCCGCTAAAGGCTTGTGGTGCTGAATGTGTCTCCCAGCCCACTACTGGACTCTCACGTCTGCAACCGGGACTCACTCTTCCTGGCAAGCGCTGACAGCCTCATGCTGTCCACCTGCTAACACTCTTAGTTAGCACCCCGCCTGGGTTCCTTTCCAGAGGGAAACAACAGCTCACTGGTTCATTGCTAGCAGCCACACACTGGCCTGCTGCTTTGTGTCCCTTAATCCAACTGGAGGTTACCGATCCAGCGTCCTGGAGTCGGTCCCACCTACATGGTCAGCGGACTGAAGCCAACACAGTACCAAATAAATCAAACACTTTAATTACTATATGGAGCCCGCCCATAGCAAACTCAAATGGGGGTCCTGCTGCGGTCACCAGAAATATGTTAACCAGGAACTCAGACCTTGCCTATGGTTATCTGGATGTGCTGTAGGTTCCACACCTCAGAGTCCCCACCCAGCAGACTCGTTCCCCAAAACCGCATCTATCACTGGAGAGAAAACTAAGGACAGGATTAACTATAAAGCAAACTGGTTTATTAAACAGTGACTCAAGCAGGAAATAGTAACTTATAGTACCCCCAGAAAAACAATACACAAAGGGCATATAGGTACAGGTTGGCACAAACAAACTGACAATGTCAAGGTCTCAAACCCATGAGGACTAAGGGGAATTTACTACAGGTAAGGTAGAGAGGTACACAGCATACTACAGCAGGTTCAGAGGAATGGACCTATGACAGAGGACATCATGGATGGAATACATCAGGACAGCAAGATGAGGACACAGGAGTTCAGGATACAGGTAAGATAAGAATCAATCAGGAACTGATAGCTGGAACTATGGAGTTTGGAGCTTCTTCTGTGGTCTTCTGTAGATCCCTTGAAGTCTTGGCAAGTCTTCCTCGCTGCCACCAGGAAGGACAGTGTCTCCTCTCGGGTGCCGCAGTCTTTTATGCTCTGCTGTTACTAGGCAGAACACGGGCCATGTGACCCTTGCTCATCTCTATCTTAGAGAAAAAGGTGCCAATTGTCTCAAGAAGAAGGTCACCAACATGGTGGACAAACAACTCCTTACAAACAAAATGGTGAAGTGCCTAAACAAAATGGAACTTGTAGTTTTTTTCCCTACAGGACAATCTCAAAGTATTTTATAGATGTCCGTGCACAACATCCCAGGAGTTGGTAGGTATCACATGTTAAAGAGTCATGTCCACATTTTCAGAAGTATTTAAGCATTGCTGCACTCAGGATTGCAAAGCCTACCTGATTTAGAACTCCAAGTCTAATTTTCAAAAAAGGAGATTTAGGCATTGAGGAGTCAAAGTCCCATTGACTGTCAATAAGAACCCAGCTCTCTAGACTCCAAGTCCTCTGCTTTAGCCATAGAATGTTCTTCCCTTTTCAAAATGAAGTTAGTGTGATAAGAGATGCAAAATCAACAGCTTTGGAAACTGAAGCCTGCTGTCCACTAAAGGATATGGCACAATCTTGGCAAGTGCAAGCCTCCCACACCCTGCAGGGATCCCTCTGGTTTCTCTGCTATGAATGGCAAAGAGGGAGCCAATTAGTGCTAATTGTGGTGGTGGTCTTTGCAATGTGAACACCTATCCATTAGGAATTCAACTGACAGACTAGTTCATAGCATGTAGTTTGCGGATTAACCAAAGGGCAGCTCTTTTTAGCAGGGACCATCTTTGTGTTCTGTAATTGTACAGCACATGCCACTATGGGGTCCTGGTCCATGACTGGAGCTCCCAGTTGCCACAGCAATACCAATAAATAATAATCGTTGGGCAGACCTAAGTCAGGGTTTGAATCTGTGACCTGGTCTGTAAGCCATTACCAAACCTTTGATGCTTCTACTACCTTATCTTCACCACCTTGTAATTCCTTGATCTTTATGATCTTCTTTAGTAAGAACTATTGCACAACATTAGGTACATACCACACATATTTCAAATTAAAGGTATAACAAATTATCTATCAAGAAGCCACTAAGTCATTGAACCAAAAAACCTGCAGATTCAGAGGTAGCAGCAGTAAATTAATAGCCACAATAAGCTTCTACCTCTAATGATAAAGAGAGGCATATTTTATTTTAAAATACCAACAGTAACTCCTATGCAATCAATACCTTTCAAGGCAAAGGAAAATTGCACAGCACCTGCTGCTACTATACATACATTGAAGAGGACAGATGAACTAAAGATGAGAGCCTTTCAGCAAATGACAGGTATGAAAAGTATTTGGGAAATGGCACTTGACTGGATTCAGCAACAAGCCTTGAACTCATTGTGTTATATGCACTGAGGTTCTTGTAGTTGGCAGCATGCTATCTTGCAAGCTTCAAGGGTGTCTGAAACCAAAGGATCAAGACTCTGACAATATTTTTTCATGTACAGGAAGTGGGCCAAGTCAGTGTCAAAAACCAGATTGTTCAGCCATAGCATACTACTATATGACAAAGCATTAGAGGTGCTGAGACTGCAAATCCTCTCACTGCTGGAGAGATGTTTTGTCTCCTGCTGCAATTGGAGATCAACCCTAATCACTAAATGGTATCTGACTTCCAGCAGGAAACTGTTAGGATGCAGCCATCAAAGCTGGTTCTGATGGTAGGGCCTTCTTGTTTCTGTCTTCACATATAGTTGCCTTTGTGAAAGCATACAAAAGCAATGCAGCATCATGTGGTGATCACCAATAAAGTATAGGAGGACAAGGTCAATTCAAAAAATATTTTAATGTTAACTTTCATTGTAACAGCAAAAGGGGGAAGTCAGTGTATATGTGTGCATACAGTTGCCTTTGCAACCAGCATGATAATATGATCTCCACTGGTTTTGTAAACCTTAATTAGAGCACCATATTAAACTAGCAGATATTAATGTATGAATACCATGTTACACACCACCACCAACTATGCATTCAACTTGCTAGTGTTAAAAAAAATTGAAGCTCATGTACTGCTATCTGATATAAGCTTATAAGAGCTTATACAGTATATTTAGTACTTTCTAGTGAATACCACACTGTCATTTTGTGATGAATTCCAACCACCTCCTCATTTCTAAAATAAAAATCCCTTCCCATTCTGGCTGGCATCTCTGGAAAAAAAAGCAGTTTGAGGAGGGATTCAATAACACCAATATCTATGTATTTAGATCCTGATCCTGCAAACAAGTTTCTGTGGCTGAACCTTTAAGCCCTCTAAAAGCCCTACTGACTTCAAAGGGTGTCTAGCTACAGATTTGTTTGCAGGATCAGGCCCTAATGAATTCCTAATACTGCCAAAATCCTTCCCTCATTCATGAGAATTCCTATAGGATTTTCAGCATAACCCCTGTCTGTTGCACCCTCTCTAATACAATGCAGACTGAGTTGGCAAAGGAGACCCCTTTTGTCAATATTCTAAGGCCATTAGAAAGAGAACCAGTAGTAGAAGTAGGGGTGATTGATTCATGTCCTCTAATGGGGTCAGGAGAAGAAATTGCCTCTTTCCCTTTTGTGCTGTTAGCCCTTTTTGTGATTGTCTCAACATTTGAGACTTTGAGCTTAATTCCACACAGTAGTAGCCCGTGGCACTGGGCAATGGAGAGATGAGACTTGATGGAGATAGAGAATGCGCACACACACAAAGACGTGTGAAAAATGGATATGTTGAGAATGAAGCAGCATTAGATTAGTTATAAGTAGAGGAATGTTTGCCACTGATTTAATTTTAATACATTACTACAGACAGGGCACAATATGCCATGTCCTAAACAAGGTAAATCTTGGAAAGAAAGATAGTTCATATATCTATATATAATGAAGAGTGTACCTGAAGAAGGCTTGGAATTCATATAAGACTCCAGTCTTCTGTATACTAGAGATTCAGGGGAGTAGGCTATGCTTAGTTTTCTGAACTAGTTTGCCCCATCTCTTCCCACCCCAAATTATATATTTTATTTTTGAATGACACTTTAAAAACCACAATTAAGTCAAATGTCTACACAAAGGAACAGCAGTGTTCTCATTCCATTAGTTATCAACATTTAATAATACAGCCACTGAATGAGATCAATGATGATCATTGTACACCTCTACCCCGATATAACGCGACCCGATATAACACAAATTCTGATATAACGCGGTAAAGCAGTGCTCCGGGGGGGACTGCGCACTCCGGCAGATCAAAGCAAGTTTGTTCTATATAATGTGGTTTCACCTATAACGCGGTAAATTTTTTTGGCTCCCGAGGACAGCGTTATATCGAGGTAGAGGTGTATCTTTAGATGAACAATTAAAAATGAAGCTCAAACTGCATTAAGAGCAAAAGTCACAAATAAACATATAGAAAAATTATCAAAAAGAGGACTAACGTATTGAGAGACTCAAAGTTCAGAGATATCATTACATGAGGATTGAAAAAAAGTGACTGACTGGAGCAGAGGTTCTCAAACTTTTTTTTCGCAGACCACTTGAAAATTGCTGAGGGGCTCGGCGGACCACTTTATGATCTTTCCAAATGTTGTTTGTACTGTTAGCTAACTATTGTAAAGTGCTTTGGATAAAAGTGCTATATAAAAAAACCTTAACAATAATTAACTTTTTTTGTTCTACAAATAAAAGCACACAACTCATTTTAATATCAGTAGTCATACCTTTCTAATGCGATGGATGTGCCCTCTCTCCCCCACCGTGACAGCCCCCTAGCTGGGGTTGGGAAGGAGGGGGAATCTCTCCCTGGCAGCCGCATACCTGGAGCTGGGGAAGGTCGCCTCTTTCTCTGGCCGCTGCAGCCCTGCATGTTCCAAATTCCCCCCCACCATCCCCAATTCTCACCTCACTGCCCCCTCCCGCCTACCCCCTATTTCCCCCCGCCCCCCCAAGGCCACCACCTCACCTTACATGTACATCTTCTCCAGGGTCCAGGCATCTAATTAGTGGAGCCACGCCTGCACATCTCCACTAATAAGGTGGGCGGCCCTTCATTCTTTCGTGTGTGGCTGCCCAGGCGCACACCTTAGATGGAACTATCTGTAGAGCACCCTGAATGGAGCTCGTGGACCACCGGTGGTCCACAGACCACAGTTTGAGAACCCTCTGGACTAGAGGAAAACCAAAAATAAGTTTTTCAATCATATTTTATCTGAATTTTTCTCTTTTTTTTTAGTTTTAGTGTATAAAGGATTTAAATTTCTTATGTATTTAAGTTGCTGCCTAACCTTTCATAGCTATTAATAAAATTAATTCTTAGGGTATCTGGAAAACACAATTTGAAAAAGCAAGGAGACCGAAAAATTCAACAGCGGAAATGTAGAAGTTCACTGACACTGAGCCAAAACACAAGAATTCACTGATCACAAGGGATGTTAATACTGAGTTGTGGGGAAGGGATTGTTGTTAATGAGACTGCAACAGAAAGTGACACATACTGGGAGAGATCAATGGACAAGGACACTGACTTACTAGACTGAATATTGCTTTGAGAATGAGCTTCTCCTTGCAAATGCTTTATTTCAATATCACACAAGGATACAATTCCCTTTTTGGAGTTCTCCAGATTAACTCCCCAGAAATCAAATCAATTTTATCACTGTAAATGGAAGATGGGAAACCAGCTTTCCTCAGATTCATAATTCTGCCAGGTGCCGATATCAACTCAAAACACTAGCTACTTATTTCAAAGTTCAAGCCTAGCCTCAAATATATAAAACAGCTTCTCCGGTACAAGAGTCTAGACTAAATCAAAGAGGGAGAGAGCATAAAGTAGAAATTGGCAAAGAGTCTGACAACACTGAAGAAAAAGCACAAATGAGCTGTCGGTAGGGAGACTGTGTGTGTTCATTGATATTCCAGGGAAACAGATCTGTGGATCTCTGCTGTGGACTGGTAGGACTTATATACATGGAACAGTAAGCAAGAATTCCCACTGGTATGGAAGAGTCCAACATAATTAAATAGGGACAAAATATTTCTATAGGAATTGTAATTTTTTAGATTAAAAGTTTCCAAATGTTGTCTCTGCCCCTAAGTATTTTTTTTGTATGATTATGTAAAATCAGTATGTTACTTTTGGTGCACGTTGCAACAGTTGACTAACTTTTCTTTCCACCAAGGTGAAACAGCAGCAGTCTTGTGTTAATTGCATTATCTTACAGCTAAAGAACTCTGGCACATGGGGCAATTTGTGCTTTCTAATGGCTCAATGGTGCAGTTCTTTTTTAACTCATTCTTTATTCAACTGTCAGTATCATTCCTATTGGTCAGAAAGTCAGCTGCTGATCCTTATGGAAGGTATGCTATTAGCTCTGAAATCAGGAATCCTAATAAAAGCAACCCTGCTAAATATGGTGCTTGTCACTTGGAAATTTCAGATACTTAATTTATCTCTGTACTATTCTAACTAAACACTGCTGAAGCAATAAAAATAAACAGAACTGAGGAAATGTGTTAAGGAGAACAGTACTAATTAAACTGATCTGTAAGATTTAATTTATCAATATATGATTTGCATATTTTATGAGGTTTTTACACAGCTGAATTTTATTATGTTGATTAGATTTCAACATTTCTTCCTTCATTTCAACGTGAAAATAGTCATACTATATTTGCATTTTCATTGAAAGTACAGTGCTTAAAATTTTTGTTCAGAGCTCTTTATTTCCCCAACAAAACCAAATCTAAAAGCTTAAGTCCCATTTTCAAAAATGACTTGGGGCCAGCTTTTAAAAGGTATTAATGTGCCTATGGGAGTTAGGCACCTAGACATTTTTGTAAATCCCACTAGGCACCTATCAGCATATTTAGGCCCCACATACTTTTATAAAGCTGGCCCATAGGCACTTAAGAAACTAAGTCCCATTGACTATGAGAGACTTAGTGTAAAAATTAAAATAAATATATATATATATATATATATACACACACACACACACACTTCTGTTACTTAAGCACTTTTGAAAATTTTACCCCTAGTCCTTTTCCACCACAAGATCTTCCTACAAAAAAAAATATTGATATTGCTGTTGACATGTAGCAAATGTTTGTTAAAATTAATGTACTAACTAGCTTTAACAAGGGAAAATACATATGAAACTAGCAAGTGGGAACCTGATTGGGGCTTTTTTTTGCCCCATGTTGTTCCCTCCCCCTGTGATGTTCTTCATATCGACACAAAACACTTGTACTGAAATTAATTTCTATACTCTACACATCTTTCACTTCATACAGGGACCTATCCAACAAAGCACTTAAGCATGTGAGTTTCCACTAACTTCAATGAGATTATTTGTGAAATGTGTTTAAATCTATGCTGGAATGCAGGCCAGAGTGAAGGGTAGCCTATAAATAACAGACAGCAAGGTGGGTACGTTCTTAAGCCTAAATGGGAACATTTTTTATGCTATAATTTTTATGAAGTTGCCTAAGATTTTCCCCCTTTTTCTTACTAAATCCAAGGGGGGGGGGGGGGGGGGGGTTAAAGTTAGTACAATCTGTATGGTTGCACAGCCGAAGTCTCAGAAAATCCCTCACTCTTGATGTAACAGCATTGCACAGGAGAATAGGAATATTTTCTATTTTTGGCTTTCTGGATAAATGTATAGTGGAATAGCATAGTACCAAATATAGAGGGGTGTAATGCTATTGTAACCTTAATACTTACATTTCTTGGCTTGTTTATTTTTTTTAAACTAGGAATCCCTAACACTGTGCACTTACAGGGTTTTTATTTTTATTTGTTTGTTTTTTGCATGTTTGATTGCAGTTGTATCAGTAGCCCTACACACAAACAGTACACATAAACAATCTCTTGCTCTGCAAGCTAGACACTTTACCCATAGCTGTCTGACTTGTATAGGGATTCACTCATGGTGATTGTACAGAGATAGTAATCCACTAGTACTTCTTACTGCCTCTGTTTTGCCTTGTCTTCCAAGTACAAATTAGAGGGGCTGATTCATAATCTGGGAAGCAAGGCACTCAAATATTGAGACTCGTGGTGGAGCAGACCCATACGGCCTGCAATTACTCTTCTGCACACACTTTCATAAAGTTATTGGATATCCTTTTTGGAGAAGAATGTCTGACAAGGGACACAGCATGTGATTCAGCTCCAGCCCTGAATCTAATATAAGGTTTGCTGGAAACCACAGCAAAGGCAATATGAATCCACTTATCAGCTGTGCAATGTTCTTATTTCAAGCCTGTGCAGCTAGGCAATTCTTCATGTTCCATGGTCACTCTGAGCCACTGTCAGCTGCCTTTCAATAGACAATGGTGCTATTACAGGTGAATCATAAATTAAAAACAATTACACTGATTTAAAAGTCAGGACAATATGTACAATAGCAATGAAAAAACAGATTAACCAAAAGAAACACATCCTCTAAACTTGTAGCGTTAATCTGGGATAAATTTACAATAAATTACAAAGTCACATAGGCATAACAGATACAATGACTGAATGCTGACTAGCCCTGGTTACGTATCCCAAAGTGTATATCAGCCTTGAACATTTCCAGCTCAATTCTATATGAAAACCCAGTGCTCTGATGCTTAAATGACCTCTGAAGACCAAATGTATGCCTCACAAATATAGGCCATGCTGAATTGTGCTACAGCAGACATATCCTGTTGCCTTGCAATTCCTGCTTTTGTTCAGATATTAAAGTGATAGCAGGTCAGCTTTCACACACTGCAAGATCCCACATATCAAGTGACTCTACATCTTGCCAAGCAACAATGGAGTTAACTGTTAATCAAATAAGTGGTACCCACTAACAAAAAATTATTACAATAAAGTGCCAAGATGACATGGGGGGAAAAGGAGAGGTGAAACTTTGAGTTACTTTTTTAACTCAAGCCATGGTTCATGACACAAGCAGGTATTCACATACCCCACTCTGAATTTGCTTTCCATCAATACTTGAGCACAGGACTTGGAAATTTGCTTTTCAAAAACACTGTGGCAGAGTTACTTGAATGATCATAGAAAACCAACACAGAAAAGGACATAAGTACAGCCAAAGCAAAACCATTACCGTTTAAAAGATTTGCTTGAATACTGCTGTAGGGAAACCTGGAGGAAGTTTTGTCCTTGAAGTCTGGAGGCCAACAGGTAGGCTTGGAAGGATTAGATTTTCATTGGTAAACATCAATTTCACCATACACGAACAGATGAAAAAATATTTCCATCAATAATAACTGAAATTTACAGATAAGTAAAGTAAGCAAAATGCTACTTGAGAACTTTAGAGTTTGATTTAAGGATATTTACTTTGTCTAGTTTGACATGCGATGTTGACAATTTGTGTTTAAGAGCTATAAAGTTTTAACTTCTTGAATCTCAATGTCTATTGCCATTAAATACTTATCTGACCTTTCCATAATTTCTCCACTGTGAAAATTTAAATTGATAAAAAATGAAAAAAAAAGCTTAAAAATAAACAATTGATATTATATATCAAAATTATAAAACAATAAAAATCAAATTCTACAAAGCCTACTTAAAGGCCAGTGTTAGAAGGCTAAGCCCCAGCTAGGAATTGCTGGAAAGTGAGCTGTGAGAACGCACTATGCCAGAAGACCTCTCGCTATGAGAGAAGACACTAGAACTAAGTATGGACTGTTGTGTGGTGATGGACTTTATTTTGCGACCACGAGGGTTGTTAAGAGCTGGTTTGGTTATTAAACCAGCCCCTGGCAGGGCGTGTTGTTATCCATGTGAAAGACAGTGTGCAGTTCTTCAGGGGCCTGCAAAAAGGGGCTAAAAAGGGCAGGGGGCCTACAAAGCCACGAGGGAATGTTCTGTAAACAGCCACCCTGCTACAGCAAACATTTACATTTTTATGCTAACAGGTCCCATTCTGGGCATATCAGAATATTAATAAACTGTGCTACATGCACACCATTCCCTTTATGGGAGAATCTAGTACTTCAAACGCCTGTTAATTCCTTTTGAATGCCAACATTCCTGAGTGTGCCTCTAAGTAAATATAATTACTTCTAAAGCCACAGTGGCATCTCAAACAAAAATCTTATCTAGTTACTCTATTAAAACGAAGTCTAGAGATCATATCAAAGTTTTTGGTTGGAGCTACTACCAAAAATTTGGGCAGATCAAAATCTAAGTCCTTCCATCTCGCAGTTCTCTCTAGTTAAGATAAACTCATCTTTCAGATTACCATGCACCAGGCTATGTTATAATCACTGTTTTCTCCTTGAGCTATGTATATAGATATCAGTATCTCATGGACCAGTTGTATAATGCCATTTGAATCTATAATTGTCTGTATTATTGTCCCCATGCTTCCCTCCAGCTTTAGTATTAGGCAAATGGAATTGAGTTAGAAGTGCTGTGACACCTTGAACACATTTTGTGCTTGGTTTGGTGCATTTATCCATCCACTGTATCATTGTTTGTCTAGGTTGTTGTTTTTTTAACAGCCATTTGATATCAAAGTACCCTGTGATAAGTGCTTGTCAATAACTCAATGACCCATACTTTTTCATTACAAGCAGACTGATATTTTACTATCAGGCATTGAAAGGCTCTATTAATGCATGTAATACGTGCACTAAAGCTGTGCACTCTTAACCTTGAATATGAGTGTAATGCCTAACTAGTCATACACAAATAATGCACAAATATCAATGATTCTCAATAGGAGTTTTGAAAACAGATCTGAAACACCTTGAGATCATGGATATTCCACCAGTCCTTCAATTGTCAAGAAGAACCTAATTATATTATTCTTAAACAATAACAAAACTTGTAACAAGATTGGTTTATCAAGGATTTGTGGTGAAATGAGATCTCTGGATTTAAATTGTTAGTATTTGGCAATATGGAGATATACCTATCACATAGAGCTGGAAGGGACCCCGAAAGGTCATCGCGTCCAATCCCCTGCCTTCACTAGCAGGATCAAGTACTGATTCCAATCTTGGGATTACAACTAGAATGCCATACATATAACATGAACATCTAACAACTTGTGATAGGATATACAAGGGGGGCTTAGTCAACTAAGTCCAACATTTAGGTGCCACTGGCATTCACAAAAAACCCTGCTCAGCAGCTGCCTAATCTTGTAGGCTCTCAAGTTTCCACTGTTAAAGTCCCCCAGGTGCCTAAATTTTGAAGTATTGGCATGTGCATGGCTGCCTAACCTGTGAGACCATCCAACAGCTCAGCACCTAATTCACATTTAAACCTCAGCGAGATTCACAAACAAGGCACACGTCTGCCTGTTTTGCCTTCAGAACCCCATCTAGTAGACATGTTTAAACCATGTCTAAATCTGCACAAAAGCCAGTGCATGTAGTTACACTGCATGTATAACTGTTAGCCCAGTCATTAGAGCACTCATTCAAGATGTGGGGGACCCAGATTTGAATTCTTACTCTGCCTGATTTGAAACAAGGACTAGAACCTGGGTCTCCCATGTCCCAGATAAGAGACCTAACTCTGGGCTATAGTGTCATTCTCTCACTGGCCTAATGAATAATTATTTATACAAAATAGAACAGCATTCTCCTGGGAGGTGGGAGACCCAAGTTCAAGTTCCTGCTCCACATCAAACCATGTCTCCCACAGCCTCAGTGAATGGTCTAACCAGTGGTGTAAAGGTTATGGTGGCAGGGAATGCAGCAGCACCACCACTTTTCTTGAAAGAGGGTGGACATGGCTTAGAAACCTCACTTTGGGAGAGGACAGGAATCCTAAGTGGAGGGAGGTGCCTCTGTCCAGCCTCCAGTTAGGCACCTAACTCCCTTTAAGGGACAGGTCTTAGGCCACACTGCTGTCTTCCACATTTTCTATTGGCTATCTTAGATGGCTCCCCACTCAGCACGCTGGCTTTTGGGAATCCAATTTTTAGGCACCTAAATAATTGTATAAGGAGCCTGGATGCCTAACTCGGGGCTGTGAATTCCACTTAACACCAAGGTATGCACAAGTTAGGTGTTGTAATCCAGAGTGTAGTGCCTAAGTCTCCCTTGTTGCCGGACTATGGATGAGCTGAGTTTAATCGAAATTGTTCTACCACTCAAACAAGATACAATATTAAGACATAAGCAGATTTCCTTCTATATCATTTGGATGTTGTATTGTGGCCTTTGCATATTTACACTAAAATCTTTTTCACTCATGAGTGTCATCTATTTTGACTAGACTGTTACATCATTGTCATCTTTACCATATATCTGCAGCAATCAAAAGATTTTCAATTACCATTTGAAAGGCAAACTATGGCTGCCCCCACACTAAATTCACTGGGGTGGGTTAAGTAGGATGCCATCAAGGTACAGTCCAGAGCAGAGGTCAATCATAACGTGGCTTCCTGCTTTCCCTGAACATGAAAGGAGGTGGGACCTCTCCTAATAGTACCCAGAATGCCTGGGAGGGGTCGGAACAGACTATAACTTGCCCCCTCCCTGAGTACCAATCAGCATGTAAAGGGCTGCAGTCTAGGAGGGATGGGGTGTAAAGAAGAGGTGTGGGGGGAGTGACACCACACTTGTAGTACAAGTGTCCCTGGTGCACTGCTTTCTCATTGCCCTGTAGCCATAATGGCTCCAGATAGCACCACTGAGTAAGGCATCTTTTTCCCTACCTCAAATGAGGCTCAGGCTCTTGAAGCCACACCAGGGACATGAAAGTGGAATCAGATAACACACATGAAACAAGAAAGCATACAGTGAAAGCACAGTGGATATTAATATTTTAGCCCATAAAAAACCTTTGTCAAATTAATACAATTCATTGGAGACTTTTCCTCCACTTAGTATTCAATTATTTGCTTTGTTAGTTACAAATATTCCTTCTTGTTGCTTTTCTGGTCTATTGGACCTAAAGTTCAGTCAGTGGTGTTTTTTTCCCCCATAACCTGACAGTATTAAACACTGACTAAAAATTATAAGATGCCAGTATTCAGAGCACACTTCTGGTTGGATAGCAGAAGTTCTCCTTCTGTATCTGAAGAACAACAGCACAAGGAAAAATTCTCACCGCTGGCAAGGAACAAAACTATCATACACTTTTTTGCAGGTTTACAAAATAAACCCTATCTTTTGTGATATCCTTTTGACTTACAATAAAAAAAACAAAGGCTGCTTCCACAGCAACCATCTTTTATTGTATGCAAATACAGCATTTGCGCAGCTAAAACTGGTGATTTATTAATATTTTGCTCCTACTCAGTGCTTTCTATGTGACAATCTCAGATAGCCACAAAACAACATGAAGTGGGCAAGTAAAAGCCCATTTTATAGATGGAAGGAGGGAGAAAAGAAAGGAGGCACAGAAGGTTAATTGACTTGGGCAGGGCTACACAGGAAGTCTGTAGTAGAGTTGGGACTAGAACCCATATTTCCTGTTTTCTAGCGCTGTGTGTTGATCATAAGACCATCCTTCTTCCCACTGCATGTTGTGTAGCTATAATGATCTGAGTGTAAAGGCAGAAGATTGTGTACTTAAGATTCTGAAGTAATCTTCAGGCATGCTTATTGTATCATAAGGAAAACTTGAAAGGTTTCTTTTCCTCAACTAACTCTCTCTGTTCTGACTTTCAATACCTTTGGACTCTACCTCCTACACATTTCTAATATTTTAATGTTATTTCTAAGATACTACTATGTTAATGAACACATACATAAATGTAAAAGATCAGACCGATACATTATCTTTGTGTTTTGCTACCTTTCTAATTTTCAGACAATGGAAGAGTTACACTAGCTAGGACCTTAAGTAGTGAAATTTCTTTTTCTTTTTTAATATGGGCCATGGAATTTTATGGGCTCTGATAAAGTAATTACAAAGAATAATAATGATGAACACAGTTGACAAGAAATGGAAAAGGTCACACAATGGGAATGTCTGAAAAATCCTGTATTTAAATGCCCCAAATCAATGCCATTAAGTGGGCATGTTCATGAAAGTGGCTTTGAAAGTTTGGCCCTTAATGCTATTTGACTTTTGGGGAAGCAAGTGTAATAAAAACACCTTAAATGTGGTGAAATGGGGTCAGAACCTGCCTTTCATGAGCACCCCATTTCTCTAGCCAATATGCCTGCTATCACAGTCTTTTTTTCCCAGGGCAGCACCCACCTCTTGTGGATGACCCCCTTTTCTCAGTTGGGGCTGAGCCTGCTTTTGTTTTAGTTCTTATATCAGAGTGGCACCCACCTCTCGCAAGCACCCACCTCCAAGCCAATGTTCTTTCAGCGGGTCTTCAGCAGGTCAGCCCTCCGGCTGAGGCACACACACTGTCCCCCACGTCCAGGGTATACAGTCCAAGTTCTCATCACGGACCTGGTATGGTGCCATAGCTCTAAAACTTCTCCCAGAGGCACTGTCTTCTTCAACCACTGAGCTGGGTGCCATCTTGGTACCTGCAGCTGGTGGTGCTTCAGCAGGCCCCCCTGGGCTCAGCCATCAACCAGATCAGCGGGGCCCATCTCGGTACCCTCGCTGGCCTGGCCAGGTTCTGTGATCAATCCCCCTGGGCTTCATCATGCCCTCACTGACCTTCCGCTGGTCCTCCTGCTCCTCCCACCAGCCAGGTACTCATTCTTCACCAGCCTTCCCTCGGGTTTCAGTCCTACATGCATTGAGCTCTCCACAGTGAGCTGTCTGCAGTACTGCTGCTCTTCCAGCCACCCAGTCTTCACTCCTCAAGCTCCACAAAGCAACCAAAGGCTCTGCGCTGCTGCTTGCCTTTTATCTGGCCCTTCTGGCCCCTTATTGGTTGCTCCAGCAGCCCCTCTGATTGGCCACTCCTCTGCAGCCACTCTAGGCTGCCTGGAGGACTTCTCGCTGCTCTATTCTGGGGCAGGCTGACACAGGGCCGTGAGGCCTCCATCAGGAGGCCTATGTACCTAGTCCACCCTTCCACATATGGGTCTTTTGTAATGCTCAAAAACAGCTAGTAAGGACACTTTATTTATAAAGAGCTGTATTGAGCCCATACATTTCTTATGACACCCAGAAGAGACCTTGGTATTAGTTGTCTTTCAACTGTCTTTACGTAAGCAGCTGTGGGCCACATTACATTCCCAACTGGGTGAATATCCACCCTCAAGTCCCATGTCACCCATTTTGTCCCCTCTCTACAAGGTAATAAAGACATATGGGATATCAGACATGCCTGGGATGTACCAGTCTTCCTTATCTGTATCTAAACCAAGTGAACATCCTCCCTAAGAAATACATCAAAGGCTGTGAAAAAGCCAAACACCCTGTCACAATAAATAATTATTTTCAAATGGTGCCCATTGTACATTAGACTAACCAAAGGCCAAAAATATAGAATCTTTTAAAAAATCACATTCATTATTTTGAACTAGAGTTTTCATAACTGTATGAATTCTCCACTGTTAAAAATTGTCCCTACCCTTTGAAACCCCTTTTTGGCAAACAAATTAGCATCCAGACTGAGAATCTGTATAAATTTAAGCCTGTTGTGATTTGGAATAAATTAAATTAATACTCAAAAATGGGCCTCTTAGAAATTCCACCGCAGCCTCAGCTACGGCAGCACTAATGGCAACAACACTGACATAAAAAGAAAGAAAGAGACTTTCCAAGCTGTCTTTAGTTTTGTTTAAATTTACTGGCAGATTGTAATAGGCAGAAAACTAAGTGTTTTAATTTTAACGGGTTCATTTTATTTAACATGCCCATAATACTACACTGAAAAGAAAAGCTTCTCTGTTATTTTCCTGTTAGGACAAGTGACATGCTGATGCTCATTGATTGGATGTCAAGCCCTAAGGCACTCTCACACACCCACACACACTAGAACTGTGTGAAACTCACCGATTTCACTTCACACAGTGTCTTTGGTTTCAGTCAAAGTGAAATGCAACAGAAACTGCTGAGATTCACCTGGTTTCACACCTAACCCATGCGACCCCATAAATTTCACATCACTCCAATGAAAAACCATAAATTGGGTACTTTTTTTTTTTAACTAAGCTCAGGTTTCTTTGAAAGGTTCATGATGAACGTTATCAGACCTTTCAAACAAACACAGCATGTGTTTCTACTTTGTAATGAGACAAGTCTACACTAAGCCCAGGGAGTTTTATAGGGGGGGTTGTGTTTTATTACAAGACATTCTACACAGCTCTCATACATGCAGGCATGCATCCATACACACAGCCTCAACACAACACAGAAGAAAGACTCAAACTTCCAGAATAGTAAGATTACTGAAATGGGTCTTTAAAAGGATTATGTTCCACTCCTTAACACTAATGGGACTGGTACAACTCTGCCTACCTTCAAGTTTTTAATGTCTCCATCATCAGATTCCCAATAAACATTTTGCTGTAGTAATATATATCTATAAATTACAATGCAATGTAGATTTCCCCCTACCCAGGATTTCTTTTGTTCTTCCTTTTTCCTTTATCGACTGTCCCCTGCCATAATGTGCTATCCTATTTTCATCCAGAAGGGTAATGAAAAGGCTATGATGACAATCCACGTCATTAGCATTACCATTCCCACACCATCAGCATGCCACCTCCATTGACTTTGGAAGCAGCAACTGTAGTAACGCCACACACAGATTTGACATAAATTGGGGATGCAAATTAAATCAGATGTTGTAATTTATGCTCTGAGAAGTCAGAAGTTAGACCTGGCAAAACAAGAGTATGTATGTAGGGTAGGATGGGGCAGAAGCCTGTATTATCTTATATCTACATATACCTTGTTATTAGGTGCTTTTCTTGCAATCACCTTCACTTCCGGTCCCCCAGGCTGTTAGGTACTCTCAAGTTTACCTTGACTTACCTTACACTGGCAAACTGTTTGGTCTAACATCTTGAATGGCTCACTACTAGTACAGCTATCATTCTTTTATGGCCAAAAAGATGGAGGGAAGAATGCTGACAACTATTTCATGACAGAGATCATTACACTCCTCACAGATTCTGAACAAAGATCTTGGCCATGTGTATCAAATGATGCAGATGTTGCTTTATAAACAAAACATTCTTCCTTCTTTGGGGGAAGTGGGGAATTTGCCTAATGAAAGACTCTTCTTAGCATATGTGCAACATGCCTCAGGTGGCACGTGACCAGGATTCATCACCAAATTTGATCCGTTGGTTGGATCATTAGCTTATCTGGCTTGGGCCAGGTACTGACAGGGAGTGCGAGATAAACGCTGATCCATTCCCCCCAATGAAAAGCTGATCCATTATCCATTGCAGTGTTTTTAAAATGATGAAGAAGCACTACATAGGAATGAAAAAATATCTTTGTGGGTGAATATCCAATGTCACTTTGAGATTTGCAGCTCTGCACATTTCATGCAAATAAATTTTAATTTTTCAATTTGGAATCAACTATTTAAACTGGTACTGAAGCACACTGATCGACTTAATTAGAAATAAAGCCTACTGACTAACGTTACCAAGAGTACATAAGCTCATGCCCTAGGTAACATATTCAATGTTTTTATTATTATTGTATGATAATTCCCCCAGCTTTTTCTATAAGGATCTCTCACTGGGCTAAGTAATTGGTAGCTTCTCATGCATGTTTAAATAGTCTTCAAAAAAGATTTCTTAACAAATGCATCTACTAGGGAAGACTATTTGAACTACATTTATTTCTATGGCAGATTTCCCTAGTTGGCCAATTAATTACAAGGTATAAAAGTCTTTTTAAAGTCACTTTAAAAAAACGTAAGAAAGACAGTTATGGTTCATTGTTCCTATCTTGAACTGACTCTAATAATGCACCCAGAATATGTTGAAAATACTATTTTAATATTTCTGGTACAATGTACTGCCTGTTCAAAACTGCCATTAAGGCTACACTATGCTCTTTGATTTTTTTTTTCTGATCACTTAATAGTAAGTGAATCGGATTAAAGATTTATCACTCTCTACATAATTGTAATTTGCAATTATCTAAAAAGTGTATTACTGTATCACATTTTGTAGTAAAGTTATAGAAATCAACTGGGGAAGTTACAAACCAGCATCATTAATAAACTGTTTTTTTAAGGTATTGGCCACAATTCTGGCACTATTATAATGACTGCCAAATGGCCTTGTGCGCTAGTCAAAATGGATTTTTACAGGGATGAAAGTCATCACTTAGACTTAATTTGTGTAACTGGAGTCATGGATTCTGTGATGTTCATTTTTTTTCCAAATCTGCAACTTCACATTGTGATTTTGGCTTGTGGTTGGATGGGAAGTGATGGTAACTACTGAACCAGTTGAACTGAGAACTTTGAATGATGCCCAGTTAGACCATGTGCATTTCATGGAAGACTAGACAGCAGAACCTCAGCAGCAATCTGAACAAACATTCAATGAGACCTTTAATTGGTCCAGAGGCAATGAGGTGTCTCCCTCCTCAAGGTAAGGAAAAGCCTTAAAAACTGAAGATTTAAATCAGATTTTTACAAAGGTTCCTTCTGGCATATCCATTACATAATCCCTGTTCTCACAGCAGATTTCTAATATGAATTATTTTGAACTAATATGGGAAAGCAAAGGTTGCTTGACTACAAAATGAGGACTGTGGCATTTAAAGTATTTCCTTGACCTTTGCACTTTTCACCATGACCTTTCTCTGACTTTACCCAGAACCATATATTCCTTGCTACAGCTTTTGTGGACATCATAAGGAATGCAGTATTGCAACTACTGTGCTACAAACCTAAAGAGAGTCAATAGTTCAGGTTTGGTTTGAATACTTATTGAAACTGAACCTTCAAGTGTGCAGAATTGGGCTGGGAATCTCAGGAAACTGTTGGGGACATCTAGAAATACCACGAGAACCTGAGTAACTACCTCCCAATCCATAAAAAAGTAATGGAGAAAGTCTGTCCTTATTACATAGCAATATGTTCATTTATCTATATATGTTTCTGGCTTTTTTATTATTATTATTATTATTATTATTATTTATCCTGTCTGTGGGAGCTCTCTTCTGGAGCTTCTGAAGCAGTACTTGTGGAACAGAGAAGGAACAGAGACCACTCTAGGCTTCTGTTTCATGAAACCATTTGAGCCATTATCTAGCAGCAAGGAGACACCAAGAGAGTCAGTGAACTCTGGCCTGAAAGTGGAAAGTCCTTCTTAGACAATACCCCAATTGATTTAATCCTGTGAAAGTCTTTGCAAGAATAGGTTTGTGGGACAAGATTTCCTCCCACTTTGTTATTTTCTTGCTCTAATTTAGGTCAATTGTTATTCTAAAAAAATCCCCACCACTACTGACAGTAATATCTCACGGCAAACAAAGGTTTGGTTGCAGTTCAATCCTAGAAACAGGCAAAGGGGCAAAAATATTATGTCATAAGTGTCTCAGAGAAATGTTTGAGAAGTGATGGGAGCTATTCAGATTTAGAGCTGTGGAAAGGTATATCAGTCAGTTAGATCTCCTCTGCAGAAATCAGAGATTAGTAAAATTATCTGCCTGCCATTTATTAAGATGGAAAAGTGGCATCCATTGTTGAGATTGGCACTTCATCCCACCTCCCCTCATTTGATTAGCAATTGTGTCCTTGGTCCTGATAATTGGTATAGACTAGAGTTAAAAGGGCAACAATGAAAGACGGTGGAAAAAGCAGGTTTGTTGAGAGTTTTTTGTGATGCAAGCACTATAGGACACTGCTCTAGTTTAATATCATACCTGGAGAACTAGGAGTCAGGACAGAGTTCAGGGAATATGCATATAAATATGGGATTATTGACCAAATGCACATGAACTGCAGTCAATATGCTAGGGTTTAAGTGTTTCAATATGGTGGTGACTAGATCCTATTAAGTATGGGTCTTGCTAACCAATTTGCCCTCGTTATTGCCACACTATTGTATACCTTTTTGGTGACAAACTTACCTATCCTTTTAACTGGAGAAAGGGAAGGCTGACTCTTAAATGCACCCTCTTGCACCAGTACCTGACTTTCCCAACCAATTCTGTCCCTAGATTCTCCCTCCCCATCCAGCAAATTCTGAGCATATTTCCCATTGCTGCACTTGGGTTCAAATGTTAGCACAAATTTTAACCCCCCCCCCCCAACAACTTACAGTATTTTATTTTTTTAATAATGCTAAAAGAATATATGAGAAAATGGTTCAAGAAGACATTCCAGAAATAAATGTGGAGAGGAAACCAGGCTGGCATTGTCCATTAGAAAAACAAATTACAGTAGTTATTCTTAGGAAAACCTTCCTTTCCAAAGGACAATGTAACAGCAAACTGAAGAATATACATAGCATGTGTCTGAAGACTGCATCCCTAGAGATGCACACCAAAATCATATATCAGAGATATTACACTGCTATTATGAAGTTTTTATCAAACATTGTAAAATCAATAATCTATGACCACTCATGTTTGATGTGAGTCACACAGTGATTCAGAGATGACAAAATAACTCCTTGGAAAGAGACTCACTAGTATAATTGTTATTGGGGGAGGAAAGGGTAGAGATTGGATCTGCAATAGTTTTCAATTCTGAATTGTATAGTGATGCATTGCTTGCCAATAAAAGAATGAAAGATTAATACTACTGGTGCCTGAAGCGCTTTGCTGATCCACAAACCAGGTAAAACAATGAGAGAGGAGAACTGTTTTCTATATCTTACAATCAACAATGCTCTCTGTCTGTGGGCTTTATCCTCCCTAGATACTTAAAGGAGCTGCACTATGAGTTATTTTCTATCAAACAGGATTAACTTTGTTCTAGATGGAACATTCTTGATTTTCTGTGCCAAATAGCATAGCGGTCTGGTGTGTCATGCATAACTGCTCACTACAAACTATCAAACTCATTTCATTTGTGACAAGAGCTGGAATTGAACCTGGTTCTCCTGAGAATACGATGCCCATGTATTAACCTCATGAGTGCTTCCTTCCATTCCAATGTGTATATCATTACAACAGCTCCTCTTTCACTGCAAATCTTTCCAACTTCTCTCAGTGGCTAGAAAAGTCTATGTTGTTTGGCTTATATGTCACAGAATCAGGATCTAGGGGTGGCAGCATTCTTCTCTTTTCCTTAGTTTGCAAAAACCATAAATATCCATAAACAGTGTTCAAATGTGCACAGGTGCAGTGCAGTATTTTCTAACACAAGAAGCTTTAAAACATCCGCCTAACAGGTATGAGAGCAAACAGACGTACAATAACCCTAAATTTAACCCCCCTGGATAGGACAGGATATTTTAAATGGTTCACTACTAATTCCGTCCTCTAGAAACATCATGAGTCCTGTGTTATGGGCACAGGTGTACTGGCGGTCATGGAACGAGGAGAGTGTATTTCATCTAACTTGACTTCTGATGGCATACAATGATCCTTTTTTCTATTAATACCAGACTGGGTCGAGCAGCACTTTCTGTTTGAGTAAGGAATCACTTCTACTAGTGCTGTTAAGTAAGTTTCACATAAGCAAAGACAGACTAAAAACTGAACAAGGACTTCAGGATATGGCCCTATTTATTTACAACATTTTATAATAAGATTTTTTAATATAACTTGTTATTAAGACTTGTGATTTTATCATCAATCTCACAATATCTGATGCTGTTCTTAAAGCCCCTGTTAGGTCAGAATCTCAACTTTCATTAAACAAAAAAAAGTTTCTAGCCTTATGATTGCAAAAAATGTGAAAGCTTGAAAACATGAATTGAGTGTGATGTAAAGGCTCAGAACCCAGAAGGCAAATACTAAGAACCAAATTGATATTTTTTTTAAATCTCACTATTTTTGAAGGGCCTGACTCAGATTTTGAAACATGGGGGGTTGGTAATAGTTTATATCTGATGTAGTCTGATTATTTAAAAATATATTCTGTCCTGTTATAATCTCTTGAGCTCACACTGGTAGAGGGTAGGCTGCCATTTACTAGTTAAATCTGAACTACATTTTAAAAGATCGCAGTGATCCTATAAGGTGCTGACAACCAACCACCACGTGTACCCTTTGAAGTTAAAGGGGAATAAAGATGTTTAGCACCTTGCAGGATCATATTACACACACATACACACAAATTACTGCCCGGAAATTTCTAACCAGAACAAATGTTTAGGCAATAATGACTGAGGTCAAGAGCGTTTCCTAATGTTTAATGACCAGTTGAGTTTGTTAATGGCCTAAGGCAAAGCTAAGGGGCCCATAACCCTATACACTCATTATTTCTTTAGGAAATGCCCTGGCCAGAATAATTAATGTTATCAGATGCTGTTGTAGCAGAAGTAGTTTAAAGTCAACTTTCAAATTATCTTTAATTATGCATTAGTTGCATAGATGTTTTATTTATTTATTTGGTTTTAAACAAACTAACAAAATTGCCTATCCTGTGAGCTAGGCATCCTTGACATCAATTAACAGAATGAAATTAAAAAATCATTACAAAGCCAAAAGAGCAGAAATTCACTGATAACGTATCCTAATATAGATGTGAAACCGTAATCTGAGTGGCTATAGTGATGATACTACTTTGCATTCTGAGGGACATCCTTCATGAGCTGTTAGATTTCACTAACTAGAAGTCAGTTTACCCAAACGTCCAATTTCCTCCACATTTGCAATTTAGTGTCTAACTGATTATGATATAGATTGAGGGAAGAAATTAAGAAATTACAATTATACAATATAAGGTGGAAAATATTTTAAAAGACGCTATTGATGGACAAATACATAGAGTCCTGCAAATCTGTGGATATCCATGGACTATGTTTGCAGATCGCGGATGGATGCAGATCCAAATTTTATATCTAGGGCCCTGCAAATCTGTAGATATGCTCTTTATATCCGTGGATATCTGCATCCATGCATGCAGATATGTGTGGACCCTGTTTTCAGATTGGATGTGAATATAAATGTTGTATCCACACAGGGCTCTACAAATACAGTAGTTATTCTGGAAGCTACCATGGCTAAAAAGACTCAAATAGAGCAGGAATAACAAGAGCCTTGTGGGTATCCTGAGGTATTTACATACTTGAGAACAATCCATCAACTAACAATCCATTCTTCCTTTTGTTAATGCATTACGATTGTCCCTGGTTCTTATGCAGGTGAGTTGGCAGGGGATTATGGCCAAAGGGGGCCTTCTTCCACCTTACACAGTCCATAAAAAGACCAGTCTCAACTGCAGCCCCTGAACTTTGGGGAGCACAGAGACTAGTCTGTCCTTTCAACCCCAAGGAGATCACCCCTCAGAGGCAAAGACATGGACCTGCTGCCCTCCCATACCAGCCTGCAAAGCACAACTGGCACAGCAGAGAAGAATAAGCTGCACTTCATTAAGGGGTAAAACAGTGGGCATGCTCTTTCTACACATTGGGGAAACGTTCTCTCACAGGCACAATTCCGGTGCCTTCTTTTTTCCACTGCTGGGTTGTTCCATCACTGAGCTCTAAAGATGATTTTCCAGCTCCTATCAGTGAGCTCAGTGATGCAACTGCACTTCAAAATTTTGTATTCTGACAAGTACCCGTACATAAAATTCAGGTAGCTATATTCCAAACTACCTCTGTTGCATATCAAATTATTCAGTTCGTCACATCAATGAAGGGTTTGCATGCTATAAGTTTGTTGGCACAGTTGTGAAAGCTGATTTTAAAAGTGTCTCATCATTTATCTAATGAGTGTATCGAATTGTATAGTACTCAGATGTGCCATTTAGGCACCATCCCACACCGGAGCCATGGTCTGGAGCCACTCCACCCTGTGAGAACTCAGGCAATGTTGCCAACTCTTGATTTTATCATCAGTATCACAGTAGTTGGTGTTTTTCTCCAGCTCCTGGAGTGATGTTATTATATATGCAGATTGCAGCTTCCATTCAAAAAGGTTTCCAGCCCTTCTGGAGAAAAGCTTGAAAATGTGAATCTGAAAGGCTCAGAAGGCAAATAAAAGGACCCAAAATGTATGATTAAAAATCTCAAGATTTTAGGGGGCTTGACTCATGTTTTTTTGAATGTTTGAAGTTGCCAATACTACAAGGGCACAGGAGGTAAGTCACTGAAAGGGTGAACCTTAACAACAAGCCTCCTCACAGAGACTAATATAGAAACCCATGAAAATAGAAGAGAAGCCAGCTACCATAAGCCACATTCCAGAGCTCCATTCTCTACAGAAGTGAAGACTTTACTTATTCACTCTCTTCCCTTACAAATGCATTCTCCTAAGAGAGGGAATCACCTCAAGCATGTGAAGATGGCTCTGGAAAAAAAGGAGACAGGAGAACTTAACACTGACTACTTTCTAGGGGGAGACACCATTTTGGAAACATGCCATGGGGCCTGGGAGTGCAGTGGATTTACAGTGTCACACAGCACCAGTAGGTGTCAGAAAGTGACACGAAGGGGAAAATTGCAAAGGCAGCTTGTTCTGAATAATTTTATCATCCTATTTCCTTTTCTTGACTCTCCTTGTGGGTGCATGGAGCTGGCATCCCTTCCTTCCTACTAGCTAAAAGAGTGAACAGGACACATAGTTTAAATGGTTTAAAACATACACAAGCAATAAGATGAAAAATATATAAAGATGGAGAAGACTGAGTAGCTGAAGTCAAAAAGGAGATGAAATCAAAGCCCCAAATAATCAGTGTTTGTGACCTATCCCTCAAGACTTTTCTGTAAGAGTCAGTGCTCTTAAAAAGTTATTAAAATGTGAAAATCCCCCAGCAAGCCTAATGCTCGTCTCTGCTCCCTGGGCACACTCCAATTAATAGCTGTTTATTTGAAAGAAAATTTTTTCCTGCTCCTTTTCCTCTCATTAGTCATGCAGAGCCAACAAGGTGCTGGGAGATGGACTATTCTGATTCGTACTCTGTCAACAGTATTGTTAACCAAGTTCCTATTGCATAGCCAAGTCCATGCAACCCAATTAGCCTTCTATGCATCTTCACAGATCTGAGGACAGGATATGGCAGGCAGAACCTTTATTACTAGTGACAGTTCGGGAGATGGAAAGAACCCAGCTTGACTTCCAGGTCCCAGAGCAAGCTTTCAAGAGTTAATAGATAAAATAAAAGCCTTCCACAACTGTAAATTTAACTGATTTTTTTCTGGAGCCTCAGACACTCAACATGGAGATTCCATTATGCCACTATTGTTATTTTAAATATTGACTAGAACTACCCTTTTCAAAAGTAAAGCGTTTCTGGTAAGGGCAGCACTGCAGTCAGGAAATCCCCAAGGTAATGCAGAAAATCCAAATTCCCCACAGCAGCCCTGCCTGAATGGAATGCACTGTAGCTGAAGTCATAGAATCATAGAAGATTAGGGTTGGAAGAGACCTCAGGAAGTGTCTAGTCCAACCCCCTGCTCAAAGCAGGACCAACACCAACTAAATCATCCCAGCCAGGGCTTTGTCAAGCTGGATGGAGATTCCACCACCTCCCTAGGTAACCCATTCCAGTGCTTCACCACCCTCCTAGTGAAATAGTGTTTCCTAATATCCAACCTAGACCTCCCCCACTGCAACTTGAAACCATTGCTCCTTGTTCTGTCATTTGCCACCACTGAGAATAGCCTAGATCCATCCTCTTTGGAACCCCCCTTCAGATACTTGAAGGCTGCTGTCAAATCCCCCCTCACTCTTCTCTTCTGCAGACTAAATAAACCCAGTTCCCTCAGCCCCTCCTCGTAAGTCATGTGCCCTGCCCCCTATTAATTTTCATTGCCCTCCGCTGGACTTTCTCCAATTTGTCCACATCCTTTCTTTACTGGGGGGGTGGGGGGGCAAAACTGGACACAATACTCCAGATGTGGCCTCACCAGTGCCAAATAGATGGGAATAATCACTTCCCTCAATCTGCTGGCAATGCTCCTACTAATGCCAATATGCTGTTAACCTTCTTGGCAACAAGGGCACACTCATATCCAGCTTCTCATCCACTGTAATCCCCAGATCCTTTTCTGCAGAACTGCCACTTAGCCAGTCGGTCCTCAGCCGGTAGCAGTGCATGGGATTCTTCTGTCCTAAGTGCAGGACTCTGCACTTGTCCTTGTTGAACCTCATCAGATTTCTTTTGGCCCAATCTTCCAATTTGTCTAGGTCAGTCTGGACCTATCCCTACCCTCCAGTGTATCTCTCTCTCCCCCCAGCTTAGTGTCATCTGCGAACTTGCTGAGGGTGCAATCTATCCCATCATTCAGATCATTAATGAGTCCAGCAATAAGCAAGCTTCATATCCATGTTAATGAGTCAGTGGAATCTGAGAAAAAGTATGGTCCTTCAAAGAAAAACACTATTTGATACAAAATGGCACCCTGGCTGATATATCTTTCCCTCCTCCCAGATAATATAATCCTCCCAACTCCACACTGCAGCCGTAGTGTGACAAGTTGGGCACAGAGATTTTTAATTAACTGATATTAAGGAAGGATGCAGAACAGTTAGGAATTCGAATTTATGCTCACTTGATTCAGTACATATTTGCTTTGGGGAAAGCTCAGTTGTTTTTGTCAGGTCTGTTCCTCTAGGAAAACTGCTATTTAAAATGTTAGTTTTTAGAGCTTTTAAAAATAAAAAAAGGCATGGAACTAAATGTTGCTCAGATTGCGTTTCCCAGAGGAAAAAAACCAGGGTCTTTCATAATTGCCATAATTGTTTTTGATGTTGAATAAACTAAGAGATTAAAAATGGGAAACAAAAGTGTTGTACTTCAATACAAAAAAAAAAATCCACATAGGCCCTCTGGGAACATATCTCCATTTACATTTTGGCCAATCAAGTTAAAAGCAGCGCCTCCCTATTTTCTGCCTTGAAAGCCATCATTTTAGATTTAATTGGATTTCATGCGGTATACATTACACAAGAGCTTGAGCTGGAAATGCAGGATTCAAAACAGAACTTTACCAAAGAGGAGGGGGCTGGGCCCAGGATGTTGTGACCATCTGCTCTAGAAAGCATTTATGCCCCAATTCTATAATTTGTTCTGGCCTGCTGGAGTCCACTGAAGTCAGTGTGGTTCCAGGTGGATGCAGGAACTCACTTGTGCAGAATAACTGGTAGGATAGGGGCCTACGTCATCCTGTGGTGGATTCCCTAGCCATCTGAAATGATTTTGGTGGAGAAACCTCTTGTGCTGCCTTTCCGAGTGTTACATTGACATTAATTGGCTGCTAGTGAGGTGGTTGCTTTCCTTTCACTCTGATGTTCCAATATAGCAATTGCTCAGGCATTTCTCTCCATTAACAAACTAAAATCATATGCACTACTGTGGACCAGGAATGGATTAAGACTGTACAGGGAACACAAAAATTTCAGGGTCAGCAAAAATGCAGACTCCTATTCACAGCTCCCCAACATTTCTGCACTGTTGGAGAGTGAAAGCTATATTGTTGGAGAGTGAATTTCCTCCCACAGCTCCGAAGCATAAGATTTGTACTATTCATCCTTCCTCTTGGCTGAGAACTTCCCAAATACTCGCTAGCAGCTTCTGCTTCCACTTGCTTACAGTGAGTGGTACTCCATGATTATATTCTCCAACTCAGCTGATTGGGTTTCTTCTGCCTTAAGATGAGACCTATTTCCCAGCTGTATGCTGAGCCTACTTTTAAATTGGAACTATGAGTCACCAATGACTCAGTGGAGAAAGCTGGTCTTAAAATTGGTGTAAGTGAGAAGGCAATGTAATGTGCACAAATTTGATATACAGCGGGGCTGCAGGCTGAGTGTAATTTATAGTCTCAGGAACAAAGACCACCTTATGCCCCACACAATTTATTCCACCCTGTAGATTCTCAACAAAGTTGATCCAAAATGTTGATTCTGTTTCTAGCTCATGATTCAGAAGAAAACTCTATGCACATGGTTCCGACCTCACTTAAAAATGGTGTACACCAGGAGTAACTCTGCTGAAATCAATAGAATTATGTCAGTACAAACTACTGTGGGAGCAAATTAGGGCACTAGATAAGACAGCCACAGTAGGTGAAAATGGAGAAAAACAGTTATAGATTTTTGAGTGTGTGTGTGTGTGTGTGTGAATTTTATGTATATGGCCAAATTGATACCCTTCTGATGAGTAGCACCTAACTTCATGAGTAATCCCATTGAAGTTAACAGGATTACTTGTGAAGAAAGGTACTATATACAATATGAGTAAGGGTATGAGAATCTGACCCATAGAAATCAAGAGGAGTAGTCATATGCTGGTAGAGGAGGATACATAAGGGAAAGAGTTAGGTGAGACCTGGAGACAATGGTTGGCTGCTTGCCTCTGGATAAGCTGAGGACAGAGGGCAGTTCCCTTGCCTATGGAAAGCACTGCCAGTACTAGCTTGCACAAAATGTTTTGGCTGCCAGCCTCCAGCAGCACCAGGCTGTCTTTTCTTGCCAGATTCATGCTATCAGTCATGCTGTCACTTTGAGGCACAGACAGAAAAAATAAAAATGGTGTTTTTTAACATTTTTCATTAGGGCCTGTTACCAGCTTTGCCCGTTACTTTGATGTATGCTCATTTATTAGGGTTACTCCTCTGGGGGTAGGGGTGTTCTGTACTTCTATCAATGTACTGCTTGTGTCACCTGTGTTCTTATACTTCTCCCTGCCACAAGTTCCCTCCCAATGGAGCTATCCTGCAGGACCTAGGTTCCCCAGAATGAGACGAACACACACACACACACACACACATTAACAGAGCAGAGGACCGGGTTAATCAGCACTCCCAAGCTGACCCCTTATATGTCCCTGGACTCATCAGGCTGGGTCGAACAGCACCTCCAAGCTGTCACCCTCATATGTCCCAGGTTCAGCACATCCCTATCTCCACTTTCATGTTACAATTGTTCTGGTAGTAACCCACTTGATGAGCAAACCCCACAGGATTTTTGGGTGTTGCAGGGATCTTTAGCTTAGGACGAGGAGCATTGCTGCAGAGCAAATGAGAAAACCAAAAAATACCCACAAGGGAGAGGAGGAGAGAGAGAGAGAGAGAGAGAATCAACCAGCTTAATCATGAAAGTTATTTATTGCCAGGTTATAACCATAGGGGAGCCAAACTATAACTGAGCACACAAGTCACGTTCAGAAGGCTATACTGAGAGAGAGAGAGAGAGAGAGAGAGAGAGAGAGAGATGGGTTCTCACCACTCCTTGAAGCTTGAATCAATCGGGGGTCCCAGGTGGTGGTGATAGCTGAGGGTCCAGAGTGCTGGAGACAGGCAGAGCCCCCAGCATGATCTGTCAGGAGAAGATAAAGTTCCAATGGAACTGATGCAGATTTTGGATCCAGGCATCAGAACACTTACTTGAGCATGGATAGGGGTTTTTGTAGAGAAACAACAATGGTTCTAGGGAGAACACTAGATTTGTTTGTGTGTAAACAAGGGAAAATACCAAATTTGTTTTGTTCAGACTAGACATGGGAGCTGATCATTCCTGGCTTTGGGTGGTGTTCCTTCGAGGGAGCTCACAATGCACTTAGGCAGCTTCATTATTTTGGATACCAATAAAGGATTTATTACTAGAATTGGCCTGATAACTACAGAGCTGGGTGTGTGCAGGTGTGGGTTCATTAACATCTGGAGCAGAGATTCCCCAGGATGCAGTGCTTCCCTGCTTTTCTGGTCCCAGAGTTCCATGCAGTTCTTGCCTTGGAATCTCTGTTCTCCATTCTGTATGCTAATGGAGATGCCTCCCTGTCCCATCTTCGATACAAATGAAGCTAGGGGAGTTTCCTTAATTCTATCATCCTTATCCCAAGAGTTTAGGTGTGTCTCCCACGGCCTTTTCATTGCTTTTTTAAAGTCTTTCTTTTGATGCAGATTTGGTTCAAGCAGAGGGTCTGTGTGTGTGTGTGTGTGGGGGGGGGGACTTTTGTGAGTCAGAAAGGCTGGGTATTGCACCCTGGTTCCCCAAGAACACAGAGCTGTTAGGTAACAGGCCAGGTGGATAAATATTTTTATTTTCTACAAATGTGTCTCCAAAAGGCACACAAGCCAGGTGTACCCAGCAGGATGCAACCAGCAATGAAAACAATAATCTAAGAAACACATACTGTTGTTTTTTAATCACCTTTGGCATTCTGGCCTGTCCAAGATCTCCTTCTGTGACCTGTCTTCCTTAAGGTGCACAAGGAAGTAACTATGCACAGAAGGGTGCTCATGCAACAATATAAAATAAAATCAACCATAAAAAGTAGCAGTAAGATCAGGCAATGAAGTTAGCCAGTAAATGTATTTATTTTCCAAAAAATACTTCAGGAATAGATGGTGGGGAGGAACTAAGGTACCTGTCCACCCAACTGGTTTGGGGCACTTCCTTAATTCAAATATGTACTAGTGTGGCTTGTGTAAGAGCTGCCCAGAATCACCATCCTTGAATTATAATTGTTCCCTTCTGTGACAACTTGTTGGAAAGCTGGCGGAGAGCAAGTGGAGCCATGCATTCAGGTCTCCCCACACACTACCTGCCCATTAGCACAGCTGACCAGCCAGCCTGGGTCTAAAAGGAAGTAGAGGGAGGTACCAGGGGCTGAGAGGAAGCATGAGGAAGTCTTCTGTCACAAATTAATCTCTCCTCAGTGCAACTGGTAAGGTGTCAGACTCCAATGTAGATGAAGAAGTAGCCTTCCCCATTGGAAAGTAAGGCTGAATTTAAAGCAAGCAGGAGCCAAGAAAAAGACAACTAAAAATCAAAGGCACTGTAGGAAATGCAGGCTGCTATAGAGCCCAAGTAATCCTGCTTCTTCCATCAACAGTTGGAGCCTGCTACCCAATCAAGGTAAACTGAAGTGACCTTTTCTATAGCACCTTTTCACAACAGAACCCATCCATGAGTTAAAATCTTTTGGTGGTCACTCGTTACTATTCACCAGCAAACAAGGACAGTCAAGAAACTGCACTTATGGTCTAGTATGCTGAGTGTTTATTTAATACACTCCCAATAGCATTAATCTAGGAGTGTGACACAGACTGAATTATGTGAACATTTTCTCAGCCTCGGCCATTTCCTGTCACTGAACGACCTGCTGTACAATAATTTGTGGCTTGTTATTTCCACTACATTGCCTTTTCTTGGCATCCTGTCCCAAGTACATATAAGGCTGTCAATTTCAACATTCTGACTTTCTGTAACAAGACGAAGGACAGAGAACTGGCTTCATCACGGACATATGGACACAGAACAACCAACCAACCCTTCTAGGTTC
Source organism: Emys orbicularis (assembly GCF_028017835.1). Classification (NCBI taxonomy): domain Eukaryota; kingdom Metazoa; phylum Chordata; order Testudines; family Emydidae; genus Emys; species Emys orbicularis. The sequence goes on along the minus strand of NC_088691.1, from coordinate 38,313,711 downwards.
TCACTGCTTCAGATTTACCATAAAAATCAAGCACAATGACAGGTCAGAATTGAATCAGGTGATGTTGCTACTGTCTATTACTCTTTAGTATGAGTGCATGAAGCAGTCAAGATTTTTGTGAAAGAAATATTCAGCTTCATTCCATGGCTCATGAATTTTGATTTTTTTTAAAATGTCCGGCATTGTAGCTACAATGTGAAAATTTGAATATTTACATGATTTTTAATGTGAAAATTGATCTTCATTGCAATTAATTTTTAAATTCAGAACTTTGAAATTCAGCAGTCTCATTTTCAAACAAAATCCTACAAAATCTAATTTAAATGCAAAACCTTCAGGTTTCAACTGTTTTAAATTTCACTGGAAATATTTCATATCCCTAATTGTAAATAAAGTATCTCAACTAAGTAACCACATGATTTAAATGCTGTACCCCCTTGACCTTGCTCACAGAACCGCACTGTGTTGTTTTCTTATCTGCTTTACTCACTTCTAATCTAAAATCAGGTTGAAAATTCTTCAGTGAGGAGATCAATTCCTGATATTTGTATTACAATACACCTAATGCACTCTTCAGCACCTTAAGATTAATAAATAGCAAAGAGCCTGGTGATCCACAAATTACTTAATAACTATTACCCCACCTAATTTGACATCCAACTTTCCCTCCTTTGTTTCAGCCACTAACTCAAGAACAACCCCTTATATCCCACTGAAAGTAACCCATACTGGCACACAGTGTTTCCCATTAGAAGGACAGCATTTATGGTCAGTTGCACAGTGGTATCTGATATCACAGTTATTTCCTACACAGTGCTTGGCTCCTATGACTTCTGTTCCACTTTCTGCTCTGACTGATGACAAGCTCACTTTTCTGCCTTCTCTTCAGTGCACTATTCTCATCCTAGGTGACCTCAATTTTCACATTAATGAACCTGTTTTCAGTGCTTCTCATAAATATTCTCATTCAAACTACAGCTTTGGCCTGTCTTTCACACTCACTGCCTCGTTGATTCAGGGCCTTGACCCTGCAACCATTTATGCTCATGAAGAATTACATTCATGGGAATAGCCCAGCAGGCTTTCATGGGATTACTTCCATGAGAAGAGTTACTTATGTACATAAATTTTACAGAATTATTGTTTAAAAACATGTTCTTTTCTTTCTGATCTTTCAAATCCTTTGTTCTGACCACAACTTCGAGAGCTGATTCCTTCCATCATCTTTCATGATCTCCAGTCTATCTATTAGAATCCAGTGAATAATTTGCAAATAGCTTAGAAACATATCCTCCTCTGCTTATGACTATCCACATGCAGATAGTAATTTCCTTAAATACTTTTATTATTCAACGTGATGGATTTTTAAAATTTTTGTTTTAAATGCCAAGTGACTGAACTGTTCTCTGCAAGCCTATAAAACTCGATATTCACAATTCAATGTACATTACATGGCAAAGTTTTTATACTCCCTGACTGGAGGAACTTACAGACACTTTCAGAGCCACGCCTGCACACAGCAATTGAAAATTCTGTTTCCACTAACACTTGACATTAGCCTTCTGTGAACATTAATGCCAAAGAAACTCAATGGTTTGAAAGTCTGTGGACAGAGAACACAATTGGGAGTGATCCCTGTAGAATTTAACTTATTTAGAAGTTTGAACAGGGGTTTGCAAAGTCAATCAGCTTTACTGCAGTGTTAACCTCCAATTTCTCCTCTGCATGTGACCCTCTCCTACCCTAGCTCCCTCTGTGGTCTTTAATTTAAACTCTTTGCTCTGCTCTTTTGCTTTTGTGTTAAAGTGTGCTGTCTGCCCTACTAACCATGCTGATCCCTTAATGTCCCTATTGTGCACCTTCACTCATGCTGTTCCTCATGCCCATGATCCACCATGTGCCCTCCCCAGTGATATCTTAAAACCCACTTTCCCAGCAAATGTCATCATCAGTCCCCCATATACTCCCTATCCTGAGTCTTGTCTTACATCTGTTCTGTCTGCTTGGAGTGCAAGCTCTTTGGAGCTGTGTAGGTGGCATACCCTGAACCTGATTCTACAACCTTGACTCAAGTGATTATTCCTATTGATTTCAATGACACAACTCTACTGACTTAAGGAATTACTCATGTGAGTAAGAGTTCAGGGCCGGATCTGGCTTTTTTGCCGCCCCACGCAAAAAAGCCTCCCGCCCCCCCCCCCCCCAGCACGGCAGGGGAGGGCGCCGAGCCCGGCCACAGGCCGCTCTCCCCGACCGGCCGAAGCACTGGGGGGAGGGCGGCGAGCCCGCCGCGGCTCCGCTGGCGGCCGGAGCGCCTGGCTCCGCTCTCCCTGGCGGCCAGAGCGCCGGGGGGAGGGCGGCGAGCCCGGCCGGGGCTCCACTCTCCCCGGAGACGGAGCGCCGCGCCGCCCCCCTGCAGATGCCGCCCCAAGCACGAGCTTGGTGGGCTGGTGCCTGGAGCTGGCCCTGTAAGAGTTGCAGGATCAGCCATTTATAAAATGTCCATGTAAGCATACATCTCTGTAGAAGTCACTATTATTAACAATAAGAATATGTATGCAACATATTTTATAACTACATACAATTTTTTACACTTACAGTGGAGAGATTGAATGCATAAAATATTAAATTTTGGTTCTAGAGAAATTAGGAAGGATAGAATATTATCCAAGTGGGAAGAATTAAACAGTGTCTTGACACCTGAAATCTGACGATAGTAAAAAAAAGCATCATATGCTGGAAGCTGAGTAGAGTGGATTATCTCTATTTGACAAGGTGGTTGACAGTAATAACTACACTAACATCCCAGAACATCCTTGATCTCATCACCTCACCTCTTTGATTTTCAGATGACTGTACCTGGGAAATTAAATATTGCTCTCGTCACTGATGCTGTCTAATGTGATGGAAACGTGCTGTACTGACTGCCTTAGCAGGCACTGGTAGCGGAGTTCTCAATGGAGAGAAAATCGGAATCAAACAACTGAAATATTCAGACACATTGCAACCAGTCATCTCAATCACATAAAGAGATATTCATGCATTATTCATGAAATAAAATCTGGGAGTTTTTCCAGAGAACGTGCCATAGACTAGCAATAGGGCTTATCAACTGTTTTAAATCAGCATGTTTTATCTAATACAATAACCATTTATTTACTCGTGATATTTATACACTGTAGCTTTTCTCAGATTAATTGATTCTTTTCATCAAGGTCCTCTGTATTGGGAAAACTGACTCACAAAGGAATTAAAAACGCTCCTATTTTGAATATCTGCAGAATAATTTAGATTGTAGTGGGGCATGGTTAAGACTCTGTTAGCATTTACATTATCAGCTTAATTTTCTGGGGACTCCTACCACACATTTTCAATCTTTTTTCACCTAAAATGTGGCAAAATGGTTTGTTTTAGAGTAGAAACAATTTATTTTGCCTTTCAAAAAAATAATCAGTGTTAATCACCCAAGCTACATTTTAGCTAGAGCAGCTAGTTGTTTTAGGCCCCAATCCTGAAAAGATATATGCTTCACTTTATGCACTGTGAATAGCTCCATTCACATCAATGGAATGACTCACAATACTTAAAGTTATACATATGCTTGAATCTTTTCAGGACAGGGGCCTTATTTCATAATTTTCAGTTCTTTTTATTGTAATTTCCAGGATTTTTACACCCATACCCACACCCCCACACACTCTTACATAGACCTCAACATAGAGTCCAACCCATAGTACTGGAAATTACAAAATAAAATTATGCATGTGTAATGCCAACAGACCCCAGTCGTTGGTGGGCGGGATCGAACTGGGGACCCCGGGAGCTTAGTGCATAGGCCTCTACCGCATGATCTAAAAGCTTACTGACTCTTAGCTAAGACTGTAGAGCAGACTCCTTTTATCTCTCTCTTTAAGTGGTCTTGGTGCCATTAGATGGGCTAGAAAACCACACCCAGGAGGTGTGTGGGTTACACATGTACATACACCTAAAATTAAGATTTAACAAACACACATACCCGAGGAAAGAGGCATCTTCTCCATGCTCAAAGTTTTCATACAAAAATACTCAAGTTTCTAGCCTTTACAGTCGCAAAAAAACTTTTCCAAACATAAACCAAGTGTAACAAGACATAGCACTGCCCTCCTAAGCCTGCAGTCAGGCAGCCCTACTGCCTGGTCAGAGTGAGGAAATGGATCAGCCTTAGCCATTGGGACAAATGACCCTGGTATTACCAGCCTCAGCTGCTCAAAAAACATGAGATTATTTTAAAAATGAGATTAACAAAAAATCTGGGGTTCTTATGTACACTTCTGGTTTTTGAGTCTTTAGAATTCAAGTTTTCAAACTGTCCCTCCTCAAGTATAAGAGCTAGAAACTTCTTCTTTAAAATGAACAGTAACATTCTCCTTTGATCACTTGACTGCAGGAGCTGAGGCTTTAAGAAAAAACACCAGATACCACAATACTCAAAATAAAGTGGTGAGAATTGGAAACACTGCACTATTCAGAACCCTTTAGGGAACAACAAAATTGCTGCTGCTTGGAAAAGCTGTGATCAACACTTCCTGAAGTAGCCTGGTGGCTGGTAGAGGGAAAGAGCAGTAGAAACTCAAAGGAGACAGATTAGAGCAGTAGGAAGCATAAAGACTGTGAAAGTCAAGCCCTGCAACTAGTACTATACTTCCCAAAGCGATTGGATATAAGGTGAGGGGCATGTTGCCCCAGCACCACCAGGTTCTGCACAAGACAGCAAAGCTCAGCAGCATGAGAGGTGAGGGAGAGTGTCATGGACTCCCTCGAAGATCCCAGAAAAATTCCACGAGGACAGCCAGAACACCTCTAAATACATCCTCTTGTGCTGCTCATCCAAACAACCAACTCCAACATGGGCAGTGGCTTTGAAAACTGACCATAGCCCAAGATAGCCAGAGACTCTGTTATATAAATGGAAATCCAGCCAAGCAAACCCAGGAGAAAGGAGTGCATGCTGCGAGAAATAAAAGTTGCTTACCCAGCTCTTTGAGAAGATGCATCTGCTACCTCCATTTCCCCTAACCCCAGTGCCCCAGTTTTGCCTCACACTCAGACAGTAGGCAATCTGATGTGATGCATTGGCAATTTGGAGTTTAGGCTTTCAGCCAGGCCATTAAGAGACCTTCCCTTCCAGGATAAATAAGAGTCCTAACTACATTAAAAGCAAAGCCCCACTACACAGCCTCTTCCTGGATCACAGCCTCCTCAGGGCCTATCAATCTTCATCTCTTTCTGGGTATAACTCCTTTGCATTCCCCAGGACTCAACTACTTGTCCAAATCCTTCCCCTCAATTTCAGATCAGAGTAGGGGAACCTGGCTCCATTCTGGACTCCAACTCTCAGACCCTATCCCCCGGGCAACAGTCTGCCCTCAATCTGAAAACTGCCCTGCCTCACTGTTTCTTAGAGCCAGTTCCTATGATGCCTTGCTTGGAAGCCTTCTAGGATACCTCTTCAGTTTCTTTCCCACACACAGACCATTTTCCCTGAGCTACCACTGGAAGACTCCCAGTCACTCTGAGTCTCTCTCTCTCTGTTCTGAGTAATAGGCAGCTCTTCAGTAGCCTGGCCCCAGCAGGTATTGCTTGCTCCCAGCCTGCAGCCACATGATCTTCTGAAGACCACCAAGTCCCAGTTTTTAAAGGGACAGAACTTGGAATAGGGCTGTGGCAGCCACACACTGTGCCAGCAAGTTGAAAACACAACTGAAATGAGAGAGCAATTAATCAAAGACTATAAAAAGAACAAGACATTCTTGAAGCATATCAGAAGCATGTAGCAGGAGTCAGAATGCAAGAGACCAGTGGACACCTGAGACTACAAGAAACAAGTAAGGACATTGCAGAGAAACAAAATATTACTTTATATCTATCTTCACCACAGATGTTGGGGAAATACTGTATCAATCCCAGATCTTCTGTTTACAGATAAGAAAGGTGAGGCACTCAGAAACTTGACTTGTCCAAAGAAGGGGTACTGGTACAAGCTGCTACATAAAAAAGCAACAAGTCTCTAGAGACAGATTGTATATTTTTAGGGGATTGGCTACTTCTTTAAGTGCCTACAGACCTCAATAATGAAGTAGCCAAGCCACTAACTATATATATATATAAAACTAAAATCAACCATTCTACTAAAGGATTGAAAATTTTGTGCCTATCTTTAAAAAAAGTCTCCTGGGTTGATCAGTGAATCTTACATTAGTACTGGGTAAATTGGTTGAAATGATAAGATAGTATGTTCTTCTAGGTGTTTTATATAATAGGGACAATCCAGCAACATTTTCAGCAACATGATTTTCCAATCCAATAGAAATCTTCAAAGCAGTTGAAAACCAGTTGATCTTATTTATTTGTCAAAAGATTTTTGTAAGGCTATAGTCCCTCACAAAAAACCTGTTAAGGAACTTAGGCACAGGTGAGAGGTAAAGTACTGTTAGGGATTAGAAACTGACTCAAACAGAGAGTAGGAATAAATGGTCAATTTTCAAAATCCACAAAATGGAGGGTTTTTAGGAGTGAAAGTGAAGTGACAAAATTTGCAAGCGGCACAAAACGGTGTTAGTCAAAACTAAAGATAATTGAGGAAATTCAGGAAAAACCTAAAAAAGACATTCAACTGGGCAGCATGATGGCAGGTGAAATTCACTGTTCACAAATGCAAAGTAATTCAGTACTTTGAATACATATTACTGAGTTCTAATTTAACGTAACTACTCAGAAAAAGGACCTGGGCATCATTGTTGCAATTCACTGGAAACATCTGCTCAGTCTTTAGTAGTGGTCCAAAAAAGCAAACAAAATCTTGGAATAAATAAGGCATGGGATAGAAAATACTGAAAAAAAGAAAACCTCATATAAATTGCTTGCACACCTTGACTTCTCAGGTCTAGTCAGCCCCTCTCCAAAAGATAGCAGAACTAGAAGAGGTTCAAAGGTGGGTAACCAGAATAAGGCCTTGGCTACACTTGCCGATGTACAGCGCTGTGAGTTAAACCTGACTTCGTGCAGCTGAGTAGGGAAAGCGCTGCACTCTGTCCACACTGACAGCTGCCCAGCGCACTGTCGTGGCCACACTTGCGGCAATTGCAGCGCTGTTGGGAGCGGTGCATTATGGGCAGCTATCCCACAGAGCACCTTTTCCCATTCTGGCGCCATGGGTTGTGGGAAGGGGGCGTGGGTGCGGGGGATTCTGGGTCCTGTCCCAATGCCCCGTGATGCATCGCTTCGCATCCCAGAAATCCCTTTGTTTCCATCCACCTTTGGCGCCATCTTTCAACGGTTTCAGAGTGCAGCGCGATCTGTCTGCGGGAAATGGAGTCCGAACTGCTGAGGCGTATGCTGACGAGTCTCGCCAGCACGTCACGTTTGGCTGTCGAACTATTCCTTAAGATCCAAAGTGACAGTGAGAGTGAGGGTGAGGAGTCCGACGATGCTATCGAGCCGCGTAACGCGTACGACTCGAAATTGCTTGTGGCATTCACGGACATGCTCAGCACCGTGGAACGCCGCTTTTGGGCTCGGGAAACAAGCACTGAGTGGTGGGATCACATCGTCATGGAAGTCTGGGATGACGAGCAGTGGCTGCAGAACTTTCGGATGAGAAAAGCCACTTTCATGGGACTGTGTGAGGAGCTCGCCCCCACCCTGCGGCGCAAGGACACGAGATTGAGAGCTGCCCTGCCAGTGGAGAAGCGGGTGGCTATTGCAATCTGGAAGCTGGCAACTCCAGACAGCTACCGGTCGGTCGCAAACCAGTTTGGAGTGGGAAAGTCGACCGTTGGAATCGTGTTGATGCAAGTTTGCAAGGCCATTAATCGCATCCTACTCAGAAGAACCATGACTCTGGGTAACGTGCAGGAAATAGTGGATGGCTTTGCACAAATGGGGTTCCCTAACTGTGGAGGGGCGATAGATGGGACGCACATTCCTATTCTGGCACCACCCCACCTAGGATCCGAGTACGTTAATCGGAAGGGGTATTTCTCTATGGTTCTCCAGGCGCTTGTGGATCACCATGGGCGTTTCACTGACATTAACACAGGCTGGCCCGGAAAGGTGCATGACGCACGCATCTTTCAGAACACTTGGCTGTTCAGGAAGATGCAGGCCGGGACTTTTTTCCCAGAGCGGAAGATCATGGTAGGGGAAGTTGAAATGCCCATTGTGATCCTTGGAGATCCCGCTTACCCGTTAATGCCATGGCTCATGAAACCCTACACAGGGAGACTTGACAGCAGCAAGGAACGGTTCAACTACAGGCTGAGCCGGTGCCGAATGACTGTGGAGTGTGCCTTTGGCCGTTTAAAGGGCCGCTGGAGATCTCTGTATGGGAAGCTGGACTTGGCTGAAAACAGCATTCCCGCGGTTATATCTGCGTGCTGTGCCCTCCATAATATTTGTGAAGGGAAGGGTGAAAGCTTCACTCAGGCATGGACCTCCGAGGTTCAACACCTGGAGGTTGAATTTGCACAGCCAGAGAGCAGGGCTATTACAGGGGGCCAGCGCGGGGCTGCAAGGATTAGGGATGCCTTGAGGGAGCAATTTGAGGCTGAAAACCAGCAGTGATATCTGGTGCCCTGTACAGGAGTGAAGTGCAGTAGTTCCAATCTTTAGGAATCAGTGTCTGCTTAGCAGACAAGCAGACTTGCAGTGCCTGTTTATTTCCTGGGCTAAGGAGTCTTTTACTTTATGCAATAATAAAGAATGTTTTCAAAGCCAAAGAATCCATTTATTGAAAAGAAAAAAAAATTATTTATTGAAAAGAAAAAAAAATTATCTATTGAAAAGAAACAAGGGGGTGGAGTGGGGAACGGTACAATCACAGATTCGCATATGTCCTGTCTGGTGTGCTGTGCAGTGAGTGCTGCACTTCAGGATAGCTATACTGCATGGTGATGGGGGTTGAGTGCAGAGGGTAAGGGTCGTGGTTTTCAGGGCTGGGTGGTGAAGATACTGGTGTTGGAGGCAGCGGGTGGCGTGAAGAACACGGAAGTTGGGGAAAGTGGGTTGGAGGTGACAGTGGGGCACAACGGAAAGTGTTTTGGGACAAGGGCTGTAGGGGGGGGTGGCGTTTGCGGTACTGCTCCTCTTTCTGCATGGCTACCAGCTCCTGGATAGCATCTGCTTGGCGCTCCAGGATGCTTATGAGCCTATCAGTGCTTTGCTGCCGGTGCGCGGTGCTTTGCCGCCGGTGCGCTGCATTTTCCTGGCGGATCCTGCTTTCTCTCTCCCTCCAGTCCTGTGCTTTCTCATTCTCTTTAATAGATTGCCGCATCACTTCTTGCAGCATGTCTTCTTTGCTTTTTCGCGGTCTCTTCCTGAGTCTTTGCAGTCTCTGAGCAGGCGATAAGAGGGACGGCTGAGGTCTCAAGGTTGATGCAGCTGTATAGGCAAAATGCAACATTTAACAGAGGCAGCATTGTTCATACCAGACAGAGTAATGATCCCCCCCCACACTTAAGGAGTAGAAAACACACAGGGTCTACACAATAGCATAATTTTCCCGTCCGAAACAGAGCACACATATCCCACGGGAGCCTCACAATGGTGAGTAAGGGGGACTGATTGTTTCAGGGCTGCACTGTCCTCTGGGTTTCTGTGCCTTGGGGAGAGCCAACAGCTTCAGGGGGCACCTACACTGAACACTGTCCCAACATTTTCCACAGGAGTTTGTCCTGGATGATATCTCGCTGCTGAGGGTGACCTGGGAAGCAAGGGAGGGTATTCTACTGCAATGCGGCTTCCGCCCTGGCCCATATGCAGCTTGCCTGTGTGCAGCAATGGTCCCCCCTCCCCTCGCGGCACAGTGGCGCGGACACGTTAGCCTGGCTGGGACAAGGACCACGGCGGCTCTCCCGATAAACCTGCGCAAACGCATTGCACACGTTCTGGATGAGACATTCGAGGAGATTACCGAGGCCGATTACCGCGATGTGATAAACCACATCAATGCACTATTCCGCATCTAGGCATGCATGCCTAACCCTCCTCTCCCAAAGAGCCCGCACCGAAAAAATCCCTTCCCGAAAAAAAAAAACTGCTTACCGGGATCCTGCTCTTCTGTTTGTCCTCCACCAAGTACCGGCCGCTGCGACTGGCTACCTTCCTCCTGGCTCGAGAAGAGCTCCTGGCTGCATGGCTGCAGGGATTCCAGGGTGTCTCCATCAGGCCCACCACCATCACTCCCGTTTTCCTCCTCCTCCTCCTCCTCCTCCTCTTCCTCCTCCCCCCCCCCCCCCCACCGGCTCTGAAGTGTCCATGGTGGTGCTCGGAGTGGAGGTGGGGTTAACCCCAAGTATCGCATCCAGCTCTTTGTAGAATCGGCAGGTCGCGGGGGGAGCACCCGAGCGGTCGTTTGCATCGCGGGCTTTGCGGTAGGCACTCCGCAGCTCCTTCACTTTAATCCTGCACTGCAGGGGGTCCCGGTCATGGCCCCTTTCCATCATGTCCTTTGATACCTTCCAGAAGGTATCGTAATTCCTACGGCTGGAGCGCAGCTGGGACTGTACAGCTTCCTCCCCCCAAACACTGATCAGGTCCAGCAACTCGCCATTGCTCCATGTTGGGGCTCGCTTGGCGCGTGGAGGCATGGTTACCTGGAAAGATTCGCTGATAGCACTCCACGCCACGCCGGGCTGAGCAAACAGGAAGGGGATTTTTAAAATTCCCGGGGAATGTAAAGGGTCGGTCACATGGTTGGTTACCTGAGGCCAGGGCAGTAGAGTTTGAACTGATGACCAGAGTGGCTAGAACAGGCATTGTGGGATACTGCCGAATAATTCTGGAGGCCATTCACAGCGCATTGGGCGGCCACACTGGCGCCGCAGCGCTGCAGCGGCAGCGCTGCACTCGCTATTCCTCTCGGAGAGGTGGAGTACATGCAGCGCTGCAACCACGGAGATACAGCGCTGCAAATGCCTTGCCAGTGTGGACGGGGTGTGAGTTACAGCGCTGGGGGCGGCTTTACAGCGCTGCAACTCGCAAGTGTAGCCAAGGCCTAAGTATTCAGAGAATTCATATGAGATTGTACATCCTGGAACTATTTAGTTTAGAGCAGAGATAAATGATGGTTAGAAGTATTTAAAACAATGAATGACATGAGGTATGTCAATAGGATGCTCCTATTCTCCCTCTAATAATATAATAAAAAGGGAAGATCAAATTAAATGGAAAGACAATTAATTGAAAACTACAAAAGGGATTTACATGGTGCACAATTAATCTGTAGAACGCAGTGACACAAAATATAACAACTACTAATAACTAAATTCAGAAAGATTAGACATTTACATGGATAATTTACATGAAATAGAATATAAACTTTCATGCTCTGGAGCATAAAACAACCTCCAGCTGCTTGGGTTTAGGAAGAAATTTCCTCTGTTGTTAGGTTATTCCAAAATTACCCCTTATGGCTGTTTCTTACACCTTCTCTGAAGCATCTGATACTACTAATTAGGACATTAGACTATGTGGCCACAAATCTAATTCTGAATGGCATTCCTGCATTCCTATTTTTCTACATATGGACAAATTTTGTTAACAGACATATATTACTTTGCATATAGAGTAGAAACCAATCCACTTCAGCAAAAGTTATCACTCTAACAGGAACGTAAGCCACATCATTACGAATAATTTTAGTATCTAAAGGTTTATGTAATGACTTGTGTTTTATTTTCAAACTGTGTATTAGAACATTGACTACTGATTATCCTAGCACAGTGAATGTGGGACAGAATCAATGCCTTGTAGACTGTCTCTGCTGTTGTGTGTGATAAATACTGTCTAACAAGTTTGAAAAAATCTATTTTGATGCTGCTTCCCCAATTAGACCCGTTAAATGTTCTTTGGCTTAGTTTTACACCCAGATATATTGCTGAGCTAACATTTTAAGTGAAGAAATCTACAGTACCATCAACATTAATTTCTAGTGGGTTTTTAGCAAGTCTCTGACTCTAAGCAAATGAAACTAATTGTTTTGTTGAGATTGAGTGTAACTTGATTACTCTTTAACTACTCAGTAATTTTTGGAAATTCTGCTCTTTCATTCTGAACAGCAGCAGCTGACTTGTCCATGTACAAAAAAAATCATGTCATAAACATGCTATAAGAAAGCCTTTTAATGTGCACGCCCATTACAGAATTCACAGACATAAAATAAGATAACATAACATAGTGGAGAAATAATTAATTCCTGTGCTATCCTCATTTCGTGCCTGTATTCAGGAAAAGACAATGCATGTCTTTCTGCACACTCATTTCAGAAGAGTGATCCAAGCCACTCAATTGCACTGATTGATGGACCCAGATCAATCAGGCTTCTGCACAGTACACTGTAATTTACTGGACCAAAAGAAACTGCTCTACAAACCTGTCCACAGTCAATACTGCTGTAGACTTGATTGGTAAATTCCTATAGCATTCTAAATGTAAAGTATCCAGATTAAAACTGTCTAAAATCTATTAAACTGTAGACAAAGATATACTTTATAGTCTTTAAAGACCATTTTTCCATACCAGTAATTACAATAAAAAAATCAAATATAGTCTCTTTTGCTAGACTTTATTCCCTTGAATGCCACACCTGAGATTCTATTCTGCAACTACTGCACATGAGGAACCACCATTGATTTTTGTTTGCTCTCACCTCTGCCCTGCCTTTTCTTACCCCCCTAGCCTATCTTCACAGATTGTATTTGACTACATTAGACCTCTAATGTGCCATTTTGGCCTAGCCCATAAGGTGGAGCAGTGCAGAGCCCACATTGCCCTAGAGGCAGCATCAAAAATGCCTTCCAGATCAGCTAGGCACAGAGTCTGCAGCCCCTATTAACACCCCTTTGTGGTGACCTGTGTATGAGGGAGACTCTGAAGTTACTGTCCCCACATCTGTCTCCTTTTGCCAACCACCAAATGGGTACTTGTGAGGAAGCAGTCCCTGTGCACTCTTGGACTCAAGGATTGCAATTCTGCCTAGCCCTTATGCTGGTCATGCAAAGGAGGAGGGAAGGCTTCTTATGTCCTCTGTCCCACACCTGCTGTGCACCTGAGGAATAGCAGTTCCCTTACCTCACTGGCCACACCCCTCCTTTCCAGCCAGGGCCACCTACTTTAGTTCAGCATGTAGTGTGCCTCTGAGTAACACATACTTCAGCCTAATGAGACTGTATTTCTACATCATACCATGTTGGGTCAGCAACTTAAATGAATATTACAAAATGTAATCAAGCATTTAAAGATGTAGCTAATGGACCCTGTCTGAAGTAACTGAAAATATCTGGAATTTCTAACATGTCTCCTAACTCTGGGGGTTGCTAGGAGATAATCTAAAAAAGAACAAACTTGATATATTCAGCTAAAAACTTTATTAACAGAGACAATCCTCTGTATAAAAAATTATTCAATCTGTGAGCAGTCATTCACTTTTATTCAGTTTATTCCCTTAGTGTCTCCAAACTGGCCAATCCCCACACCAAGTTTTGGTATTTCACTCACACAAACAAACCACTGTTGTCACCCCAGCTTATACAGAACAAATATTGTGCCTTTTGCACTACATCTCATGTTGCCATACACTTCACAAGCTAACAGTTTGGAGCATTAACTGATGTGTTATTAAAGCTCAGTACCCAAGATAGACCACATTGGAAATACTGACACCCACTATATTCACTATAGTGAAATCATCAAACTCTGCTGACCAGTTGTGGAGTGGGAACATGCCACACGCAATCCAAGGATGGTGTAGCTGCCAAGCTATGAATCTTCAGGGGGAATTCGCGCAGAGTCAAAACTCTAGCTGCAGACTCAGGAATAGTTGTGGGGTATGGAGGGAGCATCCTTCAACTGTAGGATGCCAAAGATACAATCCAGCCCTGTTCTTCTTTGCAAGATGCAGATTTAATAGTTAACATGGACAGGATTAATTTCACAGCAAATAATTGCTCAGATGTATCAACAAAATATAGAGGAAAGCAGAGAGGACCTGATTTTGATCTCACTTATATCAGTCAATAAGGAGTAACTGCAATGAAGTCAGTGGCATTACACTGATGTAAACGAGGTAAGAATTAGACCTCTGAATATTCTTAACCACTTATTAAAGACTAAGATGCAGGCATAGGTTCACGTAAGGAACTTTTTCGATAATTCTCCATAGCAATTGGTGGCTATTTTTGTTACTTGTATTGCATTAACATGCATGAACTGCTGGCCCTTATTACCTTTTCCTTCAATACTTGAATGTTTTTTTTATAGTTCTTCAAAAGAATGACATTAAATTAAAAGACTACAAATAGAAATCCTCATGGAGGGCTCGATCTTGTAGCCTTTGAAGTCCATGGGATTTTTTCCACTTGACTCCAATGGGACCAGGATTGGACCCCCAGACAGTAGTTTCATATTAACACACAATCATCCTGGATATAACAATGCTATCTTAAAACAATACAAGGATAAAGATTTCTGGACAATATGAAGAAAGGGTCAAGCCCATGAACCAAGATTAACTAGCATTAAAGATTTAAGGTGAGCCCTGGCAAGCATCCTGGGGTTATGTACAACATAGAAACGTGCATCAAAAAGCAATGCATTGCTGGTTGGTAGGCATAAAAGGAGTTCTTAGGCTGGAGTCAAAACTGATCTTGCAAATTAAGCCATTCTGCCACATACTACATGACATAATATGATCACTATAATTTTTTGTTTGTGTAGCAATTTTTAAAAATGAATATTAGGACTATAACTTATGAAGGCAAAATTCTGAACTCCAATATGGGAAAGTTATTTCAAACTAAGATTTCCCAACAATTGGATATCTAAAGTCATTCTCAGACTATAAATATGCCTCTGATATCAATGAAACAAACTGGATTCTTGATTCTAGACCTCCTAGTCCTGTTGGTTAAAATGTCTCTGCTTGTTTCAAAGTAGAAATGATATCAAAATCTATTAGCTACTTTGTACCCACATATCTTTTTTTAGGTGAATTTAGGAATCTGTATTGTCCAAATCCTTAAAGCATGTTACAGGGAGAAAAAATCCCAAAACACTTATTTGGGAGCTGTTGATTGCCTGCTCTTTTCTCTCACAACACACAATACTAAGAAATTTCACCCCTGTAGGGATGATATTCTCCAGAAACTAGTCTGTCACTCTCTGAGGAACAAATTAGGTCAAATCAATGATGCAGACAGGGAAGTACCCTGAGTTGGATCTTTAATTAGTGGGTGGTTTATAGAACTAGTTTTGGATTATTTCCAGTTCTTTGGTTTATGGAAATCTGTGTTAAAGTGAAAATAAGATTATCAGCGTTTGAAACATTTACATACCAGTGATCACACTGATTGGCCATGACATGCATGTGATGATAACATTACCAATCCTGGAAGATCTTAAATGTATCACAATGGTTTCCACTTTAGTGATCATTTATAGACAAAGCAAGATATTTAACATGCAGGACTATCTCCCCTTCTCCTGTTATGGTCATTTGGGTACTGAGTAGTCAATTCATATGGAAGGACTGTACAGTCTGGGTCTTGGCTATGTTCAAAATAGACCGTTAACTACAGTAGTCAGCAGTCTCAGCAGCCTTGCATAGTTGATGTCTTACATAACATTTAGATGAGTAATTATTAAGCCCTTTTGCATGATATAATTCCCCAGCAGTTTTTACTCAGCCCATCTGTTAATACTGGCCCTAGGTTTAATTAGATGCCCCTAATTTGCTAAGTTTTGCATTGTTTAAAATTAGTCTGCAAGTGCAGTATTTAATTTTCAGCCTAAGACCTTGTGTTTCTGTTATTCAGATGAGCTCCAGTTGTACTGCTGATTAAACATACTGCTAATGTTTCAGTTGACATATTTTCCTAGGTTGTGGAGGTGGGTTTTTTTTTTTGTTTTTTTTTTTTTGTGGTGATGGTTTGTGAATATTTATGAACAGATTCAAGCGCATAACATTTAAAGATTTTTTAAAAAATAATGATGCAAGCTTGACAATGTTATGACAAATGTGAAAGGCAAAGGTAGATGGGACAAAAACATTTACCTTTGGGAATGACAAACTTTGATAAATATGAAAATCAGATGTGGTGATGGCGGGGTGGGAGGGGGGGTCCGAAGAAACAGAGGAGATATAGAGGGTAACGCAAAGGAAACAAAAACATACCTAACAAACAAAGCTTGTTTTCCAATTAGCAAAAAGTATGACGCACAAAAACAACCTGCTGTATGTGAATTGATAAAGATTGATGAGGACACTCACTGAGTGATTAAGGCAAATATATCATCTTATTAGAATATAAAAACATTAGGAGAAAATGCATTATGAAAATGCATTAAATGAGTATATTAAGGCAAAAAAGTAATTATAGGGAATGCATATAATGATAAAGAAGGTCAAATTAATGATTAAAAATAAATAAATAAAAAGACCAGGATAAGCAATAATCAATAAGGGATTCTTAAAAACTGAGTAGTCTAGCAAACATGCCACAAGGCTATTTAGGACACAAGGGTCACAAGTGACACATCAGGCTGATACAGTATACAGCCTAGATGCTTTCTTTCTTTCTTTCCATTTATTTATTTATGCCTGAACATTCACAAATGGAAGGTCATATTTCAGATTTTTCTGCAGAGAAACAGGAAATGTTAAAACAAAAGCAATTATAATCATGTCAGAGAAGGTAGTTTGGCAACTACTGTATAATGATTAATGGTTGGGAAAGACTAGGTTTAGAAAAATGTATTCCAAAACCCTTGACAGAAGTCCCAGCAGAGGCTCCAAGGAGCGAATGGGCTATGGAGCTTGAACTACCCCCTTCCTCTTAGAAGGTGGTTCAGACACACAGGAAGCAGCAGAATGATGAAAGCTTGCATTGCATCTGTATCTGCCAGATGACATAGGTCCTAAGTCTCCAAGGCTGTTAGGACGGCATCTTACACCAATACAAAATTCACATACAGGTATCCTTTCTCTTGAGGATACGTGCTGTCTAGGGACAGTTGTTGAAATTGATAAGTTCTGATGCTGATGGCAGAGGTAGGTAAAGGGTCTTAATAAATAAAATAGGGAGGGTTGTAGGAGATAGGCCTTGAAATGTAATACCCAAAGTCAATGTCTGTTCCTTAGCAGTTCACCCACTAGTATTCCATCAATATAAGGAGTAAAACTAGGGAGGGAAACTAATAAATGGCCAAACCAAGACTGTGTAGACTGCATGATCTAATAGCCTGCATCAAGGCTAATGCATGACATTGATTAGGATCACATTTTGTATTAACTTTGCATACCAAAGAAAGTCTTTATAGCGGTTCAGTAACGGGGCAAACACTAAAACATATATGACACATATACACAAAAATGCCACAACAGGCTAAGGTCACGAAGGCAGAAAAAACCCTCAAGAATTCTAGATTTTAGTGCTCAGAGCCTCTCCTGCTAATAGCCTATGTTTTCTATGACAAAAGGATCAGGGTATGGTTAATGGTAGAAAAATATATTGGTGATCTTTATAGGTCAGTCGCAACTTGACTTTGTAGAAAGCCACCACCAGATAGTACAGCTTCTGCTTTCATTACTGGAACCCTCCCTTTCTGCCCTAGTTAGTTTTAGAGCCTTGAAAAGTAGCTCCTTTTACTGCTGGTGTTATAGTGAAGAGTCTGCCATGCTTTAGCTCTGAAAAAGTAACTGTTCTTGTGCTCCCCATTCATTCTGTTCCATGGGATTTCACAGCAGGATTCTGTAGCAGGTTTTTTTTATTATGTATATTGAATTCTTTTACAGGTGCAATTCAAACATTTCAGCAATTATAATTTGTCCATAAAAGCCAAATGGGGTCAGAACCTCCTTCAGAACCTACTTTGTATTATTGTGAGTGGTTTGGGGTTTATAGATGATCCAGGTGTCTTTAAACAGGTGTCTGAACTTTTGAGTAGATCTTTCTAGTTATTTTAAACTTTTTTTTTTGTTTGAACAGAGTGCCAGTTTCTTGGATCTGTGCTATGGGTTTCTACTGACACCACTTGTCCTCTAAGCATGATCATCCACCTATCTAAGTTGGTAGTTTTAGCAGACACCTTACCTCTTTACTCCATTATCCACAAAAGGGTAATGAAGCCAGCAGCTGACCTGTTTGGGTACCAATGCCAACCAATTCAAAAGAGAATTCTCCCAGCTAAAATTCTATACAATAAAACTAGGGGTCAGAGTGGGGTCCGGAACCTCTAGCAGCAGTGGAGCTCAGATGAGGAAACTTTCCAGATGGAAACATTCCTTTCTCTCCTGCTCCTCCTCCCAGCAGAGGTCAGAGAAGCCTCCAGAAGCAGCTGAGCTCAGGTAGGGATTCCTATATTAAAAACCCTTCCCCAAGCAAACCTTCCAATAACAGGCAAAGAACAGCCAAAGACTCCATGAAGGCCACAAGGGACCTCACTACTACCAATCTAACTAACCCAACGGGTGCTCTTTTACCAGGGTGTTCAAAGTCAGGACAAAAAAACAAAAACTCTGAACCCAAACATCCCCGAACAGTGGAAAAATTCAGAATGAGATCCAAATGTTGTGGCTTGGATACATTTCCATGGTCAACTGTCTTATCATCACTTGGGGTTTACCACTAATTTGGGCATATTTCCCTTCATGATATTCCATTTTTTATAGGAAGGAACAAACTAAATCTCAGCTTCAATTAAAAAAAAATCGTATCCAAAACTCCATCTGAACCTGAACCAAACCTTTAGAGTAAATAATATGTCACTTAGGTTTTTTTCTTTGCCTCTGGAAATTCTAACTGGGATTAAAAACAACACTATTGTAATTTGTAAATGTGCTTCCTGCCTTCAGAATGGTACCAAAATATTGTTCTGATAAATTTCTAATCCAGTTCTGCAGACCCCAGGAATTATGGATAAGCATCAGATACAACCACATACTTGTTTGTTTGTTTGTTTGTTTGTTTTTCTATCATGCCTACATTTGTAGCATCTGAGTATTCAAGATAGATACCAGATTTGGTGGATATTAAAAAGGGAAGGCAAAGAAAGCACTGCTACAAAAGTGGGAAGAATTAACTTCTGAGGCCAAATCTACTCTCAATTTAATCTGTGCAACCTAAATTAAATCATTGTAGTGGTGCAAAAATTTAGTCCCTAACTATGTATATTTTCATGTTTAGCCATCACTAATCATATGTTCATTGCTCTCCTACACAGCATGGAGCAGTTAGAATATCAGTGAGAACTCAGGCCTGTAGTCTTCTTTCAGGCAAAATTAACATTAACATCAAAATGTATCAGAGGTCAAGAAACAGAAACATTTAAGACACCACTACTTAAAGGTAATGAAGATAAATACTGTACATTGACTTCATTTTATCTGAGTAAAATTTTATCT
Source organism: Emys orbicularis (assembly GCF_028017835.1). Taxonomy (NCBI): domain Eukaryota; kingdom Metazoa; phylum Chordata; order Testudines; family Emydidae; genus Emys; species Emys orbicularis. Next base: position 38,294,276 of record NC_088691.1, on the reverse strand, counting down.
GAGTAAGGGCTACAGAATCTGATTGTGAGTGGGGAAATAATAGAATAGCTCAACATTGCCAGACATGCTAGCAAAACAGCAACATCATTTTCTTCTAACTCACCCGCACATGCAGTTTTAATCAAAGTGAAAGAGAAAACAGCAAAACCTATTCCAGCTGTGGCTTGACTTCTAGCATTTTCTTTTACCTTTTTATTATGTTTATTGAATGACTTTTCCTTTTGTAAACCTGAGTGAGAACAACTTGATGGTGGTATTGTATTTTACTCACATGAAAATGTCAAGCCAAGTAAGGAAGCAATAAAAAAAACAGAAGAAATACTGAGAGAATTTATAATATAATATTACTGGGCATCTTGTTTCTCTGGTGTTCAGTGTTGTCTCTAAAATATAGACCCAGATTAATGAAAGGTATGAGGAGACATTTTTCATTTCTAGAGTTTAACCAATTAAAAACACTTGTACAGTACATGTCCTTTACCTACTTTCAAAATGCAACAAATATTTCTAGTGATAATGTCTATATTAATAAAAAAACTAAAGTGTGGTTATTTAACCCTGATTGATATTTATGAGCTACTAAGTGCAGGAAAATGTTTGGTCTAAGGCATCTATCATACATACCTTCCTCCATGTGTAGTTTAACCTGGCATGATCTGGGTCTGTTTCAAACTACGTTCCTGTTCTGTTACTGTGACAGTACAGGGACTCATTGACATATCAGTTTTATTTACCAATATCCTCCAAAGTAGAGTGCTGAACTGGATTTATAAATCTGTTCACATCCACAAATGTTGTGCTGAATATTGGTCCCATTGGGGTCAATGTCAAAATTCATTCTTACTTCAATGGGACCAGGCTCTGTCCACTGTCATGCTTTGGGGGAAATGTGAAACCAGTATCTCAGTGTTCCTTTAAATAAAACACTTTGTTGTAAGGGCATGATCTACAATGCATTGTGGGTGTGCACACACCTGCCCATAGATAGCAAGTGGCTAGGTCTGGAGGGGGCTCAGCCCCCTAAATCTATTTCTGCAAGGTGGAGTCCCTTCCCTGCTGGCATGATGGAGGGGTCGATGGTCAAATTTGAGTGGTGTTGCAATCTGGCAAATGGGCTCCTGGGCTCCCACCCCATCTGGCAGAGGACATCTGGGGACCAGAGCAGAGGCAGAGACTGGGAGACACAGGATCCCATATGCTAGTGGTTCTCAACCAGGGGTGTGCGTACCCCTGGGGGTACGCGGAGGTCTTCCAGGGTGTACATCAGCTCATCTAGATATTTGCCTTGTTTTACAACAGGCTACATAAAAAGCACTAGCAAAGTCAGTACAAACTAAAATTTCATACAGACAATGACTTGTTTATACTGCTCTATATACTATACACTGAAATGTAAGTACAATATTTATATTCCAATTGGTTTATTTTTATAATTCTATGGTAAAAAATGAGAAAGTCAGCAATTTTTCAGTAGTACTGTGATGTGTGACACTTTTGTATTTTATGTCTGATTTTGTAAACAAATCTTTTTAAATTAGGAGAAACTTGGGGTATGCAAGACAAATCAGACTCCTAAAGGGGTAGAGTAGTCTGGAAAGGTTGAGAGCTGCTGCCAGGGACTCTTTCACATATCTGTTATTTACCAGTATCCTATGCACTCCCTCCCCTGCACTTTAAGCATCTTACCTGGTTCTCAGATTGGGTGGGCCTGGGTGCTAATTGGGTGGGCTGTGGCCAGGCCCACCTGCAGCTATACCCCTGTTCAGCCTCCCACCCACAGAATATTTTCACCAGCCACATATGTTCTTGCATGGATCCTCACTGCCTTCAGTGGGGAGTTTGCCTTTGCATGGGGCTCATTTTGAGATCAGGGCTCACCAACCAAAACAGGTACAGCTATCTTGAATTAGCATCCACAAAGAGGCAAAGATGAGAACCATGAACCAAGTGAAAATTAGTTCTAGTCATTAAAGAAATAGCTCTTTCTTTACTTTCTATTTCTCTCTATTCCATTCTCCAGATGAAGAAATTTTTGAACCAAAATGAAACAATAGATATTGCCTGCAAAACTCTCTACCTATTGTTAATTCCCCAAGAGAAGTTTTTTTGTAAGGACTTTGTCCCGTCTGTTCTTCCTGAATATTTGGATTTTGCTGTATGTTTACAAAATATAATTTAAAAATCATATTATAGTATAAACCATGAGTGAGAAACCTTGGGAAACAGGGAAATATAGGGTGACATGAGTTATCCTGACCTAAGTTAGTTTCTGCTTTGGAATCAATGGGGCAGAACTGTGAGAAATATTCACATCAAAGAAGTCCCCTTACACTGAGCCTTGGATTCAAAGCTTTGTGCTCACAAAGCTCATTGCATCCTTGCCAAACAGAGGAAGTGCTCCCCCTCCCCTGTTCCTAGGGCTTAGCTCCCCCAGCCTCCCCTTCCCTCTCCCTAAGGTGAAAAAAGTGGCCCTATCCATGGGCAGTACATATCGTAGTCTGGGGGAGGCTCTACCTCCCCAAACAGTCCAGCATGGCCCTGCCCATGCTGTGCCTGGAAGGCCCCCTCCTGCTTGCCCTTTCCCCTTGGCTCCAGCCCAGGCAGGCTGACTGCTCCTCTTCAGGGAAGTGTACTCGGGCTGGGGCTGGGGCTGGGGCTAGGGCAGCTGCGGCCAGCTTGCGGTCGGGATTTGGGGTGGCTCGGGCCGCCTAGCACTGGGAGGCCCCAGAGTGCTGGGGCCACACCATCTGGGGCTCGGGGATGGGAGCTGTCAGCACTGGGGCTGCCCACCTTGTGCTCAGGGGAGGATGGGGCACTCAGGGGACAGCCCACCCACCCAGCACTCAGGGACTGGAGGAGCCACCTGCCTGCCCAGTTCTTTGGGGCTGGGGGGGCCATCCGTCTGCCCAGTGCTTAGGGACTGGGAAGCCCATGCATCACCCACCCTCCTGCTTGGGGGCAGGGGTGGCCATGCACCGCCCACTTGGCACACTGGCATGGGGAGGGGCTGGTGGCTGTGGGGAGTGGGGGGCTCTGGGCTCTGGCGGGGGAAGGAGGGCAGGAGAAGCAGGGGCTAACCTCCCCGAGCTGGCGGGTCACCTGCTGCCCATGACCCTATCTGTTCCCTCTCTGCTCCTGGCACTCTATAGTGGTTCTGTTGGTAGGGTGTGGAATGAGGGCTAAGCCAAGCAACAACAATTAAGATATTTGTACACCAATGCAAGGAGCCTGGGTAACAAAATGGAGGAACTAGAACTTCGGGTGCAGGAAGTGCAACCAAATATTATTGGGATAAAAGAAACATGGTGGAATAGTAGTCATGACTGAAGTACAGATATTGAAGGGTATGTGCTGTTCAGGAAAGACAGAAATAAAGGCAAAGGTGATGCAGTAGCATTGTATATTAATGATGAGGTAAACTGTAAAGAAATTAAAAATGATGGAATGGATAAGACAGAGTCTGTTTGGGCCAAAAATCACTTGGGGAAGAAAGCTACTAGTGGTTCCATTGGGCTAGTGCTTGGGGTGTATTACAGACCCCCAGTATCTAATTTGGATATGGCTAGAGACCTCTTTAATGTTTTAAATGAAATAAATATTACTAGGAATTGTGTGATTATGGGAGACTAACTTCTGAGATATAGATTGGAGGACAAGTGCTATTAATAATAGCAGGGCCCAGATTTTCCTGGATGTGATAGCTGACAGATTTCTTCACCAAATAATTGCTGAACCAACAAGAGGTGATTCTATTTTGGATTTGGTATTGGTGAGTAGTGAGGACCTCATAGAAGAACTGGTTGTAATGGACAACCTTGGTTCAAGTGATCATGAGCTAATTCAGTTTAAACAAAAATAGATCTGCAAATAGGGTCCTTGATTTCAAAAGGGCTAACTTAAAAATATTAAGGGTATTAGTTAGAGAAGTGGACTGGACCAAAGAACTCAAGGATCTGAATGTGGAGGAGGCTTGGAATTACTTTAAGTCAAAGTTGCAGAAACTATCTGAAGTCTGCATCCCAAGCAAGGAGAAAGAATTCATAGGGAATGGTTGCAGACCAAGCTGGATGAACAAGCATCCCAAACAGCCTACAAGGAATGGAAGACAGGATGGATCATCAAGGAAAGCTACCTCTTGGAGGTCAGAAAGCGTAGGAATAAAGTGAGAACTGCCAAAAGCCAGGCAGAATTGGACCTTGCATAGGGAATTAAAAACAATAGTAAAGGGTTCTATAGCCATATAAATCAAAAGAAAACAAGGAAAGAAGCAGTGGGACCACTAACCACTGAGGATGGGGCAGAGATTAAAGATAATCTAGGCATGGCCCAACATCTAAACAAATACTTTGCTTCAGTTTTTAATAAGGCTAATGAAGAGTTTAGAGATAGTGGCAGGATGGCTAATGGGAATGAGGATATGGAGGTAGAAATTACCACATCCGATGTGGAAGTCAAACTCAAACAGCTTAATGAGTCTAAATAAGGGGGCTCAGATAATCTTCATTCAAGAATATTAAAGGAACTGGCACATGAAATTGCAAACTCAATAGCAAGGATTTTTAATAAAAACAACAAGGAGTCTGGTGGCACCTTAAAGACTAACAGATTTATTTGGGCATAAGCTTTCGTGAGTAAAAACCTCACTTCTTCGGATGCATAGAGTGAAAGTTACAGATGCAGGCATTATATACTGACACATGGAGAGAAGGGAGTTACTTCGCAAGTGGAGAACCAGTGTTGACAGGGCCAATTCAATCAGGGTGGATGTAGTCCACTCCCAATAATAGATGAGGAGGTGTCAATGCCAGGAGAGGAAAAGCTGCTTCTGTAATAAGCCAGCCACTCCCAGTCCCTATTCAAGCCCAGATTAATGGTGTTGAATTTGCAAATGAATTTTAGTTCTGCTGTTTCTCTTTGAAGTCTGTTTCTGAAGTTTTTTTGTTCAATGATAGTGACTTTTAAATCTGTAATAGAATGACCAGGGAGATTGAAGTGTTCACTTACTGGCTTATGTATGTTACCATTCCTGATGTCCAATTTGTGTCCATTTATTCTTTTGCGGAGTGACTGTCCGGTTTGGCCAATGTACATGGCAGAGGGGCATTGCTGGCACATGATGGCATATATAACATTAGTGGATGTGCAGGTGAATGAGCCCTTGATGGTGTGGCTGATGTGGTTGGGTCCTCTGATGGTGTCGCCAGAGTAGATATGGGGACAGAGTAGGCAACGAGGTTTGCTACAGGGATTGGTTCCTGGGTTGGTGTTTCTGTGGTGTGGTGTGTAGTTGCTGGTGAGTATTTGCTTCAGGTTGGGGGGTTGTCTGTAAGCGAGGACTGGCCTGCCTCCCAAGGTCTGTGAGAGTGAGGGATCATTTTCCAGGATAGGTTGTAGATCGTGGATAATGCGCTGGAGAGGTTTTAGCTGGGGGCTGTATGTGATGGCCAGTGGTGTTCTGTTATTGTCCTTGTTGGGCCTGTCCTGTAGTAGGTGATTTCTGGGTACCCGTCTTGCTCTGTCAATCTGTTTCCTCACTTCCCCAGGTGGGTATTGTAGTTTTACGAATGCTTGATAAAGATCTTGTAGGTGTTTGTCTCTGTCTGAGGGGTTGGAGAAAATTCGGTTGTATCTTAGGGCTTGGCTGTAGACAATGGTCGAAATGACAGACTGGACCTCTACATAGAGTGCTTCCGCAGACATGCACAGGCTGAAATTGTGGACAAACAACATCACTTGTCCCATAACCTCAGCCGTACAGAATGCCATCCACAGCCTCAGAAACAACTCTGACATTATCATCAAAGGGGCTGACAAGGGACGTGCTGTGGTCATAATGAACAGGTCGGATTATGAACAGGAGGCTGCCAGGCAACTCTCCAAGACCACATTCTACAGGCCACTATCCTCTGATCCCACTGAGGAATACCAAAAGAAACTACACCATCTGCTCAAGAAATTCCCAGCTACAGTACGGGAACAAATCTACATGGACACACCCCCAGAACCCCGACCAGGGGTATTCTATCTGCTACCCAAGATCCATAAACCCGGAAACCCTGGACGCCCCATCATCTCAGGCATTGGCACTCTTACAGCAGGATTATCTGGCTATTTGGACTCTCTCCTCAGACCCTACGCTACCAGCACTCCCAGCTATCTTCGAGACACCACCGACTTCCTGAGGAAACTACAATGCATTGCTGTTCTTCCTGAAAACACCATCCTGGCCACCATGGATGTAGAAGCACTTTACACCAATATTCCACATGAGGATGGACTACAAGCTGTCAGGAACAGTATCCCTGATGAGGCCACAGCAAGCCTGGTGGCTGAGCTTTGTGACTTTGTCCTCACCCACAACCACTTCAGATTTGGGGACAACTTATACCTTCAAGTCAGTGGCACTGCTATGGGTACCCGCATGGCCCCACAGTATGCCAACATTTTTATGGCTGACTTAGAACAACGCTTCCTCAGCTCTCGTCCCCTAGTGCCCCTCCTCTACTTGCGCTACATTGATGACATCTTCATCATATGGACCCACGGAAAGGAGGCCCTTGAAGAATTCCACCTGGACTTCAACAATTTCCACCCCACCATCAACCTCAGCCTGGACCAGTCCACGCAAGAGATCCACTTCCTGGACACTACAGTGCAAATAAGTGATGGTCACATAAACACCACCCTATACCGGAAACCTACTGACCGCTATACTTACCTACATGCCTCCAGCTTCCATCCAAGACACATCACACGATCCATTGTCTACAGCCAAGCCCTAAGATACAACCGAATTTTCTCCAACCCCTCAGACAGAGACAAACACCTACAAGATCTTTATCAAGCATTCGTAAAACTACAATACCCACCTGGGGAAGTGAGGAAACAGATTGACAGAGCAAGACGGGTACCCAGAAATCACCTACTACAGGACAGGCCCAACAAGAACAGTAACAGAACACCACTGGCTATCACATACAGCCCCCAGCTAAAACCTCTCCAGCGCATTATCCACGATCTACAACCTATCCTGGAAAATGATCCCTCACTCTCACAGACCTTGGGAGGCAGGCCAGTCCTCGCTTACAGACAACCCCCCAACCTGAAGCAAATACTCACCAGCAACTACACACCACACCACAGAAACACCAACCCAGGAACCAATCCCTGTAGCAAACCTCGTTGCCTACTCTGTCCCCATATCTACTCTGGCGACACCATCAGAGGACCCAACCACATCAGCCACACCATCAAGGGCTCATTCACCTGCACATCCACTAATGTTATATATGCCATCATGTGCCAGCAATGCCCCTCTGCCATGTACATTGGCCAAACCGGACAGTCACTCCGCAAAAGAATAAATGGACACAAATTGGACATCAGGAATGGTAACATACATAAGCCAGTAAGTGAACACTTCAATCTCCCTGGTCATTCTATTACAGATTTAAAAGTCACTATCATTGAACAAAAAAACTTCAGAAACAGACTTCAAAGAGAAACAGCAGAACTAAAATTCATTTGCAAATTCAACACCATTAATCTGGGCTTGAATAGGGACTGGGAGTGGCTGGCTTATTACAGAAGCAGCTTTTCCTCTCCTGGCATTGACACCTCCTCATCTATTATTGGGAGTGGACTACATCCACCCTGATTGAATTGGCCCTGTCAACACTGGTTCTCCACTTGCGAAGTAACTCCCTTCTCTCCATGTGTCAGTATATAATGCCTGCATCTGTAACTTTCACTCTATGCATCCGAAGAAGTGAGGTTTTTACTCACGAAAGCTTATGCCCAAATAAATCTGTTAGTCTTTAAGGTGCCACCAGACTCCTTGTTGTTTTTGTAGATACAGACTAACACGGCTACCCCCTGATACTTGACACTATGCAAGGATTTTTAATGAATCTGTGATATCGGCGGGTCGTACCCTATGACTGGAGAATTGCTGAGATAGTTCCTATTTTTAAGAAAGAGGGGGAAAAAAGTGTTCTGGGAAAGTACAGGCCTGTTAGTTTTGACCTCAATTGTATGCAAGGTCTTGGAACAAATTTTGAAAGAGAAAGTAGTTAAGGACATGGAGGTGAACAGTAATTGGGATAAAATACAACATGGTTTTACAAAAGGTATATCGTGCCAGGCCAACCTGATCTCCTTCTTTGAGAAGATAACTGATTTTGTAGACAGAGGAAATGCAGTAGATGTAATCTACCTGGATTTCAGTAAAGCATTTTATACAATTCCACATGGGAAATTATTAGTTAAATTGGAGAATATGGGGATTAATATGAGAATTGAAAGGTGGATAAGGAACTGCTTTAAGGGGAGACTACAACAGGTCATACTGAAAGGTGAACTGTCAGGCTGGAGGGAGGTTACTAGTGGAGTTCCTCAGGGATCAGTCTTGGGATCAATCTTATTTAACATTTTTTTTAGTGACCTTGGCAAAAAAAGTGGGAAGGTGCTTGTGATGGGTTATACTAAACCCTCTGAGGCCCCCTTCTGGAGGCCTCGTGTCCCTACCACACCCTGCCCCCCAAAAAGGCAGTGGAGAGGATCCTCCAAGAGGGTCCTTCAAGCTGCCTAGAGTGGCTATGTGGCTCAATGCCAATCAGGGCCCAACAGCCTAGTATAAGAAGAGCTGCAGGGCCAGAGGGAGTTCAGTTCTTTGCTGGAGCTGAAGGTGTGTGGATGGCTGACAGAACCCTGGATAGGGCAGTGCTGCCAAAATGAGTGAGAACGAGTCCTGAGCTGGATGCTGAGACTCCATTAAGACTAGGCCCTGAGGTAAAGGTGAAGATAGCGTGGGGACGCAGGGAAGTGGCCAAGGGAATTAGTGAAGCCATGAGAAATAGTCAAAGGGACACAGCCAACGGCTGCGATCTACAGGGTCCCTGGGCTGGGACCCAGAGTAGTGGGCAAGTCCAGGTCTCCCCCACTCCCCATTAGCCAATGGGGTAAAGTGACCTAGACATTGAGGTACCCCAGAGGGGGAACAGAACTATAGTGGCAGATAACACCAAGTTGGGAGGTATTGCCAATATGGAGGAGGACAGGAACATCATATAAGAAGATCTGGATGACCTTGAAAACTGGAGTAATAGAAATGGGATGAAATTTAATATTGCAAAGTGCAATGTCATGTATTTAAGGACAAACAACAAGAATTTTTGCTATATGCTGGGAATGTATCAGCCAGAAGTGTTTAAGAAAGATGAATTTGAACTGGAACGGGTGCAGAGAAGGGCTATTAGGATGATCCAAGGAATGGAAAACCTACCTTATGAGATGAAACTCAAAGAGCTTGGCTGTGGCCTTCAATGTGCAGGAGGTCACACTAGATTATCATGATGGTCCCTTATGACTTTAAAGTCTATGAGTCTATGATATTGAGGTGGAGAGAAGGATTAGGAACATAATAAATTTTGCCTATACTGTTCCACAGAATGCATGCAGACATTTTGGCTGGAACCAGGCTTACAGGAGAACATAGATTCCTTTCAAAAACATTTAGCCTGTGGCCTCTAGTCTCTTTCCTGTGTCATACCCACTCACACAAGATGATGCCATATCACATCACAACATCAAACCCATGACAACATAACAACTGGAATTTCCACACTTACACTTCCTTTCCTGCTCTATATTAAACACTGATCATAAGTGCATCTCAAGAATCTACTACAAAAGATGAAAGACCATCCTCTCCTCTATTCCTTCAGTTACATTGATCCTGAAGTCTTTGAGCTATCTGCAAGGCCACCCGTGACACATCAGAGTACCGGATGAGGATGATCTCTATTTAATAAGAACCGCTGAGGTAAGAATGGAGCTTTTGACACATAACCATCAAATTGAAAACCCAAAATTCTCCTCGGTGTAACCCCCAAGGAGATTACATAGATTCCTGAAGCTCTGTCTGCTGGCAGCTCAGGGAGGAGGAGCCAAGGCAAACTCAGAGTCTGCCCGGGAACCAATAGGGAGTGAGATGCCCCTCCCAGGGAGTTCAGGAGAGGGGAGAAGCCAGTTTGGAGAGGCTGGAGCCAGCCAGGGCAAGGGCAGGACTGGTTGTGTGGGGAGCTGGTGAGTCCCAGGCCTGCAAGCAGGGTTCCCCCTGAGAACAGGCCTCTAGGGACCTGAGAGCCGATCCCTCACCTGGGTTTTCTTTCCCCACGGATGAGTCCCAATTGGTAGCGATTGCTGAGAAATTTCCCCAGCCAGGCTGGGTTCACCTCCAGCCCCCTAGGTGAGACTAGTCAGCACATGGTCAGCTCTGCTAGTCCAGGGAAGCTGCCTGCTGAGTGTGTGACTGGAGGCTGGGCTAGGAGGCTACAGTTTGGATGTTAGGGTAGTTGTATAATCTACACCTTGCGCCCTGCATCCCTTTGTGGTGAGGGGAAATCCTGGGACCAACGCAGCCTGATTCCTGCTTGAGGAGGATCCCTGACAGCAGACGGCAGCCCCTCTGCAGTGACTGAAGAGTCCAGCGTCATCTTCAAACCTGAAGACCATTCATGGAGTTCGTGAGTGCACCGTCTTTTAGTTAGTTAATCAGGGAATTTGTTTTGGGGACCCCCTACTCCCTGAACTGTGTCCTCAAGCCAGGGAGTAAGGGTTTGAGGATTTGCTGCTTATTATACCTGTGGAGGGATTCACCACCTACCTCCTCCCACTTGTGGGTCCTTTGAGCGGTATTGAACCCAGTTAGCCACACTGCCAAACCACTGCAGAGAATTTTATAAGTCATCAAGGGCCCCAGCAAAGTACGCGTACCAACAGGACACTAATTTTACACTTGTTACATCAAGTCACGGGTATTTTCAGTGTGGGCACCGGTGACCCTAAAAATAGTGTTTCACCCTATGTTGTGTTTGTTGCCTGTTTAATATAATTATTGTGTTGAATATATTTTTATGTGTTGTGTTATTTCTTGGAAGTCTCCAACTATCTAGCAAGTAAGTGGGGATTACTCTGTAGTTAGAATTTTCCGCCCAAGCTGCCCTGGTGACCCTACCAGGAAGGAGCGAGGGGGGTGGAGGCACCACCAAATAATTTCATAGAAAAAAAAAAAAGAAAAAAGATTCACCCTGCTGAGTGGGTGGCGGGATCCAAAAGAACCCAGACCTGTCCATCAAAACCTGTAAGCGGATTGCCATTAAAGGAGGTAACCAGGTGGAGAGGGGCACTACATAGGGAAGAGGATAGTTTTCTTAATTAAAGCTTGTCCTCCCTAGTGGCTTTGTCTTAGTGTATCTCCTTCCTTCTCCAGCCTGTTTCCATGGACTTATTTCCTCTGATCTCAAACCACTGCAGCAAGCAGTTTTTTATCTGCCCCATTTGCTGGGCTAAATGGGCCTGACTATGTAACTTGCACTAGGGATCTCTCAGCCTCCTGTGAAATTAGGACCATTCCTTTTAGCTCTTCCAAATCCATTTATTGATTCTACAAGGTTCAACTATTTCTTTACTAAGGATTCTTACTGGATCTTGTCTATCAGATCCCTTAAATCTGTAACTTGGAAAACTGGAATGCAAAATAAATGCACTGAGTATAAAAACCTTATTTCCTCAATGAGTATGGAATTAGTAACATATTTCAGCCTTCACACTTTGTGTAGACACCCATGAGATTCCCATGACTCAGGAGAATCTGCATGTTTATACAGAAAAGGTGGGAGGAATCTCATTGCCAGATCCCAATCATTTGTCCTATCCTATCCTGAAAAAAACATGTTGCTGCCCAGTGCAAAAGACATCTCTTTGTGCAGAAACCTACCCATGTTAAAAGGAACAAAGAAGTGCGAAAGGGGTGGGATGTGTAAGCTAGTGGGGCTAGCTCACCAGCCCAGGAAAGACCAATACCACACCAGAATCTATTTCAGGCCCTTGCCTCAGGGGACAATTTTTTTGGTTGAACAGACAACTTAGGCAAAATACCCCAATAAAGTAGGTCCTCTACCCAAACAAGGACTACAATTCCCAGCGTCTTTCCTTCACTTGTTCCAGACAGTGCCCTGACCCAGGGACTCCCAAGTCTTTCTACTCCCTGCAGTGCTCACACTCCCCAAGCCTCCTGCCTAGGAATCACCTACTAGCTGTGTTCTTTTACCTGCTCCGGGACCTAATACAAGAACCAACCTGCTCCCTGCAATTCTTCAGCTCAACTAAGCTCTTACTGGCCTTTTTAAGAACCAGGTACTCTTTCAAGCAATCACCTAACCCCATGAAGTCAGCTGGGAAGCTGCTTTTTAGTCACAGGTGATGTTAAGTCTATCTCCCCTTAAAGGGGCCAGTTTCTCTATGACAGGGAGCATAACAAACAGGCTAGGGTGACTCTGAAGGCTGTCTAAGCTTGTGTCCTGTTGCACTAATCCCTGTGGGCCATTGCAGGGGCTCTGAATTGCCATGGTGCAGTAGTTAGTCTAGCAACACCTGCCCCTCAATAAGCAAAGGGATCAATCTGCTTCCTCATAAGGCCTTTGCAAGTACAACTAAATTGAACCATTTTGTAGACCTGTACCTTCATACTGCAATGCCAACTGCCTCATTTATCTCACCTAGTCTGAGGCATGTGCCATTCAGTGTTCATTTCTGAGTTAGTAAGTGTTGGGACACTATCAGTGATTGATTCTTTTCATAATAGGTAATATGCTTATGTACATGATTTTAAATCAGTAGATACTGTCTGTGATGATTGATTTTAAGCAGCCTTCCCGGCTTGTATTTCAACAATGTAAATTTATCTTTACCATTGCAGACTCAAGATGTTCCTATTTACCAACTTATTCTTTCCTCCTGACATAGTAATATGCTATATAAGACAATGGAGCAACAGCTTGGATTTCTAATGTGCTCTGAAGTGACATGAGTTCACTAAGTAAGCTTGGTTGGATTCATATTGGTGAAGCCATTGAGTGCTGCCACAGTCTGTGCTTTTGGAAACATACATGATTCCTATTTCTCCAATATAGTATGTTCTTTACTTACTCTTGGCTTTTTCATTATCGTGACCTTTCAGAGCAGAGGCCACTGTTCTGCATGTTTGGAAAGCATCCACCACAGAAAGTGCTACTGTTAATAACCCTCTTGGACATTCTTTTCAGGCTGATGTGGCTCAGCTGCAGCAAAGTGTCAAGATACTCTTGCCTACCACAAAAGAGATGGGATAAAGGAGAACAAAAATTGATGGGTTTCCTTGAAAGCAAGGTGTTAATTTCGCACTTCAAGGTACAAAAATGACTACGGTACCTGCAAGTAACATATATCCCAAGAGAATCCAAAATGCAAAAATTGAGACTGAAGAGCTATCTGGGAAAGAGAACACCTGCAGTTCTCAACCCGCTTTCCCTCACAAGTTCTGCCTGCTGAGGTCACACTCCTCTTTCCCCAAATAGCCTTCCTTTCAACTTCTCAGACAGGACAATTTCTCCATTTTTAAGGAAAGCTGAGAGTCCCACTTAATTATATGATTCCAGGACCTGGTGCTTCAAGACCACCACCAAAAACATGATAAAAATCATGAAAAGGGGACAGCACAACATTTGTCACTGAAAGTGACAGCCTGGCCTTCCTCATTTGAATATCACTGTGGCTCAGTCTACCCCAAGTGTTTTACTTATTCCTCTGTTCTGCAAAATTCAGTGCTCTGCAATATGTTCTAAGCCCACATGAACAATCTTACCCCAGCTACAGCACTATTCTCATTTCCTCTTACACTCACTTCCCCATGCCTCTTTCTTAGCTGATTCCTTCCTTTCACCGCTCTGAACTCTGACTTCTCTCATACTTCCCCCATGCTTGAAGCAGTCTTCCATGTCCTGTCTCATACATATACACACACACACACACACACACACACACACACACACACACACACACACACACACACACACACACACCACCAATCCCTGCACGAATCCCATTTTTCCATTAAATCTCTACATTTATCTCTTTAGCAATGAGGCGTGTGATAGACCTGGGTGGTAGGTGAACCCTGGGCTCGGGGAGGCTAGCCCCTGGCCTGACCTGCCCTGCCCCTTCTGCCCAAGGCCCTGCCCCTCCCACCTGAACCCAGAGTCCCCCCCGGGCCACCCGATCACCCCCAGCCCCAGAGTGCAAGGCGGGTGTGCAGGTGACACAGCTCTCCTCCCCCAACCCCGGAGTGCCCCCTTATCCCAAAGTGCCGGGTGGGTGCTCAGGCAGCGCAGTCCCTCTGCCCCAGCCCTGGAGCACCAGAAGGGTGGGTGGGCAGGAAGGGCCACCCCTCTCAGCCCTGGAGCACCGGGTGGGAGGGCCAGCAGGTGGCGCGGGCCCCACAGCCCTGGAGCACTGGGTGGAAGGACAGGCAGCGCGGGGCCCCCTCTCCAGTATCAGAGCGCTGGGCAGGAAGGCAGGCAGCATGGCCTCCTGAGCACTGGAGCGCAGGCTGGCCCCCATTAGCCCCAGCCTGGGGACCTTGCCATGGCGGGAAAAGCCCCCCCCACAGCACAGTGTCAGGAAGCAGGTAGGGGTCTGGGGGTGGAGCATGGGTGGGTCCCGCAAGGCTCTTTGGGGAGGCTCAGCCTTCCCTGGCCTTCGATAGCTGCCACCCATGTCCATAGACTCCAAAGGACTAACTCCTCACTTGCACTGGTGTAAGCAGAAGGAGAATTAAGTCCATTGTCTTTGTGCTTTATTGTATCTGATCTGTTCACCCGCAATTTGTCCCCTTTGTTCAACTGCAAGGCCTTCATGACAGATTCTGGGCCCAATTCCAGGTTGCCTCACAACTTGTACGATTATTCTCACTACTGCAAAGGGAGTGTACAGCACCAAGTCAAACACTTAAATTAGAATGGTAGCATTTTACAACTATTTTGCATTGGCAGCAAAGAGTCCTGTGGCACCTTATAGACTAACAAATGTATAGGAGCATGAGCTTTCGTGGGTGAATACCCACTTCTTCAGATGCATGTAGTGGAAATTTCCAGGGGCAGGTATAAATATGCAAGCAAGAGTGAGTAAGGCTAGAGATAACGAGGTTAGTTCAATCAGGGAGGATGAGGCCCTCTTCTAGCTGTTGAGGTGTGAACACCAAGGGAGGAGAAACTGCTTTTGTAGTTGGCATATTGTGGGGCCATGCGGGTGCCCATAGCGGTGCCACTGGTCTGGAGGTATATATTGTTATCAAATTTGACTTTATCCTCACACACAACTATTTCAAATTTGATGACAATATATACCTCCAGACCAGTGGCCCACATATCTACACCAGCGACACCATCACAGGACCTAACCAGATCAGCCACACCATCACCGGTTCATTCACCTGCACATCCACCAATGTAATATACGCCATCATATGCCAGCAATGCCCCTCTGCTATGTACATCGGCCAAACTGGACAGTCCCTACTTAAAAGGATAAATGGACACAAATCAGATATTAGGAATGGCAATATACAAAAACCTGTAGGAGAACACTTCAACCTCCCTGGACACACAATAGCAGATTTAAAGGTAGCCATCCTGCAGCAAAAAAACTTCAGGACCAGACTTCAAAGAGAAACTGCTGAGCTTCAGTTGATCTGCAAATTTGACACCATCAGGATTAAACAAAGACTGTGACTGGCTAGCCAACTACAAAAGCAATTTCTCCTCCCTTGGTGTTCACACCTCAACAGCTAGAAGAGGGCCTCATCCTCCCTGATTGAACTAACCTCGTTATCTCTAGCCTTACTCACTCTTGCTTGCATATTTATACCTGCCCCTGGAAATTTCCACTACATGCATCCGAAGAAGTGGGTATTCACCCACGAAAGCTCATGCTCCTTTACATCTGTTAGTCTATAAGGTGCCACAGGACTCTTTGCTGCTTTTACAGATCCAGACTAACACGGCTACCCCTTTGATACTATTTTGCATTGGCTCAAATGACTACTCATGGCACAGGACAATGAAGAATCAACCCCTTCTCAACTTTTTTCTGTGTTTTGCAAATCACTGTGCACATTTACAGCATTATATAAATAAGAATTCCATTTTAGAACAATATTTCTGTGTTTATGCTGCCAGCTGGAAGCAGGAAGTTTACAGGCATATGAAAATAATAAACAGGGAAAATGAATAATCCAAACTCTTTTGTATCTCAGAAATGGTCGGTTCTGGATTAGATCAAATCTTAGATGAGATGAAACTGTTCAAGTTAAAGAAATAGCCCAACCCTTCATCAATCTCTACGGTTGCCAGGTGTCCAATTTTCAACCGGAACACCCGGTCGAAAAGGGACCCTGGTGGCTCTGGTCAGCACCACCAACCAGGCCATTAAAAGTCTGGATGGCGGTGCTGCAGGGCTAAGGCAGGCTAGTCCCTACCTTTCCTAGCTCCGCGTTGCACCCCAGAAGTGGTCAGCAGGTCCAGCTGCTAGGTGGGGGACCAGCGGGATCCACGTGCTGCCCTCGTCCCAAGCCCCAGCTCCGCATTCCTATTGGCTGGGAATTGCAACAATGGGAGCTGCGGGGGTGGTGCCTACAGCCAAGAGCAGCACGCAGAGCCTCCTGGATCCCCCCCTGCCTAGGAGCCAGACCTGCTGTCCTCTTCCGAGGCACAGCGCAGAGGAAGGACAGGCAGGGAGCCTGCTTTAGCCCTGCTGTGCCACTGACCGGGAGCCACTCGAAATAAGCCCAAGCCCCAACCTCAGCCCTGAACCCCCCTAACCTGGAGCCCCTCCTGCACTCCAAACCCCTCATCCCTGTCCCCACCCCAGCACCTGCACCCCCAGCTGGAGTGTTCATGCCCTCCTGCAACCCAACCCCCTGCATCAACCTACAGCCCCCTCCCACACTCCAAATCCCTCAGCCCCACCACCCCAGCCTGGAGCCGCCTCCTACACCCCAAATCCCACATCCCTGGCCCCAGCCCAGAGCCCACACCCCCAGCCGGAGCCCTCACGCCCTCCCAACCCCCTGCCCCAGCCAGAGCCCCCTCCCACACCCTGAACCCCTCATCCCCAGCCCCACCCTACAGCCCGCACCCCCATCTGGAGCCCTCACCCCCTCCTGCACCCCAACCCCTTGCCTCAACCCGCAGCCCCCTCCTGCACTCCGAATCCTTTGGCCCTACCCCCAGCCTGGAGCCCGGGCCTCGGGGAAGGGGCGGGGCTAGGGTGTTTGGTTTTGTGTGATTAGAAAGTTGGCAACCCTATCAATCTCTACAGTTTTTATACATGTAAATCTTCATGCAATATACAGTACAATCTAGCAGTGTATCAAAGGATCTCTCTAAACAATGGCAACACAAAATAAAATCAGACAGTCCAGAACTGTAGTCTAGAAAGCTCCTTCAAAAGAAAGAAAAAATATAATGACCCATTTGGAATATAACCCTAATACACTTCATCAAGCACTGAGAGAAGATAATGGCATATGTACAGAATTGCAAATAGGAGACAGTGAGCACTGCTGCATAAACCAGCTACATTTCTTTCAAAAAATGTCTTCTGGTCTAAGCAGCAATCGAGTAAAATTTGAAATCTGTTTGTTTATGGTTGAAAGCCACAGCAGGGATGGGTTTAATGACAGACAAAATCTTCAAGATTGCACTGTTTGTCAACCAATCAAAATGTTTCAATGGTGCAATTACGTTTCATCTAGCGTGTATGTGTGTGCGCGCGTGGGGGTATGTATCGCTGGCTTAAATGAAATCAATACTAAAACAAAATGACTTCGAACGTTGTGTTTCCTTAACCCTCTTTTATGGGATGGGCCAAATGCTGCTCTGACTGAAAAACACTTCCATTGGCTTCAGTGGGAACAAGATCAGATCCCTTCAATAAGAACATGCACCTCAATGTGTTATCTTCGCTCTACTTTCATTTTTAGCAAAGTTTGCTAAAAGCTTGTAAAAACGGCACTTGGAGTGTCTTCTAAGTTCAAATACTTCTGGTAGACAGTTAAAGCTGTTTGCGTAACAACACAGAAATTGGTGTCTATTGTATACTCTCTCAAAATTGTCATTTATCTTATGCTGGAGAGGCTAGACATGACCTATTTAAAAAAAAAAGACAGAAATGTCTGAGCACAAATTGGATATGGAGTAAGAAGAAAGACAAAATACTCTTTTTATGTGTTCTCCGTTTTGGGATATGTCTTTGATAAGAAAGGTGCTGAACTTATCTACAAATGTTGAAAACCAAGAGATATTGTGGTAAATGATTTCATTAAAAAGTAATGAAAGACAGTAATGGTAAACCAGACTCAGGGTTTCACTCCTCTTGATTGTGTGATTTCTCATTTAATAGTCTCCCCTTTTGAGTGGCCACATTATCAAAATTCAGACAATGATTTGCTGTGGAAAGAATTTTTCTCATATGTCATATCTCTCAACTTTCCTAATTTTAGCAGGCTAACCTACCCACTCCATTCTCTTTCAAAATCTGCAGGCATACTTCTGAAAGGCCTGCCAAAAATAGTGGATATCATTCTGTTTTTCATTGTTACCTACATTTTGTGGGTGGCTTCTAGGTCATGGTCTAGAAAAACTCAAAAGAGAAGTCACCAATAGTGCAACTCCACATGGTAGCAACAATGGAAGCTATAATGTGGTCAGAGTGCAAAGTTTATGTCACCACATGGTTTAATCCTAGAGTGAGAAATAGACATACATATTATTTTGCTGAATTATACAGCTCCTGTAATATGCCTATTACATCAAGAGCTAGTCATCTAATAAAACACACACACACAAAATTTGCCAATGAGTTTAGCTTGCCATTATTCACAAGGTTATACTATTTGTTTTCTGCAAGTACTCAGATGACTTGTACTTGGTAAAATGTTTTCAACTTCTAAAAGTTTCACAAATGTTGCAACAATTTATTCATCTGAAAAATGTTATCAGAAGCTTATTATTTGTTATTCTCTCGTTTAAGAAGTCTTGGTTATCCATTCAGAGAGCAGAAAAAAATGGCAAATGTTTTACATAGCCAAACACACAGCACAAAATCACACAATGGACCATGGAATAGCAAATATGAAGTATTAAAATATTCAGTTATTTAACAAATACTCTCCAATAATTAATATTGTCACAGAAATCAGCATTGACTCCTAAACAATTTGCTAAGCTTATTTAGGTTTAAATTTGTAACAAATATTATAGAAAACAAGCTGTAATTATGACATGACATTGATTTGAATTTTTCAATTTTCCACTTACCTTTGTAAAAAATCTAAACTTTCCATTCCTTTCCCCCCTCTGATATAAATACTATACAGTGCATGTAGATTCTGTAGGTACTGTTAATACTAACTCTATTTTGTTTTTCTTTCTTTAACATGATCAGTCATTGGGAGAAATAGTATTGTTGCCTGCTGGTAATGACTAACCTGCAAATATTCCAAGCTGAAGCTGCCTAATAATAATAAACTATTTCTTCATAGTCCATGTTACTGTCAAAACCATTTCTAATGTACAAATCTCACTTTCAGAATATCTGAATGCATATGTGTTAAAAATGGATACGTGTTGCATAGTTCTCTGTTCCCTTGGGAACACTGTTCAGCACTCATTTGAGCTGTGACCTGCTTAAGCTGCCAAGGAGTATTAATATTTTTGTAGGATCTTTAAAATGGAGATCTAGAGCAAAGGACAAAGCCAGAGAATTAGACTTTTTCACTTTCCAAATGAAAAGCAGACTGCGAGTCTCTATTTCCTGGAGTAGAACAGTGCTTCACAACTTTGACTCTTTTTTTAGGATTTGCCCTGCTTGGCAAGCCTTATCTTCAAGATTGTCTTTTCTGTGGAAAAAGGTTTTCTATGAACTGTGCACCCAGAATCTTAGCACTGCTTACAGGAGGACTTGCCACCTCTATATACTTCTTGAGAGCTTTGGCAAGAGGATAATATTTTATTTTGTAGCAACTGCTTGAGCAAATATAACCGATTTAAATTAACTTCAGAATTCACTCTTGAGCAACAGAGGTGAGTTTAGAATGCAATGCATGTGACACCAAGAGTGATGGTAAGAAACTGCCCCTTCTTGCCTGATACCAGTCACATGACATGGGTCAAGGTTATAAAGGTTAATACCAATGCTACATGAAAGGGATCAATATCAACAAAATCATTTACTAAGACTATTGTACTCAAAGATGAATGCAAGTTAAGGACAAAAAAGCTTTCTCCTAAGCAGCTCTGGAAGTATGAAATCTGTTACCATTAGACTTCAAAACAGGTCGGAGCTTTTTTTTCTATTAGGGCAGAAATGAACGAGTTCCTTATGACTAGGAATAACTGTGATTGTTTTCATGGATTTTATTGTGGCACTTCCCTAGTATATTGCTGAAATTGCGGCTTTTTGTTTGGTTGGTTTTTGACCCAGTACATCATGCCTGAAACTCTGCCTTAAGATCAAACCATCAACCTGCTAATAAATAAATTGTGCTTTCAGTTCTTTGTTAAATGGAGTTGCATAAAACTATTATAATATATCCATAAACCAGAAGCAGATGCAGCATTTTCATAATGGTGTTTTTCTTTTTATTTTATAAACATTCACTAAGTTTGCATTACAGCATCCTATAAACACACTCCTGCTGTAAACTACCGATGAGCCAACTATCTAACTCCAAATAAATTTGGGAGTCAAGGAATCATGAGATGTGATATACTGAAGGCAATACAATGCTTATGTGTGAAATAGTTTCAAGAACATGTCCACAATGTGTATCCACTAGGGACTGCAAGGGCTTCCAATGTTGCTTTATTTAGTGAGCTTTTTTATGCACAGTAAATGAAGGGACTGCTGCTCAAAGAAACTGTACAATACATCAGATGCTGATACACAATGATGCTGCAAACACAAACTAAAGAACATTTTAAAAAGGGGGTATATTTAATTATAGAGGAGAAAGGTTTGAATTGAGCAAATATAGTAAATGAGATACTGGCCTTGCCCTTTTTGACACTAGTAGTATAAAGAAATTTACCAAGAGGTTTTAATCTTTTTGTCAGGTGGGAACAGCTGTTACTCTATGGACCGCATTTCCATTTCAGCTCCAAAACAAGTAGCCAGAAGTCCAAGAGTTCTGTGCATTAGGTGCTGGGCTCTCTTGGAAGTCTGGCCATAAGTGATATAATGGGAGCTGCAGGGTGCTAGTGATTTTTTTAAATCTAACCCTTATCTAGGTACTAGATGTGAGATTAGCTCTTCTGAAAAATCTGTTCCCAGTTGTGGATACTAAGCACATGTAAAATCTGGCACAAGATGTAGTTGTAACCCTATGGGCCTTCGTACTTGGAACTGATCTGCATGATGCTTTCAAATTCTTTTGTATTAGTGTTAGACAAACAGACTAAAAACTAATGACAAAGTGTTGGAGTCATAATTTAAATTTGGAGCTCATGGGATAGTCCCCAAAGCCTCAGTTGCCCACTGGCCACAAAGCAACCGAACAGAGAAATGTGCAAACCATAGGATGTGCCTATGTGGTCTACATAAAAATAGGGGCTGAAAACTTAGGAGCCTTCCAATTGTCAAAGTAGAATTTTTGCTAAATATTCTAGTGGCTGGTCTGGTAAACTCACTCAGATGCACCCCAGAACTTGTCGCCCTAGTAAAAACTGCTGTCTACTGCACAGTAGTTGCCTAAGTGGTATACAGTATTTTATTTTATACATACACTTTTGTTCTACATAATTTTACTGTCCTGAAATTTTCATTTTTATGAAATGTTCAGAAAATGGCTTTCAATATCTGAATTTTCATGTTTTGATGCAAAAATCAATCTGTACCCAAACTAAATTTCAAATTTTAACATTACTACATTTTGACTTGTTCACATCAAAATGGTCTAATGTCAGTAGGAATTTTTGCTAATATTTTCCTAGCTTAAGCAGCAGCTATCACTCAGCTGTGTTCCCTTGGAGACAGTCCAAGGAAGTGGCCATCTGATTAAGCATGTCCCCATTAAGTGTAATATAAGGTACAGTGTTGATACTAAACATGTCAGAGTTCTGTACAAAATATCTTAGGGTATTTCAAAAGAGAATAAAGAAATTCATCTCCTGTATGTGTTGTGTTCTACAAATATGGATATCTAAGGCCACAGACCATCTTTCGTTGCACCTTCAGGTAATCTTCTGTGGCACTTTAGTGAAGTCCAGTACTTTTCTAGCAGCTAAGGCATATATTGGCTCTGCACCTGCCAATACTTTTTACTATAGAATTGGATTAACCAAGGTTCTATAGATATAGAATTTAACTCTGGATATACAAAATAGTTTCAGAAATCCCCTGGCCCATTTTGTATCAGAACAGGGTGTCAATTCTGGCCCATTTCCAGTCTGGGTAACTACATCTCCCTCATGCAGTTTAGAGTAGATACAGTATTCTTCTAGTACTAAAAATGATGTTGAAGAGTGTTGATATGCATTGTTAAAAGGCTGAAGTTTTCCATCCTTGAGGTGACTGTATCTAAATGATGAGTAACTACTATGCTTATATAATTAGTAAAATGCTCTGGATTCCTTGGTCAGGAAGTACACTAAAAATACTGCACGACACTAGAAATTCATTCAAAACTGGAAACCTAGCAGGAATTTATATTTCTCTTTTTTCTATCCAGTTGCATGCAGAAGTATTTTTCACCATTGTGAAATGCTGAAGGGGTTTTTAAAAGAAAACGCGTACATTAGTCCCACACAGGAACAAGAGAACTGCATTTTAATCCCCAAACACTGTAATCCAAATCCTTGCAGACAAGCATCTCACATCAGTGTTACAAGCTATGTTAGCTGCCCATCAAGTTAAGTGTCATTATGTCATTATTCAAGCTGTCAGAACAAGACAGAGAGAATACCAAGGGAGGGGGAGAAACTGCCCTTTAAAAGATCTTCCAAAAAAAAAAAAGCCATACTTCTTTCTAACAGTACAACAGGATATGATTTATATAGTACTCTAACAGTGCCACAAAGCACTTTACAAATTTAAGAAACACAGTTATATGCCCTGCTGTACCTACCAAAAGTAACTAGGACTGTTAGTAAGCTCATTTTAATCAAGAAGTTAAGCAATGTGGATGGGGAATCTGGAAAGGTTCTCTATAAATAAAGGGTGAAGAAAGAAAATGATTATTTTATGCCACATGATGGTATCCTTCTGAGACCAAAATGAAGGCTCTTGAAGGCTAAGAAAAGATATAAGGTTTCAAGTAATATGAGATAAACTTGGGCTGGCTCTGAAAAAGGTCTGATTTTATTTATTTATTTATTTATTTATTGCAGGTTAATACATCATTCTGTCAGAAGCCCATCAAAATATTTCAGGACTATAAGTTCTATGATGATCAATACAAACCTGGGTGAGGACAAGCAGAGAGATTTTATTTTGGATCAATGAATTAATTTTAAGTTGTCTGCATAATGATATGGAAAACTAGTTTACAAAGCATTTGACTAATACAAACATTAAGTGATAAACGTATGAAATGAATGGATGCAACAAGGTCACAACTCAACAAAATGGAAAACTTTTGGAGAGAAGCCAAAGATAATTGAAGACTGGATGTGTTTATATATGTATTCCAAAAGATTCTGTATTTGTATTTCAAATTATTTGCATATATGTTTTGGATGATTTTCAAAGACATGTTAAAGTTAAAAAGTGACAAAGAGATGTGAGGGAAACAATAACTAGCTTAATTTGTTACACGTTAGCATGGTATGAATATGTTCAAAATTTACTTAGCACCTGTCATGTACAGTCTTGCCTAAATATGAAGAGCCTGATCCAGAGACCACTGAAGTTAATAGAAGGTTTTCTATTGACTTCAATGAGCTTTGAATCAGGCCTTAAGAGAATCAATAGTCCTCTAAATGGGCATTATTACTGCATGGCAAAAAGGAAGTATTGACTCCTTCAAATAGTGCAAGGCTATTGTAAAGCAACACAAAAACAGACAAAATTCTGTTTTAATATTTCATTACAATCACTCAAGCCAGACTCGGCACATCATTGACGTTTGTGAACTTGAGCCAATTCTGGGAACCTTGACAAAAATTCACTGAAATTTCAGGGGGAACCAAGTAAGTCTTAGGCCTGGTGTACACAAGAAAATTAAGTTGGCTTAACTACATTGCTCAGAGGTGTAAAAAATTCATGCCGCTGAGTGGCATAGTTAAGATGACCTAACCCCCAGTGTAGACAGTGCTAGGTTGACGGAAGAATTATACCACCTCTCGGGGAGGTGGATTACTTATGCCAACAGGAGAAGTCCTCCCATTGGTGTAGGTAGTGTCTACGCTGGAGTGCCATGGCGGCGCAGCTGTGCTGCTGTAGCATTTCAAATGTAGACACGCCCTTAGTGGCTACATATGGGCCTAGGCTACAAAATTCATATCTGGACCTGGGTTTCCAGCCTCTCCAAAATGTAGATATGTTTGGGTCCAGTCTTTTCTTTGGCCCATTAAAGAATTTCACAGTGGTGAATTTCAGATTCAGGATTTGAATCAAACCTATCATCTCCACAATTAAGGGAACTGGTAGTTGACTGAATACTGGGTTTAGACCTATTTCCAGTTTTCCCCTAAACAGATTAACTTGGCGGGTTTGGCTGAGTCACCTTCAGTTTCAGAAGAACTCTGATACTACTGCTTCAGGCTGACCTAGATCTACCTAAAGAACAACCTCTTCTGTGCATACTTTTCATCCTGGCCAAAGCTAGGGTGTTCAGACGGAATGCAAAAATGAAAAATAATGGAGAACACTTAACCAAATACACCTCAGGAAAAACGCAACTCAAATTTGGGTTTATGATATGACTGGGGTTCTTTTTTATATCAAGACCATACACAAGTGACATAATTAGGATAAAAAAATTCTTCAGTAGCAGGATGAAGCACTAGAGAAAATATTTACTTGATTGGTTGATGTACACTCTACATATGTGAGAAGACAGCTGATTAAGACTGCACTATCAAGTTCCAAAATTCAGGTCAAGTAACCATGGCAAACTGTCAAAAGTAGTAATGAAAGCAGAGATATCACTATAATCAAAAGCAACAGGAAATGAAGAAAACTGAATCCTAAATGTATGTGATTAGTTTCTCTTTCCAAGGAAAACATGGTTGAACTGCCAATTAAGATGGAGCAGCATAGAGACTGTACTATTTTATATATAAAATATTTGACCAAATCCAGCCATGGTGTAAGCCAGTGATACAGTAGCAGCTATTCTGAATTTGTCTACAATGCTGGATTATGCAGTAGGCTGGAGAATTTCCTATTTAATTAAATATGAAAAAATGCAGGCAAATTGCCAATGATTTAGCAACATGATGGTTAGACAAGCTGGTTGGCCCTATGGGTAGATAAGTGCCTTCCAGTACAAGATGGCACTATATGCATCTTCCAAATTTCCACAACAGTCTTTCTCAGCAGCAGCTGGTCTTATGCAAATCTTTTAATGGAAATATGAATTAAAATTTTACATGGACATGCCCGAGCCTGCCTCACTTTTCTCACCTACCTTCCTCCTTCCTTTTTTCTAGGAGTAGTTTCCTAAGTCTGTCGCTTCCCAAAATATCACCACTGTTATTGCAAAAGCCTTCTCTGTTTCATTTGGAAAGAGTGAAGCTGGTCCCTCCAGGAAACATAGGCCCTCTGACTCCAGTTCCACTGATCATCATGCATGTTCCCTATTTTACAAACATTTAAATATAACCATTAAAAACAAATAAGTGACACCCAGGATCCCACCCAGTGTCCCTTGGGCCAGAGGTTGCTACACATCACTGAGTTGAAATCTCATCTTTACCGTGGATTTAGCTAGTTTCACTGTCTTTGAGATAGTTTGGTATCCTTAACAAGCGACCATACCAGAAGTGACCACTCTCTGTCTCCCTGGCAATTGTCTCAGTCTAGCAGGCTATTTCTCTGAAGTCTCCTCCCTTTCTGTGCGGTTGGCCGCCAGATAGTTCTCTGTTTCTTTGTTCTGTGGTGAAATCTGTAGGCTCTTTCTGGGTTTTGTCTGCTGGCTCATAAGTGACTCCTGTTCCTCTGGATCACTTGTTCCTCTTGTGTAGCCAACTCATATGACTCCTCACAACTCCTTTACTCCACTCCTTCTGATGTCTCTCTTATGGTTGGATCCTCATGACTGCCTGTCTCCAGTGCCTGTAGGTCATTGGCTGACCAGTTGTACTCTAATGCCTGCTTTCTCTGATTATTGTCCATCTGCTCTCAGTAGTGTACCCATCCTTCTGATTGCAACAGATCTCACCTCACTGTTAGTAGGGTTTTGGTCCTTCGTCCCTTCAGTGCCTGCCTCAGACTGTTTGGGGACCCTGTGATCGGGTATTTCTGTGCGTCAAAGAGATCTGAACCAGAAGAAACAGCCTTATGTAACAACCTCTTAGCTGTTTTCACAGCTGATTCCACCTACCACTACTCTGTGGGTATGCCGGGGAGGAGATATGGTGGTCAAACTCCAATTTGTGTGCAAATTCCTTGAATTCTTCTGAGGCAAACTGGGGTCCATTGTCGGTGAATACACTATCTGGAATGCCATATTTCACAAAGTGAGCCTTCAATATGAGGATCACTGACTTGCTTCTTGTAACCAGCAGGGAATCAACCTCACAAAACTTAAAATAGTAATCCACTGTAATCAAGTACTGCTTTTCCTTGAGGTAAATAAGTCCACTCCCACCTTTTCCCATTGTTGGGTGGGCAGGTCATATGGTAACAGTCTCTTTCTGCTGGTGGTTGTCACATGACTAGCAGAATATCAGAGGGGTAGCCGTGTTAGCCTGTATCCACACAAAAAACGAGGAGTCCGGTGTTTACTCCGGTATTTAGTCTGGTGTTTACTTTATTGGCCTTGTCAACACTGGTTCTCCACTTGTAAGGTAACTCCCTTCTCTTCATGTGCCAGTGTATATATTTATGCCTATATCTGTAATTTTCACTCTATGCATCTGAAGAAGTGGGTTCTTTACCCACGAAATATTATGCCCAAATAAATCTGTTAGTCTTTAAGGTGCCACCGGACTCCTCATTGTCTTTATAACTGGCAGAGAAGACTGAGAAGGGATATGATAACAGTTTTCACGTATGTAAAAGGTTGTTAAAAGGAGGAGAAAGAAAAATTGTTTTTCTTAACCTCTGAGGATAGGACAAGAAGCAATGGGCTTAAATTGCAGTAAGGAAGGTTTAAGTTGGACATTAGGGAAAACTTCCTAACTTCAGGGTGTTTAAGCACTGGCGTAAATTGCCTAGGGATGTTGTGGAATCTCCATCATTGGAGATTTTTGAGGAGCAGGTTAGACAAACACCTGTCAGGAATGGTCTAGATAATTAGTCCTGCCACGAGTGCAGGGGGCTTGACTAGATGACCTCTTGAGGTCCCTTCCAGTTCTATGATTCTGTGTCATATGCTTTTATCAAGGGGTGGCCATGTATATTCATTTTTGGATAGCAGACACACTCTTGAGATGATCCAAGACAGCTGTCAAGGCCTAGGTGTGAAGCATGTATTTTTTACATGACATCCTTTCATACTAAGGTGGGGACAACAGCTCTCTGTCCTTAAAATATGATTCTATCCTGCATACTCAGCTCATCTTTAATTTGAAAATATGGTTCTGCTCCTACTGGTACTTGGCTTTTGTTTTCTGGCCACCCTGCAAGTATCAATCTCTTGACTGTCTGTAGTTGGATGCAGCGTTGTTGTAAGTGTGTTGGTCCTAGGATATTACACAGAAAAGATGAGTGAGGTAATATCTTTTATTGGACCAACTTCTGTTGGTGAGAGAGACAAATTTTTGAGCTACTCAAAACTCTTCCTCAGGTGAGGCGAAAGTAGTTAGCGTGTCACAGATAGTTTAGCATAAGTAGTTAGCACATATTCTAATGGATCATTGAAGGTGAAGTGGCCAATTAACATCCCTGTAGTCATAGGACAAAAAGAGGGGTTAGTGGGTTACAGATTGTTGTAATAAGCCATAAATCCAGTGTCTTTATTAAAATAATAATTTGTAGTGTTTAGCAAAGTTATGAATTTAAGCTCCTAGGCTTGTCTTTTGAAAGTGTTGTATATGTTTCCTTTGAGGATGAGGACTGAGAGGTCAGATATAGTGTGATCGCTTTGTGAAAAGTATTCACCCACAGGTGATACGGTGTTTTTGTCTTTATCTTTTTCCTGTGTGAGTTCATTCAAGAGCATAGTGATTGTTTGGTTTCACCCACATAGTTGTTATTGGTACATTTAGTTCACTAGACAAGGTACATCACACGTTGTGATAGGCATGTGTAGGACCCATGGATCTTAAAAGGCGTGTTGTGGGGGATGTTGATCATTGTAGCGTGGAGGTAGGTCTGCAGGTTTTGCATCTGTTGTTCTGGCAGAGTCAGGTGCTGCTTTGAGTCAGTGTGTCCTGATGTATGGGCATCTTGCTTCTGATGATGAGCTTGGAGAGGTTGGGGAGTTGTTTGAAGGCCAGAAGATGGGGTTCAGGAAAGACTTCTTTCAGGATGCAGTCCCCACTCAGCCTGGGTTGTAGTTGTTTGATGATACCCTGTATGGCTTCCAGTGTGCGTTGATAGGTGACAAGTAGGGGTATGTAATTGGAAAGGGAGTTATTTTTGTATTGAAACAGGTTCTCTCTGGGTATTCAGGTGGCCCATTCCATGATGTGATCTATTTCTCTGCTGGAGTGTCCTTGTTTGGTGAAGGCGGTTTTGAGTGTGTTAAGGTGTATATTCCGGACTTTCTACTAGGAGCATATTCTATGGTAGCTGAGTGCTTGGCTGTAGATAACAGATTTCTTGGTGCATGTGGGGTGGTTACTGGATATATGAAGGAAGATGTGGTGATCTGAGGGTTTCTTGTATATAGTTGTTGGTAGGGTTCCATTGTTGAAGCTGATCATCGTATCCAGGAAGTTGATGCTAGTGTGGGAGTATTTCAGAAAGAGTTTAATGGACAAGTGGTGGTTGTTGAAGCTGTGATGGAAATCTCTGAGGGAGTGTGATGAGGTGTACCCCCCACATTGGCCCTGAGAGAGCTGAATTAGGCCAGGTGGGCCTGATCAGCCAATTAAGTGGTACACAAGGGTGATTTAGGCTGTGTGGAGAGCCTTGATTAAAAGGAAGCTCTCCTGTGAGGGAACAGGTGGAGGCTTCTATAACACCAGGAGGCTGGCAATACAGTAGGGGGGAAGTAGAGCTGGAAGGAAGCCTGTAGTCTCTCTCCTTGGAGTAAGGGAGAAGAAAGGGGGGATAGGAGCCCCAAGACCTAGTATTCCTGAGAGAGAGGGGTCTGACTAAGAGAACTGGAGAAACATGGTAGGAAGTAGTCCAGGGCTAGAGCAGTAAGGAGGAACAGACATTAACTACTTGCTACAGGGCCCTGGACTGGAATCCAGAGTAGTAGGCAGGCCTGGGTTCCCCTAACAAGCACTTCAGAGTGGTACTGCTTAGAGAAGTGAACTAGAAGACTCCCTGCATCACTGCATGAGTGACAGGGTCAGGGCGACGGGTGTGAGGACTGACTGATGCTGCTTGAGCAGAAAGACTTTGAAGGATTTCCCCCCTTGAAGGGTAATCACAATGTGACCTGGCCAGAAGGTCGAGTCACAAATAAGCCATGCTGCGACTCTGTGCACAGGAGGAGAGCTGCAGACAGTGGAAGCAAAAGAAGTGGATGCTAAACCAGGCAAAGCTAATCCCCAGAATCGCCTGAAGGGGGCACCACCCAGCGGTGAGTAGAGCACTCTGTGACATGGAGTTTAAGTCATCTGTCCAGAGGATGAAAATATCATCATGTATATCATTGTTTTCATGGTGTATTTGTAGTTGGATGCCATTTTCTGTAGTCTCTGATTTCCATCAGCTTCATTCTTGAAACTGGGAGATAATGCAGCATGTTAATGGATTTAATGTCCTGATCCCCTTTCCTCAGCTTGCTGATATTGGGTATATATGCCCTTATCAGGGTATCAGCTAAGACCAATAATCATCCTGGACAATATCTGATAAGTATCTGGTAGTGCTGGAGGTGCATCATCATGCACTGCAATCTCTTTGGAGCACTAAGAAGGAGCTTTATCATGATTGTCTCTAGGGTTTTGTGATCTGATTGCACTACTAGCAGGTGACCATAGGTGTAGTGATGGAATCGCTCCTCTCCAAATACAATAGCCAGAAGCTCTTTTTCTTTTTTCTCCTGTCCCTGTTCAGTCTATGACAGGGCACGTCCTGGCATAAGTGACCAGTTACTCCTGCAAAGGAGCTTTCCCAATGCTTTCTCTGATGCATCGCACTGGAGTGCAAGTGGCTCGCCTGGCTGGTAGTACCTCAGGACAGGGATATACATTATCATTTGTTTCAGCATGTCAAATGCTTGCAACCTTGTGAATGGATGTATAGGTTTTCTACTGAAGCCAGGTGTGGACAGAACTCGGACAGAAAATTTATCGTTATAATGAAGTGCTGTACTCCTTTCAAAAACCACTGGAGCTGGTACCTCTCTGACTGTCTTTATCTTGCTGGGATCTGCTTTCATTCCCCCTGCTATGAGTAGATGTCCAATGTATGTCACCTCATGCAGTTTGAATCACATTTTTTTCTGGAATGAGTTTTATATTCTTGTCCCTGCATCACTACAGAAAAGCTTGTAGTCTTTTGTCGTTGTCTTGGTCTCATTTGGCTTCAGTGTCATTGCACCTTTCACCTATAGTGAGGCTATTGTTTTCAGTCCAGGCTGTCCTTCCAAGTGCTAGAGTGAGTCTTAAATTCATTCCAAGGGCCCATAGTGATCATTTAGTCTGACCTCCTGTATAACACAGGCCATAGAGCTTCCCCACAATAATTCATAAAGCATATCTTTTAGAAAAAACATCCAATTTTCTCTGGAACACCTCTGGTTCTGGGCTTATGCCTATCAGCATGCACAGTCATATGTAGCAACCAAATGGTGTTGCAAAGATTGTCAGCGTGCTGGACTCTTGATTTAGGCTTATGTGCCATAACTTGTTCCTCACATCACAAACCATAAACATTCTGACTTCGGAAAGTTCTGGCAAGATGTCATCAGTTCTAGGCTGTGGATAATGACATCTTTTCAATGCCTTGTTGAGTGGGTAAGGCAATAACAAATGAGTCTATCACCTCTCCATTAGATTGGTCACCGGTGAAAAATTTGTTATTCCACAGTTTTGTTCTGCTTTGGGGAGAAATAGGGCTCCCAGGGCTCCTAGGACTGCTTTGAAGCTTGAGACAGTGATGAACTTAAGAATGATGCAGACCTCTCTGCCTTGTTCCCCAATAAGATAAAACAATAGTTTTGCTGTTTTGCTTTCCTGCTTTTGTCATCCTCCTGCATGGCCAGGTCTGTGTACAGCTCAAACTTCTCTTTCCAATAGGTTATTCTCTGGGCTAAGTTTGTGTCTACAAAACCCAGGGCTCTGAGGGGTTTCAGATCAAGTTCCATGGTTCACACTCCCAGCTGCTGCATTTCAGAGAACTCACCACTCACGTGCTGCCACCAAATTTCATTTGCAGAGAATGAAGCAGAATGCAGGTGAAGTTGAACAAGTGGAACTTTGTGGACTCTGTGGGCTGCTCTGCTCTGTCGATGTGGCCGAGTTGTTCCCATCCTAACTCTCTCTGTTCCCTGTTCCCCTGGTGTCCTCTCAATAACAATCCCTCCAGGGAAGATGGGTCCTCTGACTCCAGTTCCACAGATCATGATACATTCTCCTCTAACTCTTGCTACCTGTCGAAACCTTCCTGTGTCCCTCTGACTTATTTCTTTTGCTGAAAGGTGCTAAAGTGACAGACACGGAAACTAAAGTTTTCTATTTAGTCATGGAACATGTACAGCAGTCCCACAAGTTTTCCCGCAAACTACTCCATCTCAAAGTGCCACTTTTAAGAATGAAGGGATGGTTTGAACTCCAGACTCCACTCAAAACATTTGAATCCCTGCTGAGACTTCCAACAAAGTTGCTGATTATAGGAGACATTAAGAGTTTGATCACTTTATTATAATTAACTTTAGTAACAATATTTGCTATCTCCCTTAGAATGTACTTTGAATTGGCATGTTTAACTTTATAAAACACAATGTGCCAATCTGAACACTAAAACTAGTTGAAAAATGTATTTAATTTTCCATGACAAATTTCAAAGATACCAATATTTTTCTTGACATCAATTCCCCATCCCCCACAAAGATACATTTTCAGACATCTTTTTAATGCAAACCTAAAAAAAATCTTGTTAGTCAAAAAGCAATTTTTCATATTAAAAAGTTGATGAAAATTTTTCCAAGCAGCTTGACTGAGCGCTCTAAGCACCTCTGGCAAATACTTAAAAATACAATAAATAAAAAATCAAGAGAAATAGCAACCCCATAACATATAATACTAAACACCCAGGCAGAAGCAAAAAAACAAAACAAAACAAAAAAAACCCCAATAAAATAAAATAAACCTGCAGCAGCCAGTTTAAAAAGATGTGCCTTGCAGCATGTGTTGTGAACATGGAAATGTTCATTAGGCTGAAGAGTAAATGTCAAAATTCTAATGTACTTGGCGATGAGAACACTTGCCTGTCAGGGAATGGACTCAGATGCCCATCAGCTTTGGCCCATGCTGGAATGGAAACAACAACCTGGGAGGTGGAATAGTCTCCCAAAGGAAGCAGTGGGAACATCATCACTTACAATTAGACTGGATAAAACATGATAGGGAACTTTTCTGCATTGCCAGGGAGATGGACAGAGTGAGCTAATTCATATTTTTCATTCCTAGATTCTGCAATAATAAGGAAGGCTCCATAGCCCATTACTAATCCCCCTGAGCCATCCAGTATCCAGACAGGTTAGCTTTCTAATCTCACCACCTACAGCACATAAATCATGTTCTTTTCCTTTCTTGATCTGCACCCCTCAAGGATGACCAATTTATTTAAAAAGCATCCAGCATGCAACAGAAGTTGAAGTTCATGTTGTTTTAAGGGAATGCACTAGGCATCAATGCTACTGTTAAATAGTTTAAGAATCAATCTCCTAGTCCTGAAATTCACATTTTTTAAATTGGAAAACAAAAAACAAACATTTAAAAAAAAAAAACCCAACCAGATATGAACTCAGAAATACATGTAAATTAATCATGGTTGATATTTTTGGTAAACAAAGGTTTTAATTATACAGGTCCCTGTTCATCCCGTTTATTTCATAATTACAGAAAAATGACAAGTCTCCCAAATTAAGCTCTTTTCCTTCGGAAGAATTTAACAATACATTTGCACAGGCACATATATTTATTTGGAGACTACATAATGGATAAAATCCCATTTGCACTTAACAGAGTACAGTTTGCCAGTCTGCAGTATGTGAGCCAAAGCTCTACTCTCTGCTAATGGCAGAAATGGCTGTCCCTAAAGCCAAGCACTGGATTATGCATTTTTCTTTTGGCAAGTGCCTGCCTGGAAATGCCCATGACACCTGTTGTTTATCATAAATTATTGTGTTGAAAATAGATATATCCCCATTGTCTGAGGGAGGGAGTGGGGGAAAAAATCTATGAACAAAGACAATATAATACTGAAGTCAAGAAGTTTCCCCCAGCTCATTCAACTAAAAATACATAATCATAACAAATTTGACAAACATTAAGGCTATGTCTACGCTTGTGACTGTACATGGTAACATGTAAGCTGTTATGCCATAACCCCTCTATTGTCCACATATGAAGCCCTAAAGCATGTTCTTGAATGACACTCTAGTGCATAAAAGCTAGAATGCATGAGTGGTGTGGATATGTACATGCTTCTGCTGTGGCATGATCCCGTACCTGTTCTACAATGCAGTATGTACAGGGGCAAGGACCGTGTACCAGGTCACAGGTATCGATAGTCCTCCATGGCCATTCCCACAATGCATTGATTTCTTTGCTGCCTGATCCTTACCCAAAGGTATAAAGATCCCTGATCTCTCCCACCCCTTTGCCAGCATTAGTAGTGACCTGCTCTGAGCACTTCAGAACATTTTCTGCTGAAATCTATTGATCAGTACAGGTGATCATGGATCCTGGTCTGGGAGCACCTGGTCTGGGAGCAGCTGACCAATGTGTGGTCAGACTACGAAATTACCACATCCGAGATGGAAGTCAAACTCAAACAGCTTAATGGGACTAAATAGGGAGTCCCGGATAATATTCATCCAAGAATATTAAAGGAACTGGCACATGAAATTACAAGCCCAAAAGCAAGGATTTTTAATGAATCTGTAAACTCAGGGATTGTATCCTATGACTGGAGAATTGCTAATGTAGTACCTATTTTTAAGAAAGGGGAAAAAAGTGATCTGGGAAACTACAGGCTTGTTATACATTGTGGCGATGCAATGAGAATCCCCCACAGCACAGGAACAGAATAGAGTCAATAAAGTGACCTTATACGACTCTGCCTTGCAAGCACTAGTACAGGAGTGTGCTGGGATGTGGGGGTGGGGAAGGTTGGGAGTTTGAGGAGGTGGATTTGGGCAATTTCAGCTCCTATAGTAACCCAGAATCTGTATAGTACAAAGATGGCATAAAGCCTCCTTCACCATTCTTTCTCCTGGACTATGACTGTTTGCAGGCACAAATCAGAATCTGCCCCTGGGTGTTATATAGGGGTTGTCTCTGTTTGTAGTTGCATTTACCTGTGATTGTGTCAGTCTATTTTTAAAGCATCCATTGTATAAGACATTTATTTTTATTACTATTATTTGCATTCCAGTAGCTCCCACAGTGTGCTATGTGCTGTCCACATGGAGACATTCATTATCCGAGAGAGAAAATTAACACCCTTCAAGTCTGCCAATTTTCATTCATTTCACTTTTCCATTTCACTCTTCCTTTTCTTTGTTTCCTAATCTCCCTTTGTTAAAAAGAAATCCCAGGTCTCTATGAAATGTCCTTGCTCCCACTGAGTCAGACACAGCATTGTGGAGTCACCTCTTGTATAAACTATTCCCTGACTTTCTCTGGAGATGCTTTCCTGTGGCCGATATCAGAAATCTGTTGGATAATGATTGTTCCATCCCTGTCCCAATCTCTCAGGGTGTTGATGAAGAAGTGCCAGCAAAAATCTTAACACACTTTCTTCTTGCCGATGAGCTACTGTGATCAGCTCCCTGGTCCTGATTTGGGTCAATCTTTTTGATGCAAAAGTCCTTGTGTCAGTTAATCATCTAATTCCACTAACTCGTTAGGAAAGTGCTACTTCTTTCCATTGTTGCTGTTAAGCCTCTATTATTATTCAATAGGTACACACAGAATCAAGGCCCATTTAGGATCCTCTGGCCATTTATAAATTTGTGGTCTACACCCTTGTTTTTTATCACAGACTCTAGTATACTTGGTTTCTTATGTCATAGTTCAGGACAACTGCACCTGTGTTACCCCTCTGTGGTCCAGAAAGGGCCCCCTACTCTTAGGCTTATGGCTTCCCAGCTGTCACTTCTTTTGTGCAGAGCCATGTGTCTCTCTCACCCTTCTGACCAGGTTACTTCGAGGGTGCACAGTTTCCTGCCTACACTGTGAATTCCCCAGCAAGTCAGACTAACTGCTTTGCCTTCTCCTCAGAGGGTATAAACAGTGCAATTGCCTACAGCTAAGTAACCCCTCAGCTCTTTCTAAGCAAGCATACTTGTTCTTCAAGTAGAAAATTTACCAGGAAAAAATTAAAACAATAAAAGTATCTACACTCATGCTAATAAACTTACCAGACATTACCGCCCTCTCTAACAAGGGCTCTGCAGGTGAACTGTCCTTCAAGCCCCACATAGGAGCTTTTCTGTGGTCATCAGTTCACAACAGCTATTAGCTCAGAACAAGCATACCCACAAATCTGAAATTTTCTCGTTTATACCATATGGGTCTTTGAACTTTAGACACCATGATTAGGTAATGAGTCAGAAAATGGGCTCTTCCTCAAGGTGCAGCTTCAAAAGGTTGTATCTGGAGATAGGGAATTTGCATTCCCTCCTCCCCACCCCCAGGTATTTCCAAGGAAACTCACTTAACTTTATTTATCCCCAAAGTTCCTTCTTGTCTGGCCCATTGTTTAAGAGAGCCCTTTGAGGTTCATAACTCTTCCCAGAATTTACATTAGTCAGGTTTCCCCTCTACAGACATTGTATACAATCCCACAATAATACATAAATATTTGCATTTTTAATACAATTAACTCCTAAAATACTTAAACTTAATCCAGTAAGGATATTGGTGGAAATTGGCATGTCTGCCACAATTTATTTAGCCCCATCGCCATACTGAGCACCTCAAACAGTGTATTTATCCCCACAGCACCATTGTGAGATACAAAAGAATCATCATCCCCATTTTACAGATGGGGAGCTGAGGCACAAAAAGACTGCCTGGCCCACAGGAAATATGTGACAGAGCAAGGCAGTGAACACAGGACTACAGAGCAGACATGCCAAACCTGTGAAAAAAATGCAGGAATTGGGCTTGTTTTTGGCTTAATTGGCTTGTAAGTTGCTTGTTAGCTAGTTTTTGGCTTGTAGCTTGTTGCTTCTTTCTTTTGATTGGCTCCTGGCAATCAGGGGCAAGAGGGGGCAAGCAGGGGCAAGGGGCAAGTAGGGGCAAGGGGGGAAGAGAGTCAGGGGTGCACAGCG
Organism: Emys orbicularis; assembly: GCF_028017835.1. Lineage (NCBI taxonomy): Eukaryota > Metazoa > Chordata > Testudines > Emydidae > Emys > Emys orbicularis. Next base: position 38,257,606 of record NC_088691.1, on the reverse strand, counting down.
GGCCCACCACAGTCCCAGACTGCACACCAGGGGGAATCAAGTCGCATAAAGTGTTGGGGTTCTTAGGGCCTGGCTTGCTTTGGCCTTGTTTTGAAATGGGATTAGCTTGATTTTTGGCTTATTGTGAAAGTCGGGGTGCTTATTTACCACATGAAAGTTGGCAACCGTGCTGCAGAGTCCCAGCTGAGTGCCTGAGCCACAAGTCCTTCCTCTCTCTTGGCTCAAAGGACCTTAGCAAAGGGGACTTCTCTGCTTATGCCATCAAGGTCTTAATGTCATTCAGCCATTCTTATTCACTAATCTGTGGGGGTGCCTGCTGCTTCAGCCCTTACCTCACCAATTTTCATTCAGCTAACAGCATCCTCATTTCAATCTGTCCTTCTGTACCCTCCTACATGTTAAACTAGCTTTCTGAGCCTGCTATTAGCCACTTCTCACAACCCAGCTCAATAACACATTGAAGGATTCTCCCAAGGATTTCACTTTGGCATTTACAGTCTGCAGCAGCCTGTTTGTGTTGTTTTCTCTTTCAGATGCTGCATTTGCATGTTTCTTATCCTTTATAAACAGCTGCAGCTCTGGTTTATAAGGTATTTTGTATCTCCCAGCCCTGGACCTGACTCTGGTGCCCTTTGATTGAAAGGCAGTACTGCATGAAGCAGTCAACCAAACCCAGTCAAGCTGAGCTGTGTCATGGTTTATGCAGGTAGGCTAGATCTGTTAGTTCCATTGTTGTGACAGCAGAGGAGCAGAGGGCAGAATTCCTGCTATTTGTGTTTTGGATTCACTATATAGTGATTCTGAGATTGAGTCAGATCCAGATGAATGCACTGCGAGCTTTGGAAAAAAAGTGCCTTTCCTTAACCTAACAACAGGGCAAAGTGAGAGTCAATTTCCCTGGAGATTAGGAACTTGAGAGCAGAAAGTCTAGTTTTTCCTGATTTAGGTTCCAGCTTCAAACTAAGTAATTAGATTAAATCAGATATGAAATACTGTACAAAGGTGGCCCAACTATCACTTAAAGGAAAATTGTGAACACAGTACCTTCCAGTATCTGCATTACTGTTGCTATAGAGCAGGAGTCGGCAACGTTTGGCATGCAGCTCACCAGGGTAAGCACCCTGGCGGGCCGGGCCAGTTTATGTACCTGCCAGTTTATTTACCGCGGTTCGCCGTCCCGGGCCAATGGGGGCGGCAAGAATCGGTGCGGGCGAGGGATGTGCTGGCCGCGGCTTCCCGCCACCCCCACTGGCCCGGGACGGTGAACCGCGGCCAGTGGGGGCTGCGATCGGCCGAACCTGCCGCGTCAGCAGGTAAATAAACTGGCCCGGCCCGCCAGGGTGCTTACCCTGGCGAGCCACGTGCCAAACGTTGCCGACCCCTGCTATAGAGGTACCTTGGCATCTCTCACAACACTTCAATGGGGAGTTCCTCCAGATGTGGGTAACTAATGGTCAGATTCTAATACCCACATGGAAAACAGTGCTACTCATTGTTAGTACTGGTGAGAAGCTGATAAACTAAATCCTCTCTTAGGTCAGGATTTACATAGATACCAAATGCCTGCTTATATACCAGAATCTTCCCAGGGCTACCCATGTCTCCTTTATTTTAGCCACCAAAACAGTGTACACACTTTAAATATTGTAGGTAAGAAAACAAGCTAGACAAAATATCTACTGTTGCCAGCACTGACCACCATTTAGTATATCCAGTGCTTCTACAATGTTGTTCATTTGCTGTGGGAAAAAAGAGCCATTTTCAGGATTAAATAAATATGATAGCATTAATTTGGTATTGTTGAGTGATAAACAGCACGTACAATTTATTTATACTCATTTTGATCCATTAGTGCACAATTAAAGATTGCCCATGTGTCTCTTCAAACTGTACCTTTGGCCACCTCTGAACAGGGAGAAACCCACCTATCCACTGGACGAATGGATATTTACAAACTCACTCTGTCATTACATCTGGAGGAAGTCTGTGGGTGGTGATTTTTTGCAGGCATAAAAGACTTGCAAGATAGTCATCTTCAACATATTTCTACGGAATCTAGGTTAACAGAAATAAGAAAAGCCTCACTAGTCACCAATTAGCCTTAAGCAGCACTAGTTAACCAGCTGGTCCAGTAGCTAGAGCTTTGTTCTATTCCTGGCTCTACTTCTGACCTGCTGTATCAACTGGGAAAAAATCACTTCACCTTGGTCTTTGTTTATCTAGACTGTATGGTTTTCAGAGCAGGGATTGTCTCTCACTATATGTCCGTACAGTTCTGAGCACAATGAGGCCTTGATCTTGGTTGGGCCCTCTAGGTATTAATGTAATAAATAGCTGTTTGATAATATCTAGTTAGAAAACTCTTGCCTTAACATATAAGTGAGGACTTAATACTTTGCCTTTACTGCATATAGCTTCTTCATTCTGAGCATTTCAGTGTACTCATGCAAGCATTGTTGTGACGTTGCACTCCATAAGTTTATGGAAATATGCTTATGAGTGTAAATATAATGTAACTGGAATGTGCTTTATGCAAAAGGTCACTTGTAAGGTATCATTACAAAGCTTATAATCTACTGAGTGTGTTCATCCTATTCGTATGAATGTATCATTCTTGTATCTGAAGCTAGAAATATGAAGTATTACTCTGAAGTCCTATTGTAACTATGCAAAGTGTGGGCCATTAATGGTGGTTTAGAATCTTGATGGCTCCCATTAACCAGGACAATTGGTTGTAAATGGCTCTGTTTACTTGTAAGCCTTCCTGTGTTCATGTGAGTCAGGCCGGAAAGAATGGAGGCTTGGGGTCTCACAAGACATGTGACCATGTCACCTGATACTGGAATCCATCTTAAACCTGGTGCTTGTCCATTTAGAAGGAGGGGTGGGGACCCAGAGAGACAAAAGATTCCCACCTTGTGCCAAAGCTATAAAAGAGGGTGGAACAGAACAAAGGTGCAGCCAGTCATGAGAAATCCCCTGGTTACCACCTGAGCTGGAACTAACAAGAACTGTACCAGGGGAAAGGATTGGGCCCAGACTAAGAAGGAGTCTAGTCTGTGAAAGAAGCTTATTGGTACATCTCTGAGGGTGAGATTTACCTGTATTCAGTTTCTTAAATGTATTAAGTTTAGACTTGCGTGTTTTGTTTTATTTTGCTTGGTAACTTATTTTGTTCTCTCTGTTATTACTTAAAACCACTTAAACCCTACTTTTTATACTAATAAAATCACTTTTGTTTACTAATTAACCCAGAGTAAGTGATTAATACTTGGGGGAACAAACAGCTGTGTATATCTCTCTATCAGTGTTATAGAGGGCGAACAATTTATGGCTTTACCTGTATAAGCTTTATACAGAGTAAAACAGATTTATTTGGGGTTTGGATCCCATTGGAAGCTGGGTGTCTGGGTGCTGAGCAGTTTTTGGTTAAAGTCTGAAGCTTTGGTGGCGTGGACCAGACCTGGGTCTGTGTTGCAGCAGACTAGCGTGTCTGTCTCAACAAGGCAGGGTTCTGGAGTCCCAAGCTGGCAGTGGAAAATGGGCTCAGAGGAAATTCCAGCATGTCAGGTGACAGTCCCAAGGGGGTCTCTGTGACCGAACCCGTCACAATTGTCTCACAACATTTTAGGTGATAGGTATTTTACAGTAAAGCCTGTCACTCAAGTAACTGACATAATTTGGTTGCCTAATATAGGTGGCCTTCTCAAAAGTGGAGAGCAGAACTGTTCTTGATACATTTAGGAAAGGTCTCAATATAGGAAGTTCCCTTTACATGGTGCTTTTTTTAAAAAAAGGTTTTTCTCCTTGGCTTTACAAATGGAGTAACTGAGTCACAGAAGAATCAGTGACAGAGTCAAGAACAGAACCCTGAATGACTGACTCCTACTTCCCTGTTTTGATAGATAGATAGATAGATAGATAGATAGATAGATAGATAGATAGATAGATAGATAGATAGATAGATAGATAGACTAAGCAAAAAGCCTCTCTTCAGCATCATCTGCTCTGTGCCTTATGAGAAAGGTCATATTTAAGACAGTTCTCTTTCTATCATTTGGCTTCCAGCTTCTTACTGGACCAAACACACACACACACAGCCCCCCACCAGGCTGTGACTAAAACATGAAGAAAAGGGGGCAACTAAGTGCTCCCTTTCTTGAAGGTGCATCATCCTGTTTTCTTGTTGGATTGATACAATCTGACATGAGCATTACAATTCAACGCATCAGCCAGAAAATTTAAAAAGACAGCTTTTCTGAAAAACCAACCATACTTTTTAGAATGAAAAAGGATCGTAAATAAACCTAATGTATGCATTGCCCTCATCTTGCAAGGAGTAGTAACTATAAACTACAAGTATAAACTTGGAAAATACATTAATTATGCTGGTCAATGGGACTGACCCACAGCTTTGTTCAAAATCTGCTTTCATTAGCAAACATCCATTGATTATTATATAAAAACTGTGAAAAGAAGTACTTTATTATAAACAGTAAATGCATATTTATTACGGTGCTTATAGTAGTTAATACATCCTGTAAAAAGTTCCATTATAAACTCATTTACACTTGTTTATAACTTTTTTGGAAAGAACTCCTTCAGGACTGAAACTTTTTGGAAAGTCCTCCTACAGGTTTGAGGGTGGCAGGGTGTTTGAGGGTATTTGAGGGTGTTCATTTAAAATCCCCAAAAATCTCTCCTCTGTTATTTTTGAGTCATGGTAAAGTGGATGAAAAACATCAATGTATTTTAGCTTTAAAAATACACCTCTACCCCGATATAACACAACCCGATATAACACGAATTCGGATATAACGTGGTAAAGCAGTGCTCCGGGGGGGCGGGGCTGCACACTACGGTGGATCAAAGCAAGTTTGATATAATGCGGTTTCACCTATAATGCGGTAAGATTTTTTGGCTCCCGAGGTCAGCGTTATATCGAGGTAGAGGTGTACTAAAAATTCTTTTGCTCATTGTTATAAAAGAAGGGCTGCACAAAAATTCCCAAAGCTGCCAAGTGGCTAAAACTCTGTGAGGCAGTCTCCCACCTACATTCAGGGAGAATATGACAGTTCAAAATCTCTTCTGTGCATGCTCAGAGGGTATTTGGTAAAGCCAAGATTTTCAAGACTGGATATTGAAGTTAGGTCCTAAATCCACATTTAAGCATCAAAATAAGTGGCATGATTTTCTAAAATGATTAAGTCAATGGGAGTTGCTGGGTGCTCAACACTCTTCAAAATTAGCCCACTTATTTAGGAATCCAAGTCAGATTTTAGAATCCTAATTAAGCCCGGGAAGCTTGGCCTATAGCAATATCATAGAATCATAGAAGATTAGGATTGGAAGAGACCTCAGGAGGTCATCCAGTCTAACCGTCTGCCTCAAAGCAGGACCAACCCCAACTAAATTATCCCAGCCAGAGCTTTGTCAAGCTGGGCCTTAAAAACTTCTAAGGATGGAGATTCCACTGCCTCCCTAGGTAACACATTCCAGTGCGTCACCACCCTCCTAGTGAAATAGTTTTTCCTAATATCCAACCTAGACCTCCCCCACTGCAACTTGAGACCATTGCTCCTTGTTCTGTCATCTGGCACCATTGAGAACAGCCAAGCTCCATCCCCTTTGGACCCCCCCTTCAGGTACTTGAAGGCTGCTATCAAATCCCCCCTCACTCTTCTCTTCTGCAGACTAAATAACCCCAGTTCCTCTCCTCGTAAGTCATGTGCCCCAGCCCCCTAATCATTTTTGTTGCCCTCCGCTGGACCCTCTCCAATTTGTCCACATCCTTTCTGTAGTGGGGGGCCCAAAACTGGACACAATACTCTAGATGTGGCCTCACCAGTGCCAAATAGAGGGGAATAATCACTGCTGGCAATGCTCCTACTAATGCAGACCAATATGCCGCTAGCCTTCTTGGCATCAAGGGCACACTGTTGACTCATATCCAGCTTCTCATCCACGGTAATTCCCAGGTCCTTTTCTGAAGAACTGTCGCTTAGCCAGTTGGTCCCCTGCCTGTAGCAGTGCACGGGATTCTTCTGTCCTAAGTGCAGGACTCTGCACTTGTCCTTGTTGAACCTCATCAGATTTCTTTTGGCCCAATCCTCCAATTTGTCTAGGTCAGTCTGGACCCTATCCCTACCCTCCAGCATATCTACCTTTCCTCCCAGCTTAGTGTCATCCACAAACTTGCTGAGGGTGCAATCCATCCCATCATCCAGACCATTAATGAAGATGTTGAACAAAACCAGCCCCAGGACCAACCCGTGGGGCACTCCACTTGATACTGGTTGCCAACTAGAAATCGAGCCATTGATCACTATCTGTTGAGCCCGACGATCTAGCCAGCTTTCTATCCACCTTATTGTCCATTCATCCAATCTATACTTTTTTAACTTGCTGGAAAGAATACTATGGGAGACCGTATCAAAAGCTTTGCTAAAGTCAAGGTATATCACGTCCACCACTTTCCCCATATCCACAGAGCCAGTTATCTCATCATAGAAGGCAATCGCGTTGGTCAGGCATGAGTTGCCCTTGGTGAATCCATGTTGACTGTTCTGGATCACCTTCCTCTCCTCCAAGTGCTTCAAAATGGATTCCTTGAGGACCTGCTCCATGATTTTTCTGGGGACTGAGGTGAGGCTGACTGGTCTGTAGCTCCCCACATTCTCCTTCTTCCCTTTTAAAAAGATGGATACTATATTTGCCTTTTTCCAATCGTCTGGGACCTCCCCCAGTCGCCACGAGTTTTCAAAGATAATAGCCAATGGCTCTGCAAACACATCAGCCAACTCCCTCAGAACCCTTGGATGCAGTGCATCCAGCCCCATGGACTTGTGCATGTCCAGCTGTTCTAATTAGTCCTTAACCTGTTCTTTCACCACTGAGGGCTGCTCACTTCCTCCCCATACTGTGCTGCCTAGTGCAGCAGTTTGGGAGCTGACCTTGTCTGTGACGATCGAGGCAAAAAAAAGTATTGAGTACTTCATCTTTTTCTACATCATCTGTCACTAGGTTGCCTCCCCCATTCAGTGAGGGTCACACACTTTCCCTGACCTTCTTCTTTTTGTTAACATACCTGTAGCAACCCTTCTTGTTACCTTCACTTCCCTTGCTAGCTGCAACTCCAGTTGTGCATTAGCCTTCCTGATTATACCCTGCATGCTCAAGCAGTATTTTTATACTCCTCCCTAGTTACCTGTTCAAGTTTCAACTTCTTGTAAATTTCCTTTTTGTGTTTAAGCTCACTGAACATTTCTCTGTTGAGCCAAGCTGATCCCCTGCCATATTTGCTATTCTTTCTGCACATCGGGATGGTTTGTTCCTGCGCCCTCAATAAGGCTCCTTTGCTTTTTATAAAATGTAAATGTAAATCTCTCCTTTGCTTTTATGCTTTTTATAAAATGAAAAAGTATAACTAGGGAGACCAAATAAGAATTTGAAAAGCAACTAGCGAAAGACTCAAAAAGTAACAGCAAAAAAAATTTTAAGTACACCAGAGGCAGGAAGCCTGCCAAGCAATCAGTGGGGCCACTGGATTATCAAGGTGCTAACGGAGTACTCAAGGAAGACAAGGCCATTGCAGAGAAGCTAAATTAATTCTTTGCATCGGTCTTTACTTCAGAGGACCTGAGAGGGATTCCCACATCTGAGCCATTTTTTGTAGGTGATAAATCTGAGGAAGTGTCCCACATTGAGGGATCAATAGAGGAGGTTTTGGAACAAATGGATAAATTAAATAGTAATAAGTCACCAGGCCCAATCACTTAAATCAGCTTCTGTACTAGATGACTGGAGGATAGCTAATGTGACACCAATTTTTTTAAAAGGCTCCAGAGGTGATCCTGGCAATTAAGGCCAGTAAGCCTAACTTCAGTACAAGGCAAATTGGTTAAAACAATAGTAAAGATCAGAATTATTAGACACACAGAAGAACACAATTCATTGGGGAAGAGTCAACACTGCTTTTGTAAAGGGAAATCATGCCTCACCAAATCTATTACAATTTTTTGAGAAGGTCAACAAACATACAGACAAGGGTGATCGAGTGGATAGAGTGTATTTAGACTTTCAAAAAGCCTTTGACAAGATCCCTCACCAAAGGCTCTTAAGCAAAGTGAGCGGTCATGGGAAAAGAGGGAGGTCATCTCATGGATCAGTAATAGGTTAAAAGACAGGAAACAAAGGGTAGGAATAAATGGTCAGTTTTTAGAATATAGAGAGGTAAATTGCAGTGACCCCCAGGGATCTGTACTGGGACCAGTCGTATTCAACATTTTCATAAATGATCTGGAAAAGAGGGTAAACAGTGAGGTGGCAACATTTGCAGACAGTACAAAATTACTCAAGATAGTTAAGTCCAAAGCACACTGCAAAGAGTTACAAAAGGATTTCACACAACTGGGTGACTGGACAACAAAATGGCAGATGAAATTCAGTGTTGATAAATGCAAAGTAATGCACTTTGGAAAACATAATCCCAACTATACATACAAAATGGTGTGGTCTAAGTTAGCTGTTACCACTCAAGAAAGCGATCTTGGAGTCATTTGGATAGTTCTTTGGAAACTTTTGCTCCATGTGCAGCGGCAGTCAAAAAAAGCTAACAGATGTTAGTCACCATTAGGAAAGGGATAGATAAGCCAGTAAATATCATATTGCCACTAACATTAATCAATGGTACACCCACACCTTGAATACTGTGTGCAGTTCTGGTTGCCCCATCTCAAAAAAAGGTATATTGGAAATGGAAAAGGTACACAGAAGGGCAACAGCTTCCATATGAGGAGACATTAAAAAACTGTGACTGTTCAGTTTTGAAAAGAGACAACTAAAATGGGTTATGATAAGGATCTATAAAATCATGAATAGTATGGAGAAAGTGAATAAGGAAGTGTTATTTATTCCTTCACATAATACAAGGATCAGGGATCACCCAATGAAATTGTTAGGCATCAGGTTTAAAACAAAGACAACAAAGTACTTCTTCACACAACACACAGTCAACCTGTGGAACTTATCCGAGGATGATGTTAAGGCCAAAAGAATGACTGGGTTCAGGAAAGGATTTGATAAGCTCAAGGAGACTAGGTTCATCTATGGTTATTAGCCAAGATGGTTACAGATGCAATCCTATGCTCTGGGTGTCCCTAAGCCTCTGACTGGCAGAAGCTGGGACTGGACGACAGGGGATAAATCAGTTGATAATTGCCCTGTTCTATTAATTCTCTTTTAAGCATACAGCATTGGCCACTGATGGAAGACAGGATACTAGGCTAGATGGACCCGGTATGGCCATTCTTACGTTCTTATGAAATATGTTCTGTCACTTTTCAGGGTGATACCAAGAGCCACTCCTTCATTGTTTGTGTTACTCTGTGTCATACCAAGGAGCTCATAAAAGCACTTTAAATTATTACTGATATGCACAGATCTTTGAGAATGTATATGTGATGCTGGGCAAGCCAGTACCCTATTTTACATAATAAACTGGTCTCTTCACAACAGATAAAAATGATCTTTTGCATTTCCTTAATTTATTTTGAAATAAATATGGAGGGAATAGGTCAGGAATCTACAAGTCAGCGGTCAACCTGTTATTTCTCAGCTAATGTGAAATGTCCCCAGCATTTCATTTTATTATGAATTATAATGATAAGGAAAGGGCAAGTGCCTACATCATTACTCAGCCTGATAAAAGAAATCAAACCTCGCTATGACTGAATGACAAAATACTCCAGTTCATTTGATCTTTGAAATCTATTAACCTCTCTTTCATATGAACCCTCTAACAGATTTTATTTTGATCTGGATACAGGGCTCTTTTATTATCAGTTACTACCTCACATGCTGCACTAAAAATGTACTCTGCACACACTGTGAAGTTAGATGGTTCAGAAATTAAACGGCCATCCTGTCTAGTAGTGATAAAATATCACTCCAGAAAATAAAGTGATAATCAATGACAGCAATATGAGATTCAAGAAGATACCTGTCTAGTGTAATAGATAAAGCCTTAAAGCCTTATTCATGATAGTAAAGGCATCACATCTCAATGATAATTGAGGGTTAGGTTTTACCATCTTTACACACCTGTGCTTACTCCACAAACAGTCCCACTGACATAAATGGAGTAAGGTACTATTCAATGTGAATAAAGGGGACAGAATCTGTCTCTGAGTGGGAATAACCAGGACTCCCATAGTAAACATTTAAAAAGAGGAACACCCAATTACTTCTCCTCTCTCTTCTTTCTTATTAAACCAATTCATCCATTTTAGCAGGAGAAAGTATAATCCCCACAAAAGAGCCTTGAGAATAACACACAGCATAATATTTCTTTTCCTGGGCCATTTATCACTAACACTCAATACCTTCATAGTTCCCCCGCCCCCTTCTCCACCCTCCTATACACACACACACATATAGCTGCCAAGCCCCAAGTTACTCCTCTACAGGAAAAGGGGGAAGAGACCCCCAAATAATTTCATGGCTATGTTATTTACTAGCACAATTAGGGAAAAGCAATATGAAATAATCAAGTGTTTAGTTAGCAGCACTAATATATCGAGCATGTATGCTTCTTGTAGCTACTCAATTTATAATGCATTCTGCAAGCCCTATGGGATCTTTGAGTGGCTTTTTACAGTAAATTCAGTAGAAATGAGTGCAAATGCTTTTTGCAGCTTTGTAACACTAAAGAAAGTCACCCTATTTCTGCAAACCCTGAGATGCTAAGTCCTCTGTTTATCCACAAAACAAGATCAACAGGGAGATTGGCAATAGAAACTTCCCCTCACTGTCCCACTCACTCCCCCGTTCCACTCCCTTGCCTCCTACACAGTTTCCAAATCAGAGCTGCAGAGCCCTGTTTGCCTAGCTGGTGAGCTCAGCCAAACAAGCCCCCAAGAGCTCAAAGCAAAGTGTTGTTTAACCTTCCCTGTTCCCTCGTCCTAGAAATAAAAGTAGAAGGTAACGATTAATCTTGCTATTTAGCCTTCTGGGTTTTGTTTGTGTGTTCTTGCTGGATTGCCACAGAACTTCCCTTTTTTATTGTAGTTACTTGGGCGGCTATGAGCACCAATGCTATTTACAGGAAAAAATTGGGACTAGCAGTTTTCAATTAAAATTGGGTGTGAAAGAATGCACATTGATATTCTTCAAAAAGGCTGTTTTCATCACTAAGTGATGTGCTCTGCTAAATCAATGGTGGCACAGATCACCTCTAAACTGGGCTGCTTTTTATGCTTCTAGCCATTTTGCATATTGTCTGTGTATTATATTTCTAATGATTGGAATGTCATTTCAGAAAGATCCATTAAAATTAAATCAGTACCATGGATAGGTTCCATTTGCTCAGATCCTCATGCTCCTCCTCTCCTACCCCCAATCATCAACTTCTGATCCCTACCAAACTAAACAGTGGAAGGGCTACAATAAAAAGATTACTAGGAATTATTAGTTCTGCTTACTTTAAAGGAGTAAACACACAAAAGAGTCTTCAGTTTTGCACAGGTGAGATGCTTGCACTCAAAGTGTCGACTGAAGAAGATCCCCAGTGTATGGAAATTCTAGGAATATAAATGACAGTACTTTGCACTGGTACAGACAGTGAAACAAGCTACAGTACAACCACCCACTGCTGAATATATGAAAAATCACTTTTAATAATGTGAAAGCAAAAGGTATTGAACCTCAAATCTATGAACAATAAATTGTCCCAAAGAAAACAAATTTAATTTATTAAATTTAATTTGGTGTATAACCAACTTTGAAACCTTGTCTAGATTAAAAAAAAATAAAGCCAGACAAATCAAGGCTTCATTTGATAATTTCCCCCAAACTTCACTTGGTTTTGGGCATGCTGATACTTGGCCCACAACCTTTTTCAAAAGAAAGAGACATGAAAAGGAAAAGACACTGAATCTAAGTCATCCAAATAATGACAAAGTTCTCAGCTCTGCATCATAAAAAAGTAAAACTGTTACATAAATCATTTATATAAATCAATGTCTGGTCTGTCCTAATGACAAGAAATGCTGTAATGCTCTACTTTTTACCAGTACTGGGCACACAAAAGGAAGAAAAAAATAGTCCCTTTAAATCATATTTCTAATGTGGGTGTCATTTGAGCCAGGCAAAACTGAATTATCCATTCATAAAATTCAAGGTGATCTGTTTTTAAGTACCAAAGAATATTAAGCCATTATTTTTACTTGCAGTATTTGCAGATGCCAGATTTTACATGCCAGTATCCAATAGCATTTAATGAATGTTCTTTGCCTTCTCCAATAAGCTGTTGCTAGAACTGAGCAAAGAACTGACATCTTTACCAACAGGCATGGAGGCTTATGTTGTAAAGAATGTGTCCCATATCCACATCTATGACATACAATTCTAACATTACTTGTGTTTACCTCAACTTGCTTTACTGACTAAGTTGACCACATAAAAAGATGTTTGTACCCCACCTTTATAGAACAGTCCTTTGCAAATACTTCTCCAAACAAGAAGGTGTACAGCCCCAGATCCAAATAATATAACCAGAAGCAACAGTACAGAATCGGTGTCAATTTGTGTGAGCTTTACTAGGTTAACAAAATGTATACCCTTTATGATTCTTTTTCAGCCATGCTTCTGTAATCCTTAACAAATTTAATTCTGATTCCCTGGAGGACCAGCATAGAGATAATAAGCAGGCTAATTTAGCTGTGAGATCCCTTGCATTACAGACTATATTGTCATTCTTAATCATGTGTGACAATAACAGCTCCATGTTCCCAAAAGTATCATTCTAAGATGCCTCTCTGATTCATAAACTGAGTCCTGATTCTCACCTCATCTCATCTCATCTCATTTAGTGGATTCTCATCTCATCTAGTGGAGTCTTATACCAGACTCCACTAGAGTTACTTCTGATTTGCATCAAATCAGAGAATGACTAGATTTCTTAGAATAAAGTCCTCTCCGAGAAAGAAGAGGACAAGGCTGAAGAAGCCTACAAAGAAAAAGTGCAAGACTTACAGCATTTTCCTAAATACCTAAGATTGAAGTCAACCTTTTCTTCCTGAAACCTTGAGCTCTACACTGATTACTTAATAATAAACATAGTTATCCAGGAATCCTACATTGAAGCATCATCTTTTTCCTCTAAGAAATTGGTGTCAGATCCCCAGCTAGTGTAAGTCAGCATAGCTCAGTTGAATTCATTGGGGTGACAGTGATCTATACTAGCTAAGGATGTAAGAACTTGGGTCCCCACACCCAACTTCTATCATTAGTGAATAGTCCATGAGGAGCTAATCAGACCACAGCTTGAGTTGGTGAATGGGGAAGACTCATTCCTCCAGCCTCTCCAACTCAATATCTTCTGAAATACTGAAAAAGGAGAGAATAGATGCAAGCTCCCTTTTAAAGGTCATGTAATTTTGTGGGCCACCCCAGGATCCATTACCAGAGAGGAGGAGGAGATCTTCCTCCATTAGAGCCCAATCTGTATTCCACCAGGTAAAGAATAGCTGATTTCAGCTAATTTGCAAACAAATTTATATTCAAACTGTATGAAAATCAGTGTGAAAACTCATTCCATACATGTTTTGGACTGAGCCCAGCATCTGATACACGTTATGTGCAAAAGCATGAACTCAAAATCAGCCCGAAATAATTTGCCCCTTTATTTTTTTGTTTCCAGTAGCACCCACAGTGAGCTAGCTATTTTTAAAGTATATACGGTATTGTCCCTACCTCAAAGGCTTACCATTTCTTGTGAAAGTAGAATTAGCTTCTTTAATACATTTCTAGAACCAAAGAAGTCTAAAAGAAAGGCCTATCATGCTGTTAATCAATCCACCAGAAGTCAATACAGGAATGATTCCTACAATGCATTGCTCTGTTTAGTTTTAGCTATAAATGATCCCAGAGATGAGGCTTCCATCACTTCCCTTTGAGAGACAATTCCACAATTTACTAGAACTCAAATTCTAAGATTCTCCCTCCCCCCTCTCCCCCCCCCCCCCCCCGATATCCAGCTTAGAGTTTTCTTTTCTCCAAATTCATCCCACTCCTCCCAGGTTTGGTGTCTTGTGCCATTCAAAACAATCCCTCTCCCTCCTTGGTGTTTGCACCCTTTAATTATTTGCACATGGTTATTTTATCCTAGGCATTGCTTGGTCAATCTACACATATGTAGTTCTTTTAATTTTTTCTTATGAGTCAATCCCTCCAGACACTTAATCATTTTTCTTGTTTTGGGTTTGAAATTGAAAAACACTAGGTTTATGACAGAAGGAAAGAGAAAAACAACATATCCTGGTTATAAATTAGCCTTATTGCTCCAATAATAATACTTGATAGGTGATAGATTCTTGGCTCAATATTCAGGATGGTATGAGAATAGATGTCACTTTTTACTTAGTAGCAGTAATGGCATTTTAAAACAAGCAATAGTCACCACATACAGCAAAGCTTAAAGACTATAGCCTGTTAAATATCTTATCATACATACAACTTACATTTGTTTTTTCAGTAAACAACTATGCCATATTTCCCTTCATAAAGCTGTAAGAACTATATCTCAGTATGTACAGATGACCTTCAAGAATTCTGATGATTGCAGTAACTTGGCTAAGTGAGGTAGTATCAACAGACATATTGTAGCATTTGCCTTCAAGAGACTCGGGAGAGGAAAACCTGTCTATTATGGCCCAGCATTTAGATAGCATTACCTATCGCTAGCCATATGTTCTGAACAGCAACTTCTAAAATCTGCCAAAGTCACTGTAAATAATTTAAGTACACAGAGGAGTATTGTATCCACTGGCTCATACATACCACAGCAAAGATATTTTAACATTCACAGCCTTGAGTTTCATTTGTAATATATAAGAAACAGCTTCCTCTTTTTTAATGAGGCTGTCTATCCAATGACCTTTGTCTGCACCCTCCACAAAGCTGATTTCAGTTCTGCCCTTGAAACATAGTTCCAGCAAAGTTGCCAGCGCATATAATATTCTTTCCTGTCTTGTATTTCTCTTATTGTGGAAGTTCTGTAGCCAACACAAAAATTAAGTCTTTGTCAGTATTCCTGCAAAATCATCTTTGCTTTCTAATTTTGTTTGAAATTATATTTCTTCAGCAATATAGTAGATAGGTGCTTCAGTGGTGATTCGTAGCAGTGCTTCTGCCTTATGTGACTATCACCAGTTGATGTACATACTAATGTTATAGGATATTGACTTTTGGATGACCTTCAGATGTCTGGAAGCTTGACCTCTTACCCCAGAAAGAGGCAACATAAAAGAGAATGTTTGTAACAAATCTACTTAAGGACGAAATTCCCTTCTGTGAAGAAAGTTCTCCCAAAACTTTGAGGGCTTCTGTGGTGCATAAGCCTTAAGAGGTCTTTGTACAGAGGTGAATTTTAACCTAACAGAACAAAAAGAAAAAAAGCTACAGTAGACACACATTGTTCATTTTATTTTCACTAGCTTCTTATGGCAAATGCTTAAATAAGCAGCAAGCTTGAAAATGTGCTAAAGTCCTGCTGTGCTATACAAATCATATTAAGCGTCCTAGATGATCTTTAGCATGCTATTTTCCTAGCAAAATAATCTTTTTATTAATTTCTGCAGTCGTCTTTTTCCTCCATTCCACTCCAGCTGCATTGGCACTTCCCATCTCTATCTAGCTGATGAGTAGTGATATAAATTACTTAAGTTAACTCTATGCCTGCACCTATCCCAAAGTCAATGGTTAATATTTAAATCCATGTTTACGTTTTACAGTGGTTTTTGCTGTTTTTCCTTGTACCCTCTCCTGATCATACTAATACAAAAGCAGTGGTTTCCCACAAAGAAAAGAAAAAAAGTTGTTCAAAGTACCCTTATCATTGATCTCTCTTTTCTGGCTATGGTAATTTCTTTCAGCATGTATTGGAAAAAGATACCCGTTAAGTACCTTAAACAAACAAAAACAATTAGAATAAAATTAAAATAAAATGTAATGCCATGCAGGGGAAGAAACTTTACACTCTATAGGTATCCCAAAACAATTTATAGAAAAATGAGCAATATCTAGTACTATAGGTATACTGCACTGATAGTTTAGTGACTCTGTAGACAAACACTGCAGCCATTAAAAATCTATTTTAGTGAGAGGGGCATTGGGGTTATTCTATACTTTGAAAATTGTCTTTAGCTTCCACTCGACAACCACTAGAAAAGAGCAGTGGGCTCCAGAGTTTAACATGTCATCTTAGAATGGCACTTCTTAAAGCAATGCAACCCCCATAACTGCTTTTTGCCAAAGGTTATTAGCACAAACTCTGGTTTTGAGTTTAAAGGTGATCATTCAGTCCAGAGGCAAGAGAACAGAATAATATTGGCACTTGCAGAAAGTCTACCTGTGCTTCAGAAACATAACTGATTGTACATTCTTTGGGATATGGACTATGTTTTTCTTTAAGCTTAGAAAATATCTAGCATATTTTGTGCACTAATAGAATAGAAAAAAATATACTCAGCTTGTGACTCACTTAAAAATATGCTTTGTGTGATTTCCTGGTCCACATTAAGTAGCTACAGGCTGTCATGCCCATTTTCTAGTATCTGGGCAACATGGACAAGTGACTAATTAGCAAGAATAGCCAGATCTATGTAAAGAAACATTTAAGTTCTAGAAACTCTCACACTAAAACATTTCCAACAACCTATGAGAAGGATTTCTCTCTTCACGCAACGCTAATCTCAGTTCATATTTCCTATGTAGTAAAGACAAATTGGTAACACTGGACATGATTTAATTAAAATCTGAACCCACATTTGTGCCTCTGTCTCCTGCATGCAATTTCTAATGAAAATGAAAGAGATTGTTTCTAAAACTTGAGAGTATAAGATGAGAAAGAAACAGTTACTTACTGTAACTGTGGTTATTTGAGATGTGATGCAGACGTGTATTCCACTTACGTGTGTGTGCACCCAGCATTCCAGAGCCAGAGATTTTGCCTACCAGTACCTGCCTCCTGGCTGTGGTCCATCCCATGGCTATATGAGGCAGCCCCGCCCTGAACCTCCTCAGTTCCTTTGCACCAAATGCCCATGAGAGGAGACTCCGATGCAGAAGGGATGGAAGGTGGGTCATGGAATACACGTCTGCATCACATCTCGAAGAACCACAGCTACAGTAAGTAACCATTTCTTCTTCTTTGAGTAGATGCAGATGTGTATTCCACTTAAGTGACTCCCAAGCAGTACCCTTCCCAGGAGGCAGGGCTCAGAGTCTACCTAAATAAGGATCACAAGTCCGCCATTCAAAAGTCTGCATCTGCTCTGGAAGATGCAGTAATTCCATAATGATCTGTAAATGGATGGATGGATGGCCACGTGGGAGCCTTGCAAATATCCAATACGGAAATGTCCCTGAGGAACACTATTGACATTGCTTGTGCTCTTGTCAAATGATCTCATATCTGCTGAGGAGGCATAGCCAAAGCTATTTCATTTGAAGTCTTGATACATGATGTTATCCATCTAGAGATGGTCTGCATGTGACATGAACAGGCGAGGCTAAGCACAAAATGGTTCAGTCCTATGCAGATAGAAAGCTAGACATTGCCTGATGTTGCTCCTCTGGAGATGAATGCGGCTTAGGAAAAAAACACAGATAAATATACTGCCTGGTTCAAATGAAATGGAGAAACTACTTTATACAAAAATTTTGGGTGGGGTCGTAAAGTTCCCTTGTCTTTGGAGAATTGTGTGTAAGGAGGTCATGCCGTCAGAGCCTGCAACTCACACACCCTTCTTATGGATGTAATTCTTTCCAGGAACGAGGTTTTCTGACACAAGTGGTGCAGTGGACAACACACTTGGGGCTCAAATGGAGGACCCATTAGAGCTGCCAGAACCATATTTAGGTCCAACAAGGGGACCAGTTCTCAGACTGGAGGATATATATAGAGAAGCCTTTTCAGGAAACTTGTCACCATAGCACTGGAGAAGATTGATTTTCCCTGAACAGGTGAATGAAATGCTGATACTGCTGCCAGATGCACTCTCAATGAACTAAGCACAAGCCCCAACTTCCAAAGGTGTAGCAGATACTCCAAGATGTCATGCATAGAAGTCCATGTCAGCTAGGTCCTGCAGGCCAGGGACCACACTGAAAATCTCTTCCACTTTGCTAAGTAAGCCATCCTGGTAGAGGACATTCTGTAGTTGAGTTGAACTTTTTGGACACCTGCCAAGAACTGCTCTTCCTCTTCATTCAACCATGCCAGGAAATGCAGGGAGTAGAGTGTGGGATGCATGGTGCAGCCATGATTCTGAGTGAGCAGGTCAGGATGGAAAGGAAGAGGCATGGGAGGCTGAATTGATAGTGTGAGAAGGTAGGAGAACCAGCAATGCCTCAGCCACACAGGGCAATGAGAATGACCTTGGCCTGATTCATCTTGAGCTTGAGGATGACCTGAAGAATGATCGGGGATAGGGTGAAAGGTATATAGGAGAGTCAACGGCCAACTGCAGTGGAAGATGTAGGAGAGGGAACTTGGACTGAGCCCCCTCTCCCCAGGACCAGAACAGGTGACATTTCCTGTTCTCCCTTTTAGCAAACAGGTAGATCATGGGAATGCCCCACACCATAAAGATGATCCAGAGGACACATATCTTCAGGGACAACTCACGACTCAGGTAAAAATACCTGCTGAGATGGTCCGCAAGATGATTCTGTATCCTGGTCAAGTGGACAGCTATCGGAGTAATGTTCTCTCTGATGCAAAACTGCCACAGATTGATCATATCTAGGCAGAGCACCCTGGAGTATGCTCCCCCTTGTTTGTTCACATAGTACATTCACATAGTACAGTAAGCATGTGAACCACTAAGTGTCTGATACAGTCCCAGAAAGTGCAACATGCATTATGGATGGCCCAAAACTCCAGCACGTTGATATGGAGTGAGGCCTCCTGGTCCAGTCACAGTTCCTGTTCCTTCAATGACCCCAGGTGCACCCTTCCCCCAATCCAGCAGGGAGGCATCAGTAATAACTGACTTAGTCATGAGGGCCAGGTGAAGGGAATGCCCTTGCAAACTTTCTGTGGACATGTCCACCACTGCAAGGAGTCTAGGATCAGTGGAGGGAGACTAACCAGTATGTCCACAGAATGAAAGGTGCCCATCCTGGGCCTCATCTGAAGGGGGCGAAGACTCAGTCTTGCAAACTGGACCACCTGCATGCAAGTGGACATGTCGCCTAACAGTCTCAGACACATTTGAATGGTGTGGAAGGCTGAGCTTGCAGACTGAGGCAAAGATGTCAAAGTGTCTGAAAATGGTCAATCTGCAGGAACACTCTCGACATCCTGGAATCTAACAGGGCCCCAGTGAATTTTATTTTTTTGAGTGGGAGCCAAAATTAACTTTCCAGTGTTTAGAATGAAATTCAGATGGTTGAGCAACCACAATGTGGTGCTGCTGAACTTCCTCTTCTCTGGATCTGCCCCTCAGTCACTAGTTGTCTTGATATGGGAAGATGTGGATTCCCCTTTTTCTGAGATATGCCATAACCATGACCGTGCATTTGGTGAAAACTTGGGGGCAGAAGAGATGCAAAATGGGAGGACCACATATTGAAAGGAACTTTCTGTGGCTCAGTAAAATTGTCACATGAAAGTAGGTGCCCTGAAAGTCCAAAGCAGCAAACCAGTTTTTCTGAGACAACGCAGGGAGGATGGTCGATAGAATGACCATTCAGAACCTCATATAACTGATTTATTTGTTGAAGCTGTGAAGGTCAAGAAGATTGGAAAGGTGACTTCCTGGGGCAGACAGCTGTAAAATGTCCATCAATTTGTGGGTGTTCTCTTGCATGAACTCCGCTTTGACACCCATGGAAGCAGCTATTCAGCCCAAAAAGTCTTGTTATGCCTTAAAATCCTCCAGTACCAAAATGGAAGATGGTCCAGGCAGCACCACATCATTCAGAGATGAGGATGAGGCCCTTAACTGAGGCAAAGCCTGATCTTGTTTCAGGGAGAAGGACTGCTTGTGCCTGGACTTGTGGTGAATCTACAGTAAACACCGCAGACTTGACCAGCAATTTCACCTTTGAACAAGATGAGGAGCGAGACCTCTGTGATCGAGGAGCATCCCACTGACTTCAAGGAGGCCACTGATATTGGTGATGTTGGCATTGGTGTCCAGTAGGCTTAGGACCAGGGACCTCCATCCTGACCACGAGGTGCATGCCAATCTTGGGAACCGTAATGGTTCATTAGCAGCCCTCAGTGCTCGTTGGATGATGGGGAGCAGGAGGATGACAACCCTGACTCAGATGCAGAGAAGGCTCGGGATCGCCGCAACAAGTGCGGAGCGAGACCAGAAGAAGTGAGTTGGTAGGCTGACTTGTCCATCACTCAGAATGAGGCAGCAAGCAACGCTGCAGAAAGAGATGGTACCATCAGTACCAAGCATGCTAGTGCTGGAAGTGGTGTTGGTCCTGATGTGAATAGCAGTACCGGAGTGATTAACTGTACCACTGTCAAGGGTAGTGAAAGCTGCCAAGGAAGCATCTCCAGTGCTGACTGTAGTGGTGCTGAGGAGGTCCCCCATACCGATTCTGGTATAGACTCTACCCCAGCTACTGGAAGGGGAGCATTGGCATGCGGTGCTGACAGACACAAGGGTTTAGCAGCTCACTTAGTCACAGGGGCTATAGATGGTGTTGCCCTAGGAAATCCCTGGACCAATGATGAGGTCAGGACCAAAAGGCAGAGGAGGTCTGTGGCGGCATGGTACGTTGATGATGTCAATACAGTCAATACCGGCATCTCCCTCATTGGTACCAGACTCAACGGATGCCCAGAGGCCGGAACTGGAGACAACAGTACGGAGTTTCCAACCTCCCTACTCAATACCAGAGAAGGATCAGAAGTACCTGCACAGTCCTGCATACCGGCACTGGCTCTGTGGCAGTCCTCACTTTTCCTGGGAGTGGTGGAAGGGTCACCCCGAGATCTGGAGCAGTCTCTATTGATCGTTTGCAGCCTTTTTTCTAGATTCAGTCGATGGGGAACGAGTCCACCATTTCTTCAGAACGTGAAGCAGCAGTGCTCTTGGACCCCAAGGGTGATCTTTGACCCAAAGAGGGCATCAGTACTGGATCAGTCCACATGGCTTGTTCAAGCAGGTGCTGCTTGAGGCAAAGGTCCTGAGCCTCAGATTTCTTTTCTTGAACAATCTACAGATCGTGCTACACTCCTTGAGGTGGATCTCACCAAAACAGAGCAAGTGTTGGTTGTAGGGACCGCTGGGGATCACTGCTCCATCAAGTACAATGTTTAAACCCTGGTGAAGGCATCTCTGGGGAAACAGACTACTAACTAACATTAACTTCTAACTACTAGCTCATACTAACTGCTAACTATATACAATAAGACACTAGACTAAGACTATCAGTGAGGTTGCGAGACTATGACCACGGGGAGCTCTAACTCCAGCCAGGGGAAGTGAGAAGGAACTGAGGGGTGTCAGGGTGGTGCCACCTCATATAGCAAGGGAAGGGGACACAACCACAAGGTGTGAGCACTGTCCCTCTACAGGTACTGATAGGCAAAATCTCTGGCTCCGTCACGTTGGGTGCATACACATCTAAGTAGAATGCACACTTACATCTACTCGAAGAACTAAATGCTCCTGTGATCATGTTACTAAGACTTCTGCAAAATAATCTAGGGGCATAATCTCCCCACCAGTAATACAAGTGGATGGGTGTGGAACCTGGTGGAATCCTCACTCCCTTAACACAGGGGACACAGATTAGGGGAGTGCCAACTCCACAGCAAGCTGTTTAGGGGGAGCATTCTGCAAAAACCCTTTCACCAAAGACTCAGTGTTCCTCCATAATTCATGGAGGAACTGCACTACCATAAAGGGAAGGGGTGTCACTGGCAGCTGTATGGCTGTTTATTGTTTCCACATGCATCTCGAGATCTTCCCTGACTTAGGGTAACTAACCTGCTCTTTCAGTGAGGGTGGTGGGATTTGCCATCCATTTACCTGTGAGTTATGAGTTAACATATTCAGTTTCCTGCTTCTTACATGGATTTTCCCAGTGCAGGAGAGAATCTGGCTGCAAAAAATAACTGGGTTGGGATTTTCATTGTTGTTTTTTGGTATTGTTTTATGATTTAATAGTAAATTTCTTAGAGCACAAATGTAAATAGATAGGATTTTTTTCCATGTGCTGATGCAAATAGGGAACAATAATAACAAGAGGCCTGACTGCCTGGCAGCACATTTTTAATTCTCTTCTCTGATATGGATATGCTCTTTGACTTTGCAAAATGTCATTTAAAAGCAGCACTCCTGGGAGTTCTGCAGAACACAAGACTGTGCACATTTACATAGAGGTGAGCATCTGTGTGCATGGGAGAGAAAACTAACCCTCCTCACCACCATTACTCTGCCTAAGATTTATGTCCAGGTTCAAAAGACTTCCCCTACAGGGAAATAGGTAGACCAGTCATGCCGAGGTATTTTCAATAAAGGTTTTCAAGCTATAGGGGAAAAAAAGGGGGGAACAGGGGGAATGAGAAGAGAACTGAAACGATTTCCTGCAGAGTAGGTCTCTTGTCATAAATCACAAATAACAAGAAAAATGTAATATAAAGTCCCATTTTATTAAATGTCTCTCAGCATTCACAACTTCATCATTCTAGCAAACTACAGTTGCTGGGGGAGGAGGTTACAAAATGGCTGATAGCTAAGTGCATAAATATGCACACAAGGAATGCTGCAATGTGTGACAGCAAACCTGTGGAGGGGGGAAAAAAAAGAAGGCAAAGATGAAGTCACATATATAAAACCAGCAACTCTGTCACCTTGTTCACTCCAAGACTGGATACCGCAATTGAGATGAATGTGATTTTCATTAAAAAGTTAGCTTGAAAGTATTGCTGTTTGGTTGTTCCCACTCCTACCCCCCACCCCTTCAGATAAAGGAAAGGGCTGATTCAATGGCAGTACATAAAACTGAGCTAGTACACAGATTCATCAGTCTGCATTCAAATACATTTAATACAAAGTTGAAACTCAGAACAGGCACTGAAAGCTCATTACACTTGAAATCTAAAAAAGACCTACATTTCCCATACAAAAATAAAAACCTTAAGCAAAGAGGAAAGAGGGAGAGAGACTGCTTTAACTTTCAGGCTACGATAGAAAGTAAGTATCTGCTGCAATAGAAAATTCCCTGTGCCTACCAAGGCCCCAGCAGGATTTGCTAGGTAACCTGTCTGTAATCCTGTCTAGAAGAGCGTGGGCACAGGTGGCAGCTCGGATGAAGGGAGACAATGAAAAAAATTATGTTTTTATCCTGATTTTCACAACAAGCTCCATTTCTAAACATTAAGGGAGATCCCTTTAGATCAGTGGGGTTGCCAGGGCTGGTGTTGGACTTGCTGGGGTCTGGGGCCGAAGCCAAATCCCAAGGGCTTCAGTCCTGGGTGGCAGGGCTCAGGCTTCAGTGCCAGCTCTGGGCAGTGGGGCTCAGGTTACAGGCTCAGGACTGAAACCCAGGACTGAAACCCTTGGGCTTCAGCTTTGCTCCCCACCCCCCGCCCACTACCCAGGGCAGTGGGGCTCAGACTTTGCCCTCCCTCTCCGCCGCCTGGGCAGTGGGGCTCGGGCAGGCTCAGGCTTTGGTCCCCCCTCCTGGGGTTATGTAGTAATTTTTGTTGTTAGAAGGGGGGGTCTGTTATTGGTTCCTGGAGGAGTTGTGGCAGCCCTCCCACATGGAATAGATAACAATCATACATAAACCATTCATTTAATATAATGGACCCCAAAGATACTTAAACTTAATTCCCTAAGGTCTCCCAAGCATATGGCAGAAAGCTGCCATACCTATCACAACAGGGACAAGTTTTCTGAGAAATTTTTAGAAAAAATCCTATTTTTCAATGAGCTCTAGTCTCCATTTTGAACACTGGCAATCCCAGATGCTGTCGCATGGATGTTTGATATCATCCCAAAGGAAATGGATGCACCTTGGTTTTGATTCCATTCCTGCATATAGCACCTCCAAAGCAGTACTTCTGGGAATCAATTATGGGCAAGAAACAAATCTGATCTGTGAAGATTAAAAGTAGGATCCCCCAAATACAAGTTGGAAGTCTTTTTAAGATCAGAAGGGGAAACACCTTTATTCAAGTTCACCCAAAAAAACTCTGACAATTGGCTCCATGAAAGAAATTGTAGTCTCATAGGACTCCCTACCTGCAGCTACCTCCCCTTATAGAACTATTCAAACTGACTTCTCTTACCAGAATCTGCCTGAAAGAACGTACATGCTTTTAGAAAGGCACATGCTTCTGAAAGCTGTGTTTGTAGGGAAACTGTTGGACACACCTCCCAATTTTATTCTTGGTACCTGTGGGTCCTGGCAGCAGGGCCTGTTCCAGGCACCAGCGAAGGAAGCAGGTGCCTGGGGCAGCCAATAGAAAGGGGTGGCACTCCGTCCGTTATTGGGGCGGCACGTCCGGGTCTTCAGCAGCACTTCGGCGGCAGCTCAAGCGCTCCGCTTTAGTCTTCGGCGTCAATTCAGCGGCATGTCCTTCACGCCATCTCTTCCGGGGTTTTCTTTTTTTTTTTCTCTTCACCACTTGGAGCGGCAAAAAAGCTGGAGCCGGCCCTGCCTGGCAGGGACTAAAACAGGTACACCGCTACCTCGATATAACGCTGTCCTCGGGAGCCAAAAAATCTTACCCTGTTATAGGTGAAACCATGTTATATCGAACTTGCTTTGATCTGCTGGAGTGTGCAGCCCCGCCCCCCCGGAGCGCAGCTTTACCGCGTTATATCCAAATTCGTGTTATATCGGGTCGCGTTATATCGGGGTAGAGGTGTACCTTTAACCCTTGAGCTACATTCACTTTCTAAAAATATAGCTCAACTCTCCAACATTGTTTTTTATAGTCTGCTCTCAGCTAATTTTTATGCCCTCATCCATAATTAACAAACCCCCAAAACACTATATTTACTATAGGTAATGATGAGGTAGTGGCACAAATTGGCAAGCCATCTGTGGAATATATGTAAACCTGAAGTGTATTTTTTATTAAATAAATAAACCAACCATCTACCAACAGGGGTAAGAGAGATCCTGTCAATGGTAGTTAAATATCTCAGCCCACTTCATTGAGTCTTTTCAATAGAAGTTACCACCAGGGGGTTCCACACTTCATAGCTTCTCTGGGCTGAGCTTGTTGCACACCAGGGACTCACTCCTTGCATTCCTCCATTCCCTCCACAAGCTCCCTGTGTGCCACTCTCCCATCCCCCTTCTATTGTAGGGATCCCTTGCACCTTCCCTCCCCATTCCCCCATGCCAGGGATTCCGTGAGCCCCCTCTTTCCCACAAACATTAATATTTCCTTTCTTTCTGTCTGAATCATTCTGTGTGTCACCAGACTCCTGTCCCTCCATTCCCTCTTCTGCCACATGCCAAGTGCTCTCTCTGTCCCTCTCCCCCATACCACTGTCTCCCATTCTCCTCCTTGACTCCAGTCAAGGGCTCTGTGTGCTCTCTAATTCCCCCATTCCCCTCTTCCCCACCATGGCAGGGACTCTATGTGCACCCCACTATTCCCACCAAGCACTGTGTCCCCCCATCATTGTTTCATTCTTTCTCTGTTCCCAAGGAGTGTGTGCCCCTCTTCCCCCTTCTTCCCCATACCAGGGTCTCCCATTATGCTCCCCCAATGCAAGGGGCTTTGTGAGCCCACATTCCCCCCCACCATCATTTTTTAATTTCTATATGGATCAGTCAGGGTGTCAGTATGTTATGACTGCAGAGGTGTTAATGGGCCATTCCCATGGGTGGTGGATGGAGCCCCCCCTTCAGGGAGGCTGTCCCCGGCTCTGCCCCTTCTGCTCACCCTCCCCCCCACAGCTGGAGCCCTGAGAACTCCACCCCCCTCACCTGGAGCCCCCAAGACCCTCTGAACCCCCCCCCGCAGCCAGAGTAGGGATGCCAACTGTCTAATCACACAAATCCAAACATCCTTGCCCCACCCCCTGCCCCGAGGCCACGCCCCTGCTCAGCCCCTTCTCCAAGGCCCCACTCCACTCACTCCATCCCCCTTTCTTCTGTATCTTGCTCTCCCCCACCCTCACTCACTTTCACCAGGCTGGGGCAGGGGGTTGAAGTGTAGGAGGGGGTGTGGGCTTTTGGCTGGGGGGTGAGGCCGAGGGGTTCGCCATGTGGGTGGTGCTCCAGGTTGAGCCTGGGGCAGGAGATTGGTGTGCAGGAGAGGGTGCGGGGTGTAGACTCTGGCCGGGAGGCGCTTACCTCGGGCGGCTCCCAGTCAGTGGAGCTAAGGCAGGCTCCCTGCCTGCCCTGGCCCCACGCCACTCCCAGAAGCAGCTGGCAGATCCCAGATGCCCGCGCCCACAAGTGCCGCCCCTGTGGCACCAATTGGCCGCAGTTCCAGGTCAATGGAAGCTGCGGAGTCGGCTAGGCGGGCGGGGGCAGCGTGCGGAGCTGCCTCCCCTGCATCGCAAGGGCAGCAGGGACCTGCCATCCGCTTCTGGGAATGGCGCAGGGCCAGGGCAGGCAGGAAGCATGCCTCAGCCCCGTTACACCACTGGACTTTCAGCACCTAAAATCTCCCAATTTGGCTTCAGTAGCCTCCGGGAGATAGGGCGTGATTCCGGGAGACTCCCGGCCAAACCAGGAGGGTTGGCAACCCTAGGCCATATCCCCGAGCCCTCCTCCCCAGGAGCCCTGAGTCCCTGCCCCTTGTCTGGAGGAGCCCCGGACTGGCCGAAGCCCTGCCCGGAGGGGCCCTGGGGTGTCTGGAGCCCCGGTTCCCCACGGTCAGAGGAGCCCTGGGCCAGTCAAAGCCGCCACAGCCACGCCACACCTCCCCTCCGCAGACCCCAAGCTGCCCCATGGGGAAAAACGTCTCTTTCCGGAAGAAGAACCTGAGCTTTTTATATGTCCCATGCAGGTTCCGGGGCAGCTCAGGTGCAGTATCTGTTACTCAGCTTCCTGGGTTCATCAGTAATCTCCCTTGGACTACAGGGAGATTACTGATGAACCCAGGAAGCTGAGAAGCAGATACTGCCTCCTCAGCCACCGTGGAACATGCATGGGGCATAATTAAAGCAAAAACGTCCCCCACCAAACCCGCAACCAGGTGTCTGACGGCAGCAGCTGCACCAGGGGAGGCTGAGTATTATACCAGCAGCGCATAACCATTTCACCTTGAATGATCCCCTAGAATCTGTGCTATCTACCTATGCTAAACAATCTGTTCCACCTTGTATTTAGTTGTGGCACTCCGAGTACCTTTCCCAGATCTGAAGAAGAGCTCCCTGTAGCTTGAAAGCTTGTCTCTCTCACCAACAGAAGTCCCTCCAATACAAGATATTATCTTACCCACCTTGTCTCTCTAACATGTTAAACTGTATCCGGAGGAGGGACAGAGATGAGATGGGAAGTATTGTTATGCTGGAAGGTATTAATGGCTGCCATCAACCAGTTCTTTGATCTACAGAGTGGTGGAAGCTGCTAGGTTTGTTAACCAAATGCCAAGGGCTCCACCTTTTCAGTTTTCTGATTTTCATGAAGGGTTCTGCCCACTGATGCCTAGAACACAGAGCCGGCTCCAGCATTTTTGCCGCCCCAAGCAGCAAAGAAAAGAAAAAAAAGGAAAAACCTGACTGAGCTGCCACCGAACAGGAAGAGGCGGAGTGAAGGACCCGCTGCCAAATTGCCACCGAAGACTAAAGTGGAGCACTTCAGCTGCCGCCGAAGTGCTGCCAAAGACCCGCACGTGCCGCCCCAATAACGGACGGAGTGCCGCCCCTTTCTATTGTCCACCTTCCTTCGCTGGTACCTGGAGCCAGCCCTGCTAGAACATTCCCTAAAATTATGTAATTGATTGGCTGTAGCATTACAGACAAACACACACCATCAAATTGAATGTAAGAGCCCGCTTTGCTTGGCCATTTTGACTGTCATACAAAACAATTTAACTTTTGAAACTTTTATCCCCAATATTTTCAGTGATGTTCTGGGCAGGCACAAGAGACTGCCAACAAGGAGCTCATTGCAGACCTTCATTTGTAACTTGTTTCACTTTATAGAGTTAGAGATTTTGTAAAGAAAACAAATGTTTATATCTTTTTGGTTTTGTTTTAATCTGAAACAATAAAAACAAATCCGTATACCTTGTACACTAAAGAAAAAGCCAATTTTTATGGCAGAACGATCAACTCATGAAAAACTGGGTTCTTAATGAAAGTGCTGATACTGTTTTCAACCGTAGCAGCATTTAGTGGAAGACAGGTACTACCCTAATATTTTTTTTAAAAAAATCCTTATTCACTTCCAACAAGAAGTATGACTTAAGATTCCTTGCAGAGTTATTAGTACTAAGGGGGTTGATATTGTCTCCTGGAAATCAATGTAGGTATCAGAATGAATGGGTCAACAACCTATTTTTAATGGGAAGGAAAAAAAAAAAGAACAGAGAACACTGCAATCACATTACAATAAATGAAAGCCCTTCACTGAGATCTTGATTCTAGGCATATAAAATCAAAAGATTCCATGTCATAACAGGTCTAAATCTACATTAATAATAATTAATTATAAGATAAAAATACTCCAATTAAAAACACTTCCTCCCATGTTTGCCTTCTTGTTATGTATTACAGGGCAGAAACAAACAGGGTTAATTGCTCTATTTCTTTAGTTAACAATGATGCTGCAGTCTAGATGCCAAAAACACACCTCTGTTTTGGCATCCCACCAATAAAATAAAGAGAAAACATGCATTATTGATATGCTGTCTTCTGCAAAATTAAAAATACATGTGCAAATTGGTACTGCAAATTTGGTCCCTTTTATTCAGAATTTTACAAGGACAGCTTTTATACCTATAATGAAAAAATGGGACAAGGTTTTATTTCTAGTACAGATGCTTCTCTTCAAAAATCTAATCCTCATACAAAATGTGGAAGCAGATCTAGACTCCAAATATGAATTTGTACCTGTGTGTGTATGTGAAATTAACTAAAATCTGTGCTGTTTTCCATGAATGTGTAGGATTTCAGACTTAAAGAGGTCACAAATAAGGTCTTAAGAGGTCTGTAGCCAGTCCAGTATATGTGGCAAAGCTATGGGGAGTTGTAAGGAAGAAAAACACAGGGAGGATGGAGGTCAGGAGTCATGTCCCTGTAAAAGTTAAGAAATACTAAATAAAAGTATTGGATTCCAGTGAGATTATTGATGAACCAAGGAAGCTGAGTAGCAAATACTGCTTCCTCAGCCGCCCCGAAACCTACATGGGGCATATGGAAAACTTCTTTGGACGAGTGTGAGAGGCTTTTCCCTTCAGCAACTTGGGGTCTGGGGAAGGGAGGCATGGCACGGCTGCGGCTGGTCTGGGGTTCCTCTGGGTAGGGAGGGAGGGGAGGAAGGGGCATCTTCGGACACATGGGGTGGGGGCAGGCTTGTGGCTTCGGCTGGTCTGGGGCTCCTTTGGCCGGGGGCATGGGGGTGATGACACTTGGGCCTCCGGCCAACCTGGGGCTCCTCTGGCCAAGGGAGGGCACTTGGGACTCCTCTGGGCAGGGGAGGGGCTCATGGCTCCGGCTGCGGGGGAGGGGAAGGGGACCTCAGCACTCTGGCCTGGGGAGAGGGTGTGGGTGGAAGGGATGGAGCCAGGGGCTAGCCTCCCCTAACAGGGGCTTCACCGTCCACCCATGGATGCACCAAAGTTTCAAGGGTCAGTTTATTTCCCTAAGCATGTGCTCAAACTTTATAAAAATATTCAAAGAGTCAGCATCAACATTGCAAACAACCCACAAAACTGAAGCTGGTTCCTCCCTTTCTCCATTCACAGGATGATGGGGTCTCCATGTCCAGCTTAGAAACAATCCTCTCATGCCCCCTTGTTCACCAGAATCAGGTTCCCTCATTTAAAAAAAAAAAGACAAACAAACCTAGTGCGTGTGTGTGTTTGAAACATTTTGTCAGTGCAGGGCTAACCCATCTCCCACTGATGTCAATTTGAGACTACTGATTTCAAAAGGTGTTGGAACAAACGCCAACTTTTACACAATAGAAAAAAAAACCATCCCAATCTCTCTTATCTTTATTATCTGTTCTTTCTCTCTCTCTTGCTGCCCTTTTTTCTTTCAGTTTTAGTTTAATCACACTTGGATTTTCTTTCCACTTTTTTCTTCTCTGAGGCCAGGTCTAAATTATAAACTTACATCGGAATAACTCTGTCACTCGGGAGTGTGAAAAATCCACACTCCTAAGCAACACAGTTATACCGACCAGTGTACACAGCACTATGTCAACGGGAGCGCTTCTCCCATGGACATAGCTACCACCTCTGGTGGAGGTGGATTAACTACGTTGATGAGAGACGTTCCCTGTTGGCATAGTAGCTATATCACTGCAGCGTTTTAAGTGTAGACCTGCACTGAATCTCTCCCTCTTTAGCCTCCACCTCTGTCCCAGTCTCTTTTCCCCCACTTGGGTATCTCTCTCCCTTCATTCCCCTCTATGTATACTTGCCATACTCACTCTCTGCACCTCACTGTCTTTCCTTTCTTCCTTCAGATTCTCTCCTTCTACCACCCTTCCTACTAGAGACTCTTCCGTCCTTTCTCTCCTCAAAGGGCCCTTGTCCCATACCCCAGTATCACTCCTTACCTACAGATCCTCCTCTGCCTTTCCTCCCTCATCTATGCAGTGTTGTTGTAGCCATGTTAGTCCCAAGATATTAGAGACATGGTGGGTGAGGCAATATTTGTTATTGGACCAATTTCTGTAGATGAGAGAGACAAGCTTTCGAGCTTAGGCCTGGTCCATGCTATCACTTACTTTGGTATAACATGTCGCTCATGGGTGTGAAAAAGCCACCCCCCTGAGCGACATAAGTTACACTGACCTAAGCAGTGGTGTGGACAGTGCTATGTCAGCGGGAGAGCTTCTCCCACTGACATAGCTCCTGCCTCTTGCAAGGGTGGATTTATTATGCTAACAGGAGAACTCTTTCCCATTGGCATAGAGTGCCTTCACCAGCACTTCTAGTGTAGACTAGCACTTACACAGAGCTCTTCCAGATCTGGGAAATTAACTCAAAGGGCTGGTCTATACTACATCGTTAGAGCGACATTCCCCACATTAGGTCGAATTTAAAATGTGCTTGTCTACACTACAGGGCCCTTCCCGCCGACCTAAAGGGCTTTTAAAATCGACGCCTGTACTCCACCTCAACAAGAGGAGTAGTGCTAGATTCGACCTTCCTGGGTCGAATTAGGGGTAGAGTAGACACAGCACAGTGTATTTCGACTTGTTTGGCCTCCAGGAGGTGTCCCAGAGTGCTCTAATGTGCCCGCTCTGAACAGTACTTTCAACTTCACTGCACTTCAGCCAGGTAAACAGGAAAAGCCCCAGGAACTTTTTAATTTAATTTTCTGTTTGATCAGCGTGGAGAGCTCACCACCATAGCTGACCATGCCTGCCTGCAAACCAAAATCTGCTGCCCAGCGCTCTCATAGTACCTTGCCTTTTTTTTCTCCTACCCACTGGGAACTGGACTGAAGCGGTCTAATCAGTCAATAATAAATAAATCCCCTTCTTACAAGTAGAGCGTGCATTCATCAGGAGCATAGTAAAGAAATCCATTCTCTATGTCTCAATAAATCTTCCATGTCACAGAAAACTAAATCCCAATTTGGCCATATTTTAGAGTGAGTTATAGAACAAAAATCTGGCTAACAAAGAGTTAATCTATCTACTGTGATGTTCACAGTAGTTTATTCATTTAGGGTGGATTTGTAGAGGGATCTTGTAGGAAAAAATGTCAACAATACAGATGGGAAACATTTAATTCTTGGGGACATTGTTTGCTAAGGATGGAAAAACATGGGACATAACAGGAGTTAACTTAATCTCCACATGAAATGGATAGAGTTAGAACTATGCCTATCACTTTAGAGAGGGCTCGAACTTTTAGTGCAGAATATATCGATGTTGTACTACATATGCCATTCTTTGTGGAGGGTTAGAAATAGACTAGGGTCTTGAATCTTTTTCACTTCTTGCTCTATGAATTTGTTTATTTGATTTTTTGGTTTGTCTAATATATATATATCTTTACAAACCAGAAATGTTCCTCCTTTATATCAATTCTTCCTGAAACTCTAGAAACTACCAATTTTCTGCCATTGCAGAAAAGACTGAGTTGCTTGGGCTTTTTTGGCCATACTGTGAAAAAAGTTTTTTGGGGGAGATGGAAGTAGGATCTTTAAAGTTGGAGGCTAGATTATGCCTGTCCTAAAGCAGGTGCCCAAGAAATGGGAAGAAAGCTTAAATAGCTCCTGATTTACCTTGTGCATCCCTGCTGGGGGTAGCTACTATGCCAGCATTTATACTCCTGGAGCACAAGGGACAGTGGCCTAGCACATCCAGAAGCACTCCACTGCAGAGTGGCTGCATTTGGGATCATGACCAGGGTCCAGACCTTCCTGCATATTGGCAGCTGGGTCAGAGGACCGTGCTGGTGGACAGTCTTAGCTATATCTGTAAAAAGGAAGTGTAAGGGACACTTCTAAACACTTTCTCCATAATGCTTTTGGAGACATTCTCCCTGCCATAACACTGCACGCATGATAGAGAGACCCAACAGAGACATAACCATGCAGAGAAGAGTGTAGTGAGGAGGTGGCAAGATTGGATATGGGATAACTTTCATTCTAGATGCAGAGAGAGGTGTCAGATGATTGGTTATATAACAGCATAAAAATATTGAAGCAACTCTCCTCCCTTTCTCTAGATTTTAAACTTATGAACAGAACTCCATATCAGCAATCAATCCCTCAAAAGGCATTCAAAGGTTATTATTTGCAAATACCTAATGTCTTTGTTAAAGGAAAATTGCTCTGTTATTATTATCTTGCTAACATGGGGAGGCACCCTGTTAACAATGCAAATCAGCTTTTTTGATTAGAGCAAGTTAGGATTTACAGGATTTACTGGTAAGGTACCACTTAACATTTTTAATAAGTCATGGCATCATGTAGGCACCACTATAGAGATGCTTGAGATAACTCTTGATTCTAAGCTCCTGTGTTCGCTGGCTTATTACTTTCAGGAAAAAAAATACCACTGGGGCTGAAATCTCTTATGCTTTTTCACTAGCCCAGATGTGAATTCTTTTTAGATGGTTTATGGAAAATCCATTCAGCTGTTAGAGAGTTATCCGAGCATAAAAATCAAATGGTGTTTCAGCCATTAAAAATGTGTCGTGGGTGCTTGTTTTGCATTAACATTGCTCAAAAGATTTCATTTTTGAAAGTTCAAGCTTGGCAAACCCATAGCTCTTAATGAAGAATGCACACTTGGCCCAGTTTGAAAAAAACTTGTTGAAAAATAGATCTAGAATAGGTGAAGATAGCATAAGTGCAGTGCATTATTTGCTTCTGAATTGCCTGCATAATTAAGTATGTCTTCAGACCTCAGTGTATCCCCAGCTCTCCAGCTTCCACATGGAGGATTGAATGTGTCACCCACTTCCACCATTGAATTCCACCCTTTCCATATGTCCTGAGATAAATGGGGCTGACAGCAATGCTGTTGGCTGATTCCAGCTTAAGCCCATTTCAGCTGCTGCATATCCAAGTTTATGGTCCATGCCTTACAAACCATTTCCTTCCTTACCATGTCAAAGGCCCCTGTTCCAGGTCTAAAACAAGAATATATGTTGTACATATGAAAGCAGATATTGTTCCCTTCTGAAGACCTATAAACTTACTTAAGGCATATACAGGGCCGGCTCCAGCATTTCTGCCACCCCAAGCAAAAAAAAAAAAAAAAAGCCGCGATCGCAATCGCGACCGGCGGCGGCAATTGGGGGGGGGGGGAAAAAGCCACGATCGGCGGCGGCAGTTCGGCGGCAGGTCCTTCGCTCCTAGAGGGAGTGAGGGACCTGCCGCCCCCGAATTGCCACACTGCCCCCCCTCTCCCTTGGCCGCCCCAAGCACCTGCTTGTTAAGCTGGTGCCTGGAGCCGGCCCTGGGCATATACAACTGTTTGCTTCGCATAGGAAATTTTGATACATGAGATACCTTGTGTGGTAACCTGATAAATGCTGGCTTTTTAACACTGATCATTAGTTTACAAACAACCATCTTCACAAATACAGTATAAATACAATAGTCACTTTTAAATAGTCAGCATGTGAGAGTTAGCAGTGATGTCTGGAAGATCAGCTTTCCCCCTTCACTCAGTTGTTGGAGATGTCATAGGCCTATTCTAAATGCTGGGAGACAATGACTTTTTAAATGACCACTGTGTGTCCTAGGAAAATCTGCTACATCCTTCCTGATGAAAATTGTGTTTTGATATGTTGAGGACTTCAGGAGCTATTTTTCATGCTTATGGGTCTTGATTGCAGACTCCTTTCTCTGGCAAAACTCCTGTTCAATTCCCTGGGACTTTTGATAGAGGAATGAGTGCAGGATCAGAACCTACATGACATTTTGACATGCCAAACTCAAGTGAAAGTCTCTGAAAGATCTAGAATCCAAAATCTGGGATTGTCATTGAAAAATTGCACATAGAATCCGAGAATCCTCCATTTGGGAAAATAGATTTTCATTAGTGATGTTTATTTAGAGAGACCTGAGCCACAAAATTCAGGTCTGGATTTCAATCCCACACAAAGTTCAGTGAGTTTTGGTTGAGGTCATTTTTAGATTGTTATATTCTTCCTAGGGCAGTGGTTCTCACACTGGGGCCGCCGCTTGTGTAGGGAAAGCCCCTGGTGGGTCGGGCCGGTTTGTTTACCTGCCGGGTCCGCAGGTTCGGCCGATCGCGGCTCCCACTGGCCGCGGTTCACCGCTCCAGGCCAATGCGGGCTGCGGGAAGCGGTGCAGGCTGAGGGATGTGCTGGCCGCCGCTTCCCGCAGCCCCCATTGGCCTGGAGCGGCGAACCGCGGCAAGTGAGAGCCGCGATCGGCCAAACCTGCGGACCCGGCAGGTAAACAAATCGGTCCGGCCCGCCAGGGGCTTTCCCTACACAAGCGGCGGCCCCAGTTTGAGAACCACTGTCCTAGGGAATGCACTCCTGATGCTGATGATACACTTTTTTCAAATTGTACATAGTACTGATGCCTTTATAGCTTTCTGCATAATGTAATCAATTAATATTCACCAGTGTCTACGTACATTCATTTTAATTTGAATATTTTAAAATATTTTCCTTTTTTTTCTTTTCTACTGTGCTTAGAGTCTGGATCAGGAATTTTAATGAGGAGGACAGTTGTAAATTGACAAAGAGTATACAGCCTAACTGTTCTAATATCAATGCACAGGAATTTATGCTTATACTGCTTAGCAAGATTAGTCATAATAAGCACATTATACCAGATCTGCAGGAACTGCACTGACTTGCTATTTACTTCTGGGTAAAATTCAAGGTATTGCCAATCATCTATAAAGCCCTTTGAGGTTTGGTTCTTGGAGACCAATTGTTTTCACATACACCACTGTAGTAGTTAAGGGCACTTGAGGCATTTGCACTAACAGGGTAAAATTTCCCCTGATACAGAGATCCCTTAAGTGGTGTATAGTACTTGTGCTGGCCCTCTACATCAGTGTGAATTTCACTCATAGACCCTAGCAGTCAGTGTCTGGAGGCAGAGCCTTCCAAGAGAAGAGCTAATGATTCTGGAATTTGCTTTATCCACTAGTGCAACAGAGCCAGCGTTAGTTGATCTTGAGGGCATGCAGCAAGACCCATCTATTCTCAGGCTGAAAGGGTGGAGGGGGAAATTAGTATGCATCTTGTTTCATGAGAGACTCCTAGGACACTGGTCAGTATGATTTGTGCTCACAGACTTTTGCATTGAATGCTATTTATAAATCAAATAAAGAGAGTTTCATAAGCAAAATCCCCCTGTACAGTACACACCTTGGTACTATATGTATGCACTATCTGAATCATTACATATACATTAGGATCCCTATACTTTTGTCTAAGAATTCCCCCCCACACCCCGACACCTCTTGGGCTAGTAAAATCAGGACCAGACACTCATCAGTGCCTTGGTTCTGCAGTGATTGGCACTATATAAATAAAGTAATTGATGCACTACTAATGCAGTATTTACATTATTTTTTTCTGTGTGTACTATTCTTTTGCTCCATTCACTTCCTTCTCCCCCCACAGAATGCTAAGCAGGTTAGAGGGGCTAAGATGCAATTTATACATGCTAATTTCTTTAAAAGTAAGTTCTTTTAAAAAGCTGTTATGCCCCTTTTCAACCTATCATTTAGCAGCA
This sequence comes from Emys orbicularis, assembly GCF_028017835.1. Classification (NCBI taxonomy): domain Eukaryota; kingdom Metazoa; phylum Chordata; order Testudines; family Emydidae; genus Emys; species Emys orbicularis. The sequence continues at coordinate 38,221,229 of NC_088691.1, read as the reverse complement.
GCTGCAGATTTTGCCATTTACCCCCTCTCCCCCACCACACACACACTGAACAAGGCCTGAGATGGTATTTTGGAAATTTGAATGAGAGATCTTGCATTGTTAAAAGGGGTGCCTGTAAAAGCAGAGCTGCATGAAGGATGACTGGCAGGAAAATGAGTCCCTTAGTATTAGTGAGAAAGAGTTTTGTCATGTAATAATTTTCATTGAAAACATCTTTTAAAGTGGTGACATCCCTCCTCTTTAATTCTGCTCACAGAATCCAAAGCATTATGGTGATGCACTGGAATCTGGATTTTTCAAAGGAGTTGCTAGCTTTAATTCCATTTAAATGGGGTTTGGAGCAAAGTTTTATAGGAGAGCTAATTATAGAGAACTGAGCATACCTCCAGTTTAAAAAGTTACCCAATATTAAATTCTCATTCCATGGGTGCTGGCTCTTTTTTTTTTTTTTTTTACCTTCTCTCTGACGTACAAACTGTTAAAAATGCAAATGGTCTAAACACAAAATTCTCACATCAAAGTGAAATAAAATTATTTTGAAAGGCAGCCTTTGAATGCAATCTTGATTCTAAAAAAGCCTATTTAGATAAAATGGGATCCATAAATGTCAAGAACACCTGTAGTCTGTCTGAGAATGTGCCTGCTTTTTGACATCAGCATTGATAAGCCACAGGCACATTAAAACAAACATCCCTTTCTTAATCTGGTTAGAGAAAAGTCAAAGGAGGTTGTGGTGGGTTTTATTATATTTTTTTAAGATTCTATGTAGTTTGTTTTCATAGAGATGGGCAAAAATATATATGGGAAAAACATATTCGGTTGAATAGAATACACTGGAAAATACTAAGCATTTTTTTCTTTAAGAAACCATGACATTTATGAGAAGCCTAATTGTTTTAAGTGAGGTCTCATTACACAACAGTGTAACTACAACATGACAAAGGCAAATTATTTTCTAATGGAGTTTTACCTATAAGAAAAAGTTATACAATATATTGTATCAGAAACAGACATTTAGACAACACAGAAATGAAAAAATGTTTTTTCTCCTGCTTATATAAAGGACATGATATAAACAACCTTTGGCTGGGGGAAGGGAACATATTTTTCAGCTGAAATTAGATGGGGCATATAAGAGTAATGCACTTAAACAATATTGTAACTGAAACCATTGTAGATAAGTGTTAATGCTCCTTCTGATTACAAAAAGGTTGGTGTAGTGATCAGAAAAGCTAAAATGATGACAATGCAAGGATAGCAATTTGAGCATTTGGTCTGCCAGGCATTTCTGGTGGAGTTTTTAATAATAGATGCCATTTTTTCTATAGGGGTTTCTACCAATAAGTCATAATGAGATAAAATGGTGGTGTAAGCCCCAAAAGAAAAAAATACATCTATTATTAAATACTTTTTTTATTTTGTAATTTTGCCCATGAACCTTGTAAAAACTTTTATTATCCTTCTGCAGTGGAAGGCAATCATAACAATGGAGAGGGTTCAAAATGTGAGGGTCCAATGGACCTCTGTCTATTATTTGTCAATTATTTTGATTGCCAGGTTATTTTGTCCACAGGAAGTATCTCAATTTCTATATTTCAGTGGTCTCTGTTCAGTAACCCTTTACATTACATGTTCCAGTATAGTTTACTTGTACACTGCAGATGAATTGATTATAACAAGCATGTATAATATATGTATTAAGCAAAACACTACGTTAAGTGACTGATTGTGCCTTAGTATTATTCTATGGCACAATGTACAGCAACTGGTTCAGGAATTCTGGCAAATCTGTGCAAACTTCTTGTTGCATGTATAAAATGAAAACTTTGCAATAGTCACTCCTTGTAAGAGCTTATTTTATTGTAATAAAAATCACATTTTTATTACAATTTCAGTGCTTGTGAAATGCATCACCTCCACAACACTAGAAACCAAAGTCCTTTATCCTTAGTATTTGTACAGGTGTAAGCACCCCTTAATTACCTCACTTAACATGCTTCACTTTTGACCTCAGGGAGCACTTGTATAGAAAGAACAGTTCAATCTCCATCCCATTTATAGTCTTCACCTTATAGACTTCACATAGCCCCCTACATTTGACCTTAGTTAAAACATAAAATATATAGGGTAAAAAATATGCTTTTGTTGTTTCTGGTTGTTTGTTTTTAAGAACAAAGACCATCTTTACTTCTAGAAAACCCTACAATCCTCCAGTATGCAAATCCTGCAGTTACTCTCATCCCGAAATTGGATACTTTACCCTTCATTTGCAAACTTGAACAAATCTGTTCATGATTCTAACTTGCTGCTGAACAGTTTCCTTCTAGTCCTCTTTTCAGTTCAGCCCTCACTGACTTCACCCACAAATTCCCAAGAAAAATTTCTCTACTTCTCTTATGCTTAAATTACATGAACTTCTAATCAATTACAAACTATTTTAAGTTAACAGAACTATATAAAAGGGTCACTCCATTTCATCAATCAATAAAATAACTTAAGCCATTACAAAGATTCTAGTTTCTTCTTAAAACCAAGGAAAGAATTGCTTTTCAGCATTGTCTAATAAAGCCAAATAATGTACAATTAGAAGCAACCTTTTGGAGTTTTTGCAGAAACTGTTACAGTTATTATTCCATACTTAAATTTGTTGTTGGATACTAGGGTTCAACTCCAGTGTCAGCTGGCATTGATTCTTGGTTTTTCAAGGAATAGGTAATGAAGAATAATATTTTAAATGTAATTCCTTTCAACCCAAATGATTGCAAAATACTTTTCAATTGAAAGAAAGGGTTAGTGATCTCAAAATCTTGACATGGTCCAGTGCTGTCCCATGAATGTAACTGTGGTTGATGTACAGTTGTCCAAATAACACATCTCTGTGTCTCACATGCTAATGGAAAGTACATGATGGATGCCTTTGAAGAAAGTGAAAGTAGAAAAAAGGCAAAGCCTAGGGACTGATGGTGCTGATTTATTGCTTTGAAATATAAGAGGCTAAGTGTTTTCTCAATATTAAGAGTTATACCATGGGGGGATACAAGTTAAGATTATTGTGCTGGATTTGATATTTTGATATTTAATTTGAATCAGACCAATCACCCCTCTGAAGCAGGCTTATTGACAGAATATGAATTGAACTCAATTGATTTAACCTATTTTGGGAAGTGTAAACACAACAGAGCAACAGTGTTTGTGGCCCATGAGACAATGCCAGGTTGTTAACATTGGTGTTTTCCACTCTTTTCCAGTTCTCTTGCAAATGAAGTATAATTCAAAGTGACATATTTAAAAATCTTGTGCTTGATCCAGCTAATGTAGCAAAATGATGAAACCAAGTCCAAAGGAGAAATACGTGCATATTCAATGCATGTTACTACAGGAAGTCATCTTTACACTTACTAATAAAAGTAAAGGTATTTTTATTAATATTATATATTTTATGTGTAGGTATTTGAATGTTATTTCACTTATTGTATTTGTGGCATATTGAGCAATATTTTTGATACAAGTATGTATAGAGTATCCATCACTGTGGTATCAGGCTATTTGTGTGTGTGTGTGTGTGTGTGTGTGTGACCACAAAATATCTATCTTTCTTACAGTATGAAAGCATAGTGTATACTTACCAATCCCCCTACCCTCCCTAAGAGTGCCTATGGATGGGGTAGCAACCAATGGACTAGTTCTAAGATTCCAAAGCCTGCTAATAGTATAAAACATGAACAAAAATGCATCTTATACATCGGCCAAAGAGTGCCCCAAATTGAGTTTATCATATCAAGTGCTAGCGGTGAAGGCTTACACAAGCTTCAGATATCGTATAAATAGCTTCAGTGTTCCTTTTGAGTGCAGCTGCCAAGGTGATGGGGATGGGCAGACCAGTGATCCATCTAATCCATTCTGCTGTCTAAAGGTATGACTACACTTAAAACTGTGCAACTGTGCCACTGTAGCACGTCAGTGTAGGCTTCTCCCATTGGCATAAGTAATCTATTTCCCCAAATCCTGGTCTACACTACACCATTAGGTCAGCTCAAACTGCCTTGCATTGACCTAGCTGTGGAAGGGCTTGTCTACACTTACCAGAGGATCAACGAGCGGCGATCGATGCATCGGCGGTTGATTTAGTGGGTCTAGTGAAAACCCACTATATCGACCGCAAATCACTCTCCTGTTGATTTCTGTACTCCACTGGATCGAGAAGAGAAGGGGGAGGTGATAGGAGAGCGTCTTCCATCGACATTGCATAGTGTGGACCCCGCGATAAGTAGATCTAAGCTATGTTGATTTGAGTTAAGCTATTCACATAACTCAAATTGCGTAGCTTAGATCACATTTCCCCTGTAGTATATACAAGGCCAAAGTGTCTTCACTTAAATTTGGCTCCTGCTGATGTAAGTGCCTCTCCACACCATTTAGTAACACCACCTGCCCGAGCAGCACAGAGTCGTGGTTGATGTTATTAGGTTGAAGCAGGGTCAGTGTAGACACTGTGTAGCTTATGTCAACTATTAATGGCTTTCAGGAGCCGTCCCACAATGCCTCACACTGACAATACAATCGATACAAGCGTTCCCAGTGGCACCGCTGACAGAAGGAACCAAGTGTGTGCAAACACAAGCAATTTAATAACTGTGGTGGCTGTATGCCAATGTCAGTTAAGCTGACAATTTTGTAGCATAGTCATGGCCCAAGAGGTGGTAGCTAGGTCAACAGAAGAATTCTTCCATTGGCGTAGTGCTGGTCTACACTGGAGATAGGCTGGTATAGCTACATCTCTCAGGGATGTGGATTTTTCACACCCAAGAGACGTAGCTATACTGAAGTAAATTTCTAGTGTAGACCAGGCCTAACAGTGGTGAATACCAGGTGTTCCAGAAGAAGGGGCAAAAAACCCTGTAAGGGACAATTATGGAGTAACTGTGACCATATATAAGAATCTGGTAAGTGCCTGACATTTTGAACCACTACATGAATATTCAGGCAGATGACCTCAATTGAGAGAGCAGTTATCACCTCTGACAATTCATGAAAATTCATGGTTATCAGGGAAAGGTATCACCTCTCTTATCTATACTCAGCCTGAACTAATCTTCATGAAGTGCCCAATCTCCCCCAGAATTCTTCGCTGTTCATAAAAATAAGAGTGAGAAGAGACCTAACATGTAATCCAGTTCTTCCCAATGCTCCCCGGGGAGCATTGGGAAGAACTGGATTACATGTTAGGTCTCTTCTCACTCTTTGTCCAATTCAATTTTGTCCAATTCAAAATGCTTTGTCCAATTCAATTTTAAATTAATCAAGCCAAGGGACTTCTTAGGGGAGATTATTGCACAGTCAAATAAATCTCAGTGAAAGTTTTCTTTTCATTTGCTCAATTTCACTCCCGTATTTCTAGTTATATCTTCTTGAATCTACCAAAATATTCCCATTCTTTATTGGTGATACATCCTTGAAATATGTGTTGATGGTTATATCTCTTTCACCATGTACCCAAATTGATAAAAATCTAAGGCCAGAAGATTAGCTTGTGTAAATCAATGTGGTACACTGAAGCCAAGGAAGCTACACTGATTTACCCAAGATGAGTCTCTGACTCATCCTATATGTCTACACTGCAGCTGAGAGCTTCCAGCCCAGGTAGACAGGCTCATGCAAGTAGGGCTCAAGCTAGTGTTCTAAAAATAGTAGTGTGGACATTGTGGCTCCAGCAGAGACTTGATGTACCTGATTTAAAACCCAGGGGTTTGAGATCTCAAGCTGCTGCGCAAGCTGCAATGTCCACACTCACACGAGTCTGTCTACCAATGCTGGGAGGTTCGCTCCTAGCTGCAGTGTAGACATACCTACAGTGTTCTACAGTATCCAGATGAGCTAGGCCAAGAAAGGTAGACTAATTGAATATGTGTGCATTATTATACATCTGTTCTTTCGACATCCAATTTCAATGTGGACATTTAGAGCTGTTTCAGAGGTAGTATGCCCATTATCCTGCAAAGATCATTTTTGGTATCAGTTGTTTCCACACTGTAGAAAATTAAGTTGTAATTAAGACTTTTCAGATTTTTCCTTGCACTGCTCATATCCCCAAAGTTTAAAAGTGATGCAGAGTTTTTCATTTTGAAATTCCATTCCAAGCTCCATTTGATTTATAAATATTTCCTTTTCTCCAGATAACTTGACTTTTGGCTGCACAGGTTTATTGTCATTAAAGGTTAGATAGGGCTTTCTTAACCTGCTTTCACTGATCTCATTGAATTGATAAGCTTGTCTGAAGAGGGTTGTGTGTGTGTGTGTGTGTGTGTGTGTGTGTGTGTGTGTGTGTGTGTGTGTGTGTGTGTGTGTGTGTGTGTGAAAATCCTGAATCTTTATTTCAATTAACAGAGGTCCTGGTACGAAGCTCACACTGATGTAGGAGGTTTTATTCTCCCTTGCCTATTATCTCGAATTTAGCAGCGTTAAACCAAATTAACCCTGTACCCGTCCACACAACGAAGCCCTTTACTTGGATATAAAGGGCTCTTAATATTGATATCTGTACTCCTCCCCGACGAGGGGAGTAGCACTGAAATCGGTATTGCCATTTCGGATTAGGGTTAGGGTGGCCGCAATTCGACGGTATTGGCCTCCGGGAGCTATCCCACAGTGCACCATTGTGACCTCTCTGGACAGCAATCTGAACTCGGATGCACTGGCCAGGTAGACAGGAAAAGTCCCGCGAACTTTTGAATTACATTTCCTGTTTGCCCAGCGTGCAGAGCACAGGTGACCATGCAGTCCGAGAATCGAAAAAGAGCACCAGCATGGACCGTTCAGGAAGTACTGGATCTGATCGCTATATGGGGAGAGGATTCAGTGCTAGCAGAACTACGTTCCAAAAGACGAAATGCCAAAACATTTGAAACATTTGAAAAAATCTCCAAGGGCATGATGGAGAGAGGCCACAATAGGGACTCACTACAGTGCCGCGTGAAAGTTAAGGAGCTCAGACAAGCCTATCAAAAAACAAAGGAGGAAAACGGTCGCTCCGGGTCAGACATGCCGCTTCTACGCTGAGCTGCATGCAAATCTAGGGGGGGCCGCCACCACTACCCCACCTCTGACCGTGGATTCCGAGGTGGGGGTAATCTCAGCCATGTCTGAGGATTCTGCGGATGGGGAAGAGGAGGAGGAGGAGGATGACGACGAGCTTGAGGAGAGCACACAGCACTCCATTCTCCCCAACAGCCAGGATCTTTTTCTCAGCCTGACTGAAGCACCCTCCCAACCCCCAGACAATGAGGCCATGGAAGGGACCTCCGGTGAGTGTACCTTTGTAAATATAAAACCTGATTTAAAAGCAAGCGTTTTTTAATGATTAATTTGCCCTGAGGACTTGGGATGCATTCGCGGCCAGTACAGCTACTGGAAAAGTCTGTTAACGTGTCTGGGGATGGAGCAGAAATCCTCCAGGGACATCTCCATGAAGCTCTTCTGGAGGTACTCCAAAAGCCTTTGCAGAAGGTTTCTGGGCAGTGCAGCCCTATTCCATCCTCCATGGTAGGACACTTGACCACGCCATGCTAGTCACAAGTATTCTGGTAACATTGCATGACAAAGCCTGGCAGCGTATGGTCCCAGTGTTTGCTGGCATTCAAGCAACATCTGTTCTTTATCTCGCTGTGTTATCCTCAGGAGAGTGATATCGTTCATGGTAACCTGGTTGAAATATGGGAATTTAATTAAGAGGACAGAGGTGGCCGTTCCTACTGGGCTGTTTGCCTGTGGCTGAAAAGAAATCCTTCCCTGCAGTTAGCCAAGCGGAGGGTGGGGTGAAATCTTCCCTGATACCAGCCACGTGGTGGGGGGAGGGATAAAGCGATCATCCCAGAGAATTGGATGGGGAGGGGTTTAGTTTGGTTTCTGCTGCTATACGTTAACAGGAAAACCGCAGCACTCAAGGGGCTTTGCTTGGTATGTGGGAAAGGAGGGCGCTGCTTGTAGGAAAGCTGCAGAAGCCGAAAGACAATGGCTTACTATGGCCGCTTGCAAGCCGAATTCTGTTGCCCAGACCTGTGTCTGTGCTCTCTAACAACAAAGCCGCAGGCATTCAATATTAAAAGATGCAAAATGCGACCTTGTACCAAAATCACATGTGCTATGTAATGTGAATAGTGTTGTTCACCGTGAAAGAGTATAAGCATTGTTCTGTAAAATGTATCTTTTTAAATACTTCTCTCCCTTTTTTCCCTCCCTCCCGCAGCTGCAAATTTTTCAAGCCTCCCTCCTCCATCCCGAAGGCTATCTCAGATAAGGCATAGAAAAAAGAGGACGCGAGACAAAATGTTCTCGGAAATCATGGAATCCACCCGCAATGAAAGAGCTCATCTGAATGAGTGGAAGGACATGGTATCAAAGTAAAGGAAAGATGCCAGTGAACATGAGGACAGGAGGGACGCTCGAGATGAGAGGTGGCAGGCTGCAACGCTGGGGCTGCTGTGTGATTAAACGGACATGCTCCGGCGTCTGGTGGAGCTTCAGGAATGGCAGCAGGAGCACAGAGTGCCGCTGCAGCTGCTGTATAACCTCCCTCCCCCCTCACCATGCTCCATAGCCTCCTCACCCAGACGTGTAAGAACGCAGGGGGGGAGGCTCCGTGCACCCTCCCAATCCACCCCAGTGGACAGCCCAACCAAAAGGCTGTCATTACTTTGAACTTTTTTAGTGGCCTTTTCCTTCCCTCCTATCCTCCTCCCAAACCCCACCCGGGCTATCTTCTCAGTTCTCTCCCTCTTTTTATAATCAATTAATAAAGAATTTTATTAATGATTTTTAAATGATAGTGTCTTTATTTCCTTTGAAAGCAAGCTGGAATCGAAGGGGGAGGGTGGGTTGCTTACAGAGAATGAGTCAATCAAGGGGGTGGGTTTTCATCAAGGAGAAACAAACAGTACGTTCACATGGTAGCCTGGCCAGTCATGAAACTGGTTTTCAAAGCTTCTCTGATGCGCAGCGCTTCCTGGTGTGCTCTTCTAATCGCCCTGGTGTCTGGCTGTGCGTAATCAGCGGCCAAGCGATTTGCCTCAGCCTCCCACCCCGCCATAAAGGCCTGCCCCTTACTCTCACAGAGATTGTGGAGCACACAGCAAGCAGCAATAACAATGAGAATATTGGTTTGGCTGAGGTCTGAGCAAGTCAGTAAAGATCGCCAGCAACCTTTAAAATATCCAAATGCATATTCTACCACCATTCTGCACTTGCTCAGCCTGTAGTTGAACAGGTCCTGACTACTGTCCAGGCTGCCTGTGTATGGCTTCATGAGCCATGGCATTAAGGGATAGGCTGGGTCCCCAAGGATAACTATAGGCATTTCAACATCCCCAACTGTTATTTTCTGGTCTGGGAAGTAAGTCCCTTGCTGCAGCCGTTTAAACAGAGTAGTGTTCCTGAAGATGCGAGCGTCATGAACCCTTCCCGGCCATCCCACGTTGATGTTGGTGAAACGTCCCTTGTGATCCACCAGTGCTTGCAGCACCATTGAAAAGTACCCCTTGTGGTTTATGTACTGGCTGCCCTGGTGCTCCGGTGCCAAGATAGGGATATGGGTTCCATCTATCGCCCCACCACAGTTAGGGAATCCCATTGCAGCAAAGCCATCCATTATGACCTGCACGTTTCCCAGAGTCACTACCTTTGGTAGCAGCAGCTCAGTGATTGCTTTGGCTACTTGCATCACAGCAGCCCCCACAGTAGATTTGCCCACTCCAAATTGATTCCCGTCTGACCGGTAGCTGTCTGGCATTGCAAGCTTCCACAGGGCTATCGCCACTCGCTTCTCAACTGTGAGGGCTGCTCTCATCTTGGTATTCTGGCGCTTCAGGGCAGGGGAAAGCAAGTCACAAAGTTCCATGAAAGTGCTCTTACGCATGCGAAAGTTTCGCAGCCGCTGGGAATCGTCCCACACCTGCAACACTATGCAGTCCCACCAGTCTGTGCTTGTTTCCCGGGCCCAGAATCGACGTTCCACGGCATGAACCTGCCCCATTAACAGCATGATCTCCAAAGCGCCGGGGCCCGCGGTTTGATAGAATTCCATGTCCATGTCCATGTCCTCATCACTCTCATCGCCGCGCTGCCGTAGCCTACTCCTCGTTGCCTGGTTTTGCAGGTTCTGGTTCAGCATAAACTGCACGATAACGCATGAGGTGTTTACAATGTTCATGACTGCTGTCTTGAGCTGAGCAGGTCCATGCTTGCCGCGGTATGGCGTCTGCACTGTTCACCCAGGAAAAAGGCGTGAAACGGTTGTCTGCCATTGTTTTCCAGGAGGGAAGGGAGAATGTACCCAGAACCACCCGCAACAATGTTTTTGGCCCCATCAGGCATTGGGATCTCAACCCAGAATTCCAATGGGCGGAGGAGACTGTGGGAACTATGGGATAGCTATGGGATAGCTACTCACAGTGCAACGCTCCAGAAATCGACACTAGCCCCGGTACATGGACGCACACTGCCGAATTAATGTGCTTAGTGTGGCCGCATACATTCGAATTTATACAATCTGTTTTCAAAAACCGGTTTCTGTAAAATCGGAATAATCCTGTAGTACAAAAGCTCTTCTAACCTACCAAGAAACATAAGAGTTACATCAGGAATGGGTTTGGCCTAAGAAACTGCTCCTCTTCTCATTTTCATTGCAGCATTTTGGAGAGTTTTCATCATCTTTTTAAAAAAATTATTCTTGCCAAAGATGCTGAATGAACTGAAACTGGAGTCTGTATATCCACAGAACCAGTGAAGTCTGGGCAATGGCAGTGCAAGTTTCCTCAACCTATACTAGAAGAATTTCCCCACTTCTAGGGATACCAGGGAAGTTCAGTCTCCATGGCCCACTCATTCCTGGCTCTGAGACTACCAACAAAGGTACAGATTAATTCCAGTTATGACATGGATGTTGTCCATTAACAAACAGACTGAGACCACTAGGATTTTTCCATTTCTTTAACTCACAATTTGCACAGCTGTAAAAATAATAAACATCCATTTCTGTCTTTGGATGAAGGGGTGAGAGAATCTCCTCAACTAATTTCCTATTACTGTTTCCAAGGCTCTTGGACTGCCAGAACTGTGATGAACATGATATAAATAGATACGTTCCTGGGTCCTTACCATTACATCGCTCTTGTCTGGAATTTCTGACCCTGCAAGGTGCATTTCATTGAACAATGCAACTGCTATAAAAACACTCCCAAGCACTATAACAAGGCAGAAATTTAAGACTACAAAACTAATCTATCTAAACAGACAGGATCTGCGTCAGAACCTGCTTGAAGATGTTGTTTAATCCAGCCCTGGTTTAGCATGTGTGGGATGTAAGTATTATATTATGCTGTCCAACCTAGGCCATCTATTTCTTTTCTCCTCAGTCATCACTAGTGGTTTTTCTATTCTGCTTTGCACTTCTTCAAGGTTTTGATATTGCAAGTATTGAAATGTATTCATATTTTTTATCAAGACCATGTCCCCAAGCTTATGAAAGTCTTAAACTGATGAAACAGTCAGTTATCCTACACTTTAATATTTTATTAAAGATTTAAAGGAAATTCTGTATTTTGCCCATTCTTCCCCCAACTGCAAAATATATTTCAAAGGTTTATTTCCCGTAATAAGGCTATTCATACATTTCTTTCCGAAGTGCCAGGACTGCATCCTGTAGATTGAAAATGTTCTGTAATCAAATGGAATGATTCACTTCTTACCCATGTCTGCTCCACAGAAGGGTTCAGTAGCATACAGGATAACCCTTTTCATAGATCCTGTGAAGCAAAGATAACTGCTCTCTACTTCATAAGGAACAATTCTGCTGTGGCAAGGAGATTGACAGGATAATCTCATAGATGGTGATAGGATAACCTTAGAAGTGAGTTTAGCTTCAATTTTGTATGAGCAGATGCTTATCTGAAACTTTGGCTTGGAAACTAGGCTTGGAATCACTAGAGATTAGAATTTGTCATGAGAATTAAAATATTTCTTCCCTCCATCTGGGATGTACTTACTTTTCCAACCCTGTCAAAATCAGAGAGTGCAGAGACAGGCTTAAGTTGAAATGTCCACATCTGGATCTCATGTATCTTAGAGTTGTCTGGAATTCAGATCTAAGGTTCTGGTTTGATAAAGATATGGGCCAGCTGTACAATTCAGATACTACTATTCTGGTGGTATAAACAAATCTTGATAGATCTGGGTTCAGATTTCAAATACCCTCATAGTTTGGGGGGTTTCAGAAACTGGGTTTTGGTCCAGGCTCATCTCCATTTAAGGAGAGTAAGTTAACTGAGCTGCTTTTAAGTTAATCATTTAGACTGAATAGAGAAAAAAGATGAGTTTGTTGATGAGATGGACCACTGTTTGGGTTGGTTCTTATATAAGATCAATTCTGCCCATGCTGACTCAGAGGTATTTTTCTCTATATATATATTTTGAAAGTCAACTTAAAGTAGACTTTGTATTAGGAACTTCAGAAAAAATATCACTTTGCTCTCATCTAGTTGGTCCAAAAGCTAATTTTATTTGCATATTTCTTTTTCTGGCACAACATAAAATGGGAATTGATTTGGAATGGAAATAAACCACTGATATGATTTTTTTTCAACCTTCAAAGAAATCCTGCAGCAAACTCATTTACAAAGAAATCCTAAAATAAAATAGATAGCAGAAATTTTATCTTCCTATATATCCAGTTTCTGACATTCAACAGCGTGACCTTCAAAATTAATTCCCTTTTGAGTCTGATTCTGTTGTCCCTGGTTCTTTAATAGTTATTAAGTATCCCCATGCATGAATTACACATCAGTGGAGAGATGGTGTCCATTACGATGAAAATATCACCTTTATTTGTTCTATTTGTACTAGCTATGCACAGTGGATCTGCTGCAAATGTTATTTTAAGAATAAAAATTAAATCTATATTTTCCCATTTAAAAAAAAGATGTATTTAACTAGTATCCTATTATCTCCATCTCTTTGACCTATCCTAGCCATTTCCCCCCTACTACCTGTGATTTCTTAGAAGCTGATTGGATTCTATTTTGACATGTCTAACCTTTTAAAATATAAAAATATGCCACAGAACATACTTTGCACCCAACATAAAAAACATCAAATGTGTATTTGAAATCTTGTGGATTGTGTCTGAAAACATTATCTACTGTATCTAATTTATTTGGGCACTTATTTTGTATACTGTATATATAAGAGATAAGCTGAGGCTTCAGGAACTTATTGTCATGAAATAAGGCAATTGACCACAGAGAACAGCAGCTCTCCAGGTGAGGGACTGATGAAGACCCCTGTCAGACATAAATGTGTCAGCCATTCAGTACATTTTTATACTACTGGGGCTTATTGACTTCTCTAGCAAGACAGATGGGTTTCAACTGAAAAGTTGTAGGATGGAAGTAGGTGCACCAGTGCAGGACTGCTGGTTGGAGATGTTGTCTTTCAAAAAGAGCATAGAGTGTTGTTCCCCTAGCTACAGATGTTCAAGAGATGCACCATTAACCTTGTCCCAAGTTCAGTCATCTTGCTGTTATGGTCCAATCCTTACCCCAGCACAGGCGGAAGCACTATCAGTTCCCTCCCCTGCACTCCCCAGCAGTCCTGTCTGACGCCTATGCAGGTCCACTGGTTGGTAGAGTTCCCTCCCCTTTTTGTATCCATTCTGGAGCAGCCACAACTTGAGCCTCATCTTATGCATCTCTAAAATCCTTATTTATTATTTTAGATGTGCTGCATTCTCTGTTATGTCTGCTGCCTCTAATCTGCACTGGGTCCACATTGGCCCTTTTTAGATGAGGTGGCATGGGAATGATGGCAAAACAAGAGATCTATAGGATATAAATATATCATACAATTATCCTTTCCTCACCATATGCTGTATATTAGGTCTGGCACCAAGTTTTGCAAAGCCCAATGTAACACTTGAAGATCCCCATCACATTCCCACTTCACCTCCATATAACAGGACACTCCACTACTGTAACTCCTCACTTAAAATCGTCCCGGTTAACGATGTTTCGTTATTACGTTGCTGATCAATTAGGGAACATGCTCATTTAAAGTTGCGCAATGCTCCCTTATAATGTCTTTTGGCAGCCACCTGCTTTGTCCACTGCTTGCAGGAAGAGCAGCCTGTTGCAGCTAGCTGGTGGGGGCTTGGAACCAGGGTGGACCATCAGCCCCCCATCAGCTCCCCGTTCCCCTAAGTTACCTGTGCGGTAGCCGCCCAGCAGGCTATCAGTTGCTGGCAGTTCAGCTGTCCCTCCCCCCACTGCCATGCGCTGCTCCTGCCCTCTGCCTTGGAGCTGCTCCCCGGAGCCTCCTGCTTGCTGTATGGGGCGGGGGGAAGACAGGGGCTAATGTCAGCATGTCCCCCTCCCCCCTGCTCCTGCACCCTGCTGACCCCATCTTCCATAGAGCAAGGGGGACACATGACAGGGCTCAGGACGGAGGGAGCTTCCTGGAAGCAGCTGTCATCTCAGCTTGCTGATCTACTTAAAAAGGCAGTGTACTTAGAGTGGGGTCAGCGTACTTAAAGGAACAATGCGCATCTCTCTCACACACACGGTGTGTATCTCTGACTCTATCTGCCATGCTGTCTCCCCTCCCTCCATTCGTGCTGCCTTGTAGAGTGTGAGGCTACATTAACAACAATGAGTTAACCCTTGAGGGCTCAGCCAATTGCTAGTTCATCATTTAGCAGTAAGGCATTCCCTGGGAAATATCCCACTCTCTGACTTCACCATCTCAACCAAGCTTCACAACCATCATCACTGTGTACCAGTATTAAATTGTTTGTTTAAAACTTATACTGTGTATATATATAGTCTTTTGTCTGGTGAAAAAAATTCCCTGGAATCTAACACCCCCCCCCCATTTACATTAATTCTCATGGGGAAATTGGATTTGCTTAACATCATTTCATTTAAAGTCACATTTTTCAGGAACATAACTTCGACGTTAAGCGAGGAGTTACTGTACCTGCCTTGTGAACACCACATCCTCATCCCTTCCAGACTATGTCAGTCCTTTGCACACCCATTCACAAGGCTCAGCATTCTCATAATGCCCCTACCAGGCTATGGTAGGCAGAAGATGGAATCAAAGGACACCTTTCCAAACAGGGAGCAGGAGGAATCAGGTTACTATTCACAGGGAATTTCAGATGGTGCTCTATGTCATGGGGATCTAAGGTATGGGGCCTTTGGGAGAGCAGGGCCCTATGGGATCAACTATGGGCATAAGGCTGAAGCAGCTACAAACCATCCAAATTCTCACAAAGGAGAAGCTATTATGATTCTGTGAGGTGGACACAAAAGCACCTGGCTGCCAGCATTAACACTTCAGCTGAATCCCCAAAAGAGAAAAGCAGACATCACAATGTATTTGCTACCTGACCCAATCTCATCCAAAGCCTGACTCCTCCCTAGCTACAGATCTAGGTCTCAGCAAAGGAGCTTCTACAAGGTCACAGAGCAGAGGGAACAAATCTGCAGACATAGTACTCCAAATCATGAACTCTCCCTCTCACTCATTGAGGCAGCAGGGATGAGCTGAGCCGAGTCCTGGTTATTCTAATGCTGCAGCAGGGAGTTAATGGTGCAATATAAATACAATAGACTGGTAGCATATTTATTTACAGCACAGCAACCATGGTATTATTCAGTATCACTCAAGTGGGTGTAGAGTCCTCTCAGTAACCAGAACAGATTGGAGAGATTTATTTCCATCCTTCTTTATCCTACCAGCTGGGAGAGTGGAAGGAAAGAAAGGCGCCTCAACAATGTATCTTTGAGAAAGGCTAATAAATGTAATCCCCATTTTACAGATGGGTAAACTAAGGCACAGAGCCATTGCAGGCCAGATTCTTGTATCCTTACTCATGTTATTTTTATCATTTGCATTGAAGTAATGCCTAGAAGCATCAATCAGCAAGTATGCCCCCATTGTACTAGGCACTAAACAAAACATCAGTATATTTATTTCTGTCCACAAATAGGTCTATATTAGATGGCAATTGCTTTGTGTTCTAAAAGAATTATCCAGTAATCCTCAGGGACATGTAAATACTGTATAGTTGCATAGTAGTACCAGTAAATCTTGCTAAGTGATGTTCCTTTCCTACATTAGCAACTTTCCTGTTAATCTGAAAATCTTTCTATTTATAGACCTGACAGTGCCTTGTAAAAAGGTTTTGGAATGACAGCCCACCATAAGAAATAGTGCCTAAAAATTACATGCCTGAAAATGATAAAGCAGATCCAGTCAAGGCTTTCAATCTCTGTTTACCTACTTACAACTTTCACTCCTGATTTATTCACTTGCATAAATGAAAATGCTGATATGACCACAAGTTCCACCAAAACCTCCATCCACTTTCAAACCACTTCGATATTCACATCTGTTAGGAAAGGTATATTAGGAATCATGGTTAAAAGCTGCCAAACATGGATAAGTTCTTCTGAAAATCAAGATTGTTTATACTTCTTAATGACTATTCTGATCCAATGTCAGAAGTCTGGGGAGGAGCATATGTTCCCACATGTGTGTGAAATGAATGTCATGTGGTTCAGCATGGTTCACATGCTCACCATTGAACTTGCTTCCTGATTATATATTCTACTTGGATCTGTGCAATAACAATTTTTCCCTGTCTCCTGATTCCTCATTTGTTGTGTCAAGCCTGCACAATCAACTGCTCACACACAATCTACAAGCCAAAAATTATTTGTACAAATTATTCAGAAAATAATTTTGAACAACAAATAAGTCTGAGAAAATCCTGAGCTGTTTATGGACAATCAAAGATCAGAAAGAGGCAACAATAATGGAATACATTGTTTGCTGTGAATTATTCCTCCAGCTCTAATAATCAGCATACCAATGGCATTGCAACCCAAACCAGCTCGCAGTCTCCCACAAAGTCTCACTGGTACTTTTCAGAAAATGATGTAACAGAACAGAACTCTACAGAATCAGATACAGGAAAGCATTTAAGACAGAAAAGCCAATTTCTTGTTTGGTACTTTAACAGCATCATTTTTTCCAGTTCAGTTGCAGTTAGTGATAACATTGCACTGGGTTTGATATAAGGGCTCAAAAGCACAACATGGGTAAGCTTCATCTCATATGTTAAAGTAGTTCTAAGATGCATACCTCATTCACTTCAGCTAAAATCCCATGTATCTGGGGCATAGCAAATGTAGTTGTGCTGTCATTCAGCCTACTGGGCCAAATTCAGGCTTTGTGCAAGGTATTAAAGTGAATGGTTATGCGCTTTTGTAATTACCTCAGAAATGCATTTAGTCCCAAATTTTCACTCAACAACCATAGCAGCAACAAACACTCTTTCAGAGCACACACAAATACTCAGACAGCCAAAGTACACTTATTTCCAACTTAGACCTTGACTTTTAGATTATTTTTTCCACCACAACTTTACAGCTTCTTCTGCTGTTCTGTTGTGGTCAGTGCTGATCTTCCATTGCTGTAACTGACTGTTAGGGAGCAGATGTTCTGTGAAGTATCAGTGATAGCAATGTCACCAAGATGGTTTGGAGGCAAAGGCCAAGAAGCTTGACAGATGAGGAGGAGGCTTAGGGCAGCTGACGAATTGCCTTGCTGAATAGAGTTTTTTATTTTTCTATGTCTCAACAGCTTCCAACAGCAAAGTTATTTTTAAACATACCGTAAGTCAAAGCTGTATGGGCCAATACTACATCGCCTGATCTTAATTTCATTCATCATCATCCAATTTAGCTAACACTGTATTATTTAGTACCATTGCTGCTGACTTGTCTCGTCCTAGGTTACCTTTATTAAAACTGTTTCTCAGCTATAGTACTTTATGGTGCAGAAACCCAATTTGCAGTATCACCTGGCTGGCTCAATCTGTTACCACACATGTTGAAATTAATAACCTCAAATGGACTTAAAAAAAAAAAGTATGAGATCTCCATAAACAGCATGCAGTGTGACACCATCTGCCATGGCACTGTGTCTGGCAAATCATTCAATGTTGCTCTGTATTCCAGAACAATGCTACAGTATTGTAACAAAAGTTGGAAAGCTATGAAAAAGATTATCTCTGAGATGTTCCATCTCTCCATGTGGAGGTTTAAAAGTTCCACATTTCCATCTAGCCTTAGGGAACAAATCCAGGGTTAATTGAGAGTTCAGTTCTTATATGGTCTACATACAGATTTTGTATTGAGTACAGCTATTTCAGTTAGAGGTGTGATTTTTTAAAAACCAAAATAGTTATGCAGCTTCTAGCGTGGATGCAGTAAGATGCCTTTTCCGATACAGGAATAAGTTATACCAATATAAACATTTGTATATTGGTATAATTGCACCCACACTAGGGGGTTGTATTGCTTTAACTATAGTTAATAAGGTACAACTTTTTTGTATAGACAAGACCTTAGTGTACTTAGGAGCTTACAAAGGGAGCCAAGAGCTTTGGATAGGTGCTTTTTTCCTGAAGATTAGAAGTCAGAAATAAGTGTTTACAGGTTCAGGGCCTAACATCCATGCTTAACATTACTGTCCTGAATAGTCCCACTGAAGTCAAATAGTATAGTTATCCTGAAAACTAACAAGCATTATTAGCCACCACATGAGCTCTGTCTTGTGTAGAGGAGGAAAGGACTGAATTCAAACTTTACTTTCTTTTGTTAAAAAAAGTCACTGGTATGGGTAACATACCCGTGCTAATCTCTGCAAATTTTAAACTCCAATCATCACATTTTCACCAGAAGGGGAATGAATTGCATAACTAACCAACTAATTTTAAATTGTGAATTTGGCACTCGGATATTTAATTTGAAATGTGCATGTTAGTTAGATAAACGAACCATTCAGGACATAACTAATTATTAACAATGAACAATTTTCAAATGTTGAATCTCTGCAGTGGACTGGTTCAAGGTTAATTTATAAAGTTCATCAATAATTTCAAATAAAAAATAAATTCAAGAATTTCAGAGAAAATTCATGAATACTGAGAAAAGTACAGTTAATCAAAATTGTAATTCAATACGAATTTGCCAGCTCTGCTACATGTGGTTAGCATTCCAACCTTCTGGAGAGCAAGTAAAATTTAAAAAAAAATTACTGGATAATATTTATTTTAGCTTGATTTCTTGTTTCTTTTTTTGGTTTTCTTTTATGAAACTTCACATATTCATCTGAGCCTCTAAACTTCTCAGTGCTTAACCAAACCCAACTACCTGTCACTAGCTTAGTTTTCTGAGATGGTGCTGAATGTAGTTTGTCTTCATTTATATTAGCAGTTAAGTTGTGTGCTGCTGAACCAATTACTGACACCTGTTTCAACAATAGATCTTTTCCTACTGTTGTCCAGCCCGATGTCTATGCTTTCTGGTGTGTTATTTTTACAAGAAAGCTCTTATTCTCCCGCCCCCCCCTCCGCCCACACCCCCATATCCTCATCCCATTAGCAGCTCCCCATGCCTCTATTTATGATGTGTAATCAAATTGGTGTCATCTGCATTTATGTTAAAATGCCAGGTTTAGCATTCATACTGGAAGAGCAGGGCAATTTTCTCTTCCAGGTGTTAAGGTTTCCTCACCCCATGCTACTAAACAAGTAAATTGTACTCCAGATGCACATCTCTCTAGCCTCAGTCAGTCTCAAATGGCTGAGATATATCACCAGCTGTCAAGCTCAGAGACACCTAACAGCAGCAAGATGTTGCTTGCTGCCGCTGAGTGTATAACATAGACCTTCTGCTATAAATTTCTCACTTGTCTTGATTGCTTATTAGTACTTCAGTTGGTTAGAGAGAGCATGTGTGTGAGTCAGTCTGAATCTGAGATCCCTGGGTTCGCTGTAGACAGGCTTGGAAGAGATTGCTCCAATGCCTTGGGGCAGATTGCTCCTCAAGAGTGACAGGGAGAGGCATGGAGGGAGGGGAAATTCAGAAATATGAAAAAGAATTTTGGAAGGCCTCCTCCCCCTGAGAACAGATATTTATTAGGCAATGTGATGGCCTTTGCTGTGATCTGGAGCCAGTTACTGAAGCAGAGAAGGTTTCTGTTTTGGTTTCTGTTTTTTTGCAGGGTGTTCATCTTCAAAACCTCTAAAGTTGCCCCTTGCTGATCATCACAAGTAGCCCTATAAAGTCATGACACAAGCTTAACTGTAGTGGAGCTGCAGTGGCTCTATAATATATGTCAAAAGCAAAGCTGCCCAGCACCACCAATGGACTTCATCCATTTATTTGAAAAAATTGATGATGTGGAATGGAGGTTACAGGAGCTGCATCACTTGAGGGCTTGTCAGCAGGGAGAAGCAATACCTCCTCAGTCACTGAGGGTTTGGGGTACAAACATCAGCTGAGGTAGGTAAACTCTGCTTATATAGTACATTATGTTCACAAGGTTTTTAGCTTACAACTCTGACAATCCTACCCATTTTAAAAGGCAAGGTAAATATTTAATGTGAAAGATATCAGGATTTTATTCCCTGATATATGAAAGAATCTTCCATATACAGTGCCTTTCATCCAAAGGAACTCAAAGGGGTTGCATGCCAACTGGGATTAAATTGACCACGTCTCCTCAAGCTATTCTTAGCTATTGGAACCTATTGGAGTATCACCAACAGCACAAAGTGCATCTTGAGGGGGATGCAGAGATGGAAGAAAATGGTGAGGCAACCTTCCCAATGTTAGGAACCTGCACGTGACCAACACTACTCACAAGTGGGCAACAGTGACTAAGAAGGAGGAATGGGCAAAAGAACCAGGGATACCCAGATGCAAAGCATCCCTACAGCAGCCTCTTTGGGAATTTAAACTACTCCCAAATGATGAAATTCTCTAGAAAAAGTATCAGTGGAACACCTAAATTATCCCTGGACCATATGGTGTTGGGATTGTGCAGGGAGGTGCAAATCTTACTTCTCTGTGAGTGTGAGAGAATGTAGCTTGCAACACAAACCTACACAAAAATCTTGTAACCCACCAGTGAAATGCAAACTCCATTACAAAACCTTTTTTAACAGGAAGTGAAGAGTAACACCCAATTGAAATTACAGGTTGGCATTTACTGTGGGTGGGTGTAATGTTATTACCTGACCTTGGTCACTGGGGTTGATATCCTAAAGGCAGAATGACTCTGTCCCTGTATTATCTCCCTCCTGCTATGGCTTCTGTGACATGGACACAAGACATTAGTATTGGATACCAACAGTACTAATGCCACAGAGATGTCCAACTATATGAATATGAGTCTGCTTCTCTTGTCTACGAACAGGAGGTGGTTATTCACCAGCGCTATTTCAGTATCATGCCATTGCCTGAAGCTTCAGAGCAATCCTGGATTTCTCTTTTAGGAGGTCAAAATATTAGAAAAAATAATTAAACTGTTAGTGCCAAGTAATGGTTTCTTCTCTGCAATTGCTTTATTCAAAATTGGTAGTAGCTTCCTCTCTAAAGAGCTCTTAGTGTGTTAGGCAGGGTCTCTCCTGGACAGTAAAGGAAATGAACAACAAAGACAAGTGGCACAGGTGGCAGCCCTGACAGCTGTTAATGTTCCATCACTACCACTTGTGTGAATGGGTCAAATTCTTGGAATGAGGCGATTTCCCATCCTATTCTCAGTTTTGTTCTTGAGGCCAACTCATATCTGTGGGATGCCTGAATGTCACATTCCAGTGCTGGCATAATCAGTTTTGAAATCTAAGTTACAGGCGCCTGAAAACTGAGCTTTAAACTGGAGACCATGACATAAAAAACCTGCAACAATTTCAATGGATAGGTGAGCAGATCACAACCGAATTATGAGAGTCGGAGAATACTGAGGATGAATCTCAACTAGTTGCAGGTCTGTGAGATATTAGCTAGTCTTAAACAAAAAGAAATACACAAGCAGTCCTCAGACTTAAGTCGAACTGCACTTATGACACTTCTAGACTGACACCCTAATTCGACTTATGACTATGGGTTTCGAGTTTACAACACTCGTCCCACAATGGAGTAGATTGTGGTTCCAAGTTACAACATTCCGACTTACAACGCAATTGTAAGGAACCAATTGTGTCATAATTCCGAGGACTACCTGTACCATCTATAAAGTCCCAGTTTGTCAACTCTTAACCTAGGAGGCAGAACACCTCTTTCTAATACACGATGCTAAAGAGGCAGAGTTTGATTTGGGGTTCTATGCAGTTTATGTAAATGATCCACTCTTATACAGTACTGAAACATCCACAAAGACTCCCATGAGTGAAATAAATTGACTTTACCAGCTCAGATCACAGTGTTCTATGCAGTTATATTCTATTACAGAGATTGCTGTTTTGATTGTCACCAATTAGAGCAACAACGACTCCTACAATCTGCTATATATTTAGGTTGCTCCATAATACAATTAATATTTACAGCAAACCCAAATATATTCTATTAAGCCACATTTAATCAGCTCTCAATTGCCACTGTTGTCTGCTGTGTCCCCCAGGACTAGACTGAAATAATGGCACTAGTTGCCTTTTTCTGCTATTTCTTGATTGACTGACAAGTCACTGCACAGTACGTTGCTCTGCTCTACCATTTTCCCAGTGGGTGGTACAGCACAGTAGTGATATGGAACAGTAATGACATCGCATCAGCAGTCCCTATAATATAAATATGACATGAACTTCTTTCACTGCGTGGAGCTGAATTTTCATATATTTTCCCTTCATCTTTGTACATAGTTGGTCACAGAGAATAACTTTAATAATATAAATTCTAAACAAGCTCAAATATGCTTTTGAAACAGAAGACTAAGAGCTCTAAGGGTACACGTTGCAATAAACTTTCAAGGATTGCTTTCCATACATCATATCTAACTATTTTGTATTAGTCTGGATTTAAAGATGCAAAAAAATATTTATGTGGTTACTGATTCATAGCTCAGAAGAAGAGGTGCTAATCAAAAGCATTCAGAGCTCTCAGGCCACCAGAGATGCTGTAATGGAAGGTGGTATTTGGTGAGATCACTGCATCCTGATTTCACTGTAAATGGGAATGTAGTCTTTGGGCTCCATGGAGAAAACTAAGTGTTCTTTTTTCTGTATTGAAAGGAATTTTCATCTCCATCTCCCATGCAGCAAATCTCTGCTTCAAACCTCACTACTCAGACATGGCATAGGGAAAGTCATTTAAGGTGTTCACCTATACTCGCAATCCCTGAGAGGACAGAAGGTCTTGTGGTTAAGACACTGTCTTTGAACTAAAGAGAGCTGACGTCCATTCTTGGTTCTGCTTCAGACTTCCTGTACAATCTTGAGCATGTCACTTCATCTCACTCAGTTCCCCATCTGTAAAATGGCGATGATAATACTGCTTTTCTTCCACCCATTATCTATCTTGACTGTTTAGAGGGATTGTCTTACTATATGTTGTGCTCAGTTGTGGTTTCTAGGCATTAGTGCAATACAAGAATAGAAATCTCAGGTTACAATGAAAAAAATATGAGTTTTATCTCAAGGAAAGTAGTCTGAGGATTTCCCAGCTTTAAACATGTACATGGCATTTAGTATAACTAACTGGAGGGTGCTTATTGTTTATTAAGTAATAATCATATATTGGGCTAATAACTTAAAAAGCTGAAGGCTGAGGCAGTTGGTAGTTTGCATATAGTTATGGCTGAGTTAACAATGAACATCTTCAAATTATTGTACTGCAAAGTGTTCTGTCATCTCACTTCTGTTCTCTGACTGGCTATTATTCCCTCTGTGCTGACTGGCATTCCTATCCCCACAAACTGCCCACTGTGGATCTTCCAGATATGATCTTTCTGAAGCAAAGTGCAAGGCTTGTTGTGCTCATTTATATGCAACTACCCAACTTATTCTTTCAACTTGCAGTTAGTGAAGAGCTGGAATATTTTGCAGATGTGGCACTAACACATCAGTAATTCAACTGGTTTTTTTATTAAAATCTTTTGCAAATTAACCTTGAACTAGTAATGTTTGGAGCAAAAATATTACTATGCATTTGCTTCTCCTCAGAAAACTATTTAGCTCAAGTAATATCAATTCAATAGCATTTCCAGTAGGGCTTGTGTCTCAGCTCTTACTGGGAAAACAGAAGAATTTGTCAGCTTGTGTGTCCACAAAGGTCTTCAAAATATAAATTTCTAGAGAGTGTATGGATGTTATGTTACCTCAACACATTATGTCCACCAACAAGATAAAGAATTCATTAAAAGTCAGTGTAAGAAAAACAACACAAACATCTGTCTACTTTGTCTACCCAAGGACAAGTCACAGAATCATAAATTAAGAGGTGCATGGGTGGAGGAGATAACTTGCAATCCTTATTCACATGAGTAGTTTTTACTCACACTAAAGAAAATGGAACTACTACCATGAATAAAGATTGTTCCATAAATGAAGATAACAGGAGTAGGCCCTAGTCATTAAAGATGGTGGGAATTTAAATGTTCTTTCAGTAGGCAAGGCTTCAAATCAATCTTTTCCAAACTGTAAACTTGACAGAATTCAAACCTGATAGAGTAAAGAAAAGTACTTCTTGCAAAAAGAAAAAATTACCATTTCAACATTGTATGTTTAAGGGGAAAATATGCGTAAAACAATGTGCAGTGTATTATTTGGAATATATTAAACTTGTTCTTGTTCAAAGCTATAGAAAACAAAAACCATAAACCTATATGAGGTCACACCTCATTAAAGATGCAAATTAAGAGTTAAACATCAAAATAATAGAGCTCTTTTAGTCCATTTACAACAGACATAGCTTGTTAATCAGACCTAAATGTCAGCGTTGGCTGCTTTGTTCATGAGTGTCAAATGGAAAAGACTCTCTGGGAAAAAGTCAAGTTAGTAACTACTGTTGCTGGAAATGTATTAATCAACCCTATGTTAGATTATAATAGACCTAGATATCTTTTTCTTGTATTCTGGAGTCACTATGTAACACTACTTGTTAAAAGACCAGAGTTAAGATTCCTTAAGGGCACTAAACTTCCTGCTTCTTGAAAAGAAACTGTTTTCAAGTAATATAGGAATGCTCATATTTGCCTGATGTGTCAGAAACATACTAAGAATTTTTACTTACGCATAGTTTTAGAATGTTTTCTACTTATTCTGGCAATGAGCAAAACTGCCAATTTCTGACAACAAACTACATCCCTGTAAAAATGTGTACTACTTTAATTCTTCACATTGGACAGCAGAGACAAAGTCCATCTCATTTTAAATTTGAGGAATTAGTTTAACAACTTTGAAATGACAATGTATTTTATGGCTTTATTATTATTATTTTTTCAAAGATTTCATTACTTTTCCCTCCCATTTTAGACTATTCTATACAAAAAGAGAAACATTTATCTGGAAATATATCTAGTAGGCAGTATATAATTTGACTAAGGCTGTTTCTTTGCAAATGTACTCAAGGGTAGGTAAAATGAATCTCAGAGTCTGGCAAATAGAGCAAAAATATCATACTAAATGACTACCCAGTATCCCCAAAAGAACATGAAGTTGTTCAGAATAAATCAAGTACAGTTAAGGCCAGTAATACAGTCAAGAGCTCGGTGTTCAGAGACATTGGCCAATCATTCTCAAAACACATGTGTGATGTACATCATCAAATGCCATTGTTGTGAGAAGTTTTATAGAACTTATTCTATAGTTTAAAACTTAGCTTAAGATTACATTCCATCAGTTTTTCCAGAAAACTCCCATTGATTTGAACTCTGCAAGGAATTATTATTACTATTAATTATTTGGATTACAGAAGCACCTATATGCCCCTATCAGACTCTAATCAGCACAGGTGCTATCTAAAAAGAATAAGGCAGCTAAAGAGTTTACTGTGAAGGTTAAGGGATAGTTTCACATCTCACCAACATCAACATGAATTCAGAAAAATAACCTCACTACAGTGGCATTTATATGTATTTAAACAAGTGGGATTTCCCACCACCACCATCACCCAGTCTTCAAATGTCCCACATATGGCATTAGCCTCTTGAAGGTGGGTTTATGTTTGCACACAGATAAATGTGTTCATACAGAGAGAATGGAAAATCAGAATGATAATGAACATACTGAGTAAAGTCCCAATGCATTCTCCTACATAAATATTCTCTTTGAGAGAGATAGGTATTTATAAGGAGAGGTTAATAAGAGATGGGCAAAACTATCAATTTTCTCTTCAACAATTCTGAGTGCCTACAGATAAGCAAGCATTCTGGAGGATAATTTCTAGGTTCCACCTCAGTAAAGGATCAATGCCACATTAGTCAGTCATACTGGATTTAATGCAGAGTGTAGGGATGTTCATAAGACTCTGTAACTGTTGACCTTCTCTGAACATCCTTTCAAAATTCTCCCAGTGGTAGGGGTTTCATAGACCACCTACCAGATTGGGTTCCCAATGTGAGTTCACACAAAACAGTGGAGATGGGTAGGAAGAGGGACTTTTAGTCCTATGGTTAGGGTGCTCACCTGGGATGTGGAAGTTCCCTGGGTTAATTCCCCCCTCCACCTAATAAGGAGAAGGGATTTGAATAGCGATCTGTCACCTCTCAGGTGCATGCCCTAACCATTGGTCTATGGGACATTCTGATAGGGGCTCTCTCAATCTCTTCCATTGAAGTTGGGGCACTGTGGATAAATAATTGAAGAGTCGTGGGGGGAGGGGCTGAGACAGAGAGCACACACAAGCATGAAAATGACTCTATAGCCTGGTGGTTGGAGCAGTCACACAGGATGTGGGAGACCCAGGGTACTGTCCCTCTGCTCCAATGAGTAATTATTTATCCAAAATGGAACAGCTTCAAAAGTAAAAATTCAGAGAGATTTGGCTAGACTTTCTTTTGGGCCCTGGTCGCACAACTTTCTATGCACAATGTGAATGAAAATGTAGACGTTTTGGTGCTTGGCCCACTTTTTTGTAATGTACTCTATTGAATGGGTTTTTAGTACTTGGAGAGTAAAAACAATAGGGGTACTATTACAGACCACTATTAAGTAAGTGCAGGGCTGACATCATTCCAAATAAGACTTTTGTATGTGAAGGAAGGGAGGAAGGAAGGAAAAAGCATACTATAGGAGCCACAAGTGGGGGATTCTGGAGAAGGAGGATTTTTGAGAGGGTGTCCATGAAGGAGGGTTAATGGGGGAGAGAGAGTGTGCAAGAAGAAGTTGTATTGTTCATCTTTTTTTAGCTTTGTAAAACTTTAATGAAAAGGAAATTTTAAAAGCGGAGTCAACATATTCAAAATCAAACCAATCACTCATTGATCTGACCTAAGGGAATAGAGAACAAAGCATTCCTAATAGAGCCCTTTTAAATAAA
Source organism: Emys orbicularis (assembly GCF_028017835.1). NCBI lineage: Eukaryota > Metazoa > Chordata > Testudines > Emydidae > Emys > Emys orbicularis. The sequence continues at coordinate 38,193,855 of NC_088691.1, read as the reverse complement.
TCATCATTATTTAAAGGTGCAAAGCTCTGGTGTTTGCAGTAAGTTGTTCCCCATTTCCTTCAGATGGAATTACTGAGTGAGTGGTTGGATTTTGAAGACATTTTGGAAATATTTGCTTTGTCTTTTTAAATTTCCCTGAGTACATCATCTAATTATGTGGAATATAATAATACTTTGCACTTCTATAGCACCTTCCATCTGAAGTCGGAAAAATACTTTGCAGACACTAACGCATTAAGTCTCACAATCCCCTCTGAAAGACCGGTAATACAGTCAATTCACATGGGTACAATTAGGCACAGAAAGGTTAAAGGGACTTGCCCAAGGTCACATAGCACTTCTGTGGCAGAGACCGAAATAGAACCCAGATCTCCTAACTCCCTGCCCCAAGCTTTACATAGTGAGACGCAAGTACTTTCCACTTCACCTGCAGACACATATTGTCCCAAGGCAGCAGAAACTGTATAGTTTGCCTGCACAGTACAAGAAAGATGGGACGATAAGGACTACATCTGCCCCAACACTCAGGTGTTTTGAGGGCTGAACAGAACACAGGTAGTGGACCCCTAAATACATAGATCCACTGATCACACACACACAAACCACAAATAGGACCTGAAAACGCACCAACTTCAAAACCCTAACGCTGTATGGAACAGCTCCACAGATGCTGTGTGGTTTCAGGGGGTGGATTCCATTCCCCATGCAACATATTTTTGCACCAAAATGAGTTACTCAGTCTTGGCATAAGGAAGATAATTTAAGGCCACATTTTAAAAATATATTTAGGTGCCTACTGGATTTTCAAAAGCATTTAGGCATGGACCACTCATTGATTTCAACAGGAGTTTGGGCACCAAGATGATTTTGAAAATCCCACTAGGCGTCTAAATACCATTAAAAATCTGGCCCTCAGTCCTAATAAGTACAAATTTGCATGCTTATACTTTAGATAGCAACATCTAACATGCTTACCATTTTATGTCTGTCCTCCTTATTTAGACACTCCGTAGTTAGGGATTTCTCACTTAGGCACATAGTCTGGATGCTCTGTTTGCAGTGTTGTGTATGTGATCACAATGTGGTCACATTAAGTCAATTAAGCTACACAGGTTAAAGTGTGTGATATATATGTACATCTTTTTGAAGTATGTGGTCCTCCATGGCTATTGGTGCGAGACATATTTCCCTATGCTACTTGTAAATGGAAAAGAGCTTTTGTAGGTGAGTGGCATCTGTCATGTTCCCCGAGTTGCTGTGAAGTAGTTAGCTCTTGGGCAGTAATTATCTGGAGGTGAACTACTGAATTTTACAAATGCCATTTCTGCCCTATAAATGTTTTGTTCCTTAGTTAGACAAAAGCAGTTTAGAGCTAAATTGAAAAGTTTTTCCTTCTCATTTTTACCAGCTCTTTCCAATGGAAAAGAGAAGCATTTTGAGAATTATGAAGCTGGGAAGGTTGAGAAATTTTCATACACAGAAAAAAAAGGTCTTTCACCTATTAAACAACAGTCTGAAACTAAAGTTTATTATATATGGAATCATTTCAAAAAAATGTTATATTTACCGCACTTAGTATTTTTAAGAAATACTGTTCAGTGGATTGTATTCTTTCATTTTCCCAGTGAAAAGCTGCCAAAAATGCACCAAAATTGGGAAAATTATAACTCCTTGAACTTTCACAAACTCTACACACCAAGCCAAAAGCAACACATTTCTATAACTGTATGTTTTCAGACACACTCATTTAGGAAAGTGATCATATGATAACAATACTGTCCATAGAGCCATTATAACTGTCAATTAAAGAGCTATCAACCCAATAAAACAAGAAAATTCAGGGTCAGACCCTCTGTTGTCCCAAAATTTTGAATGGGAAAATAAAAGGGAGCTGATGAAGTTATAAATTTGAACCCCAGTATACCTTCATTATTTCACAAAGGAATTTCTAGCACCAATTAGTAAGAGAAGGGATAAGGGTAGGAAGGAAAAAAGCACACCATAACTGACATTGTAAACTGTCGCTGAAGGAAAGAATGGGATCTGGAGCGAAGAAAAGTCTATGCTCTTTTAAGAAGTTGGATTTATTCTCCCTAATTGTTTAAGGCTTTGTGACAGAAGGCCTGGGGTCTGACAATTTATACTTCATAACAATAATAAAATTAATAATCCACCCTACCTTTGAGATCCAGCATAAGGAAGTGATTTAACTCTTATAGCCAAGAACAATGGACATGCAAATCAAAAGTCAATCACATTGACTACTGAGGACTCTCTATGCATTGAGCCAGAGATCAAAGTGGTCTGTGAAATGCTGGACTGACAGGAGGGTGGAAAAGTCCTTGTATTGGGGACAAAGACTGTGGCAGTTTCGCCAACTGGTTCTCCCGGTACAAATGGTACAGTTTTACTGTACTGCATAATTTCATTCAGACTACTCCCCAAAAATGAGAATCCCTCACTCTTTACTAAGGTGGTAAAGGATAAAGAGTTTCTGAAGCATAACCCCTTACTCATGGGTTGAGAAAGGACATGGACAGAAACATCCTGTTCTATTTCACAGAGAACTGCAACAAGCAAACATAGCAAAGAAACCTAGACCTAGGAAGAGACATGAGTGAACAAGGCTACTTGTAACAGGCACTCTTTACCCCCCCAAATGCCCAAGTTTTCTGTAATTAACCCCCTTCTCCCCCCCCCCCCCCAAAATTAACCCTGAGAAGTTTAGCTTTATTTTGGAAGAACACAACTATGAGGTTGCCTGGCACAAAGCAGATCTGTTTCACCAACAAAATGAAAAAAGGTAAGCCTGGCTACTAAACATCCTTCTAGCAAGGCATGCTGGGAATGAGTCTGGGGACCTTTATAATATAGGTTCATTCAGTTTTGACCAAAGCATCACCAAATATCTTGGTAGTGCTGATTTGTTGATAAATGAGAGTTAGTGGCTTTGGTCTTTAAAGTCTGTTTGAAAGAAAAGATTTTTGGGGAGCTAATAGGTCTTTGTTCACTAAACATCTTTGGTGGATTTGATTCTATGTAACTTGATTAAAAGTGTTGTGTAAGAAAGGTAGTATTTGTGTGTCTGTTGATGCAACAAAGTCCCATATTTAAAGTAGTAGTACAGCTATCCTTCTTTATCTCACCAGTTCTGGAGTGGGTAGAGCACTATTATTCACCAGTGTCCCTGGTAATGGTTCAGCCCCCTAGAAAGTTGCAGGTTGCTTCCTACTTAGAAAATATATTTAATCAACAAATCCCATATCATTTTCTGAAAGTCAATTAGTTTTTTCCCCAGCTAATCATTTTCCAGTAAGTTGTAACTTAGAGAAAGGCACGTCAAACCCCTTCTTTATCTTGAACTACTCTCTCCTGGTGTTTCTGAATTCATTTTATTAATTTTTGGCATGAATAGGTAAATAAACTTAACCTAATACAATAGACCTCTCAGTATTAATAATAATCAAGTATCTTAAATTTCTAAAGAATTGGTTGTTTTGCCATAGATACAGGAATTGTTTTGTCCACCATTAAAATGTAGCTTACACTGAGACTGAACATGAAAGTAGTTAAAATAGCATGTAGACCTAGACTCATAGAACTGGAAGGGACCTCGAGAGGTCATCTAGTCCAGTCCCCTGCACTCGTGGCAGGACTAATTGTAGAAACACTACACAACGTTTTAAGTAAGAAATGAAGTCTATACTATACTTGGATGAAATTGCAGAGTGGTTTAGCTAGGCAGCAGATGCAATAATACACAATAAAGATGAGTTAGCCAAAACAAGACAGAGAAGTTGCTCTAAAGCCCTTTTTGAGAACAACGAATAAACTCCCAATGAAAATATTTTTCATTGTCCATAAAGATGAAAATAGCAGAGGTCTTTTTCTTATTAGGGAACCGAAGAATGTTAATAAAACATCAAATATTACTGAAGAACTTTCTGTTATAATAAAATCCTCCTTCATGTGTCTGAGTTAACTTTTCTGATAACTCTCTGACGGCAGTGAACAAAAATTTTATGTAAGATTTTGACATAAATGTTGATTAAAAAGATTAGCTTATAAGAAGTGCACATTTCTCAGTCTAAACCATTTGCCCATGTGACATGCCATATCTCAAACTTATTTACTAAGTGTACCTTCTGCCAGGTGGAGTCGGCGGTGACAAGAGCCAGGTTCAATATCTAGGGGTTCCTTTTAACAATGCAACACAGAACTGGCTTGAGTCCCCACCCAGTAATCTGGAAAAATGCCCCCTCCCCCCATGGGCACCTCTAAGAGGCAATATTTCCCCTCTCGCAAACACTGAGTTTGTGTGTAGAAAAGAAAATATTTAATAAAACGGGGAAAGGAACCCAGCATTAATTTGGGAAAACACCAATAGCATGATTAAGAGGCATATGACCATGAGTAAAACACCCACACCAGTTGGCTAGTTTCCTTTGCCTGAGGTTCTCACCAACAAACAAAAGTTCCTTTAGCATCTCTCTCCCTCCATTATAAACTACTCACAGTTGTTGTCGTTGCTCAGTGAGTTCAGAGGTGCATTTGCATGAGTTCACCTCCCACCATGGGGGGGTGGAAAGGCATTGAAAAATGTCTCCGCTGCTGCTGCTGCGCCATTTACTTTGCGTTGCTGCCCACTGCCACCACTGCACCATTGCCCACTCCGCCAGCCACTCCACCATCGCCCTCTCTACTGCAACCTCTGGGATATCTTGAGGTCCCACCACTTAACACAGCTCTCAGTGAGTTCAGCAGTTAGTACGGAAGCTTCATCTCCACTGGGCTTTGACACCCTTATCCTCTGCTTAGCAAGTGCAAGTGCAGTTAAGTTGTGAGTGAACCCCTCAATCAGGGCATGCCAAGCACAGTTCTACTGCTCTTTATTCACACAATAAAGATAACACACTTTATTACCCCTTCACCCAATAATAAAGTGACTTGCAATCCAACATCAGCCAAAAGTGATCATTTGGGCAAAGCAGATCCATCATGCGCACTTAGGCAGAGTGTGTTTATGCAAACAAGGTCAGTTCCTGAAGTCTTCTCCCCCAGCTCATCACTAGATGTCAGGGGAGAGCTCATTCAGACCCTGCTTACATAAGAGATGTGTTATGAAATTTTAAAAATCTTTCTAAAAATCACCAGAGCCCAAGGACTTATTGAGGGGCAAATTAAAACTGTTCTATGAACTTCATTCTGAATTAGTCCAAAGTTAAAGGTTTGTAGCTTTTTAGAAAAAATCTAAGAAGATTAAAATCTAAGAAGATTGTACTTTTAGGTCTCTGCTGCAGCATAGGGTTCCACTTCTCTAGGAATCCCATATAGAATCATAGAATCATAGGACTGGAAGGGATCTCGAGACGTCATCTAGTCCAGTCCCCTGCACTCATGGCAGGACTAAGTATTATCTAGACCATTCCTGACAGGTGTTTGTTTAACCGGCTCTTAAAAATATCCAATGATGGAGATTCCACAACCTCCCTAGGCAATTTATTCCAGTGCTTAATCGCCCTGACAGTTAGGAAGTTTTTCCTAATGTCAAACCTAAACCTCCTTTGCTGCAATTTAAGCCCATTGCTTCTTGTCCTACCCTCAGAGGTTAAGAAAAACAATTTTTCTCCCTCCTCCTTGTAACAACCTTTTACGTACTTGAAAACTGTTATCATGTCCCCTCTCAATCTGCTCTTTTCCAGACTAAACAAACCCAATATTTTCAATGGTTTCCCAGCTTGAGATCCAGCCTTGATTTCCCATCCATGAAGCCATTCACTTCCAGTGTTACAGAACTACATCAGATGCCCAGTTCCCTAGCTGCTTAATTTTCACTGTGCCTGGAAAGCTGAATTTCAGTTCTACGTCCTGGGTTTCTAGAGCCGGACAATCTGAGTCTAATCCCTGGTCACTTTGGTTCAAGGTGGATCTGGTTCTAGTGGTTGTGATGTTAGTAAGGTGACAATTCTAAAGTCTTAGCTCACCAGAGATTTTTTTTTAGTGTCATTGTCTACCATCAGAATCTTATATTGCACCTAACAGGTATGTTTGCCACAATTTCACAGACAATATAACAGTCATACATGCTTTTGGTTTAGATGAATATTTTTTCTCTGAATTGAAGGACATGGCTCACATATGCAATTATGCTTTCCTCGTGGTTCTACAATTGGGTAAAAACAGCTCCCAAGCCAATGTTGCTAATGTTAACATCTGTACATTCTTTGAAAGGAAAACTGAAGTCAAGATGAGTAAGTATCAAAGGCTATAACATTACAGTACTCCCTTTAGGGCTTCAAGCTGTTCTCTACAATCAATGGTCCAATTCCATTAAATGTGTTTAGCTAAACCACTGTACAATCCGAAGGTAATATTGCAAAATCAAGAATAAAATGGTGAAAAGACCCCAAAAATCTTATAAATGTGATAGTTTTGGCTCTTGGAAACCTGTGAATTGTGTCAAATGTATTATGATCTGTGGATATACCCTGATAAGAAGCAAAGTGTCTAAAAAAATTCTGATGTGTCATCAAAACAGAGCATTTCCTCAAAATAGGTGATTAGGTTGGCAGGTGCCAATCTTTTATAAACAATTTGCAGTCTGAAATGTTCTAGGATAAGTACTTATTGTGCACAGAATGGAACTTGGCTTTCAAAGTACACACAGTGTCTGTAAGATGTTAGAATGTTTTGGGAGAACATTCAATTCACCCACTGCTGATGTATCCGTATGTTCTGGCCCAGGCTGCCTTTGATTTATTAGCCAGGTCTATTCAGGACCTGATCCTGCAGTCCATGCATAGACAACCCCTTTTATGATTAATAGGACATTTGCCTGGGATAGGACTACCAGGTTTGACCTCCATTCTGAGAGTACCAATACCTCCACCAGCACCCAGCCTCTTTGAAGTGCCCAAGTAACAGGGCACTCAGAACTTGACAAGAGGCAAAGTGTCTAAAAAATTCTGATAAAAAGCAACAGAGGGTCCTGTGGCACCTTTAAGACTAACAGAAGTATTGGGAGCATAAGCTTTCATGGGTAAGAACCATCTGAAGAAGTGAGGTTCTTACCCACGAAAGCTTATGCTCCCAATACTTCTGTTAGTCTTAAAGGTGCCACAGGACCCTCTGTTGCTTTTTACAGATTCAGATGAACACGGCTACCCCTCTGATACTTAAAAAATTCTGATGTGTCTTCAAAACAGAGTATCGCCTCAAAATAGACAACGGAAACATTGAAAATCTGCTGGACAGCCACCTCCCACAGAAGATCCTATATAGGGATTTAAATGGCTATTTGCACTTTCCCCCCACTTTTCAATATTTGGGCTATAATATAACTGATGGCAAATGAGGGATAGAAAAAGTATGGAGAAGTCATTCATTGGTATCATTGTAATGCTTGTTTCTTTTGCCTTAGTGAAATTAAGAATACGTTTGCATACCCATTCCACATTTATCTCTAACTTCCAGATATAATCTCAAACTCTCTGATAATTGCTCTTCCTATTTTTAGGATGTTCTGCGAAAGGCTAGAACAATCATTGCTAACTCACCCCTAGTGAAAAATTTTATTCTACTGCTCTTATTAAAAAAATTAAAGGAACTGATTGAAGAAGACTTCAGTCATTTTCACTCTGTACTCTTAAATGTGGTCCCAACTCAAAGCTTCCAATATACTTTGAAAAGCTGCCCTGATATTTGCAGATTTTTTTTTTCAGGAATAATCCAGATGAGCACAAAGGTTACACTAATACTAGTAAAGATTTGCCAACATGAAAAATTCAGCTTGAAGCACTATATACTGGCAAAGCTCCCCAAATGTTTTGTTTTGCATGTCTATTAGAAAGGCTTGCAAAATTTCAAACTCCTTGGGGTTCACCCAACTCTGTTCAGCAGAATGGAACAAAATGTTCTTAGCAAACAACTAGATGGCTTTCAACTTTTTCTTCTTACATACTGACCCACAACCAGCTAACAATTTCCTTGAATTTATGTGAAATTTGATGAATAATTTCAGTAAATGTTTCTTGGTCTGTAGCTTGTGAGCAATTTATTGCAAGTATTGGAAATTAGAGCTGAGCAAAATTTGAATTTGCATCCTGAAGGAAATTCCAGCATTTAAATGTGTTTTCATCCCAAAATAGGACAAAAAGTTGACATTTTAAAAATTTCATGGAACAAAAATTCTGAAAATTTTTGATTTGGTAATGTAAAAAGGTTTCATTTTAACAGTTTTGGTTTAAATTAAACATTTTAACATTCCTGAAATCAAACTGTTTTGTTTCATTTTTTAACTGACCCAAACACTTTGTTTCAAGTGAGGTGAACATTATAAACTGCTTTACACGTACCATATGGGAGCTGGAGTTCAGGCCCTCATTGTTTCCTATGGGCTGTGCTGCCTGGAGTCCTACATCTCCCACAAACCAGCTGACTCAGCTGCCTGGTGCAACAGGGAATCACATGAGTAGGTACATCACAGGAAATGTATTCCAGCCAGGAAACCTGCCCGATTTTCCCAGCTCTTCTCATAGTCACACATGGATGCAAACTGGAACACTAGACTTGCACTTTGCTCTATAAGCTATGGGGAAGTTGAACTGAGCTCAAATCCAGGTCTGCACATTTGAAACTCAGACCCATTTTCATTGTTTTCACTGAAAATATGACCCTGATTAGCTTGTGTATAGGCGGTGCTTACTTACCATCACAGAACCTAATTTTCCATCCACTGCCAGATTTGTTCTGTTACTGACTGGTTTCAGCATATTATATTTTGAATCATACTATGCTTGTATAGCCTATTTGGTTTTTGAGGAACAGAAGCTCATCCAAAGGATTCCTTGCAATTTATGAGCAAGCCTCAGGTAACGTTTTCAACTATTTCACCTTCCATTTATGACTTTATGACTCCATGGAAGGCGAGTGGCATACTAGTCATGTTCAAAATCTTAACTGTGTTCATCATGCTGCTGTTATCTAGATCCTGAAATGTCTTCTTTGAATCAGAGAACAGGAAATCTAATAGAATAATTTCTGTTAAGCAAGAACATGTGTTTATCCCATTCTCCCCAATTCTCCATTCAACATAATAAAACATGGATTTTTTATAATGAATTGTTTAGTGTGTTAGGGCATATCTCTTCAAACAGGACTACATTAATGTGAAGTAGGACCTTTTAGTTTGTGCCCACAGCATCCACATGGAGGAGTTACAGTGCAGAACTTTGGTGTACACTGTTGTTCACATTCCCATAGTCCAAACTGTAGAGCAGCATAGACATGCCCTTAGACTCTCAGTGTCACGCTTCAGTGCTGTTGGACTCTAGTTCTGTGAAGGTAATCTAATCCAGCAAACACCCCTTCAACTGATTTTTGCTCTAGACTATTACCTTTAGACTTATTTTCTTCTTTCAAAGCTAGGGAGATTTTTTTCTATGGGAAATTATCCTGTAGTTCACTTCTAGCCTACGAATTACTGAATTCATCAATGTGTAACAGACTTAATTGATTTACATTTGTGTAAACCTATGGATGGTGCATTGCTCAACACTCATCTATGGGTCTACCCTGCAGCTAAAACCTGCATAGAAGATGGGAAGTTTTGCTTGAACAAGGACTAAACACTTCAAGTTGAAGTTCTATATTCTTGGCAAAATGGGAATTAACATATCAGCAACTATTTGTATGTATCCACATTATCAAAATGGAATGATACATTTTGAACACCACTTTAGTTGTACTAAGGTCAAATGTCCCGCTAGATAGGACAACTTTTTCTCAATGTGACATTAATTAAGTGTGATTAAATAATTCAATGGAACTGATCAGATATTCAAAATATATCTTATGTTCCTTTCAAGAGAGTAGAAGGTATGTAACTCCATGTACTTGAGTTCCCTTCAATGCTCTCATCAGCTCTTTAAAAGGGAGAAGATTGCCCATTTTCATGTTTAAACTAATAGCCATCTACAAAGGTTTCATAGTGTGAGTAATAATTTTACCAATTAAATTTAGATGACTTATTTCTTTTGGAACTGAATCAAGAAGCACTCCAAACAAGAGGAACCTGAAGGGCAACTCATCTGAGGTCCTATTTTATGCAACAAAAATGATATAATTTCAATTAGCTTTTATACTGCATGCCACATCAAATAATTAGGTAAGGAATTAGATGAGACCAAATTGAATCCCTTTCAATTTCTGATAAAGTCCTCTTGGATTTCCTATTGTTGTTAGGCGGATTACAATAAAATAGGCACTCATGCAAGCAGCAAACATGCGCAAACTTTTCATGCATGTGGTTATTTCCAAATTTGCAGTCCCCTCACCATGCAAGATTTCTTGCTTTAAAACATGACTGATCAATGAATTCATATTGTGTTTCATAGCAAACAAGCCCTCAGACATATAGTACTAAACCTTTTGATAATTTCTTTTGCAAAATCTGCAGAATCCTTCATTTCGCCTAACAGCAGGAGACCTTTGATTTCCCCACACCTCCATTTTATTTATTTTTTTTAATGTGAGAGGTAAAGACTTCACATTACACTCTTCTTAATCTGTAAGAGTATAACACAGAAACACTACACTTTCAAAAAGCAGAAAGGACTTTCAAACCTTCCATACTTTAAGCACATCAGGGAATGTCCAGCTTTATTCTTGTAATAACTTTCCTTTTATCAAAAGAAAAGCAGTAGATACATCTAGGGAGTCAGTTAATTAAGGGTGGATCAGTCTCCTCTCCTTTGACTATTGGGTCTGCCAACAGAACATTGAGTTTAGCGGCCTGACTCTCAGCTGATGTAAATCAGCATAGCTCCACAGAACTCAATGGACCTATGGTGTTCTATATTACTGAGGATTTGGGCCATAGACATAAGCTACAAATATTGCAGATATATTATGTAATCATAACTAAATGATTAACTAAACATAAAAAGAATAAATCCCACAAAGTATATAAGTAAATCCTCAATTCTTAACTTTTATCGGTCTTTAGTGTTCTATGCCAAAACAAGAAAACAAGTGAAAGCCTAGGTTCTTATATGGAAAACAAAATTAAAGGTGAGATTTTCAAAATTACTCAGGTGTTGGCCTAACTTTACTCCCAGTGAAGTTAACTATAGTACTGACTTCACTGAGAGCATAGTTAGGCTAATGCTGAGTGCTATGAAAATCCCACTCTAAGTTTTCAAACTCTTCTCTCTGGGTCACCACTTGGAAAACTTTTATCTAGACTTGTTACAAAGATGATGGGTGTGTTGATCTCATTCTCACTGCACCACTTCTCCAGACTGGCAAATATTTGTTCTCATTAGCTGGACCTTCAGAGATAACTGAGGATTAGACAAAGGGGCAGGGAGGATCCTTGCAGAGAAACTACCAACACCTCGGGAGTGTTCTTGGTTGCCTCACTCTAGGCTCCACCCTATTCCAAAAGAACAAGTGTTGCTTGATGCTACTTCCTCAGTGTCACCTCCACTGAGATGGCAGCCCTTAAAATGAGACCAGCACAACCACTGGCCAGGATTATGTGATCCACCCCCTTATTCAAGACTCTGCACCACTACAGTACATTCTGTCACTCAGTACATTCAGGCAAGATAATATCTTTTTTTCATAGATACATAGATTCCAAGACCAGAAGAGACCATTGTGATCATCTAGACTGATATTCTGTATAACACAGGCCATAGAACTTCCCCAAAATAATTCTTAGACCATATCTTTTAGAAAAACACACAATCTTGATTTAAAAATTGTTCCAGTCTGAATTACTCTAGCTTCAACTTCCAGCCACTGGATTAGGTTATACCTTTCTGTGCTAAATTGAAGAGCCAGTTATTAAATTTTTGTTCCCCATGTTGGTGCCTCTAGATGGTAATCAATTCAGCCCTTAGCCTTCTCTTTGTTAAGTTAAATAGATTGATCTCCTTGAGTCTCTCATTATAGGACACATTTTCCTTTAATCATTCTTGTGACTTTTCTTTTAACCTCTCCAATTTTTTAATATCCTTCTTGAATTATGGACATCAGAACTGTATGCAGTACTCCAGGTACAGTCACACCAATGCCAAATACAGAGGTAAAATAACCTCTGCTCTACTCCTACTTGAGATTCTCCTGTTTTTGCATCCAATGATCATATTAGCTCTTTTTGACACAGCATCACACTGGGAGTTGATGTTCACCTGACTGTCCATCATAATTCCCAAACCTTTTTCCAGAGTCATTGCTTCCCAGGATAGAGTCCCCCATCCTATATGTATGGCCTACATGTTTAGCTCCTAGAGTTATAAATTTATATTTAGCAATATTGAAATGCAAGTGGTGGCTTGTGCCAGTTAACCAAGAGATCCAGATTTCTCTGTAGCCGTGACCTGTCCTCTTCATTACTTACCACTCCCCCAATTTCTTTGTGTTATCTGCAAATTTTATCGGTGATAACTTTATGCTTTCTTCCATGTTATTGACAAAAATGTTAAAAAGCGTATGGCCAGGAAACCACTCCCTACGGGACCCTGCTAAAACAAACACCTGCTCAATGATTACTCTCTATTTACAGTTATATTTTGAGACATATCAGCTAGCAAGCTTTTAAGCCATTTAATGTGCAGCATGTTAATTTTATATCCTTCTAGTTTTTTAATCAAAATATTGTGCGGTACCATGTCAAATGCCTTCCAGAAGTCAATATAAGAACGGCCATACTGGGTCACACCAACGGTCCATCTAGCCAAATATCCTGTCTTCTGACGGTGGCCAATGCCAGATGCTTCAAAGGGAATGAAAAGAATAGGGCAATCCACCCCGACAGGATGATACATCCCTGTCATCCAGTCCCAGCATCTAGCAGCCAGAGACCCTGTGACACCCAGAGCATGGGGTTGCATTCCTGACCATCTCAACTATTAGCCATTGATGGGCCTATCTTCTATGAAATTTTCTAATTCTTTTTTGAACACAGTTATAGTTTTGGCCTTCACAATATCCTCTGGCAATGAGTTCCACAGGTTGATTGGAACTGGGATTGTTTAGTCTCCAGAAGAGAAGAATGAGGGGGGATTTGATAGCTGCTTTCAACTACCTGAGGGGGGGTTCCAAAGAGGATGGAGCTCGGCTGTTCTCAGTGGTGGCAGATGACAGAACAAGGAGCAATAGTCTCAAGTTGCAGTGGGGGAGGTTTAGGTTGGATATTAGGAAAAACTTTTTCACTAGGAGGGTGGTGAAGCACTGGAATGCGTTACCTAGGGATGTGGTGGAGTCTCCTTCTTTGGAGGTTTTTAAGGCCCGGCTTGACAAAGCCCTGGCTGGGATGATTTAGTTGGGAATTGGTCCTGCTTTGAGCAGGGGGTTGGACTAGATGACCTCCTGAGGTCCCTTCCAACCCTGATATTCTATGATTCTATGTTTTGTGAAGAAGTATTTTCTTTTGTGTGTTTTAAACCTGGTGCCTATTAATTTCATTGGGTGATGCCTGGTTCATGGGTTATGTAACACTTCCTTATTCCCTTTCTCCACACCATTCATGATTTTATAGGCCTTTATCTTATTCCACCCCTTAGTTGTCTCTTTTCCAAGCTGAACAGCCCCAGTCTTTTAAATCTCTTCTTATATGGAAGCTCTTCCATACCCTTAATCATTTTTGTTGCCTTTCTCTGTACCCATTCCATTTCTAATACATCTGTTTTGGATTGGAGCAACCAAAACTGCATACAATATTCAAGGTGTGGGCGTACCATGGATTTATATAGTAGGATTATGATATTTACTGTCTTATTATCTATCCCTTTCCTAATGGTTCCTAACCTTCTGTTAGCTTTTTTGACTGCTACTGCACATTAAGTGGATGTTTCCAGAGAACTATACACAATGTATCCAAGATCTCTTTCTTGAGTGGTAACAGCTAATTTAGATCCAGTCATTTTGTATGTATAGTTGGGATGTTTTCCAGTGTGCATTACTTTGAATTTATCAACAATGAATTTCATCTGCCATTTTGTTGCCCAGTCACCCAGTTTTGTGAGATTCCTTTGTAATTCTTCACAGTCTGCTTTGGACTTAACTATCTTGAATAATTTTGTATCATCTGTAAACTTTGCCATCTCACTGTTTACCCATTTTTTCCAGATCATTTAAGACTATGTTGAATGGCACCGGTCCCAGTACAGATCCCTGGTGTGACACCGCTATTTACTTCTTTCCCTTCTGAATACTGACCATTTATTCCTACCCTTTCTTTCCTGTCTTTTAACCAGGTACTGATTCAAGAGAGGACTGCCCCTCTTATCCCATTACTGCTTATTTTGCTTAAGAGCCCTTGGTGAGGGACCTTGTCAAAGGCTTTCTTAAAGTCCAAGTACACTATATCCACTGTATCACCCTTGCCACATGTTTGTTGACCCCCTCCAAGAATTCTGATACATTGGTGAGACCTGATTTCCCGTTACAAAAGTCCTGTTGACTCTTCCTCAGCAAATCGTGTTCATCTATGTGTCTGATAATTCTATTCTTTACTATAGTTTCAACCAATGTGCCTGGTATTGAAAATAGGCTTACCAGCCTGTAATTGCCAGGATCACCCCTGAAGCCTTTTAAAAAAATTAGCATCACATTAGCTATCCTCCAGTCATCTGGTACAGAGGATGATTTAAGCGATAAGTTACATACCACAGTTAGTTGTTCTGCAATTTTAGATTTGAGTTCCTTCAGAACTCTTGGGTGAATACCATCTGGTTCTGGTGACTTAGTACTGTTTAATTTATCAATTTGTTCCAAAACCTCCTATATTGACGCCTGAATCCTGTACAGTTCCTCAGATTTGTCACCTAAAAAGAATGGCTCAGGTGTGGGAATTTCCCTCACATCCTCTGCAGTGAAGACAAATGCAAAGAATTTATTAGGCTTCTCCACAATGGCCTTGTCTTCCTTGAGCACTCCTTTAGCATTTTGATTGTCCAGTGGTCCCACTGATTGTTAGGCAGGCTTCCTGTTTTTAATGTACTAAAATTTTATTTTGCTGTTAATTCTTGAGTCTTTTGCTAGTTGTTCTTCCAATTCTTTTTTGGCCTGCCTAATTATACTTTTACATTTGACTTGCCAGAGTTTATGCTCTTTTTATTTTCTGCAATAAGATTTGACTTCCAATTTTTAAAGGATGCTTTTTGCATCTAACCGCCTCTTTGTCTCTGTTATTCAGCCGTGGTGGCATGTTTTTGTTCTCTTACTATTCATTTTTATTTGGAGTATACATTTAATTTGAGCTTGTATTATGGTGTTCTTTAAAAGTTTCCATACAGCTTGTAGGCATTTCACTCTTGTGACTATTCATTTTAATTTCCGTTTAACTAGTTTCCTCATTTTTGTGTATTTCACCTTTCTGAAGTTAAGTGCTACTGTGGTGGATTTCTTTGGTATTTTCCCGCCTACAAGGTTGTTCAATTTAATTATATTATAGTTGCTATTACCAAGTGGTTCAGCTACATTCACCTCCCTGGACCAGATCCTGTGCTCCACTTAGGACTAAATCAAGAATTGCCTTTGCTCTTGTGGATTCCAGGACTAGGTGCTCCAAGAAGCAATCACTAATGGTGTTTAGAAATTTTATCACTGCACCACTTCTGGAGGTAACGTGCCCATAAATCCCCCATTATTACTGAGTTATCTATTTTATAGGCTCTCTAATCTCCCTGAGCATTTCACAATCACCTTCACCATCCCAGTCAGGTGGTCAGTAGTATATTCCTAATGCTATACTTCTATTATTCAAGCATGGAATTTATACCATAGAGATTCTATGGTACAGTTTGATTCATTTAAGATTTTAACTATATTTGACTCTATGCTTTCTTTCACATATAGGCTCACTCCTCCACTAGCACAACCCACTCTGTCATTCCTATATATTTTGTACCCTGGTACCCAAATAAATTACATCAGCGCTATTATCTTTATGAACCAAACTTGTAATCTCATTAAAAAGAGATATCAAGTTACTTTGCCAGGATCTATTTTCCATAAACCCATGCTGATTGGCATTAATTTTATTATCCTCCTTTAATTCTTTATTAAACTGAGTCCTGTATCAGCCACTCCTGTATCTTGCCCGAGATCGATGTCAGGCTGACAGTTCTATAATCACCCATGTCATCTCTTTTTAAATATTGGCACAATAATAGCTTTGTTCCAGTCTTCTGGAACTTCCCCAGTGCTCCAAGACTTATTGAAAAGCAACATTAACAGTCCAGCAAGCTCCTCAGCCAGCTCTTTTAATACTCTCAGATGGAATTTATCTAAACCTGCAGATTTTAGAATGTCTAACTTTAGTAGCTCCTGCTTAATATCCTCATGAGATACTAGCAGAATGGAAGGAGTGCTATCATAGCATATGACTACATCATCTGTTTTATTCCAAAGCACAGAACAGAAAGGTCTTTTCTGCATTATTGTTGATAATTCTACAATTTCTATCTAGTAATGGACCAATACCATTGTTAGAATACTTTTTTTCCTAACACAATTAAACTCCTTATTGTCCTCGACCCTGCTGGCTATAGATTTCTCCTTGTGTCCCATTGCTTTCCTTATCGATTTTCTACAAATCCTAGCTGCTGAACTATATTAATTATTATTCACTTCTCCTTTTTTCAATTGTTATACATTTTCTTCTTCTACCTGCATCTCTCCATATGCATGAAATGTCAAGCCACATGTAATTAGAACCTAAAAGGCATGCTGCTCAAAATGGTCATAAGCAGGGAGCTAGGGCTTACTGGAAGACTGTGGGGAGTGAGGCACAGCCACATGGAGAGACTGGGGAATATAGGAAGAAGGGAGGCAATTTTTAATCTAAACCTGGAAGACATTCAGGTTTGGTTTGGTCTGGTTATTTCAGAAACAGTTCACATCACCCTGCTTTATAGACAAACAAGCTAATCAGATGCAAATGCTGTATGTTGTTTTTTTCCTTCCTCAAACAATCATGTTGCAGCATCTATTAACTGTCAGAGGTGAACACAATCACAGCTCTATAATTCCCAGACACAAACAGAACACATTTTTAGCATCCCCGGTATAGAAATGATGCTGTATTACTAAGCAGCTGATTTTCATGTGTTCCTCAAGGAATGTTCAGCACAGACTAGGCAATTCCTGTCTTTTGTTTCACCTGCAACAACCTGCCAGGATAAAGCAGCATCTCACCACATCTCAGTGACTACAGGATCCTCTGAATGGACATCAGAGGAATGACATGGCAGCAATGCATTCCTCTAAAGAGGAACAGAAAATCTCCAGCCCTACATGTCCAGCTAATCCAACCTCAGAGGCAATAATCTAGACTACTAAAAGGGGTACATCTACTGTATTTGAAAGACGTGACAAGTCTTCCAAAACTCTGAAAATTGTATTTGCAAAACCACAAGACTACTAAAGGGCTGGATACTCTTGCAGTCCTCACTTGCGCCCTCCATGTCTTTATAAAAGTGATCAAAACCATCAAAATTAAAAAGGGACCCTGAAAAATTAGAATATTGAAAAGTGCTTGATAGAATCTGATCTTAATTCTATATCTTTTTGCATAACACTGTAAGGAAATATTTTGTAATTGGTTTCTTTATTGAGACCATGTATTTGTCAGTCATAGAGTTCAAATAATGGTGTTTAACTTTCTTTGCCCATGTTAATAATCAGGGCTGGCTCCAGGCACCAGCCCAGCAAGCAGGTGCTTGGGGCAGCCAAGGGGAAGGGGCGGCACGTCGGGCTGTTCCGCGGCAATTCGGCGGCGGGTCTCTCTCAGAGGGAAGCACCTGCCGCTGAAGAAGAAAGCGGCGCGGTGGAGCTGCCGCCGGAGTGCCACCGATCACAATTGCGATCGCGGCTTTTTTTTTTCTCCCCCCGCCGCTTGGGGCGGCAAAAACCCTGGAGCTGGTCCTGTTAATGATGTCCCTTTTGGGGGTGGGGTGGGGGGAATCAAAAAGTATCAATACTGAAGAATGTGGACAGAAAGGCTGTGTTGTTTCAGTAATGATATATACATTTCCTGTGATATTACAAGGTTGTTTAAATATGCAACAATTGAAGTTACTATGACTACTTCTGTGAGTAATTGCTTGCCAATATGAGTTAAGGGGTTCACGGTCTAGCACATAAAATTCAAGTGATACATGCCATGAAGCTATTAGTTGATGTCTTTCCCTCCAAAGCTTTTGGGTTATTAATTGGTACATTTTTTAACCCAGTAGCCTGGAGGATGACATAACTGAAGTGAACCTTTGCTCCATGTGAATGAAGTTCTTATTTTAAGTCAACATAATAAAAAACAACAAAAAATAAAACTAAGGGGTTGCTCAAAGATAGACTAGGAAATCAGGCCACACAAAACTACAAAAAAGTGGGGTAATGCACAGAGTACCAGTTTCCTCCTGCTCTACCCCAAAGTGGCTGGTTGACAAGGTAAATGTATTGGAAATCAAGTGGCCAGATTCATCAGGTCTGAGAACCAGAAATGCATTGGCCAAGTTAGTGTCAGAGTGGACATATTGCCTGAGTCCTGTCTGATTTCTTTATAACTCTTGGTATTAGTGAAATAGGAGGTATGCAACAGGAGGTTTGAAATGGGAGATATTATGCCCAGGGCTTTAGGAATGCATCCAACAGTGATCCCAGGCTCTGACCTCCTCTGGGGCAGAACATAACATTTCTTGTGTGTTTTTTTCCCTAATCACAAATAGGTCTGTGGAAAGTTGACCCCACTATTTCCTCTATGATGGCCTTTTACCACTCATTCTCACTTGCAAACTACCTGCTGAGATGGTCTGCTAGAACATTCTGCAAGCCTGATAAGTGAAGTGCTACCAGAGTAATTTCATGTCGAATGCACCAGTTCTAAAGACACACAGCTTCTTGACAAAGAGGTGGGGAGATCTGCTCCCCTTTGCCTGTTGATCTAAAACAATGTTGTGGTTTTGTCTAACGTGATGAGTGGTTGATCCTCCCAGTACTAGAAGGAATACTATGCAGCCCAATGAGCATCTTTTGTTCCAGGACATTTAAGAGTAAGCTTCTGAGCAGTATAGAGTCCTTGACTCTGGAGATGGTCTAGGTGAGCTCCTAGGCCTAGACTAGAAGTATCAGTCACCAGTGTGTTGGATGGCAATGGTGGAGAGAAGGGTACCCCAGTGCATACCTTTAGAAGATCCTTCCACCAATTTAAGGATGATAGGACATATGCAGGGCCCTGGACTGTCATGTCTAGATTATGTCTGCTGAGCCAATATAGAGACTTCAAACACCTTGCCATGCATTGAAAGGGATGTCTGGGATGTAGAATTACATGAATACAGTAGGCCACGTGCCCTGCAAGTCACTGATGTTTGTGACTAGGCCTGTAGTTGGTTGACAAGGTTCATTACAGTATCAGATCTGTCCTAAGGTTGTGGTGGAGTCCGTAACGCCTTGCGTAAGTCGAATTTTGCATAAGTCGGGAATGTATACCCAACAATTATGCAAAAAAAAAAAAGCGTATGGAACTTACGGAACTTTTCCTGTGAGTGCGGATTTGCGTAAGTCAGGTTTGCGTAACCCAGGGAGCGTCCAAATGGCAGAACTCTGTACTGATAATGGAAATTGCCCAGCTGGAACCTTAGGAATTTCCTGTGGGAAGATATATGGGCTTTATGTAAAGCGATATCTCTGAGGTCAAGAGTTGCATACCAGTCCTGTGGTTCTAGGGAGGGAGGCATGCATTCCAGTCCTGAACTTGAATCTCTGGATGAAGGTGTTTAGCTGTCTCAAGTCCAGAATAGGGTACCAGTCCCCCTTTTTCTTGGGTATTACAAAGTAACAGGAATAAAGCCCCTTCCCCAGTATTCTTGAGGCACCTCTTCCACAGCTCTTGGACTTTGAAGTAACTCGACTTTTTGATGTAGCTTGATCTTGGGAGAGGGGTCCCTGAAGAGGGATGGGGAAGGTGGGTGGTGGTGGGGCAGGGTCTGGAATGTATGGAATACCCCATCTACATGATTTCTAGGACCCAATAATCCATAGTGACAAATTTCCAGGCCCCAAGAAAATAAAATCAACAGTTCTCAAATGGAAGTATGGTGGCGAGATGATGAAAGAAGGATCCTGCCAAAGGTTTATGTGGCTCCCAACAAAGGAGTCAAATTTTCTGTTTTGATGAGGATGTGGCAGTGTGAGCAGATGATGGGGAGCCAGATGGTCTCCTGCTCTAGAAGAAATGGTTATTTATCATGTGCAGTGACTGTGATTCTTCGAGATGTGTGTCCCTACAGGTGCTATACTCTCAGTGCACTAGTGCCCCCTGGGCCTTTTATCAGAGATTTCTCATAGCAGTGTCCATTCAGTCTGTGCATGCATGTTAATCAGTCTCATGTCCCAAACTGCTGTTATATAGCCAGGGCCGGCTCTGGCTTTTTGGCCGCCCCAAGCAAAAAACAAAACAAAAAAAACCTGCGGCATGGCCGGAGCACGGGTGTAGGGGGACCAGCTGGGGGGGAGGGGGAGGGAGCGGGCGGGAGAGATAGAGAAGGGGGCAGCCAGGGCTACAGCAGGGGCGCTGCCACGCGGCCCCTCCCGCTGCGCCGCCGCCTACCGCCTGCCACGAGGGCTCCGCTCCGGTCGGCGGGGAGGGAAGGAAGAGGACTGCCCTGCAGGGCGCTCTGGTTCTCCGCGCCGCCGCCCCCTACAGGGCAGCCGGAGCGGAACAAAACAAAAAAAAAGAAGAAGGGGCCATGCCGCCCTAGGATTGGGCAGAATGCCGCCTCGAACAATCTGCCGCCCCAAGCACCAGCTTGCTCAGCTGGTGCCTGGAGCCGGCCCTGTATATAGCACTGCATCAGTAAACTGCCCTCAGTTCCTTCTCTACTGCGAAGCCCCATGGCAGAGAATTCTGAAGAGGAGGGGAAAGAGGGTAGTTAGTGGAGCACCCATAGGGACACACATCTCAAAGAACCACACTTACCACACAGGGTGACTGACCACTTTTTCTTTGAGTAGTGTCCCTACAGGTGCTCCACTCTAGGTGACTACTGAGCAGAGCCATCTAAGGAGGAGAGGACTTTGGAGCTGAGTCCAGTACAGCAGAAAGTACAGCTGAGCTGAACACAGTTTCAAAGGCAGTGTTGTGAGTGATTGCATAGTGTTCGGAGAATGTAGGTATAGATGCCCAAGTAGCAGCTGTACAGATTTCAATGATCAGTATGTTTTGAGGAAGGCTGTGGAAGTGGGGATAGACCTTGTAGAATGTGTGTGTATAGTGAAGGTCAATGAAGTTATGAAACTGGTAGCAAGAGATGCAGTCTGATATCCACTTGAAAAGTCTCTGGTTAGAAATTGCTGAGCCCTTTGCTATCGAGATGAATAACTTCTTGGTCTTTCTGAAGGGCTTTTTTTCTGTCTAGACAGAATGCCAGAGTTCTCCTGACATCCAGGGTAGGCAGCAGTGCATCCTGGGGATTCAAATACGGTTTGGGATAGAAGGCAAGCAAATGGGCTGATTGAAATGAAACTCGGAAGAGATCTTAGGTAACAATTTGGGATGGGGCAGCATGACCTGTTCTTAAAAACACTGTGAAGGGGGAGGTGTCTGTTACAGCTTTCCCCCTATTCCATTTTGTTTCTTACAGCTGTCCCCTTACTCCATTTTGTTTTTGTTCTCCTCCTGTGGCCGCCCCTCCCTGGCTGTTAAGTTGTTTACCAGGGCCACTGCCCTTCTCAAAGGGAGGGCCCCTTAAGTTGTTTACCAAGAGCCATTGCCCTTCTCAAAGGGATGGCCACTTGTGCTGCGTGCTAAGTGGGACCACTGCCCTGTTCAAAGGGTTGGTCCTGTTATCACCTTGTTAAACCTGGGCTCGGTGTAGGGTAGGCAATGTCCAGAGCTGCAAGACCTAATGTGTTTTTGAGATCCTGGGCATGAGTCATAGGCCTCATGTGCTTTTGAATCCTGAGGTGGGAACTCACGCCTATGGTCCAGGACTCTGCCCAGGCACGTCTCTATGCTCACCTGCAGTTTTTCCCTGTATCTCCTCCCCTGTGACAGAAGGAGCCTATCAGGATTACTGGTGGGGAAACTGCCTGAGATTGCCTTTAAGAACAGGCATTTTTGAAACAAACATCGGAAAGGTTCCTGCATTGCTATCTGGTCTGATCAGCCAGGGGTTCTGGGGGGTCCTTTCTCCGCTCTCGTTTTATTTTTGAGCATACCCCCGTTTTTAACCCCCCCCCCACGAAGAACGAATTGCTGCCTGAGAGACCTCCTGATTATCAAGACCGTACCGAGCCCTCCTTGCTTCTTCTGATGTTGTTGCTGCTTCTGCCTTTGCTGCTGCCTTGGGGACTGGTAAGAATCCCTCTGTGAAACTTTCTATACTTTTATTACTTTAGCTGCTGGCTCTGTTTCCCCAGCACACAGACTCAAGCTAAACCTTGGTCTGTGTCTTAAAACCTCTCTTAAACTCCTTGGTCTGTATCTGTAATCTGTTTCTTGCTTTGCAGCGCCTTTGCTGCTAGAAATAAGCCTGTGCCTTCCTGGACTGTATCCTGGGCTGCCAGCTTGCAGCCACCCCCTCCCCCCCCCCCCCCCCGCTTGCAGCCACCACTAGTTAAATCCCCCTCCCCCCTTGGAGCTGTATCCTGGGCACACACCACTCTGCCCTCTGGAACTACCCCTAGTATAAGGTGCACCCATTAGGTTAGATTTTGTCTTTTAGTCTAGATAAGTTGTAATTTCATTTTGCATAGCTGTAGTTAAGTTAGGTTTAGGAAATTGCTTGCATTGTACCCTGTAAGTTAGGCTTCAAGAATTGTTGCATTGTGTTTTGTTACTTGCTAATTTGTGTAGTTTTGGTTAAGTTAAATCATAGATAAGATTTTGCTGTGTTTTGTATAATTGTCTCTCTGCTGTTTAAACTTGCAGCCTGTCTGTTCTGTGTCTCCCTGAGTTTAAATCTCCCTCCACCATGTGCTCCTCTTCCCCATCCCCCAACCTCACTTCTCTACTACTTTCTTTCTCTCTCTCTCTCTCTCTTCCTCTCTGCTGTTTAAACTTACAGCCTGTCTGCTCTCTCTCTTTCTAGCATAAAACCCCATTGGTTACCCCTTTTCTCTCTAACACACCTCACATTTTACATTTACACCACTGTGACACATTTTTACCTAAAGTTGTTGGTTATTTAACCCATTTTACCCATACTGTTAGTTGGCTATATGCTGCTGTGACACACTCTTTACATAGAAATTGTTAGCTACCTGTTACATTTATACTTCAGTGTTAATTGGTTACCAACTGTATTGTACCCCACTGTATTGTACCCCACTATTGAAACCCCCTATCCCATTTACTAGAAGAACCCCCCCATCATTGTCTATTGTAAACACCCTATACACCCCATCCCATCATATTTCATTGTTAAATTCCCACCACTTCCTTTTTCCTTTAATAAAGAAATTAATTGGCACCCCACCTGTGTGGTAATTGCTCCCCAAGATCCCATATACCTGCTGGCAGGGACATGGTGTCACGAACAGGATCTTGGGGTAACAATTACTGCCCTCCCTGTCCCTGGAAAGAGGCCAAGACCTCTGGGACAGAGGAAGATCAGACCAACCACCTACAATACCACTTGCTGCAAAGTAAACAGCAGCCTGAGGCCCTATAATGGGTCTGTACTATTGGCAAAGGCCAGAGCTCCAGGGTATATACCACCCACCTGGGGCTCACGGATGTGGGGTGCCTCTTAACCTGCCACCCCACATTCAGGGCCAGCCCTGCTGATTCCAGCCTCCGGCCAGTCTGCACTAAGGCAGGAGAGCCAGCCGCAGATTCAGATCCCACCCGCCTCTGGAGAGAGGTGGGAAGGGTCATGAAAGCCTGCGGGGGGGCCCCATCTAAGCTCGCCCCTGAACCTCGAATTTTGCAGGGGTTTGCAAAAAAAAAAACGGGTAATGGCCGAGTGCTCGGCGGCGGCCAGCCCCTATTATCCGCTAGTTTTTGACAAGGGTCTCGTCATCCCCTTTTTGCTGGACACGGGGGCACAGGTGTCCCTTGTTCCTCCTCACGTCCCTCACACTCCCACAGGACACACCATTTATGTGCAAGGCCTCAACAGCACAGAACCCCGCCCAGAAGTAAAGGTACACGCATCCATAGGCCGCACACCAGTAACATTCCGGGCCCTAGTGGGACCCATGCCACTCCTTGGGGTTCAGGAGCTACGGCGTTTTAAACTGGCCAAAGCCGTGCTCGATGCACTACCAGTCACCCTATTGGGTGCCAGTGCCCCCCACGAGCCTGAACTGCTCAACCCTACACCCTGGAAATACAGACCCATACCCACAGCCCCAGAAGGTCAACCACACATTGCCCAGCTCATTGAGACACTGTTTAAAGATAATAAGATTCGGCATGTGTCAGCGAGCAAATACTTGTCCAGTGCATGGGGAATCCCAAAACCACACAAGACCAATGAGTATAGGATGGTTATAGATTATCGCACTGCTAACAAACACATACGGTCAGTAGCATTCGCTGCCAAATGGGATATCCCCACTATAGAACGCATCCTACTGGATGACACTAACCAATGGGCCTGTACAATAGACCTAAAGGATATGTTTTATCAGATCCCCCTCTATGACCCCAAGGGACTGTTAAACTTCACTTACCAGGGAGCCCAGTATCAATGGCAAGCGTGTCCCCAAGGGTACAAAAACTCACCTGCCTGTGCCAGCGAAGCCCTAACCCGCACATTAGAGAAGGTACCATCCCTCCCCAACATTCACGTTGTCTATTACGTGGACGACATTCTTATAACTGGCACCACACCAACTGAAGTACAAAAGGTCACTGAACAGGTTCAGGCCACTTTATCCACCGATGGGTGGAACCTCAGTTTGCCTAAAAGTGTCCTCACTGCTACTTCTACCTTTCAGTTTTTAGGTTTTACTGTAGAGAAGGGACAGCTACGCCACTCAACTTACCACCCACTCACAAATTCTTTCCCCCTGGGGGTAGCTCCCCCCAGACGTGAAGTGCAGCATGTGTTAGGTGTAATTAACTATCACAGACAGTTTCTCCCTGCTGCTTTGTTACCACAACTATCTGTTTTGCAGCGATATGCCAGGAACGTTAAAACCCCTTGGACACCAGAGGCCGAGCAGGCGGTGTCTTCCCTGGCTGCCTGGTTGGGCTCTGGACCCACCTTGGCTCGATGGAATCCCACCAACCCTATTGAGATTACCCTCACTGTGTCCTCAGACCATGTGGCCGTAACTGTGTCCCAAGAGGACCTCCCTGTCCACAATCAGGCCCGGAAGCTGTCAGGACCCGAATATCGCTATGGGCCTGTGGGCATTGCCATGCTTGCTGTCCAGTGTGCTCTCCCATGGGGTAAATCTGCCACAGGCACCCTAAAGGGGCCTCATGTGGAGCTTCTCCCATACCTCACCTTCACCCCGGCCCCCCAGTTCCAGGGAGCCCCTGCTACCTGGGAGCGACTTGTTTATCAGGCCCAAGAGGTATTTGGACATTGGGCCCTCAAGTCCTCCTCCACCACAGCTCCCACTGAGCCGGGGGCTATTGCCCAATTGAGTGCCTATGCCCCTTGGATTGTATCTGATGGGGGCACATCGCCTTCTCCCCGAGCAGGAATGCTGTGTGCTACCTGTAACACCCTCAAAGTTAAACCCTTAGATTTTTCCAGCTCAGCTCAGAAGGCCGAAGCAGAAGGCGTCCTGTTGGCAGCCTCTCACATTGCGGCAGCCCACCCGAAAACACGCGTGGTCCTGGGAGTGGACTCAAGCTACTGCGTGTCCATTCTGGTGGGAGAAGGACGGCCCACCGCTCATGAAGAAACATGGGCACAGATTACTCAACTGGCAGCACAGTCCAAGCTGCCATGGTTTGTTACTCATTGTTCTTCACACAGGTCTGACAGTAACCCTCTTCATTCCAGCCTGGATCTACAACTCCGAGAATATAAGTGTAACACATCCCAGGTTAACATTATCTCTTGCAGCGATCCCTTCATCACCTGGCTCCATAAAGAGTGGGGGCACCTGCCTGCCCGTGCCCTACATCAACTGTTGACTAACCGAGGGAGACAAATGTCAACCGTGTCTAGGCAGCAGTGCACCCAAGCTGTCCAAGGGTGTCTAAGCTGCCAACGGGCACGAGTCACTAACAAGCCTGTCTATGCTCATGATGCTTATAGCCCTGAGCACTTTAGCCCAGGTAAAACCTGGCAGATGGACCTCATTGGCCCCCTCCTGGGGGCAAAACGGTATCCAAAGGGGCTTGTAATAGTTGACCTAGGGTCTTGCCAGTTAATGTGTTCTTCCCTCAGGCGATCTACTGCACCAGCTGTTTCTGTAGCTCTTCTCCAGGTAATTGCTGCCTGGGGGGCACCTGAAGAAATCCAGACCGATGGAGGGCCACCGTTCACCAGTAAAGCTATAGACCAGACGGTGTCTCAGTGGGGGGGTGCGTATTCACACCCACCTGCCATATCACCCCCAAAGCAACGGAGTCGTGGAGAGACGGATCGGAATGCTGAAGACCCAGATTCGGGCCATACTTGGCACCCCTGATTACAAGGGGTGGGACCGGGTCCTGCCTCATTTCCCTTAATGCAGCATACAACCGATGGCCAGAGATCGCTCCTAAACCACGGGAACCTTGGAAACCTGCCTACAGTATTTCTCAGCCAGTGTGGGTCTCTATTCCCAATGCCCAGGGAACCTGCACTCCACTAGCAGCCACCATCATCACACCTGGCCGGTTCCCTAACACCTATCATATTCAAATAGATGGACGGGGCAAGCCTGACCTGGTCCACCACAACTGGCTTAGTGTTCAGTCATAACAGGCCCTAGATGGGCCACTTTTTCTTTTATGTCTTCATAGGAATCAGTCGCCATGATTGCCGCCCCGCCTTGAGAAAACCCCCTGGTTGCCTGGTTGAGAGCCTACGCCCTACAGGAGGTCCTCATCGGGAACCTGTCAGATGTCCCCCCATCACACGATTGCGTTGCCTGTACAAGACCAGAGGCCTCAGAGGGAGGGCCCCCCTTCCTCTGGGAGTTCCTCCCCCTCACGAACCTTACTCCACAGCATCCAGCTTCAGCCTGCAACAACACAGACTGGGTTCATCGGCCTCTGTTCACGTGCAACACCACCAGCGACGACCGAAGACCCAACTCATTCGCCCCTGTTGCGGTAACAGGACCACGCCCGGCGGCCCCCTGCATCGTGTTCTTTGACTTCTCCAATCCCACACCATTGGGACAGTATCCCAATTGCACCCAGTGGTTCATAGGACCTCGCCCTAACCCGAACCCCAAGAAAGGAAGCTCAAGATACCGCACGGAGTTCACCAGGTTTATTAATCATCTTCCAACAAGTACAGTGTTTAACCCCACCCAATACTTATCCACAGCTCGGGCCCATGTAGAACTGAGACAGGTCAGAGCCGCCCACCTACTATGGATGGAGGTCGATACACCACCCGGCCAGGAACCCCCCCTGCGAAGCTCCATCCATGACCAGTTTCTACCCTCTTCCCCAGGACAAGTGTGGCTCTGTGGGAACAACATTGCCCGAACTACTCTACCTGCATTCCCAAAGGGGGTATGTGCCATCGGGCAACTCGTCATAAAGGGAGGAGGGCTCTTTCACCACCGTCGCCCCTTCTTCTCCTCACCACGCAAACGATGAACAGCCACCGCATGGGAGCGACTCAAGTCAGCCACCGAGATGGTCATAGGAGGGTACATACAGTTTAACCCCCTCTCCTACAGTTTAACCTTGCAGCAAATCCGTGGTCTGTCGCTTGGTCTGGAGGCCCTCACCAACATCACAGCCGAAGGACTTCGTTGAACCAGCAACGCCCTCACTATCCTAGCTAACTACGCCGAGCAGAACCGCCTTCTGATCCAGACCACCCTACAGAAAGACTTTTGTGTCGCCTTGGAGGACCTCGATCCTCGCTTTAAGGGACAATGTTGCCTGCGCCTTCAGCCTGGGTGGAACAATGTCTCAGCTGTGGCTGACCAACTATCCTCCTTCGCCGTCCAGATTCGTGAAGAGCGTAATAAGTGGGATTGGTGGCAAGCTCAGTGGTCCAGATGGGGGCTGGGGTCCTGGGCTCAGTCCGCCAAGCAGTGGCTTATTACTGTTGCTATTGTTCTTGTAACCTTCTTGTTGGGGATAGCAGTGGTCAAGCAGCTGATTCGTAAGGTTGTGTCAGCCCTGCCTTTGCAGGTGAGGTATTCCTCCATCCCCTTGGACAGCAGCAAGTCACCACCTCCATACTACGAAGACGACGACTTATAAAACCCTTTTTTCTTCCATTTTTTTTTTTTGGTCTTTGCATGGGACATCCCCCTCACAGCCCGTTCAGGTCAGCCAGGGGGGCATGTCTGTTACAGCTTTCCCCCTATTCCATTTTGTTTCTTACAGCTGTCCCCTTACTCCATTTTGTTTTTGTTCTCCTCCTGTGGCCGCCCCTCCCTGGCTGTTAAGTTGTTTACCAGGGCCACTGCCCTTCTCAAAGGGAGGGCCCCTTAAGTTGTTTACCAAGAGCCATTGCCCTTCTCAAAGGGAGGGCCACTTGTGCTGCGTGCTAAGTGGGACCACTTCCCTGTTCAAAGGGTTGGTCCTGTTATCACCTTGTTAAACCTGGGCTCGGTGTAGGGTAGGCAATGTCCAGAGCTGCAAGACCTAATGTGTTTTTGAGATCCTGGGCATGAGTCATAGGCCTCATGTGCTTTTGAATCCTGAGGTGGGAACTCACGCCTATGGTCCAGGACTCTGCCCAGGCACGTCTCTATGCTCACCTGCAGTTTCTCCCTGTATCTCCTCCCCTGTGACAGAAGGCGCCTATCAGGATTACTGGTGGGGAAACTGCCTGAGATTGCCTTTAAGAACAGGCATTTTTGAAACAAACATCGGAAAGGTTCCTGCATTGCTACCTGGTCTGATCAGCCAGGGGTTCTGGGGGGTCCTTTCTCCGCTCTCGTTTTATTTTTGAGCGTACCCCCGTTTTTAACCCCCCCTCCCCCCACGAAGAACGAATTGCTGCCTGAGAGACCTCCTGATTATCAAGACCGTACCGAGCCCTCCTTGCTTCTTCTGATGTTGTTGCTGCTTCTGCCTTTGCTGCTGCCTTGGGGACTGGTAAGAATCCCTCTGTGAAACTTTCTATACTTTTATTACTTTAGCTGCTGGCTCTGTTTCCCCAGCACACAGACTCAAGCTAAACCTTGGTCTGTGTCTTAAAACCTCTCTTAAACTCCTTGGTCTGTATCTGTAATCTGTTTCTTGCTTTGCAGCGCCTTTGCTGCTAGAAATAGGCCTGTGCCTTCCTGTACTGTATCCTGGGCTGCCAGCTTGCAGCCACCCCCTCTCCCCCCCCGCTTGCAGCCACCACTAGTTAAATCCCCCTCCCCCCTTGGAGCTGTATCCTGGGCACACACCACTCTGCCCTCTGGAACTACCTCTAGTATAAGGTGCACCCATTAGGTTAGATTTTGTCTTTTAGTCTAGATAAGTTGTAATTTCATTTTGCATAGCTGTAGTTAACTTAGGTTTAGGAAATTGCTTGCATTGTACCCTGTAAGTTAGGCTTCAAGAATTGTTGCATTGTGTTTTGTTACTTGCTAATTTGTGTAGTTTTGGTTAAGTTAAATCATAGATAAGATTTTGCTGTGTTTTGTATAATTGTCTCTCTGCTGTTTAAACTTGCAGCCTGTCTGTTCTGTGTCTCCCTGAGTTTAAATCTCCCTCCACCATGTGCTCCTCTTCCCCATCCCCCAACCTCACTTCTCTACCACTTTCTTTCTCTCTCTCTCTCTCTCTCTTCCTCTCTGCTGTTTACACTTACAGCCTGTCTGCTCTCTCTCTTTCTAGCATAAAACCCCATTGGTTACCCCTTTTCTCTCTAACACACCTCACATTTTACATTTACACCACTGTGACACATTTTTACCTAAAGTTGTTGGTTATTTAACCCATTTTACCCATACTGTTAGTTGGTTATATGCTGCTGTGACACACTCTTTACATAGAAATTGTTAGCTACCTGTTACATTTATACTTCAGTGTTAATTGGTTACCAACTGTATTGTACCCCACTGTATTGTACCCCACTATTGAAACCCCCTATCCCATTTACTAGAAGAACCCCCCCATCATTGTCTATTGTAAACACCCTATACACCCCATCCCATCATATTTCATTGTTAAATTCCCACCACTTCCTTTTTCCTTTAATAAAGAAATTAATTGGCACCCCACCTGTGTGGTAATTGCTCCCCAAGATCCCATATACCTGCTGGCAGGGACAGGAGGTATGCCATCAGTGGCCCTATTTCAGCAACCCTCATCATGCCAACGTGACAGCTATCAGGAATGCCCTATTCAAACAGAGCAGTGAGCTGGTAGCCAGAGGTTCAAAGGGAGGTCTTGTGAGGTATTTCACGGGCCAGAGTGAGGTCCCATATTGGGGTAGAGCATTGGACCGGCAGATAGAGGTTTCCCAGCCCTGAGAGGAATCTCACTGTGGTTGGGTGGGTAAAGACAGAATAGCCCTCTATTGGGGGTAAAAAGCCATGATGGCTGCTAGGTGGAGTCTTATGGAGCTTATGAATAGACCTGAGGTTTTCAGAGCTAGGGTGTAGTCTAGCAATGCAGTCATTGGTGACTGCTGTCTGTGGTCACACCAACTGGTAAACTGTGTCCATTTTTTAGCCGTGTTTTAGCCGTGCCCTGGGTACCTGAGGAACTGGGATCCTCATCGGTATCTGACTGGAGAGGTGTCAGGGTAACTGAGGGAACTGATGACCTTCACTTTTTAGAGGTAGAATCTTTACCTGGTGAACCCATGGCATATTCTTTGGAGGACTTGTGAGAGGAGTCCTGAATCTTCCACTGGGGTGCCCTGGAACTGTGGGGCTCCAAAGCATCTGACTTGCTTGGGGACTGATATATAGTGAGATCCCTTGGCCTGAATCGGAGGCCAGATGCAGAAAGCTCTCCATCATAAGGAGGCAAAACTTTATTTCTCTGTTTTTCTTGGCTCTTGATTTTAACGCCTGACAAAAATTGCCCTTTTGAGCAACATGAGACTCCCCAAGGCAATGGATACAAGCAGATATGTCTGTGACTGACCGGGATCACCTCCCAACACAACAAACAGCACTTGAAGCCAGGAGAACTGGGCATCACCTCCCAGATTCAAAAAATCTATCTAAATACTATGTAAAAGTAATAATTTTTTTGCTACATAACAATGGCCTGGGGCACGAGACTGACTAACATGCATGAGTGGGCCAAACAGACACTGCTATGAGAAATCTCTGATCAAAGGCGCATGGAGTGCTAGTGCACATAGAGTGGAGCGCCCGTAGGGACACTATTCGAAGAAGAACCTCTGCCTTTTCTTAGGAGGTTCAGAATCAAATGGTCTTTCTGCATAATATGTTTTTCTCAAACAGGGTTGTTGCTTGATTTGCATCCTTCTTGATGAAAGTGTATAAACACCTAAAGATCTCAGTGTCCTACAAGAATATTTTAATGAATTATACTACTTAGCTTGCATATTGCTCTTTTCATCAATGGATCTCAAAATGCTTTACAAATCAGGCAAGTATCATTATCCCCATTTTATAGATCAGGAAACTGAAGCACAGAGAGATGAAGTGATCTCCCCAAGGTCACCCAGAAGACCAGTAAAAGAGCCAAGAATAGAAGACAGGTCTCAAGAGTCCCAGCCCAATGCTCTATGCACTTCAAAGAATGCCTCATCCATCTTTACGTTAAAAAGCTTACATCTCTCTAATGGGAGATCTTCTGTCACTGGTTGCACTTCTTTAGGTATGCTGATGACTGAAGTCAAGAGGACTCCCTCACGACAATAGAGGTGACCATGGATCTTGCTACCACATCAAGCCTTGAGAGCAGCCTGAAGAGAAGTGTATGCCAGGAGATGACTTTCTGAGACAAGAGACTTAAATTCTTCCATGTTGTCTTATGGAATTTTGACCATGAATTTAGAAATACTGTCCCAATTTAAGTAATCATGTTTTCCCAATAAAGCCTGATTGTTGGCAATTTTCATCTGCAGATTGAAAAATAATTTTTAGTCCAAATAAATCAAATCTTTTAGACTTTTTGTCTTGGGGAATGGATTTTGGGAGTCCCTATTGTTTGATCCTTTTATGGATGGCTGACACTACTGATCCAGGCACAGGATACATACAGAAATGCTCAAAATCTGATAAGACGACTTTATATCAGTGATCAGCCCATTTGTATGCCAGCACCAGGGATGCAGATGTCTGCCAGAAGAGTTTGGCTGGCCCCACTAGGTCCTTGTTTATTGGCATTGCAAAACATCCAGGGAGAGATGAAAGCAAAATTCCCAGGAGCTTATGGGATTTCTCTTAGACAACTTCCACTGGAAATTCAAGGCGATCTGCCATCCAGTGTCATAATTTTAGAAAGGTTTTGTAATTATCAGGCTGTGTACTAAATGAGGGTGATGAAGAGGAAATGGATGCTGGTATTATCTGATCATTAGCCTGCAAATCCTCTTCCTAAAGCCCTGTTCTTGCTGGTGTTCGAGCAGGTGGAATTGCTGCCTGATCTCCCTGCAGAACTCCCCACTGTCTGGGTGTAGAGGAAGACCTACTCTGGGATGGGGCTGCAGAAGATGGCTTGCTGACTGGCCACATGGTGCCACGATGTCTAATAGAGCCAAACTGATGGTAGGGTTGTGGAGCAGGAGGCCACGGGGGGTATTATGGGAAGGTGTCCCTTTCAGAACCCATATTTCTAGGGTAACAATAGTGTGCCCTAGAGTCCTCAGAGACATGAGGAGCAAATACCCAGGACCTGAGGGAGTGTGTTGGTGATGCCTCCCTACTGTGCTCCAAGACTGAAGGGGAGAGAGTATTCCTTTTCCAGAGATGGAGTAATCTTAACTGAAATCTCAAGTAAACTCTCAATGTATGCCTTAGCTGGTACCATCAAGGTATGTGTAGTCACCATCGGTAAGAAGAAAGAGAGGGATGGTTGGAGTAGCTCCGCCCTTTACATCCTTGGGTGGGAGGCACAAGGACACCTAGGATGCAGACTCAGCTTGCAATGGACTGCCACAAACATGAGGTGGGCGATCATAACTAGTGATCAAAGCAGGAGTCAGATCCCAGGAGGTCAGAGTTCAGCATAGGCCAGAGGGCAAATCGAGAGTCAGGCATCAGGAGACAGGCAGGACAAGAAGCTGGAGTCTAGGATCTCTCACAAATAGGGTCTGGAACAGAGACAGGAAGGCAGTCTATGTTGTTGCTCAGATAGCTCCCCTTCATGTCTTCCTGCTTTATATACTGGTATCGGCCAACCAGGGAGCCATCTCAGGCCACCACTCCAGTCCTGCTGGGTGGTACTTCCTACCTAGCCCAGCCTCACTTGTTCCTTCTGTGGGAGACTAGCCTAAGTCTCTTGTAGTGATGCAGAGACATCACAGGGCATGAACGCCCATGATCCCAGGTTCCAACCCTGCAGGGTTCTAACATGGACAATGCTGACCAAAAAGAACCTGAACTTGAGCACATGGGGTGAATGTAGACCAACAATGGAATAGATATGTCCCAGCCTTGCCCTCTGCACTAGGGCTTGGGAAGGAGGTCCTCCGGAGGCACCTATATGGTCTTCTTCCACAGTGCCTGCAGTGGGGAAATTTCTCCCTCAGACTGACATAGAGTTTTCGGGGCCTGCACCAGGACCAGCTGCCTCTGAGTGTGGCCTAGGGTGGCTCAGTGGTGCCTTACTCAGTTTCCTCTATCAGATAACCCAAGGAACCAGTGCAATCCTCTAGTCCACTAATGTGGTTTATTAGCAGAACATAGTTCAAAACAGTCCATAATAAAAATCCCAAACACATAATCCATTTATCACTGTCATGCAATTGGACATTACGTCCAAAGACATCCCTTCCCTTAGTGCCCTACAGACCACCCACAGGTGCATTCAACCATGCCCAGACTCTGATGGTCCTTTTTTATCCCTCTGCCACAACTGTCACCATGGTCCTTCCAACTGGAGTGCAATCCTACTCTTTCCAGTGGAAACCCTCACAACCTCTCTACTGGGAAATTATCTTTGCCACAGGAGTATCCCTCACTCCCCCATACCCTCTCACAGTTCCCCAGGTCCAGGTCTCTGGCTCTGGATATATCAGGGGGTGATCTCCTCCACCACGCACCTCCTTTAGCTCTCTTCAGTCTTTGGCTCTGCTGCTCTATCGCCTTCAGCCCTCCAGCCCTGGCATTCTGGGTTAGGGACAACAGCCAAGAAATGCCTCTTGCAGCTCTCCTGCCTTCAGTCTTCTCCCAGGAATCACATACAGTCTCCTGCTTCTGACAGCTCTAACCTGCCCCTTCCCCAGCAGCCCACACTCACCAGATCTCTCTCTTTACGACCCAGGTGCCCTCATAATGGGAATGAGCTGATGAGACACAGGTTCACTGGACCTGCTTCCTTTTAAAGGAACACTGCCACACTGTGATAGGGCCCATTTATTTTGCTCTGGCCCATTTACTCAGGATAAAGGGTCTGCAGGAAGCATGCAGTTTTACCCTTGGAGTAGCAGCTCAGTATGTACTTTTCATACATGAATTTCTCATCTACTTTCATATTTTAACAAATAACACAAGGGTTCTAGAAACAATAGAAAAACTGTGTGCAATGTTTCATTTCTAAAAAAGTGTCATGTATTGGATGAAATTTACCAAAAAATCACCTGAAACCACCCAATATATTATTTGCTTTTATATTAAAAAATACAATCCCTGAGCAGATTTATCTATTAGAATAAATACTGCATGTGGGCTGACACAATACATATCCCATAGAGAGCTTGAATTCTGTCTGACCCCTGCAGTGCTAAGAACTCTGCAGTGTGTGTAACTGATTGGGAGAGAATCAATTCATACAGATTTGTACAATGAATTACAGTCCTGAGTTTGGCAAACCTCAAAAGGTTCAGCGATGCATCTAAAAGTGAAGATACATACTTAGGGTGACCAGACAGCAAATGTGAAAAATCGGGATGGGGGTGGGGTGTAATAGGAGCCAATATAAGAAAAAGACCCCAAAATCGGGACCGTCCCTATAAAATCAGGACATCTGGTCACCCTATACATACTCCAGAGCATGAAGTAAATGAAAAGGGGAGGGCGGTAATCACATGAATAGAGTTAGTTATTCCATTTTTTAAAAAATAAAATAAAACTTATTTGAAGTTTTCCAGTTTGAAAAATCTTAATTTCTCTCCCTTCTCCACCTTTTCCTTCCGTTCTCTCCTTTTTATTTTTTACTTTTTTCCAATTTCCCATTGCAACAAAGGAAAAATAACACGGTGGAGAGAGGAGGGAATAAAATTAAAATGTCTTTTTTTTCCAAAAGTTTTGGAAAAAAATATATATTTTTTTAAAACAAAACATACCATTCTCCAAACTGATCGACTCTCAAATCTGCAAAGCCAGACTAGAAATCTTAGGAAGGGTAGGCTTTTATAGTATTTTGGTACATCTGCTAAATTTTGTTCCCAAACAGAACAACATACAAAAATGAAAAATTGTTTTTTAGCAAAATTATTCAATGTTCCTCAAACCTCAATAAAAGTTCCCTGTGACTTGACTCATATTTGAAATGAATGCTCTAATTAGTTTCTAATCAAAATTGGTTTGCCAATCTGATATAAACCTATTAAAAGAAAAGGTCACTATCATGTTCTGTAACTGTTGTTCTTTGATATGTGTTGCACATGTTCATTCCACTTCAGGTGTGTGTGCTCCCAAACCACCAGAATCAGAGATCTTTCCCTTAGTGGTAACCATTAGGAAGGCACATGTGCTCTCCGCTGCCTCACACTGCTGCACAATAGTATAAAGTGCAGAGCCATCCAAATCCCCCTCAGTTCCTTCTTACCAGGCAGACTCCAATATAGAGGTGAAGTAGGGTGGGTTGTGGAATGGAATGTGCATCACATCTCAAAGAACAGGTTAGTAACTATTTTTTCTTTAAGTGATTGCACATGTCCCTTCAGGTGACTCAGAAGCAATTCAATCCCGAGATAGAATTCAGAGTCTACCTGAACAGCAACTGAAGGATTACTCATGTGAACTTGGCATCATCCCTGGAAAGCTAAAATATGGCATCATGAACTGAAAAGTTGTGTACCGGGTATGAGCAAGTTGCTGCCCTACACAAGTCTGTTACAGGCACTTGGGCTAGAAAAGCTGCAGAAACTGCTTGATATCTTACTAAGTGTGCTATCACCCTGCTGGGTGAGGTTATGTTGGCAATGTCATAGCACATTGGTATGCAGGAGGAAATCCATGATGAGATCCTTTTAGTCAAGACTGGAAGGTCCTTCATCCTGTCTGCAACTCATAGACTTTAAGGTCAGAAGGGACCATTATGATCTTCTAGTCTGACCTCCTGCACAACGCAGGCCACAGAATCTCACCCACCCACGCCTGTAACAAACCCCTGACCTATGTCTGAGCTATTGAAGTCCTCAATTTGTGGTTTAAAGACCTCAGGGTGCAGAGAATCCTCTAGCAAGTGATCCGTGCCCCATGCTGAAGAGGAAGGCGAAAAACCCCCAGGGCCTCTGCCAATCTGCCCTGGAGGAAAATTCCTTCCTGACCCCAAATATGGCGATCAGCTAAACCCTGAGCATGTGGGCAAGACTCACCAGCCAGACACCCAGGAAAGAATTCTCTGTAGTAACTCAGATCCCACCCTATCTAGTGTCCCATCACAGGCTATTGGGCATATTTACCGCTAATAGTCAAAGATCAATTAATTGCCAAAATTAGGCTATCCCATCATACCATCCCCTACATAAACTTATCAAGCTTAGTCTTGAAGCCAGATATGTCTTTTGCCTCCACTGCTCCCCTTGGAAGGCTATTCCAGAACTTCACTCCTCTGATGGTTAGAAACCTTCATCTAATTCCAAGTCTAAACTTCCTGATGGCCAGTTTATATCCATTTGTTCTTGTGTCCACATTGGTACTGAGCTTAAATAATTCCTCTCCCTCCCTGGTATTTATCCCTCTGATATATTTATAGAGAGCAATCACATCTCCCCTCAGCCTTCTCTTGGTAAGACTAAACAAGCCAAGCTCTTTGAGTCTCCTTTCATAAGACAGGTTTTCCATTCCTCGGATCATCCTAGTAGCCCTTCTCTGTACTTGTTCCAGTTTGAATTCATCCTTCTTAAAAATGAGAGACCAGAACTGCACACAATATTCCAGATGAGGTCTCACCAGTGCCTTGTATAATGGTACTAACACCTCCTTATCTCTACTGGAAATACCTCACCTGATGCATCCCAAGACCGCACTAGCTTTTTTCACAGCCATATCACATTGGCGGCTCATAGTCATCCTGTGATCAACCAATACTCTGAGGTCCTTCTCCTCCTCTGTTACTTCCAAGTGATGCGTCCCCAGTTTATAACAAAAATTCTTGTTATTAATCCCTAAATGCATGACCTTGCACTTTTCACTATTGAATTTCATCCTATTACTATTACTCCAGTTTACAACGTCGTCCAGATTTTCCTGTAGGATATCCCAGTCCCTCTCTGTATTGGCAATACCTCCCGGCTTCGTGTCATCTGCAAACTTTATTAGCACATTCCCACTTTTTGTGCCAAGGTCAGTAATAAAAAGATTAAATAAGATTGGTCCCAAAACCGATCCATGAGGAACTCCACTAGTAACCTCCTTCCAGCCTGACAGTTCACCTTTCAGTATGACCCCTTGTAGTCTCCCCTTTAACCAGTTCCTTATCCTCTTTTAAATTTTCATATTGATCCCCATCTTTTCCAATTTAGCTAATAATTCCCCTTGTGGAACCGTCTCAAATGCCTTACTGAAATTGAGGTAAATTAGATCCACTGCATTTCCTTTGTCTAAAAAATCTGTTACCTTCTCAAAGAAGGAGATCAGGTTGATTTGGCACGATCTACCTTTTGTAAAACCATGTTGTATTTTGTCCCAATTACCATTGACCTCAATGTCCTTAACTACTTTCTCCTTCAAAATTTTTTCCAAGACCTTGCATACTACAGATGTCAAACTAACAGGCCTGTAGTTACCCGGATCACTTCCCCCCCCCCCCCCTTTCTTAAAAATAGGAACTATGTTAGCAATTGTCCAGTCATACGGTACAACCCTTGAGTTTACAGATTCATTAAAAATTCTTGCTAATGGGCTTGCAATTTCATGTGCCAGTTCCTTTAATATTCTTGGATGAAGATTATCTGGGCCTCCTGATTTAGTTCCTGATTAAGCTGTTCGAGTTTGGCTATTTACCTCCATATCCTCATTCCCATTTGTCATCCTACCATTATCCCTAAGCTCCTCATGATCCTCATTAAAGACTGAGGCAAAGTATTTGTTTCGATATTGGGCCATGCCTAGATTATCCTTAACCTCCACTCCATCCTCAGTGTTTAGCGGTCCCACTTCTTCATTCTTTGTTTTCTTCTTATTTATATGGCTATAGAACCTTTTACTATTGGTTTTAATTCCCTTTGCAAGGCCTTTCTCACTTTATCCCTACATGTTCTGACCTCAATAAGGTAGCTTTCCTTGCTGATCCCTCCCATCTTCCACTCCTTGTAGGCTTTCTGCTTTTTCTTAATCACCTCTCTGAGATGCTTGCTCATCCAGCTTGGTCTACAACTCCTGCCTATGAGTTTTTTCCCCTTTCTTGGGATGCAGGCTTCTGATAGTTTCTGCAACCTTGACTTGAAGTAAATCCAGGCCTCCTCCACCTTTAGATCCACAAGTTCTTCAGTCCAATCCACTTCCCTAACTAATTTCCTTAATTTTTTGAAGTTAGCCCTTTTGAAATAAAAACCCCTAGTCACAGATCTATTTTTGTTTATCCTTCCATTTAGTTTGAACTGAATTAGCTGCTACAAACACTTGAGATGATGATCTAAAGAATCTTGTTCTGACCAAGTTAAAGATTAATGCCCTTCTGACATCCAAGGTATAGAGTCTCCTTTCATCCTAATGAGAATGGGGCTTAGGAAAGAAAGTCAGTAAGTATATTGCTTGATTGAGGTGGAATTCAGACACTGCTTTAATCACAAACTTTGGATACAGATATAAGTAAATTTTGTCCTTATAAAAGTCAGCATGAGGAGGGACAGCTACCAATGCTCGTAATACCCCTACTCTTCTTGCAGCGGGAATAGCTACCAAAAAAGCTACTTTCATACACAGATGAAGCAAAGGGCAGACAGCCAGTGGTTCAAAGGGTGGACCCATCAACTTTCATGACACCATATTCAAGACCCAGGGAGGGATAGGATCCACCATCTGGGGATGTAACCTGTCTAGTAATTGATTTCAGATTTAAGTATACTGAGCAACCAGTGATTGGAGGGTGGGAAGAAGAGATAGCTGCAGATAAACACAGATGGAACTAATTGTTGCATGTTGTTTCAGGTGAAACAAGTAATCCAAAACATATTGGATAGAGGCCCCAACTTGCATACCTTTCTGCTGTGACCATAAGGAGAAATGTTTCCATTTCAATTGCTAAGCGTATCTAGTAGAAGGCTTTCTGTTATTCAGTAGGGTATTTTTTACATTCCCCAAATACTCCACTTCTTGAGGCATTAACCATGGGCCATCCAGGCATTAACCAAGATGAAGAGCACATGGGTTGGTATGCAGGAGTCAAATGTGGTCCTGGGAGATCAGGTTGGGTTCTGGAAATAGTGTCAAAAGTGCCCTTGTGAAGAAGCTTTGCAGCCTTGAGAACCAATGTTGGTAAGGCCAAGCTGGGCCTAGGAGGATTATGTGGGCCTGATCCTGCTTGAGCTTGGTCAACACTGTGGCACTAAGCAGAATAGAAAGATAAGCATACATCAGATTGTCTCTCCAAAACAGCAGGAAAGCATCCATCATAGACCCCTGATTGTGACCTTGAACAAAAGAGCTGGCAGCCTCGTGAGCGTGGTCCCTGGAGATGAATGGTGAAGGGGGGTAGTAGGGACTGAAATAAACTCAAGGGTGTATCCCAGTTTCATAGTACTTAGAACCCATTGGTCTGTGGTAATATGGGTCCACGTACAGAGGAAGTGCAATAATCTGTTGGAAAAGGGGTAGGAGAAATTTGCACTGGTAATCTGCCCTCAAGAAAGCTGTCATACAGATTGCTTGGCCTTTCTGGGCTGTCTAGAAGGACCTGGTAAAGATGACGAGTGAGGAGGTGGGGATCTCCTCCTGTAGTTTTTTCCCCTTGCTTCTGGAGTCATCAGCTTGGCTCTGTGGGAAAAGTGGGCATCACTGGTATGACTGAGGATGAAACTGTTTCTTTTTGGGAAATAGAGTGTGAATCCCCAATGATTTCAACGTAGCCCTGGAGCCTTTGAGACTGTGGAGCTGCTGAGAGAATAAGGTTGAACCCTGAAAGAGAAGATCCCATCTTGTCTTCTAGACTTCCTGTAGAAGATCTGAGGATTGAAGCCACGAGCACCTGTGAATTGTTATTGCAGATACCATAGCTCTGGCTGCTGAATTTGCCCCCATCTAATGCAGCTTGGAGAGAGGCCCTAGCTTGCCTATGAGCTTGTCTTCATCCAAAATAGCCTGGAACTCCTGCCTGGCATCCTCTGGTAACTTGTCCACAAACTTGAGAACATTGTCCCAGAGGGAGAAATCATATCTGGCCATATGGCTTGCTGGTTAGAGATCTGACACTGCAGGCCAGCAGTGGAATAAATCTTTCTACCAAAAAAATCGAGTCTTTTTGCTTCTTTATCCTTTGGGGTAGAAGATGGCTGTCCCTGATGCGCTCTTTCATTCACTGCTGAGACAATCAAGGAACTCAGTGAGGGATGTGTATAGAAATGCTCATAGCTCTGAAAAAGGACATGATACTTGCATATGGTTCTCTTGACTGTGGGCAGCAGAGATGATGGTGTTTGCCACAGTAATCTTGTGGGCTTTGGTATGGCTTCATGTATAGGTAGAGCCACATGGGAAGTCATGCTGACCCCAGTATGTCCATCAGTCTATGGCGACTATCTTGCACTATCTCTACCTGGATGTTGCGAAAGGAAGCAACCCTCTTGAGGAGCTCTTGCTAGGCTCTATAGTCATTCTGAAGGGGGGAGGACACACTGTCTCATTAGGTGATGAGATGGAGTGTAAAGGAATTTGAGCTCGAATCTCCTGTACCTCCCCAGATGGAGGTTGTGGTATGCAAGGTTTTTCCTGCTTGGTACTGGCATCTGGACTCCTCATATGAATTATCCTGTCATCTGCTCAGGGATCAGGAGGAGGAGGAACTGGAGAGGATCAGATGGTGTTGGAAAAATGCCACACGTTCCAATATGATCACGAGTAGGGTATCAGACCCCAACCTTGACCAGCCCAAAGATCCATGTCCCTGGACCACTGTGACACCTCTGTCAGGTACCAAGAGTGGAATCCTCTCAATGTAGATAAATGATGCCTTCTATCCTGAGTGCATGTAGTTTAAGAGCCTACATCAGACTCCAAAGAGGAACCCGACCAAGGAGGCACAGTACCATGCAGTCCTGAAGGCCAGTAGTGTAACTCCAGAGACATCAGTACTGGGAACAGCATACTGGGCTTGCCTCTAAACAGCACCAGGCAAGGTGGCACTAGACAGTCTGAAGTCAGCCAGGGTACCAAGGGTTGGACCTTACTGTCAGGTAAGTCCAACAAAATCTGAAGATCAATCATTACCAGATGATTTGTTTCTTGTATTGCTGGAGAATCTGGTACTGAGAGGGGTAGCAGACCGCACTCTGTGACATATGCCTCTGGTATTGTCGGTACTGTGGCTTTGTCTGCATTAGCACTTTTGTCAGCAAAACTTTTGTCAGTCAGCGGTGTGAAAAGAACACCCCCTAACTGACATAAGTTTAACTGACAAAAGCGCCGGTGTGGACAGCGCTATGTTGGCAGGAGAGTGTCTCCCATCGACATAGCTTCTACCGCTCATTGGGGGTGGTTTAATTATACCAGTGGGAGATCTCTCTCCCACTGGGACAGAGTGGCTACACAGGAGACCTTACAACAGAGCAGTTGCAGCAGTACAGCTGTGCTGCTGTAAGGTCCATAGTGTAGACATAGTCTGAGAGGTTTCCCAGAGGCTGTTGCTGGTGAGTCAAAAGGATCGGTACCATAGTCAGAGTCAGTCTCAATGGCACTGGCGCAGAAGTCAATGACCCTAGATGAGATGAAATTGGTACCAAGGAGCACTTTTTCTTCAAGGACATTCTACCCTGCCATCCAGCTTGCTTTCTAGTAGAAGGAAGGAGACCATAATCTTGTGGAGGAGCTAGGGTCCTTTGAGGCATGCTATTTATGACTCTTCTTGGACACCATAGAAGGAGAATGGTGCTGAGACTCCACCATATCCAGAGGAACACTTTCTGATGGAAGTAAAAGTGTTTTAGTGCCCATTCTCAGCAGGAAGGTTCAGATGGAGGACACAAATCAGCCTCCATGAGAAGGCAGTGCAAACTTCCCTATCCTTTCTGCTCTGGGGCTTGAAGTCCCAGCAGATCTGACAAAAGTCCCTGATATGATCCTCCTCAAGGCACTTTAGAGGGGTCACTCATCAGCATAGACCTCTTGCAGCTGGTGCAAGGCTTAAAGGCCAGAGACCAGAACATGCCCTGGTACCAGTAATTGTTACCAAGAAATACATAGGTACCAACACACTATTAAAACTAACAAGTGAAATGTATTCTAAAGCTCTAAATAACTATAGACAAGCACACTAACTATATACAAGAGAACAAATTCCCTGAAAGGAAGAACACTTGCAAAGCAAGGCAACATGCTCCAACTACCAAACATAGGCGGTAAGAAGGAACTGATGGGGCTCCAGGGTGGCTTCATCCTTTATCCCATTGCACAGCGGTGTGAGGCAGCAGAGGGCATGTGCATGCTGCCCCAACTGCTAAATGAAAAATCTCTGACTGTAGTGCACTCACACCTGAGGTGGAACAGATACGTGCAATCACTCAAAGAACTGGTATTACAGAATGAAAAGGGTTGCACAGGGTCCAGTATACTGTACCTCAAATATTCAAGTTTTTTTCCAAAAGCTTTTAAAAAAAACACTTTGAGGAGACTTTTAGGGGGTGAAATTACAAGAAAACC
Source organism: Emys orbicularis (assembly GCF_028017835.1). Lineage (NCBI taxonomy): Eukaryota > Metazoa > Chordata > Testudines > Emydidae > Emys > Emys orbicularis. Next base: position 38,150,592 of record NC_088691.1, on the reverse strand, counting down.
ATTTTTCCTTATTATTTTAGGAAGAAAATACCATGGGACTCTCGTGGTATTTTGAAATTGCCCTGAAACATTTTTGTTTGGCGGGGGGGGGGGAGGGGGGAGCGGAGTGGAGGGAAGAGGAGGATCCTCAGCTATTCAGTTTCATTCAGGTTTATCCCAAACCAGCTGTTCTTTGACCATATTTCGATTCCTAGAGAATTCAACTTCAGAATTCTTATAGTGTAGCTGATGTATCGGTGTGAAATAAGCAAGCTTAATGCATCTTCCTGTACTGGCTGCTTTTATGCTTCAAGGAGATTATGTGGAAGTTTGAGTACAGGCTTAAAAGAGCTTCACAGAGCTTGTGGAAGGTCTGAGCCAAATTAGAAGTTTGCTATGCACACAAATGTTTATAGCAAAGCATTATCATACCAAATGTATCTGCCTTTAAAAGAACAAAACCTTAGGCTCTGTCCCAGCATTGATTCACAGGAGCAGTTAGAAACCAAATGGTTTTTTGTCCATATGAACAATCCAACAATGTTACTGTAACAACAAAAAGTTTTGAGTGTTTTGATGGCAGGATGCCATACTTCAAAACTGGGGTGTCCTGAAGGCCCTATTAATTGATAATTGATTTTTCAAAGGTATGAACTGCTGTGAAAGTCCTTCAATCCACTATTTCCCAGCAACCAATCTAGTCAGAGAGCCACTAGGCACAGAGCTTCCTGTACTGAACATTAGAGACAGTTGCAGAGTCAGATCATCTGCACCAGTACAGACAGCCTTGACCTTCAATGATAATAGGACTGGAAGGAAAACTGTGCTCTAACTTAGAATAACAATTTCATTCTTCGACATTCTCATGGTGTTGAACAGAACAGAGAAACAACAATTTCAACACATGTACACTACATTTACCATCACTATAACATAACTAACTGCTCAACCAAAGTTCCACCAAGGCAAGAACTGATGCCTCTTTGTTAACTTTCCTATGATGTAGTTCTTCACTTTTTTTTAAAAAAAGCATAGTTAACATTTAATATTTTCTTTAAAGTTTAAATAAACTTTCTGGAAAAAACAGAAGTCAAACCTACTTCACTAATTGTAATGATAAGACTCCAGCTCTATTTAATAGTTTGGTGAATTAAACAGCTCATCTTTCCATGTTTATCATATAAAACATGCAACTAGTATACTCATTAGATTTCCAACTACCAGATTATAACACAGAGAACAACCATGCATTTGGCCAGGTAAGGGGGGACAACCCCAAACACACACACACACACACACACACACACACACACACACACACACACACACACACACACACCAGGTTTTTTTTATTTCTGTCTTTGTTTCTAGGATATATTTTATTTTTAAAAACACACACACCTTCTTCATCTCTCTCTCTTTAATGTACACATTAAGCCACATATTCATTGTTGAACTTTTGTCAATACTTCCTGCTGTGTCCACGTTTGAAATACTGCATGGTGTGGATATCCCAATATCATCCATACATGTGGGATTATTTTACACCTCTCTAATGAGAATGAAAGAGAATCATCCATTAAACCATGATTCAGTAGAGCACTTAAGCATGTGATTAATCTTGAGCATGTGCTCAAGTGCTTTGCTGAATCAGGACCTTCAGCAGGAATTAATTTAGCAGCACTGCTGTAGTGTCACTAGTATCTCATCCCTTGACCAATCATGTCCCTCTTAACTGCTTCTACCATTCTAGTAGGAAATTTAACATTCCTTTTGTGACATGCATCTTCCAACTATAAAATACCAAAACTAGAACTTGCTTTGGCAACACTGACTCGTATGAGTAGTCACTACTCAAGCATGCTGTATCAGTGGCTTAAATAGGCCTATTTGTGTGAATAATGCTTGCAGTATTAGTTCCTTGCTTTTTTGTATTTGTGTTTTATGTTACTTTAATACGGATACATCATAAATCCACTAATAACAGGCAGTGAGGACAATGTGACAGATGGTTCACTACTATACATATTTCTGGCTATGTTTCAAAGACATGATAGGAATATTTAAGTACAAACATAAGAGGATCTTGAAGCCTACAGCAGCCCTGATCCAAACTAGTTATTTTGTATCTACTCGTATACAGTATGTGTGTGTAATGAGAGAGCAGAGCAGGTGTCAATTACAGTCAATGCAAATACCTAAAATCAGATTCCAAAAGCTGTAGATGAGGAAAATAACCAGGGATTTTAAAAAGGTTACAACTGTTTCATTAATGCTTAATTTACACCACAACAAACAGAAATGTGGCCCAGATCTGAAGAGCTCATTACTGAAGACTTCCATAACAAGCTTAACAAGGATGGTATGATGCCAGGGCAATGCATTGGGGAAAAAAACTATGCACACAAAAGAGAATATTGTTCCTTCAGACATGGAACACTGCCTAACCATGACTGCTTCCTGTGAAATTACTCCAACTGCATTTCCATGAAACACAGTTCTGTTCCAAAAGATCCCTATATACAGTGCAGGCCCATTTATATGCTGCTCCATGCTTCATTGTTGTTTTTTTTAAACCGACAATTCTGCTATTTAATGCTTTTACAGTCTTGTAATTGTGCTGATGTCATCAAGCTAATCAATCATAGAACTATTCATTAGGATATCTGCAATCACTGCAGTGTCAAAGTGAACTACATTCATTTAGCCACTGTTCTCTAAATATCGAATTATGGCAAATTAAACTCTTATTGTAATGATGTTATTAAAGTAAATGGTGCACAGTTGGTTTTTTTACAGTTACGCTATTTTTACTACTGAATGTAGCAAGCATGAGTTTTACTGGCTGCATGTGTGACTTAGCTAACTTAAAGAGGTATAAGCAAGAAATTCATATCTCCAAAAATGAACAACTTTGTCTAGAGTTGGTGAAACCAAGAAGCTGAGAGATAGCATTATTGTAGCCCAGTAAGCATGTCAGCATATTTTCCTCTCTTGTATATTGTGCAGTCAGCTATTGAAAGGCTATGTAGACCAGTGCCATATGTGTCATCACTAAAAATAAATGAATGAAAACAACTTAGAACAGCAGCAAAGAAAGATCCTGCAGAAATATTACATTGTAAATCCATGTTACAGCTGAACCACAAAAAATTCCATGTGCTCATTAACATTTGGGAGTAAGGGGGGATGGAAAGAGAAAATTTATTCAGGCAAATATAATGCCCTGTTATACCCTTGCAGGAAAAAATAATGTATATGGATTTACTTCTAGTAATGTTCATTAATGGATTATAAAATGTGGATTTTAATAGCATTGATATGGGTAATTATTGAGGGTTTCCTCCTATTTTTCTACGATGTAAAAGTCAAATGTTAATTAAAAGAGCTGAATCAATAAAAGGAGAATTTAAAAGTAAGTTAAGTTCACTCAGTGCAGCTGTCCTAGCAATAAATTGTTTCAAGATATACTCAGAGTTTTTCACATTAGAATCATGAAGAACAGTTTAAAACAGATTTACACAGTAGGAGGTATTAACATTTTCGTAAAACCTTAATGGAGGACTTTTGCATAGAAAGGAAACTAAAAACGGAAAACATTTCAACATGCAAATTAATTAGCCAGCAATTTTCTGTATTCGTCTAGCTGCTATTGAATATTCTTGTGGATCTTCTCTCAAGATTTGTCTGGCTGGCTGGCTGGTTCAGGCCAGTATCTTATGCTGCAAAAACAAGATTAAATGAACATGGCTTCTCCCACAGTGAATTATTTCTTGTCCTGAAGACGCACTCCTACCTGGTTTCCTTCCCAGTGCACATTCTATATTGACTATATAGTACCTGACTGGCAAAAGGTACTGACTGGTAGTGGTATTTTTACCTATCAAGGCACAATATTTTTATTGAGTTAAATGAGACCTTTATTTGCCTCTAACATATATTAACAGGAATGGAAGGACTGTCATTGCATCAAAGTGATGTTGAAGGCCTGATAAGTACAGGCCAGAATGCTTTCACCATTCCATGTCCCTTTGGACAGGCTACCCTTGCTCACAATACATGTTCACTTACTTTTCTGTATCCTGCAGTGAAGTCATAGCTCAAGATTTTCAAAAGGGACTGGTGATTTTGAAGCTCAACTTGAGACACCTGAAGGGGACCTGATTTTCAGAAAGTGCTAAGCATCCAGCTCCTGAAAATCAAATCCCTCAAAGGTCTTCCAAAGTTACCTTCCCCGCTCCAAAAAAATAAAAATAAAAAAAAATAATCGTGGCACCCAAAATCATTAAAACTTCTGGAAATCTTGGCCATAATATTTTTAGGCTTGGACCTCACAGTCTGCTTTTTGTGATAGTCCCCAAACCTGCCTTATTTTACCCACAGGAACGAATAAAGTGAATGGGCTTTTACATGCATCACCGTACACAGTGAAGCATGGGTTTCCCTGGTGCCCAAAGAGTTACAGTATGGTGGTGGGATCCAAAGGAATTATGCCAAAAGATTTTTCTACACAGTGCATCTAGGGATACAAATGTGTGCTACAAGATTAGTCCAAAACTACCACCCACATTCTGGGCCAAAGTCTTCATTTGTTCTCTGCTGGAGTCTTCATCTAAAGCTCCATTTGTCTGATATAACTGGATGCTTTTTAAATTTCTTCTTGCATCTTTTCAAACATATGATGTTTGCCACTGTGCTTTTTCGGTAAGTATAATGACCATGCAGTTGGCTCTTATATAGTTTAAAGTTTCATTTTGCTTTTAAAGAAATTAAATGTGCAATTTTGCTCCAGTTGAAAGCTGTTAGAAACCATGCACTCTACTACACAGTCCAGATAGCACTAAGTTTGCTCCCATTTGCATTTAATTATTTTAATTTTTTACTATCTTCAAAAAAGCAGAAGAGATAGCAGTGCACTCACTCCTATTCTGAAACGTTCATCTCCTTTTCAGCAATGTTGATTTCATTTAACAATTAAAGTGTGAATGAACTGAGCCCACGAACAATTGAGCAAAGTTGCTGCTATGCTTGAGATATTTAAAAACTTTATAGGCAGCAATAAAGGTCGTGGCAATGAAAAAAGTATGCAAATCTGATTAGCTCCCTTCAAATGAGAGAGAAAGCTAACATATCAACACACAAAAATCTTGCCTGTAGCTACTCATCTACATTGTTAATTACAAACCCTACTGTGGAAACGAAGTGATGATATCAAGCAGATCCATGGGCTTAGTGGACTGTTAAATATTTGGCAATGACCTATTACCTTAAATATAAAACTTAACAAAGTAACACCAACATTGTAAATTTCTCTGTTGACAATTTGCTGCACAGGGAGCTAGCCATAAGTAATGTTGAAGTTGTTATTGATTTGTATGGTGGTAGAGCCCTAAGCTACACTCTGGATAACGTATTGGAACTAGGATTCTAGGGAGCTGTGAAGAGATTATTCAATGTAGGTAGCTAATAAATAAATACTTAATGCACCAGGAGTGGAGATCCATTGAAAATGAGTGAATTTCAGTTAAATTTGAAAGTCAAGTTTGATTCTACCATGTTCATAACCCTTTCATATTTGCTTTCCACAAATATTCAAGCACAGTTCTCATAGCAAGTGGGAAGCCTGAATGATCAATTATTGGTCATGAGTACATTTTTAATTGTACTGAATTTAAAAATTCACAGTTGAAAATTAGCACTGCTGACTGGATACGTAAGTCAGACAATCATGGGAAAGAAACACCATTTGACTGCACATGCCCAATACAATCTAAGTTTCCACAACCTATGACTCATGTAAGAATCTGATGAACAGGAACTATTCACTTAAGAAATCTAAAAATTGTTCTGAACAATGAGTAAAAACATGGTTACTAAGCTTCCATAATTTTTGTTCTTTGAGATGTGTTTCACATGACCATTCCACTCTATGTGTGCACATGCTGGCGCACTGTTGTTACAATTTTTTCCCTCAGTGGCATCTGTCGGAGTGGCTTGAGTGCCCTCTGCTGCTGCACACCTTAGTGTGCTGGTACAAAGGGCCCAGCCACCTCAGATCCCCCTCAGTTCCTTCTTGACAGACAATTGATATGCAGAGGGATAGGAGGGAAAGCATGGAATGGACATGTGCAACATATCTTGAAGAACAACAGTTACAGAAGGTTAGTAACTGTTTTTTCTTCTTCAAGTGATTGCACATGTATATTCCACTCTTGGTGATTCAAGCTGCAAAGTAGGAGGAAAGGTTGGAGTTTATGTACACACAGACTGGAATACAATTTATCCAAATTTAGCATTGCCTCTAGAGTGCTGAGTTATGTCATAATGGGATGCGAAGGTGTAGACTGAAGACCAGGCCGCCACTCTACAAGTTTCCTGGATAGAAACTTGTGCAAGGAACACCGCCAAGGCTGCTTGCGATTTTGAGAAAAGCGTAGTCACTTTGCTTGCAACACCGGATTTACAATGGCGCCAGTGGTGCCACTGCGCCGGGCCCACGCTCCAAAGGGGCCACAGGGCAGCCTCTCTTCTCCCGGAAGCTTGGTGCTGCTGTGCCTGGGGCTCTGTTCTGCTTTTGCAGGGCAGCCGGCAGCAAAGGTCCCCCTCCCCCCGCCTCTTCCCCAGTGTGTTGTGTACTCGCCCCGCCTCCTCTCACTCTCTCTCCCTGCTCCGGATCAGCTGTTTGTGGGGGGAGGGAGCAGCAGCCACACCGCCTGGACCCTGGGCAGGGTGAGTCTGCTTCTCTGGAAGGAAGCGACTTTTTTACACGCTGCCCCCTTTTCCCAGATCTTCCTCCCCGTCCTCCTCCCGCTGCGCCCCCTGCCTGGCCCGGGGCCCCCTCTCCCCCTCAGCTCCCCCCTCCCACTTCCCCACTTCTTGCCCCTGGTGCCCAGTCCTTGCTCCAACTCCTAACAGGGGGTGAGGGACCTTGCACAGCAGCACCTGTGTCCTTCCTCCCAGATCCAGCCTGGGCTAGAGTAGCAGCCACGCTGTCCCTCCAAGTCCTGGGAGCAACAGGAGGCTTAACACTAGTGAGGGAAATGCCCCTTCCAACAGCTGCTGTCCCCTGAAGTGTGCAGGCATTGGAGGTCAGGGGGGCCTTAACACTGCACCCCCACCTTTACTCATCCCCCACCACTATAAGGGGGAGAGCGGTAAAGAGCTATTGCATCACCAGCACTCACAAGGGGAGAAGGTATAAAACACTAAAAGGCCAAAGAAATGCCTGTCCTTGACAGCAGCACAACCTCACTCCTTACCCCTCCCATGGGATACAAAAGAGGTGGGACGAAGATCCCAGACCCAAAATGGAACATGACCCTAAGTTGTAAGGTAGGGTTACCATATTTAAAAAAAAAAAAAAAGAGGACACTCCACGGGGCCCTGGCCCCGCCCCTTTCCCACCCCCGGCCCCGCCCCAACTCCGCCCCTTCTCCGCCCCTTCCCCAAAGTCCCCACCCTAACTCCCCCTCCTCCTTCCCAGCCACACGAAAAGGGCTGCCCAAGCGCTACCGGCTTCACAGTTTGCCGGGCAGCCTCCAGACCCTGCGCCCCTGGCCGGCGCTTCCCCAGCGCAGCTGGAGCCCGGGAGGGGAAGCGCCCAGCCAGGAGCGCAGGGTCTGGAGGCTGCCCGGCAAACCGTGAAGCTGGTAGCGCTTGGGCTTCGGACAGCCCCCATGCCTCCGGACCCTGCGCTGCCGGAGCAGAGCAGCTGGAGCCCGGGAGGGGAAGTGCCCGGCGGCAGCTGGGGTCCGGAGGCAAGGGGGCTGCCCGAAGCCGGAGCGCTCGGGCTTGGGGCAGCCCCCATGCCTCCGGACCCTGCACCCCCGGCCAGGCACTTCCCCTCCCGGGCTCCGGCTGCTGTGCTCCTCCCCTGACTCTTCGGCTCTGTTTAAGAGCCGAGCTGCCCGAGCGCTCCGGCTTCGGGCAGCCCCCTTGCCTCCGGACCCCAGCCACCGGCCGGGCACTTCCCCTCCCGGGCTCCAGCTGCTCTGCTCTGGCGGCGCAGGGTCCGGAGGCAAGGGGGCTGCCCGAAGCCGGTAGCGCTCGGGCAGCTAGGCTCTTAAACAGAGCCGAAGAGTCAGGGGAGGAGCAGAGCAGCCGCGGGAGGGGAAGTGCCCGGCCGGTTTTTCCCGGACATGTTCGGCTTTTGGGCAATTCCCCCCAGACGGGGGTTTGAGAAAAACCGGACGTATGGTAACCCTATTGTAAGGGATGGGACTGTGAGTGTGCATTGCAGATATATTTGGGCCTGCTAAGAAGGGGGAGGGGGGAATGGGAAATGAGAATAGGAAATAGGGAATGGGGAGGGAATAGGGAATGGGGACACAGGCAAGGCTCTGTGGCATCAAAGATGGGATTGGGGGCACAGGTTAATTTTTCTATCTACCCAATGGGACTCAGTGCTCAGTCTAGAAGATACCATCAGAGATGCTTAGTTTTGCAGTTCTCAAACTGTGGATTTGTGTCTCCAGAGGTAACATGCTTGTTAACTGCAAAAATGTTTTTTAATAAATAAGTAATGTATAGAGGTGAGAAATAACAGACCTCAACTCTATTGTCCCTCTGCAAATTTGTGTACACAGGGTCAACCCCTTACCTCTCTTTAAAAGTGAAAAGTTTCAAAAAGTTCAATGAATAGAAGATTGTTGAGGGCAGAATAGATCTGGACAAGGGAAGTCTGGAGATAAATGTGAGAAGTGAGGGATATTTTTTTTTTGTTAAAATATTATGTTTGCTGTTGAAGGGAAAAACTCCAGAATACTTAACATTGTTGTTTTAGTTAAATAAAACAATTTAAATGTCTGTCTGGTGATGTTCTCCACCTAATACAGCATGGCAAGAAAATCCTCCAAATATTAATGATTAACCTCTTGAATTGGAGATAGTTCACCTCCCAATGACTTCATAAATATCTGCTTCAATTATCTTTGGTAAATGAAATAACCAAACAATCATTCATTTTCTGATATAGCTGTAAAACTCATCGGAAAAGTTTTCAAAATAAATTACGGTTTAAAAATGTATAGTGTGTATCTTCTAAAAATGAAACCTACATATATCTCTGAGTTGTGAAGAATATGTTTTAAGGTTATAACAACCAACAAGAATGGACTTTTGTGTAGAAACCCATGATCTGAGTCTTCCTAACTACTGATTTAAATCATGATTTAAATCAAATCCACCCTGCCCACTGTGCTCTTGCCCCTGTCTTCTTCATTCCCCAGGGTGGCCCACAAATATGTTTGGCGCCGGGCCCACAAAAAGTTAATCCGGCCCTGTTTGCTTGGTGTGGAAATGCCTACTAGATCATAACATACCTGAATACAGAAGGCTATCTATAATTAAATTATTTGAGAAGAGATTGGAAGACCCTTCATCCTTTTTGTGATAGCCACAAATAGACTGGTTGACCAACAGAATTATTTAGTCTTGTCTAAGCAGAATGCCAATGATCTTCTAAGATCTAGGGTATTTGGGCTTTGCTCCTCTCTATTGTTGTGTGGTTGAGGATAAAATGTAGGTAAGTAAATTTGTTTGTCTTTCTTTTTCCTAGGCGTAAAGTCTTTGCAAATTTGGCAATGATCCAAATTACGAGCTTCCCCTAAACACTTCAAGCATTTTGAGTATGGGTCACTCATGGCAATCGGCACTAGCACAAGAGATGCAGGGTTTGAAGCTCAGTGACCGAGGCATCCCTCAGTACTGAGATATGGAAACCCCAAAACTGGGGACTGAAAACAAAACTAATCCTGACTGCAGTCTTAACTAAGTACTGATCAACTAGAAAACTATTTATAGTAAATTTACAATGAGCACACAGAGCACTTCCTAAGGCAAGCCAAGCATTTCCTACAACTGTCTCGGGCAGTAAGAAAGAATTGAGTGGTTCTGGGATGATTGGGACCTTATACTAGCACCCAGTGACACTTGGCAGCCCCGACTGGTACCACTGAGAGAAATATTTCTGATGACTGTGAGCGCGATGCACACATGCCTAGAGTGGAATCCACATGTGCACTCACTTAAAGAAGAAAGAGGAGAATCTTGTGATCTTTATGAAAACAACTCAAAAAAATTAAAAGTTTAACTTGTGAAGTATCTCATTCATTATGAGCTAGATTTTAACTCGCCCTAATGTGGCCAGGCACAGGACTGAAGTTTTAACACGCCACCCCTGTTTTCACTCTGCGTTCCCTGCTATGCAAAACCCCTGCCCACTGGTTGCTGTCCCCCTTGAGGAAGTGGGCAGGGATGGGGTGGAGTGGGTGGAGCAATGACAATATTTCCTCTCCACAGAGCTAGAAGAGCATGAAGAAGCAGGCAGAAAGTTGTTCTCTTTTGGGGGCACGTGGCTGGGTGCTGCTGCAAACACACCTAGTCAGCCCCTGCCACGCCAGCCCCAATCAAGGGGGATAGATTGAGGCTGGTTGAAAAGCCTTATGTCTGCCTGGCAATTGGCAACACCTGCAAGCCTGATAGGCCAGGAGCTACAAAGGCTGAGAAGGAGCCAGAAGGAGGGGAGCAGTCAGAGAGAAAGAGGAGTCAGGGAGGGAGGGAGGTGGAAACCAGAAGCCCTCTAGCTCAGTGTTTCTCAAAGTCGGGCCGTCGCTTGTTCAGGGAAAGCCCCTGGCGGTCCGGGTTGGTTTGTTTACCTGCCGCGTCCGCAGGTTCAGTCAATCGCGGCTCCCACTGGCCGCGGTTTGCCACTCCAGGCCAATGGGGGCTGCGGGAAGCGGCGCAGGCTGGGGGATGTGCTGGCCGCCCTTCCCGCAGCCCCCATTGGCCTGGAGCGGCAAACCGTGACCAGTGGGAGCCGTGATCGGCCGAACCTGCAGACGTGGCAGGTAAACAAACCGGCCCGGACCGCCAGGGGCTTTCCCTGAACAAGCGGCAAGCCGGCTTTGAGAAGCACTGTTCTAGACGGTTACTGACCCAGCCTGTGGTAGGCGAGAAACCTGTAAAGACTGTATATAGTTGGACACAGTGGTGGGAAAACACTTAAAGAATAAAGGACACGGGTGTTGCATAGAGCTGAAGTCTCCCTGGACTTATTTGGGAGGGCAACCGGGCCTAGAAGCAGAGTGGCCAGCCGTGCACCCCGTGACAGGGCACCAGTAAAATATTTGCAATTCAGAGCTCTCCTCTTATTCCAGGGGCAACTCCTTTCTGAGGCAGCACAGTCATGCCCTGCCCAAACACAGCATACTGCCTGAAGAATGGATGCAGCTCTATTAATTTTTCACCCAAACCTAGCAGTTATCATATTGGCCTATATTTTAGAGTAAAGATGGTATTTTTGGTTGTATTTTTGAGCAATTACTCCTAAAACAAGGTACAAATCGTTTTGTAACACACCAGAAAATCCTACCAGAATGTGGCCCAACATAGAACAATCTACCTCTCACAAATAATTGACAATTTTGGCAAAATGTGTACAGTTTTAGTCTCAGAATCTGCACTAATCTGGGTAAGTATCGTTTAGAATTTTAATGAGGCTACTATGCCAACAATGACCTTTAAATTAGTTTGTCTTATTCCTTGAACGGGAGAGATTTTACAGAGCAGGATAACTCCTTCTTCCCTGGAACTCTCAGCTGTGGATTTCTACAGGGGTTGAGTCTTACTACCACCCTTTTTCAGCATTTGCACAACGCCACTAAGACAGAATGGCTCAAACTTTGAACTACATGGTGACTTTGTTTATTCTTCTGTTTTAGACATTACACTTATCAATGAAATTTTGGATGCATGCATTTTACGTAACACATTCAATAATAAAATTAAACTCCAGGCTAAAAGACACACAGGGTACATTTATACTGCAAGTGAAGGTGTGATTGCAGCTCAGGTAGGTATACCCACACCAGCTTTAATCTAGATAGCATGGCCAAAAATAGCAGTGAAGATACGGATATGCAGGCTTCAGCATGGGCTGCACAAGCCCTCCCAGAAGTCTGTATTGTATTTGTTCATGTTCCTAGCCTGCACTGGGGTCTGTGCTACTGCATCTTCACTGCTATTTTTAGCCATGTTAGCTAGATTAAAATTTGCACGTGTATGCCCACCGAAGATATAATCACACCTTCAATTGCAGTGTAGACATACTGTAAGAGTACTTCCAACCCAGATAAAATATTCCTCCAAGCTAAAACTCTCTCTTTCAGAAAAGATCTGATTAAATAAGTGAGTATTACAATATGCCTGTGATTTCAATAGACTTAGGCCAGTGGAGGAGCAAATTATTCCAGAGCTAAAGGTCTTTCAGAAAAAGTGCCCTGCCTGCAACCCTTTGATGCAAATAATTTGCAAGCGTAACCTTGCACATCTTAGTTAATCTTGATTGTCGATATACTGCAGGAAAAAAGGGATGCCTTCTTAGATACTGAGGGTGCAAACGATAGAGGACTTTATAGATCAAAAGTAACACTTAGAATTTCACCCCCAAATGAATTGGCAGCCAGAGCCTATTCCCATCACAAAACACTCCGGAATAAGCAAGTCGCTGAATTCTGCTTGAGGTGAAGTTTGTGAGTGGTTTTTCATGTATAGCCCACCCAGAGAGCATTGCACTAATCCATTCAGGAGATGTCACGTTTATACGTAACGGAGGTGATCTCTGCATCTGAGACCAACAGACACAATCTCTTTTTCTAGTTCAGAGTAAAGAAAAATAACACTTTGTGCTGCTCTCAGGGCATCCAGAAGCAGATGAAGGCCCAGCAATACTTCTAAATTACAAACATGAGTCACAAAGGCAAGCAGAAGAAGTGACAGATATTAATTCCACTCATTTCATACAGCTGCTTTTCACCCAGCTCATCAATATCAGATCTGTCTTATCTGGATGGAACCACAACTAGCTTATTTTATGCGAGCATCAGTCTCAACCAGACACACTATCATATTACAAAACCACTGAAATTGAAAGGTGACAAATCTTAAACTGAAAATAGGAAACGAAACTTTTTTACTTTCACAATTCACTTGTGGAACTCATTGCCACAACAGATCAGTGAGACCAAGAATTTAAGATTAAAAAAAAGGATTAGACATTTATAAAGATTATGAGACTATCCATCATTACAAGAAAAACAATGTTTTCAAGTTTAAAAAGGATGTAAACCTCATGCTTCAGGGTATAGCCCAACCACTAACTGATGGAGTGAGGAATACATTTCTCCTTAGGCAGTCCATTCCACAGTCATCCATTATATAGTTTTTTGCATCTTCTCCTAAAGCATCTCTCCCTAACCACTGTTAAAACTGGGATACTAGATTAGCTGGACCTCAGGTTTTATATAATACAACAATTCTTATGTTAAAGACAAAAGACTGCCCCAGCTAGAAATTAACGATGATCAGCTATTCACAAAACCTAACTGTTCTCAATATTTAACACCCAATAGAAATCAATAAATATTTCCTATATGTTTAATGACTACTGCAATGGGACATCAGCAAGGACTAACCCTGATAACTTCAGTACGAAAGCACAGACCTCTCTACCACTTCATCTAAAGCAGTGATTTTCAAACTTTATTTCTGGGGACCCAGTAGAAGAAAATTGTTGATGCCCGTGACCCAATGGAGCAGGGGATGAAGGGTTTGGGGGTGGGGTGTGGGGGGGTGAGGGCTGCAGGGTGGGCCAGGAATGAGGGGTTCAGGGTGTGGGAGGGGGCTCTGGGCTGGGGTAGGGAGTTGGGGTGCAGGAGGGAGTCAGGGCTCTGGGCTGGGGGTGCAGGCTCTGGGCTGGGGACAGGGGCGAGGGGTTTGGGAGGCAGGAAGGGGTTCCAGATTTGGGGGGGCTTAGGGCTGGGACAGGGGTTTGGGGCACGGGGTTGGGACACAGACTTACCTCCAGCAGCTCCCAGTCAGCGACGCAGCCCGGGTGCAGAGGCAGGGTTCCCGCCTGTCCTGGCACCACGGACCGCGCTGCACTCTGAAAGCAGCCAGCATCAGGTCCCGCTCCTAGGTGGAGGTGCGCAACTCTCGTCCACAGACACCACCCCCCAGCTCCCATTGGCCAGAGTGCAGAGACGGTGCTTGGGGTGGGGGCAGTGCACGGAGGCCCGTGCCCCCCTGCCTAAAAGCCGGACCTGCTGCTGGCTGCTTCCGGGGCCCAGTGCGGTGTCAGGAAAGGTAGGCACTAGCCTGCCTTAGCTGGGCAGCATCGCTGACAGAACTTTTAACGTCCCGGTTGGCGGTGCTGACCAGAACAAGGCGACCCAGTGCCTGACATGCTGCAACCCAGTACTGGGTCGCGACCCACGGATTGAAAAACACTGATCTAGATTAGTTGGCAGCCATATTATGCTGTTATCGTCTATGTGGACCAGCCACAAGAGAAGGATGCAGCACACACTTTCTAAACATATGCATCTTGGTTTTCCCTTTCTCGTGGAATGTACATGTACAAAGAAAATAGAAGGAGAACAAAAAATCATGATACAATGTTCAATTAGCTATTGCCTAGCACTAAAGAGATGTTGGTTAAAAAAACACACACACAGTTATTGAGAAAGGTACCTTAGAAACAACACACTGTTCAACAGGTTTTTTCCCTAATGGAGCTGTTTTTAGTTTCCTTTCTTTATTTACTCTAACAAAGCATATTCAATTTTCTCTCCCACTCAAAGAAAATACATGGCTTTGGAAGTACTTGAAACATAAAAGAGTAATTAGATAGCAAAGGTATACAGAATGTATATGGCATTTGCACTTGGTCATGTGAATATATGCTTTTCAAGGTTGCTTTTGCATTGGCCATCTTCCAGCCACTGCAGCAGCATCTGCTAGTAACCAGGTTTCTATATCCTTTGAATTCAAAATACATAATAGAAAGCAATCAACCAGTTTTTTGGCAGATATTCTGCATTTTCCTTCTGGACATAAAGCAATATTGGGAATGATGAAAATAACAGTTTTCAGTGGGAAAAATATCATTTGAAACTAAGAATCAATTGCCTTCAATCTAAATTCTTTGCATTTTCACATTAAGTTAAAAGGTTGGAAATGATTGAAATGGGATATGTTTTGCATAATATGCAGCAAGTAATGTAGCCTTTGTTTTTATCCTTTCCAACCAGACAAGTTAAAGTGAATAAGAGATGTCTTTATTCAGTGGAATTCAGTTTAATATGGACACCTCTAGCCAAAGCCTTTTGTCCACAATAAATTAAAATGTTTATTCTAGACATTTTTTTCCATTTCTGCCTCTGGCACTCAAGTCAAGGAGTAGCAGAGCCCAAAAGATACATGGCTTTGTGGAGCTAGTCCACCATACTTGTTTCAGTACATTATGATAATATATTTGTGTGCTGCAATTAAACACCAAACGATAGTGTAAAGTGGCTGTCCATACAGTACATCATAGCCATGTTTATTAAGGGTTATACTGCACTACCTTTACTCCTGTTGGTGAACACTTATTCACATGGGTAGTCCAATTGATGTAATCATTTCAAAGCTACAGTTAAAATTATGCAATAAACCAGCCTTAACAAAGGTAAAATATGTATAAACGTAGTAACATGGGAACTTTAAAAGGATTGGAATATTCTTCATATAGAGTGTTTTTCAATCCGTGGGTCATGACCCAGTACTGGGTCGCAGCATGTAAGGCACTGGGTCACCTTGCTCTGAACAGCACCAACGACCGGGAAGTTAAAGGCCGTTAAAGGTGCTGCCTAAGGCAGGCTAGTGCCTACCTTTCCCAACACGGCACTGGGCCCCGGAAATAGCCAGCAGTGGGCCTGGCTTCTAAGCAGGGGGGCCACGGGACTCCGCGCGCTGCCCCCGCCCCAAGCACCGATTGGTTCCCAGCCAATGGTAGCTGGGGAGACGGTGCCTGCAGGCAAGAGTCGCACAAAGCCACTTCCATGCCTCCGCCTAGGAGGTAAGTCCGCACCCCAATCCCGCACCCCAATCCCCTGCCCCAGCCAATCCCCAGCCAATTGCCCCAGCCAATCCCACACCCCAATCCCCTGCCCCCACCACCGGAGGTAAATCTGCGCCCCAATTCTGTGCCCCAATCCCACGCCCCAAGCCCCTGCCCCAGCCCTGAGCCCCCCCAAATGTGGAACCCCTTCCTACACCCCAAATCCCTCATCTCCGGCCCCATCCCAGAGCCTGCACCCCCAACCCAGAGCTCTGACCCCCTCCTGCACCCCAACTCTCTACCCCACCGCAGAGCCTCATCCCACACCCTTAACCCCTCATTCCCGGCCCCACCCTGCAGCCCTCACCCACCCAACCTTCTGCCCCAGCCCTGAGCCCCTCCCACACCCCAAACCCCTCATCCCCAGCTCCGTTGGGTCGCAGGCATCAACAATTTTCTTCTACTGGATCCCCAGAAAAAACGTTTGAAAACCACTGTCATCTAGTATAAGTATCTGATTAATCAGCACTCAAAAAATGGACCTATTTTAAAAATAAAATTGTGGCAGAAAATTTTCACTTCCTTGGGAGTCAAATGTTTTGGATAAAATCTTTTTTCTTTTTTTACATTTTTACCAAATGTGCCCCCCATCCCAGATCCGAGGCATCTGTCACTAATTAGAGGGATGGCTTGGGGCTGGCGAAGGGCACTCCTGCACAAACTACTTGTGGATCCAGCCACCACAGGAGGGAGTCTAATATTGGGTGAGGCAGGGTTACAATGCTGTCCAAAGCGTCCCGAGCTGGTCGATAAACCAACGCTAGTCATGCCTGGAGCGTGCGAAGTCTGAGTCTGGCATCCTGCACTATGTAGGTACAAGCGGCCATATGCCCCAGCAGTTTCAGGCAGCTCCTTGCTGTGGTCGTGGGGAACTGTCTGACGCCCCATATGATGTCACCCAGAGACCAAAATCTGGCTTCTTGGAGGTATGCCCTGGCTTGAGTCGAGTCTAGCACTGTGTCTATAAACTCTACCCTCTGCACCGGGGACAGTGTGGATTTGGCCTCGTTGAGAAGGAGACCCAGTTCAATGAACATCCTTCTTATGAAGCCGACCTGCTCCTCCACTTGAGATCTGGAGTGGCCTCTGATCAGCCAGTCGAGGTACGGGAAAACCTGTATCTGCCGCTGGCGCAGAATGCCGCGACGACTGCCATGCACTTGGTGAAAACTCTAGGTACTGCTGACAGGCCAAAAAGGAGGACAGTAAACTGATAGTGGCTGTTGTTCACCACAAACCTGCGGTATCGTCTGTGAGGTGGAACTATTGCTATGTGAAAATATGCGTCCTTCAAGTCGAGAGCGGCGTACCAGTCTTCTGGATCCAATGAGGGGATAATGGAGGTCAAGGAGATCATGCGGAACCTGAGTTTCTTGACAAACTTGTTGAGCTCCTGCAGGTCCAGGATGGGTCTGAGGCCACCCTTGGCTTTTGGTATTAAGAAATACCGGGAATAGAGGCCCTTGCCCCTTTGCTCCTGAGGAACCTCTTCCACTGGATTGTTTGCTAGACCTCTTGGGACAGACCAGAGACCTGTAACCAGGAGCCCCTTCTTATTACAACCCCCATAGCCATTGTATGTGAGGCTGCATCTGCTGCATCCAATGCTTCCTGTAGGGAAGCTTGGGAGACCAGCTTTCCCTCCTCCACTAATGCAGAGAACTCAGTGTGAGAGTCCTGCGGCAGGAGCTCTGCAAACTTGGCCATCGCAGCGCAGGTGTTGTATGCGTATCTGCTCACGATGGCCTGTTGGTTCGCCATGCGGCGCTGTAGTCCCCCAGTAGAATAGACCTTCCTGCTGAAAAGGTCAAGTCTTTTTGCCTCCCTATTTTTAGGGGAGGGGCCCTGGTAGCCCTGGCGCTCCCACTGATTGGCCGCATCAACCACCAGTGAGTCGGGGGGTGGGTGGGTATATAGATGTTCATATCCCTTAGAAGGGACAAAGTACCACCTTTCATTCTTTTTGGCTGTAGGGGCCAGAGAAGCAGGGGTCTGCCACAGGGTTTTGGTCGTCTCAACAATCATCTTTATTGCAGACCGATGATGAAGTACTCAGCGTGGGTTCTGCGGACCCGGGGTCGGAATGTGTCCGGAGTGCAGCTTCCATCAGCAGGATCTTAAGTCTCTGCTCCCGGTCTTTAGGGGTCCTAGGTCGAAAGCCCTTGCAGATCCTGCACTTGTCCTTTTTGTGGCTCTCCCCGAGGCACCGCAGACAAGAAGAGTGTGGGTCACTCTTGGACATAAACTTGCCACCGTCCTCACAGAGTTTGAACTCTGGGGACCCGGGCATACCCCAGAGTTGGGGAAGGCATTGTTGGGGGGGTAGGAACCCCCCAGGAAACTCAACTACTACAAGAACTAACAATGATTTCTAACTCACTAACTATTTACACTATTGTACAATTAACTAAAGGGGACACTGCCAAAGCACTTGCAAGCAAGAGCGAGCGATGTTCCAGCTAGCCATCACTGGCGGCAAGAAGGAACTGAAGGGGTGGGGAGTAGGCAGGGCACTATATTGGGCACCATGAAGGCATGACTCCAGGGGGCTCCCAGGCCAACCCTACGGACGCTGCTAAGGGAAAAATCTTCCGGTTGGCGTGCACACGGCGCGCACACACCGGATTGGAATGAACATGAACAAGCACTCGAAGAAGAACCTAATATATTTTGTAATAACAAGCAAATAGCCAAGTTATAACAGTAAATGCCACAGAGGTACTGAATTTGAGAGAGGCTATACTGCATGTGTGTGAATTGAATGCAGCATACCATTGTGTTCTCAATCAGCTCCAGTTCCACTACCCACTACTGCAGATTTTTAACATATTAATTAGAAAATCAAGTCCAAATTTGACTATTATTTTAGGGGCAGATAAAGTTTCCACAATTAGGTATTTTATTGGTCTACAAATCTTTTGGGAATTTAGGCATGCATTATTCTTAACTATCTGGATGGTGGTGTAAAATTGAATGCAACTTTTTGTGGTGCATTTGTATTTTAGACTGGTGGGTTAGACACCTCAGTTGGGGTCAACTCCTCAGATTTTCACTTAAAAGGAATGGCTTCAGTGTGGGGATCTCCACTATATCTTCTGCAGTGAAGACTGATGCAAAGAATTAATTTAGATTCTCTGCAACAGCCTTGTCTTCCTTGAGTGCCCCTATAGTACTTCGATTGTCCAGTGGCCCCACTGACTGTCTGACAGGTATCTTACTTCTGATATACTTAAAAAATATTAGTTAGTTTTTGTGTCTTTTGCTAGTTGCTCTTCAAATGCGTTTTTGCCTCTCAATTATAGTTTTACGCTTGATTTGCCAGAGTTTATGCCACTTTCTATGATCCTCTGTAGGATCTGACTTCCAATTTTTAAAATATGTATTTTTGCCTCTAACTGCCATTTTTACTCTGTTGTTTAGTCAAGGTGGCTTTTTTTTTTTTTTTTGGTCCTCTAACTTTTTTATTATTATTATTTGGGGTATACATTTAGTTTGAGTTTCAATTATGATGGTTTTAAAATGTTTCCATACCGCTTGCAGGTATTTCATTGTTGTGACTGTTCCTTTTTGTTTCCATTTTACTAGCTTACTCAATTTTGTGTAGTTTCCCTTTTTTGAAGTAAAATACTACTGTGGTGGGTTTCTTTGATATCCCTGCCCCCCAAAAAGGATGTTAAATTTAATTACCGTATATACTTGTTCATTAGCCCGTTTGTTTATAAGCCGACCCCCCAAGATGGTTAGGTAAAAACAGCTGTATTTAAATAGCTTTCATAAGCCGACCCTATATTTCAGGGGTTGGCAAACTTTGGCTCCTGGCCGTCAGGGTAAGCCACTGGCGGGTCGGGATGTTTTGTTTACTTGGAGCATCTGCAGGCATGGAACCCTTCAGCTCCCTGTGGCTGCGGTTCGCCACTTCCCGCAGCTCCCATTGGCTGGGAATGGCGAACCGCAGCCACAGGGAGCTGAGGAACTCCATGCCTGCAGACGCTCCAAGTAAACAAAACGACAATGTATTAGATATTCAATTCAATGAGTCCATAGAGTTTAAAATCATCAAATTTTGGTGTAGACCCATTTATAAGCCGACCCCCACTCTTTGATGCGTCACTTTTTTACCAAAAATATTCAGCTTATGAATGAGTATATATGGTACATTGTGGTTTATATTATTCAGCTGAATCCTGTGCCCCACTTAGGACTAAATCAAGAATTGCCTCTGCCCTTGTGGGTTCCAAGAGTAGCTGCACCAAGAAGCAGTCATTAATGATCTCTAGATATTTTATCTCTGCATTCCATCTTGAGGTGTCATATACCCATTTGATATGGGGATAGTTGAAATCCCCCCATTATTCTTGGGTTTTCTCTTTTTGTAGCCTCTCTGAACTCCCTGAGCATTTCACAATCATCATCACCATCTTTGTCAGGTGGTTGGTAGTATATTCCTACAGCTATACTCTCATTATGCAAGAGTGGACTTTCTATCCAGAGAGATTCCTGGGTACAGTTGGATTCATTTAAGTTTTTTACTATATTTGACTCTATGATTTCTTTTACATATAGTGTCACTCCCCCACCAGTGTGACCTACTATGTCATTCCTATGTATTTTGTTCCCCTGGCAAATCTGAGGAACTACAGACTGGTCAGCCTCACCTCAGTCCCTGGAAAAATCATGGAGCAGGTCCTCAAGTAGTCTATTTTGAAGCACTTGGCAGAAGGGAAGGTGATCAGGAACAGTCAACATGGATTCACTAAAGGCAAGTCATGCCTGACCAACTTGATTGCCTTCTATGATGAGATAACTGGCTCTGTGGATATGCGGAAAGCGGTGGACATCACATCCTTGACTTTAGCAAAGCTTTTGATATGGTCTCCAACAGTATAGTTGCCAGCAAGTTAAAAAAGTATGGATTGGATGAATAAACTATAAGGTGTATAGAAAGCTGGCTAGATCATCAGGCTCAACAGGTAGGGTTCAACAGCTCAATGTCTAGTTGGCAGCCGGTATCAAGTGGCGTGCCCAGGGGTCTGGATGATGGGATGAATTGCACCCTCAGCAAGTTTATGGATGACACTAAGCTGGGGGGGGAGAGGTAGATCTGCTGGAGCGTAGGGCTAGGGTCCAGAGTGACCCAGACAAATTGGAGGATTGGGCCAAAAGAAATCTGATGAGGTTCAACAAGGACAAGTGCAGAGTCCTGCACTTAGGACGGAAGAATCCCATGCACTGCTACAGGCTGGGGACTGACTGGCTAAGTGGCAGTTCTGCAGAAAAGGACCTGGGGATTACAGTGGACGAGAAGCTGGATATGAGTCAACAGTGTGCCCTTGATGCTAAGAAGGCTAGTGGCACATTGGTCTGCATTAGTAGAAGCATTGCCAGCAGTGATTATTCCCCTCTATTTGGCACTGGTGAGGCCACATCTGGAGTACTGTGTCCAGTTTTGGGCCCCCCACTACAGAAAGGATGTGGATAAATTGGAGAGAATCCAGCAGAGGGCAATGAAAATAATTAGGGGGTTGGGGCACATGACTTATGAGGAGAGGCGGAGGGAACTGGGTTTATTTAGTCTGCAGAAGGGAAGAGTGAGGGGGGATTTGATAGCAGCCTTCAACTACCTGAAGGGGGGTTCCAAAGAGGATGGATCTAGGCTGTTCTCAGTGGTGGCAGATGACAGAACAAGGAGCAATGGTCTCAAGTTGCAGTGGGGGAGGTCTAGGTTGGATATTAGGAAAAACTATTTCACTAGGAGGGTGGTGAAGCACTGGAATGGGTTACCTAGGGAGGGGGTGGAATCTCCATCTTTAGACGTTTTTAAGGCCCAGCTTGACAAAGCGCTGGCTGGGATGATTTAATTGGGGTTGGTCCTGCTTTGAGACACAGGGTTGGACTGGATGACCTCCTTGTGACGGTACCTCCCATAAGGCTTTATAGAAATATGCTTAGAATGTGTTTTATGCTACATATGCCATGTAACATATCTCAAAGATTATGATCTATTGAATGTATTAATCCTATTTGTATGCATGTATCATTTTTGTATTCAAAGTTATGAATGTTATGAATGTTGGCTGTGTACTGGCTTGATTTCTAAATAACCTTAGTAGAGCATTTGGTCAGTTCCTGGAGAAAGGAATGTTGAAA
The DNA here is from genome assembly GCF_028017835.1 of Emys orbicularis. Lineage (NCBI taxonomy): Eukaryota > Metazoa > Chordata > Testudines > Emydidae > Emys > Emys orbicularis. The sequence goes on along the minus strand of NC_088691.1, from coordinate 38,128,526 downwards.
TTAAGTACCTAATCAAGAAACACTTAAAGGACAATGGATCTTGGAATGCTCCAATCCACATAAGAAGTCTACTTGAGGACGTTCAAGGTAGCATGTAAACAATGGATGCTACCTGTAAAAACTGTGAGTCATGCATGGACATGTGACTTGCCCAGGTGACTCCTAAACTCCATCTTGGAGCTGGACTTTGCATAGGAGTGAGGAGGGGGTCTCCACCCACAAGAGAAAGTCTATTTAAACCTCTGGGAGACCCCTCCATTTTGTCTTCAGCTGGCTAAAGAGGGAGCCTCTCCACCCCCCAGGATACTTGAAAGAAACTGGAACAAAGGACAGGGGGTATGAGTGATTGCTGGACCGAGGCTAAAAGGAGATTAGTTTGTAAAAGGGAGCATTCTGGAACTGGTGAGGATCTTATCTGTATTCAGTTTGATTAGACATAGATTTGCGCATTTAATTTTATTTTGCTTGGTGACTTACTTTGTTCTGTCTGTTACTACTTGGAACCACTTAAATCATACTTTCTGTATTTAATAAAATCACTTTTTACTTATTAATTGACCCAGAGTATGTATTAATACCTGGGGGAGCAAACAGCCGTGCATATCTCTCAGTGTTACAGAGGGCGAACAATTTATGAGTTTATCCTGCATAAGCTTTATACAGGGTAAAACGGATTTATTTGGGTTTAGACCCCATTGGGAGTTGGGCATCTGAGTTTTAAAGACAGGAACACTTCTGTTAGCTGCTTTCAGGTAAACCTGCAGCTTTGGGGCAAGTAATTCAGACCGTAGGTCTTTGTTGGAGCAGACGGGAGTGTCTGGCTCTGCAAGACAGGGTGCTGGAGTCCCGAGCTGTCAGGGAAAGCAAGGGTAGAAGCAGTCTGGGCATATCAGGTGGCAGCTCCCAGGGGGTTTCTGTGATCCAACCCATCACACTCCTGAGGTCCCTTCCAAACCTAATCTTCTCTGATTCTATGTATCACCATATCCCATTGATTTTCATAGTACCGCCAATTTTTTATGATGCCTGTTATATCAATATCCTCATTTAATACCAGGCATTTAAGTTAATCCATTTTAGTATTTAGATTTGTAGCATTTGTATACAAGCATTTATAAAATTTATCAATATTTAGTAAGTTGGACGAAGTCTGATTTAACCCTTACCCAACATGATCAAGACTTGCTAACAAGGTGGGGGTGTTTGGGGAAAATATTGCCAACTTGTTACACACCTACACATACTAATTAGTGTATCTGTATATCATGTGAAGTCCCCCAAAGTGAAATAAAATTACTTATTTTAGTTGCTGTCTTTTACTATTTGTAACATTCTAATCACTTCTGCATAAAGACATTCTGTGTGTCTGGCTTAGATGTTTATATAATCTCCACCTCAACTTCAGTGCATAACCTTCTGTTTTTGCATTTCTTACTTTCATATAGCTTATCAGCATTAGTGCAATCTTGTCCCTTCAGAATCATATACTCCTCTACATTATTCCATTCTTATGTTCTTTAAAAGCATCAATAGTACTATTCTTCATTCAAAACTCATACTCTCCCCTCAGCCCCTCTTCCCTCAAGAAAAACAACCACCTTTGAATACTTTTTGAATGCTCTTAGAGATGATGAACTGAACAGATTTGAAAGTAGAGCAGGTATTTTACTGTCTACATTGCTAAGCTTCTGAACAGCCTGGGTACTCCTATGCTTTTGATATCATTCCAGCAATACTATCACAGACAGCAGTCATTCAGGGAATGAATCTGTAGTACCACAAATGCCATTTGTCTTGCACTGAGACATCCATTCTCAGAAGCACTGTCTGGATTCCAAATTGCATTGGACACAGAAAAATTTATTCTAAAAGGATCATGAGAAGAATAGCAAAAATGACATTCTGCTTCTCTGGAGTTAACCCTTTGCTGTACAAAATTCGGGGGGGGGGGCTGTTTTGCTATTTTACTTCATATAGATGCATGTAAACATTTTCATCAATTTTGACTGATGTGGGTTTACACACCCTCAGGTTCTGAATACAAATGAACCTCCTCAAAAGTCAAAACAGCATACAGATGAAGCCACAAGCTTTCACCTTGTCTTGGGTTGAAGCTACATATCATTGCAGGTTTGTTCAAAATATAGCCAAACTTAACTTGGAAGATTCATGAATCTCTTGATAACCTGGTCTGAAACTCAGCATTTTGTGATATGCATATGAGTGAATGAGAGGAATCCTGACATGTCATGTGGGCTAAATAGCATGTATCAGCACTGGGCACACAACAGTTAATATTGACTTATAACTTCCATTCTAAATGTTTTCTATATTTAAGTTGATCATAATTTTTTTCAGGGGCTGAAATTCCCATTCTGCTTCTTAGCCAGCAGGTGAATTTGTTTGGAAAGTTTAAGCAAAATCAGTTCAGTCAATTTTCACTTACTTAAGCATGAAAATAAATAAATACACTCTTTCCCCTGTATGTTACAATCACACATTTTGCATTCCAAGGACCAGAACTTCTCTGTCTGGTATAAGAGAGTGTAAATCAGAGCAGGTTGTGTTCTGTATGAAATTATGTATACAAAATTTCAGTATGTATTAAGTTACACACTGTGTTTTTTTATGTAAAATAAACAAAGACCACATTTTAAATTATTCTCAGAAGTGGTCAACATTCAAATTTAGTGGGCAATCCTCATTTTTGGTATATCCATTTGAATGCTTGATTTCTCAACCTTAACAGTTTGTTTCATGGAATAAATGTGGAGTTAAAAAGCAATATTTTAACATAACTGCAAACATCTTCCACCACATAATGCAGCAAGTCTATGCCTAGATAGTTAAATTCTACCATTACCACTTCTGCTCTGGCCATTTTAAAAGCCCTTTTTAATTTGTTCCAATCATTTCACAGTCCACTTGTTCTCTTTGGTCAGGTGGCCCACAATGTCCAGTATTTCTATAGCTAGCTTACTACCTGAAACAGACCTAACCTCAACCAATGCTCCACACCAGTATCAGTCTTCCCCAAGCCCTCTCTGCTTAAAGTAATAAATCCTGTTTCACCAATACAGTACTGCTGCAATTCCATTGCTTGTCACTTTCAGAGTTTTGGGACTATTGATATGAAGTCAAGATGTATTACACGTAAGGCCTATTATGAGGGGGGAAATTGCTTGAAGTATAAACATCATATAGGTCCCGCATACCTAGCACTAATGTGTCATGATGCTCTTCCGATGTGTTACTCCAGACAACCCTGGTCAATCATTAACATAATTCTTGGACTTTAACTCTGGAACATAAAATCTTTATAAGCCAGAACCTAAACTGGTTTAGCACCACTGAAGTCAATTTACACTAGCTGAGGATCTAGCTCTGTTTTAGGAAACTTAAATTCAATAGCTCTGATCTCCAAAGGTATTGGAGAATTGATTCTTCAAGCATTAATAGTTCCTAAGGGACTGTTAATTGAATTCTGGATACTAACTTGTACAATGGGTGTATTATCTGAACAAATATGACTTGCAGATTCGGTAGCTTTGTAAAGAGTAACTTTTTGAACATTAAAAAACACAGTTAACATAGTCAGCTCCAATAATACTTGGTTTCCTATTCTAGAAGTCTATCAGCTTCATTTTCTCAGCACATATTTGTTTGCAGCATAGTAAGAGACCTATCTAATCACTATTGATGGTTAGTTCATTTGTTTATTATAGAGCTCTTTACCAGCATGACCTTTTTGTTTAAACATATTACTATATATATTTATCTAGGAATGATACCTCAAACACCCAAATTGCTGTCATTCACCAGACATACAGTAGAACCTCAGAGTTATGAACACCTCAGGAATGGAGGTTGTTTGTAACTCTGAAATGTTCATAACTCTGAACAAAACATGATGGTTGTTCTTTCAAAAGTTTACAACTGAACATTGACTTAATACAGCTTTGAAACTTCACTATGCAGAAGAAAAATGCGGCTTTTAACCATCTTAATTTAAATGAAACAAGGACAGAAACAGTTTCCGTACCTTGTCAAATCCTTTTTTTAAATGTTCCCTTTTACTTTTTTTAGTAGCTTATGTTTAACACAGTAGAATGTCAGAATTACGAACACCAGAGTTGTGACTCTGACGTTTTACAGTACTAGCACTGATTCAAGGGTGGGATGTGCAGTTCCACTCCAGGACAAACAGCGCTTACTGCTGGAAACACTGACAACATCTGGCACCCTCTCTACAAAGAATGAAAATATGATGCCTCAATGAAGCACCTGAGCTCTACTGTTTCCTAGAGCAGGAGTCACAAGATACTATATGTAGCTCAAGGCATACCCCTGTTGTAATACCCTGCATATAGAATCAGGACATCTTAAACAGAAGGCATTTCCTACCTCACCTCCCCAAAACAAACAAACCTACAAACCATAGACACAAACAGGCTTCCAGATAGCTTAAGTTCCAGTCATCTTTGTTTACTAAGAACTCCACCCAATTAAATTAATAGGCGGTGGATTTGAAACAAACATAAGGAAATACTTCTTAACTCAATGCACAGTCAATCGATGGAATTTGTTGCCAGGGATGTTGTGAAGGCTAAAGTATAAATAGGTTAAAAAAAGAATTAGATAAGTTCATGGAGGATAGGTCCATCAATGGCTATTAGCCAAGATGGTCAGGAATGTAACCCCATGCTCTGGGTGTCCCTAACCCTCTGACTGCTAGAAGCTGGGACTGGACAACGAGGGATGGATTACTTGATACATTGCCCTGTTCTGTTCGCTGCCTCTGAAGCATCTGGCACAGGCAACTGTCGGAAGACAGGATACTGGGCTAGACTAGACCAACCATGGTCTGACCCAGTCTGGCAATTCTTAAAAGCCTGTCAATATTTCGCTATTTCAGTGTGTCTTTAGTTCTTTTCATGAATGCTTGTGTTTATTTCAATAATTCCTCCTGTCTTTGAAAGAGCCCAAGACAGGAGAGACACCAGGTGAGCATTATAGGAACCATACTATCATGTATTCCCCATTTTCTAGTATCACATGGAGCTAAGTCTTGTTCCAATAGTCAAAATCCCCCTACTTGGTTAGAGCTGCCACGGACATCGGCAAGAACTCCATGCATATGTTGGCAGAGGGAACAACTGTTAAACAAGTCTGACAAATCCTTATCTTATGTAGAGATCCACTGAACAGATCAGAGCACAAAATGCTGAGACAAGGCCTCTAAAGGATCATCCAATCAGTCTCTCCTTGCATCATGACTAATATTTGGGAATCGTTTAATTTATTTTTCCTCTGGCAATTGTCAGATTAATTATTCACTAAATTTTCTTCCACTATTCATCTAACTCAATAGATGGTCTAATGATGCTCACCAAATATGTTACTGATGATTGTTTTCCACATCAATTAACAAATAATGTATCTGTGATTCATTTTTGTCCCTATCTGACCAGTTGTAATTCATAACCGCATAGAATTTATATCGCAATCGTTGTACAAAAGGAAAACAACCACCAGTATTTTGAATGTGTGGCTGAAAGGTAGACTCCTACGCTATTCAGAGAGTGCCCTCAGCTCTTTGTACATTTTGTTCCACTGAGGATAATAAGATTTAGGAGCTGAGAGGATACTTGTAATCTTAAGTCAACAGGAGTATAGTATAAAACTGAAACTTTGGAAATACACTAATATTGATTTAGGAGTGAAACATTGACAAGCTTGAGATATTTACTGAGGAGGGTAGTAGGCTGTTAGAAGGAATGAAAATAGATTTGAGATTGTTACTAAAGTTTAGCTATTTTTAAGAAAGATAAGCTTAATCTTTCCCTCTTCCCAACTTTTTGTTACATTTGGGAATAAGAAAGAAATACAAAACAGGTACTTAAATTACCATCAAAAGATAATACATGAAAGGGAAAACAAACATCAAACAAGCCAGAAGGAAGACAGTAAAGGAGTACAAGCAAATAAAAATATTAGGATCAACATATGGAATATTAAAATAAATAGTAATAATAAAGTCGATGTAAATTATTGTTTGATTCCAGAGCTAATGGCCAATTATCTGTGAAAGCTTCCATACAACAAGTGGAGTATGAATAATTGCTTACAAATTTAGGGCTTGATTCTCACTAGTGTAAATGGGCAAAATTTCATTGAAATCAAAGTTGTGTCCATTTATATCAGGTGAGAATCTGGGCCTTTATTCCTGGTTATCCTCCTAACAAATCTTTCTTCAGACTGAAACTCACTGAGTTCAACTATTATTTAAAATTCTACACTGAGACCCTCTCCACTGACTCATGACTTTAGAACTGATTTTGCAGAGACCTGTCTCTCTGCTGTTCTTCATTAACAGGGATCTCCCTTTATTTTAATCCTATTCTAAATTCACTTCCATCTCACACAGACCTGATGCCATTTCATTTTTCCCTCTTGTAAATTACTTACATAAACAATGCAGAATCAGACAACAAAGGTTATAGAGAAAGTTGCTTCATTAGCATTCATGTACCACTCATTTGGGTCTTTGCCCCTCACTGAGACTTCAGCAGGTTGAGAAATAAGGGAGCTATGGGGCTGAGAAGAACAGGAAATTAGATTTTGATCCTGGATTATGCAAGAGAAGGCAACTTCCAAGTATGCAGGACATTTTTGTTGTTGTTGTTAAATGATGTGTCCATATTGATCATTTAGCACTGAATTATTTATCAGTTAAAAGAAACCCAGATCCCCTTCTCTGAAACATGCTTACTTAATCTATGTAGTAATAAATTAGCCATTTCTTTATGATGTTTGTGTGCATGAAAGGAGTTTAATATTTGTATTCCAGATATAACATATAAAACGGGACTAAGGCACTGATCAAGTGCCAATGAAGTCAATAGGCAATTTGCCACCAATGTCAATGGGTGAGGAGGTCAGGCCCTGAATTAATTGTGAAAGGATCCATCCTTCCTCTCATTTGTTTTTTGTATTCTAGTACTTTGTATGAAGTTGAAAACCTGCAACAGGAAGTTACTGAGTTTGACAAGTTATTGAGAAGTCTTGGTTGAATACCGGGAATGAGAGGAACCACTATAGTGAAGTGATGATCAGATCTTTTATTATATTAAAGTAGATTCTATTATGACATAATCAAGATCAACATTTTCAAGAGTGGCCAGTGATTTTAGGTGCCTGACATGAGAAAACTTAGGCCTGAACTGGCACCTTCATTTCCAAAATATAGGCATCCAACTCTGAAAACATTAATTTATAGGGTTTTTAAGACTAACTTCCATAGAACCCCATTGATTTAATCCATATTATATTCTACTGGACGTCTCCATAAGGATTGTCCCAGTCCCTCCTGCACCTTCTATTCTCCTTCAGAACCTTCCTTAAAATTCATCTCTTCAAGGCACTTCACCTCCCCCCTTTTCTTCATTCATCATTCTCTCATATGTTCCTTCCAAAACCATGTTCCTGGTTTTGTTTTAAGATTGTTAGTTCCTTGGGGCATAGAACGGGTTTTATAGATGGCCTCAACCACACAAGCTCATCCACCCTAGCAGAATCTGCCTCTGCAGAGCCCAGTGAGGGTTCTATTGACTTCATGTGGAGGCAGGGGTCCACACATATGAGACAATTTGCATGATCGGTGGCATTAGATTTTTTTTGTTACTGCATTAACAAAGTTATATCTAGGTATTTTTTACTAGAATAAGCCAGTTCCACCATCTGATTCACTCACAACCTTTACAACAATAACTGTTAGGTACTGCTCAAATGAAAAAAGAGGCAATAGAAATTTCTAGATTGAGCCTAGGTAGATATGACCCTTGTATTTTCACTACAGACATTTAGACACTTCCAGCTGTTGAAATTATTGCTAAATATATTTACAGTCTTTGTACAATAAAAAGCTTTATTACTTTTACTATGGGCAGAAGAAAAAAGCTTTAAATCTTCAGTTCTGAAGCAATATTTCCTGTCCTAAAAGCAATGAAGCCTTTCAAGGGGAAAATACAGTACACTCCAAAAAGGTGCTTTATGATGTTGTCCCTTTGTTTCAATTTTGGTTCATATATTTTTATTAAGTATAACCTTTCTATGTAAATGAAATGATTATCTAACAAAAAGAACTGTTTTCATAAAGAAAGAATAGGTTTTATATCCTAAAAGATAGAGCAGCATAAAACAGTGAGGCAGCTAGGCATGTATTTGAAGGCTCTGAAATAAGCTATTTGATTTCCTATTACAGCCCTAGAATAGAGCACTACAGCATAGCCACCAAACCCATACCATTGGGTAACTAACCTTTCATCAGGGAGTCTCACAATATAAAGCAGGTTCTACACTGGTAATAAATAAAGTATATGAATTTAAAAATCCATGTTTATGAACAGCTCTTAAATAGTGAAAGTTAAGAAAGGAAAAGGATAGCTTATTCTACAACTCAATAGGGATAGATGAATATCCTTAAAAGGGTGGTCCTACTCAGAAAAGTAGTTCTGTGAAAGTGGCACCATTGCATCCAAAATTTAGCTTCTCCGATGCGATGTCTATTACTGCAGTGGCTACAGCAGCACAGCTAATGTAGCTCTACTTCTATAGTGCCGCCATGAGGACACTTCCTATGTCAACTGAAGGTGTTTTTCCTGTCATAGATAATCCACCTCTCCATGAACTCTTCCATCAATTTAACAGTGCCTACAGCAGGGATTAGGTCACCCTAACTAATTGGTACAGGGTGCAACATTTTTCACAGCCCTGAACAATGTTGCTATTTTGATCTAATATTTAGGTGTAGGCCAGGCCTCAGAAAGAAGAAGTTACTCATATTGTGCAGTAACGATGGTTCTTCGAGATGTGTGTCCCTGTGGGTGCTCCACTCTAGGTGTCGGTGCGTCCCTGTGCTGGAGATCGGAGATTTCTCACAGCAGTCCTCAGCCGGGGGAAGGGCACTCACAGGAGTCATCTTGTGCAGCCGTTGGCACATCCTGTAGCACGCGCTCCCCCAACCATCCCCTCCTTTCCTTCTCTACCGCAAAGCTTGGCTGTGTGAACTCCGAAGTAGAGGGGAGGAGGGTGGGTAGTGGAGCACCCACAGGAACACACATCTTGAAGAACCATTGTTACTGCACAAGGTGAGTAACTTCTTCTTCTTCATCGAGTGTCCCTGTGGGTGCTCCACTCTAGGTGCTTGTAGAGCAGTACCCCACCAGGGGTGGTAGGGGTTCCGAGTTATGTATAAGTGTGTGATGAGAGCACTGTAAGGCCAATGATAGAGTCTGAGAAAAGGCCTTGGGTGATAGCGTAATGCTTTGCAAAAGTGTTCTCCGATGTCCAGGTTGCAGCTCTACAAATATCTGTTAAGGGGACATTGTTCAAGAACATAATCGATGTCGCCATGGCTCGTGTTGAGTGGGATCTGATGCCCACAAGGGGTTCTTTGTGATGCAGGTGGTAGCAAGTTTGAATACAGGTAGAGACCCATTTGGAGCGTCTCTGGGTCGATATTGTAGAGCCCTTGGAGTGCTCTGCTGTAGACACGAATAGTCTTGGTGACTTGCAAAATGGTTTAGTTCTGTCCAAGTAGAAGGCTACAGCCTGTCTGACATCCAGCATGTGCAACGTTGCTTCTCGAGTGTCATTATGTGGCTTGGGATAGAAGGCAGGTAAGTGTATGGTTTGGTTAATATGAAAATTTGTAGCCACTTTGAGTAAGAATTTTGGGTGAGGACATAACATGATTTTGTCTTTGCTAAATACAGTGTACTGTGGTTCATCCATCAATGCTCCTATTTTGCTGACACGTCTGGAAGAAGTGATTGCCACTAGGAATGCGACCTATATTGACATATGAAGGAGCGAGCAGGTTGCTAGAGGCTCGAAGGGTGGTCTTGTGAGACACTTGAGCACAAGATTGAGATCCCATGGTGGTGCAGGTTAGCGTACTTCTGGGTACATGATCTGTATACCTGCTAGAAAGCACTGTGTAATCGGGTGAGCGAATATTGAAGCCCCTTCTATCTGTTCGTGGAGGACCATAATGGCAGTGAGGTGTACTTTAATAGAGCTTATGGCTAACCCCGTTTCCTTCAGTTCTAGTAGGTAGTCTAGGATCATAGATAGAGGCGCCGTGGTCGCGTCCAGCTGTTTTTGCTCTCTTTTTTTGTTCTTCTCCACTTGTGGTAGTAAGTATTTCTAGTGGTGAGGCAATGGCTATTTAGTAATACCTGTTTTACTTTCTCCGAACAGTTCAATTCCCCATGTTGGAACCAGAGAGGAGTCACGCTTTGAGATGGAGTTTCGCTGGGTCTGGATGGAGCGTCAGGCCCTTGTTCTGGGACAGGAGGTCCATCCTCAAAGGCAGCAGTTGTGGGGCACAGACTGCTAGACATGAGAGGTACGGAAACCAAGTCTGTATGGGTCATGTGGGGACAATGAGAATGACTCTGTCGAGTCGTATCTTGCGGATGACCCGTGGGATCAGTGGTATCGGCGGGAAGGCATTCATGAGTGACAAGTTCCACGGGATGAGGAACGCATTCCCTAACGATCCTGGTGCCAGGCCTGCCCTGGAGCAAAATAGTGGACATTTGTGATTTGTCACTAAGGTGAAAAGGTCGATTACTGGGTGACCCCATTTTTGGAATATTGTGTCAAGAACACTGTCGTTGATTTCCCACTGTTGTTCCTGTGAGTAGTGCCTGCTGAGGTTGTCGGCTGTAGTGTTTTGGCACCCTGGTAAGTATGATGCTGTGATGTTTATATTGTTGTGGATGCAGAACTCCCATAAATTCATGGCTTCTACGCATAGCAAGTGAGACCTGGCTCCCCCTTGGCGATTGATGTAAAACATGCACGCCATGTTGTCAGTGAGAATAGAGATTGAGGTCTCTCGTATAAGTGGGAGGAAGTGTCGGCATGCATTGTGTACCACGCGGAGTTCAAGGAGATTGATATGTAGTCAGGTTTCTGTCGCAGACCACTTGCCTTGTACATTGTGGTGACCCAAGTGAGCACCTCAACCTATCAGGGAGGCATCTATTGTAATAATCACTGATGTGGGGTCTGGTTGAAAGGGAACCCTGGAGCATACATTCCCTGGCTGTGTCCACCATTGTAGGGATAGGATAACCCTTGGTGGTAGTGTCACACATCTGTTGAGAGAGTGTTTCCTGGGTGCATAGACCGTGCTCAACCAGTGCTGCAGACAGCGCATATGGAGTCTGTCATACTTTACTATGAAAGTCGTAGCTGCCATATGTCCCAGAATCTGAAGGCATGTCCTCACTGAAGTTTGTGGGCTGATGGTCACCGTGAAAATAAGATTGGTCAATGTAGTAAATCTGTGGTTTGGCAATATTGCCTTGGCTTGTATGGTGTCTAGGTCAGCTCCGATAAACTCCAATCGCTGGGTTGGTTCTAGGGTGGATTTCTTTTCATTTATCTGTAGACCTAGTTGGTGAAACAGGTCTATTGTGGTCTTCAGCATGTCTGCCGTTTCTTGTCAGTTGGCACCGTTGAGAAGGCAATCGTCCAAATAGGGGAAGATTATGACTCCATTGCATCATAAATGTGCTGCTACTACCACGAGGGTTTTTGAGAATACGCAGGGAGCAGTGGACAGTCTGAAGGGAAGGACCTGTATTGGTAAGATTGGGTCCTACTGTGAACCTCAAGAACTGTCTGTGGGCAGGGGGTATTGTAATATGGAAGTATGCGTTTTGGAGGTTGAGGGCTGCAAACCAGTCCCCCGTGTCTAGCGCTGGGATTATTGTGGCCAGAGTGACCATTTTGAACTGTGGTTGCGTACAAACCTGTTGAGTTTTCGGAGATCTAAGATTGGTCTCCATCCCCCTCCTTTTGTCTCTGTCAGGAAATATTTGGAATAAAAACCCTTCCCTCGGTATTGATGTGGTACTGGTTCTACAGCACCCAGCAGTAGAAGGTGGTCTACTTCCTGTTGCAGAAGGTGCTCTTGAGAGGGGTCCCTGAAGAGGGACAGGGAAGGGGGGAGAGGAAGGGGGATGACTGTGAAAGGAATGGTGTAGCCAGATTGTATGATTTCCAAAACCCATTGATCTGTGGTTATCACAGCCTAGGCATGGTAAAATGGGTATAGGCAGTGACCAAAATTGTGGGATGGGGTATCTGTTGGCACTAGAGGTGTGGGGAAGTCTTGCATACCCTCGACCAAGACTTCAAAATTGTGGCTTAGATGTAGACGGATGGGTGGACGAAGCCTGGTTCTGTGGAGCTCATCATCTCTGAGCCCATTGTTTGGGTCTGTTCTGAGTGAAATATCATGATGGTTAAACGAGGTGTCTTGTGACCTCTGGTATGGTTTAAAGCGAGGGCATTTGTCAGGCGGTGGGTGTATGCCTAGTGTATGCAGCATTGCTCGGGAGGCCTTCATGGTATGGAAGATGTCGTCTGTGACGAGAATAGTTTATGCCTATCAAAGGGGAGGTCCTCCACTTTTAGCTGTAGTTCTTTTGGAATTCCCAAAGCCTGCAACCATGATGTTCTTCCCATAACCACACTATTGCGGTTGTTCGGGCAGCTGTGTCCGCTACATCCATTGACACTTGCAGTGCTCTGCGGGCTATTAACTGACCCTCATTGATAATGGCAGTGAGTTGAGGACATTTATGCTCAGGGAGGTCCTCCACGAGCTCTTGTATTTTACTATAGTTAGAGTAGTCGTAATTTGCTAGTAGAGCAGAATAGTTGGCAACTCTAAGCAGAAGGGTGGCTGACAAGTAAACTTTCCACCCAAAGAGGTCCAGTCTCTTGTGTTCTTTATCTTGCAGTGAGGAGCGGAAATGAGGCTGTTTACTGCACTGATTAGCAGCCTCTACTACCAGAGAGCAGACTTGTGAAAACAAAAATTCCATGCCTTTGGCTGGAACAAAGTATTTCCTCTCAGCCCTTTTGTTGGTGGGTGGTGCCGATGCCGGTGCTTGCCATATTACCTCCACAGGCTCTATTATAGCCTCATCCATGGGGAGGGCAATCTTGGTTGATGATGCCGATTGTAAGTTTTTAACAACTTATGTTGTTTCTCCTGCACCTCGTGTAAGGCAATTTCTTGGCTGTTTGCTACTCTTTTGAAGAGTTCTTGGAACTTCTTTCAGGTCATCTGGTGTCGTGGAGTAGACGGCGTCACTGTTTCGTCTGGTACAGAAGATAAGTGTGGGGCAGGTGGTGAATCATCCAGGTCTGCCTAAGATAGTATCTCTTCCTCTTCTATCTCTGTCTCAGGAAGGTCAGAGGTTTCTCTGTGTGGTAATGATAGATGTACTCTGGAACCTCTTGTTGCTGGGGAAGGGGACCAGAATAGGGGTTCTGGTATGTGGGCCAAGGACCCCACTGTGGCCATTGCATGGGGTAAGGTGGTAATGGGTAAGGCCAGTGCTTTGCATACCAGGGCTGTGAATGCTCTGAGGGATGAGGCTTCGGCTTCACAGCATTCCATGTAGATCTCATCTGTGATGGGGATGAACGTTGAGAGGAGAAGCGAGTGTCCTGCATGTCTCCTTTCTCGCCACTATGCATGGAGAATGGTGCAGGAGATGAAGGATGGTACTGGACTATGTAGCTCGGGGAATGTTCGGTGCTGAGCAGTGGTGACTGCAGTGCCGAAGAAACTGCTATGTCAGCAGGATGCAGGAGTTGCGCTGGTCCCGCCTTGGGGTTGCGGTCGACCGTTGGAGCACTGACCGGTGCCGGGTTTGGTTTGTTAGCCAGCAACAAGTCTTGGATCGGTGCCGGAAGCATTGATCACGGTGCTGCTGCCTGTGCTGTGCTCTGCACTGGGGTAGTCGGTGCCATGGAGGAGACTTGGCATCTCAACTCCAGTGCCGCGCGTTGGGGCTCAGCAGGGGTCCACTGAGGGATGGTGCCAGAGGAGCCCGGTGCCTCGTAAGTGCTCACTCTGGATGAGTGGAGCACTGAGGGTAAAGACCTCGCTGGGGAAGCTCTCTTTTTCTGAGAGACCCTTGCTGGAGAAGTCGAGGCTCGCTTCCTGACAGTTTTGGAAGTCGGAGCCTTATCAGAGCTCATGGATCTCGGTCTGAGAGACTCCCCGGAGGACGTCTCTTGAGGAGGTTGGAGGGATTTCTCCAGCAGAAGCATTTTCAAGCGGAGATCCCTGTCACATCTTGCCCTTGATGTTAAGTTGGTGCAATGTGCGGATTTCTGGGAGACATGAGTTTCTCCCAGACAGTGAATGCAGGATGTGTGGCCGTCAGAGACCGGCATCAGTTCACGGCAGGAGTCATGCTTTTTAAATCCTGTTGAGACCGGCATGACTGCAGTTAAGCCTCTCCCGCCTCTCAAGAGATAAGGGTGGGAGTTAATTGTAAAGATAAACTGTGGAAACTGTTCCCAAATGGGGAGTTAAGGAGAGAAAAAGCCTTCTTTCTTCTCTTTTCCCTTTTTTTTTTAAAGAAAAACCTCTAAGATGAACTTAGGAAACTATGTAACTATGTATAGGCTAAGACTAACTAAACAATGTAACTAAGTATAGACTAAAAAGAAGTTTCTATGTAACTTGTAACTTTTTTTTCCCCCCAGAAAGTATCAAAGAGAGCCCTGCCGCGGAGCTCCATCTGCAGCCGAGGTCGGTTGAGAAGGAACTGAGGGGACGGTCGGGGAAGCACGCGCTACAGGAGGTGTCAACGGCTTCACGAGATGACTCCTGTGCGTGCCCTTCCCTGGGCTGAGTACTGCTGCGAGAAATCTCCGATCTCCGGTGCAGGGACGCACCGACACCTAGAGTGGAGCACCCACAGGGACATCACTCGATGAAGAACTTCCTGATCAAATATGTTCTGTTTATATGTCAAAAGATGATTTTTCTAACTGCCAGTGCAACAGACTCAACCTTGGAACAGAAATCTTAAAACTGTGTGTCCTTTAAGCTTCTTGTGCCACTGGACTCTAAGGCCTTGATTCAGCAAAGCATTTAAGCACTTATTGAAGTTTCATTAACTTATCCCTCCTAAACAGGGATAGATTTAAGCATACATTCAAAAGTGGGAAAAGTGCTTTTATAGTGAGTCAGCCTGTAACAAACTCCGTTGCCTACTCTGTCCCCATATCTACTCTAGTGACACCATCAGAGGACCCAACCACATGAGCCGCACCATCAGGGGCTTATTCACTTGCACATCTACTAATGTGATATATGCCATCATGTGCCCGCAATGCCCCTCTGCCATGTACATTGGACAAACCGGATAGTCTCTACATAAAAGAATAAATGGACACAAATCAGACATCAGGAATGGTAACATACAAAAGCCAGTAGAAGAACACTTCCATCTCCTGGGACATTTTATAACAGATTTAAAAGTAGCCATACTTCAACAAAAAAACTTCAAAACAGACTTTAAAGAGAAACTGCAGAGCTACAATTCATTTGCAAATTTAACACCATTAATTTGGGCTTGAATAGGGACTGGGAGTGGCTGGCTCACTACAAAAGCAATTTTCCCTCTCTTGGTATTGACACCTCCTCATCAATTATTGGGAGTGGACCACATCCACCCTGATTGAATTGGCCCTGTCAACACTGGTTCTCCACTTGTAAGGTAACACCCTTCTTTTCATGTGTCAGTATATTTATGCCTGCATCTGTAATTTTCACTCCATGCATCTGAAGAAGTGGGAGTTTTTACCCACGAAAGCTTATGCCCAAATAAATCTGTTAGTCTTTAAGGTGCCACCGGACTCCTCATTGTTTTTGTGGATACAGACTAACACGGCAACCCCCCAGGTACTTGAAACTAGGGAAATACAACCTAGATGGAGATACGATAAGGTGGGTGCATAACTTGTTGGAAAACCGTTCCCTGAGAGTAGTTATCAGCGGTTCACTGTCGATCAGTTCTGGGTCCAGTTCTGTTCAATATCTTCATCAACGATTTAGATAATGGCATAGAGAGTACGCTTATAAAGTTTGTGGATGATACCAAGCTGGGAGTCCACACATAGCAAGTGCTTTGGAGGACAGGATTAAAATACAAATGATCTGGACAAACTGGAGAAATGGTGTGAAGTAAATAGGATGAAATTCAATAAGGACAAATGCAAAGTACTCCACTTAGGAAGGAACAATCGGTTGCACACATACAGAATGGGAAATGAATGCCTAGGAAGGAGTACTGAAGAAAGGGATCTGGGGGTCATAGTGGATCACAAGCTAAATATGAGTCAACAGTGTAACACTGTTGCAAAAAAAGCAAACATCATTCTGGGATGTATTAGCAGGAGTGTTGTAAGGTAGACACAAGAAGTAATTCTTCCTCTTTATTGCGTACTGATTAGGCCTCACCTGGAGTATTGTGTCCAGTTCTGGGCGCCACATTTCAGAAAAGATGTGGACAACCTGAAGAAATCCCAAGAAGAGCAACAAAAATGATTAAAGGCCTAGAAAACACAACCTATGAGTGAAGATTGAAATAATTGGGTGTGCTTAGTCTGGAGAAGAGAAGATTGAGAGGGGACATGATAACAGTTTTCAAGCACAAAAAAGGTTGTAAGGTTACAAGGAGGAGGGAGAAAAATTGTTCTCCTTATACTCTGATGATAGGACAAGGCCTGGTCTACACTACGACTTTAATTCGGATTTAGCTGCTTTAATTCGAATTAACGCTTGACCCGTCCACACAACGAAACCATTTAATTCGAATTAAAGAGCCCTTTAATTCGATTTCTGTACTCCTCCTCGACGAGAGGAGTAGCGTCAAAATCGGTATTGTTAATCTGAATTAAGGTTAGTGTGGCCGCAATTCGATGTTATTGGCAATTAGATGTTATTGGCTACCCACAATGCAACGCTCTGGAAATCGATGCTACTACGGTAGCTTGGACGCACACCACCGAATTAATGGTGCCTAGTGTGGCCGAATACATTCGAATTTATAAAATCGGTTTCCTAAATTCGAATTATATAAATTCGGATTAATCCTGTAGTGTAGACATACCCCAAGAAGCAATGGGCTTAAGTTGCAGCCAGGGCAGTTTAGGTTGGTCATTAGGAAAAACTTCCTAACTATTAGGGTAGTTAAGCACTGGAATAAATTGCCTAGGGAAGCTGTGGCATCTCCATCATTGGAGATTTTTAAGAGCAGGTTAGACAAACATCTGTCAGGGATGGTCTAGATAATACTTAGTCCTCCCATGAGTGCAGGGGACTGGACTAGATGACCTCTCAAAGTCCCTTTCAGTCCTACGATTCTATGGTTCACAGAAAGCAGAATAGAATCAAACCCTTTGTTCCAGAATTGCATTGACTCTTCAGAGCTAACAGAAGTAAAAGGCACCAAAATCTGTTTTCAGATGAATGCCTGGAGCTCAATTTAATGGGAACACACTCTGAGCCTTGGTTTGATCAATGGAATAAACAAGTATACAGGGATTACTTTTGAAGGCAAACAGAGAAGATATGATGAGTAAGGAAGTTCATTTCCCTTTTTTTAATATACACAGCCTTTTTTCCCCCTGAGAATTATGGTAAATAATTAAAGCAAACAAAGGGACTAGGGCTTGAATCCATCCTCAGTGAAGTTAGTGGAAGCAGGTTGAGGCCCTAAAAAAAGTGTTACACTCCCTTCTATTTGGTAACCGAAGATCTGAACAATACCAGATTTATCAAAGTACCTAAAGAAAAGAAGCTAATGACTTACTAAATCTAGCAATTCTACATATCTTCATTTTTCCTTTATACTACTTTGGTCCCAGTGATGTGAGTATATATAAATATAGAGTCTATGTCACTGTGGATCTACTAATTATAGTTTGTGAATTAACATTTTGCATTGGGAAACAGAGATTTGCATAAGCTCTCAGAAAATTTAGCAATGAATCCTGATGGATAATATCACTAAATTCCATAAAATATTAGAAATTCAGGGACAATTCATAGAAGTTTGTAACAAAATATGAGTCACACTTTTGGTGGAAAGCTGATTATTTTTATTTAATTGTGGTTTGTTTAAGAGATTTTATAATATATGTTCATTTTAGTGTCTCTGGGAGATTCATGATCTGTGCCTATCAATCCTCAGGTCCCCACATCATCTACTTCTACCTTCCAGCAGCATACACTATCCACACCCCACATACGTTACCATAGTTTCTTTGAATGTAATTCTGATTACATATGCACAATTAACAGACTATGAAAATAAAAGTACAAAAAGCAAATTAGTTAGACTTGGGAGTAGGTGATTAAGTGGGGGAGTGCAAGTGCTCAGAGGACAAGCACCATTGGTTGTTATATTATGTAGAGTAGAAGATTACAGATATACAGATGAGGAGGAAACATACCAGTAACCCAAAGCAATGAGGATGAGGGGTGATTCAGTATAATGAGTGGTAAGGACATTATTGCCTTATTTTACACAGCACGATTTTTAAATGATAGTTGTAAAATCAGAGTATCCCAGGGACTCCTTAAGAAAAGGCTGAGTCTCTCAGATCCCTTATGCACACTTAAATGTGCCTGTTAGCACTCAGACTCCAAAGTGATGGGCAAGGGATGTGCTGCCAAAATTTTAACACAGTTAACACAATTTTCAAATTTTCTACCTCAATTGGTACTCATGAGATTCACTAGCTAAAATACATTTCCTGTCTTTTTCCAAAAAAATCATACATTCCAGCCTCTCAATCAACCCAAACTCCATCAATTCTTTTGCCCCCATTCATCCACCATCTTTCCATTTTCCAGCATCTAATGGAAATACCCTTACCTGGTTCCTCTAGGCAGCAGTGGTCATTCTACAGCCTCTGCCTATCAGATGGTTAGTCAGATGGAGGTCCTCTGTAGTGATGGAATGGGGCATAGGTCCCCTTTTGAAGCTGGTGTCTCTCATATTTTGTTCCTAGGAGAGGGTGAAGTGAGAGAGCAGGTCTCCACTAGACAGTGTGCATAGCTGGATTTCCCCTAGGTGCTAATGGGAATCTTGAGAGGGGAAAGACTGTCCTAGGTCAATCTGCCCGAATTCCTCCCTCCCTCTTAGTTAGTTTTTGAAGCTTTGAGTCCCTTGAATAAAAAGTGGTGTATATATGTGCAAAGCATCATTGCTAATAGTAAAGCACATTGAGGTTTAGAGTCATTTCTTAAAATAGACCATGATTAAGCAATTTGTAATTATTTATTTTTGTGACCCATGCCTATTTTGACCATTTTGCTACTTTTATTTCTTCATCCATTCAGGCACCGCTTTTTGTGCGGTCACAATGCCTACCAAATATTTGACTATGATTAAGCAGCTGGTGAGCTGTGACCTCTGTTTATTCTAGCTGGTTGGGAATTTTCTGTTTGATTGAGAGAGGCATCCGGGCAGTAGGGAAGAGAGCTGGTGTGCAGGCAGACCATGAAATTGACAAGTGCCTTCTAGGTAGGCAGCAAGCAAGCCAAAACATTCCATTTTGGTTTTTCCAAAATGAAATTTTTCTGTAAATTCCTTCCCATGAAAAATTTACATTTACTTTTAATCCTGGTTCGGGAACAGAATTTTCAAAAATGGGACATTTTTCACAAGACGTGATTTCCATTTTCTGGACAGCTCTACTTCTTATTACATTAAACTTAATTCTCACATTGCATCTGTTTGCTGTATGCACATGTCGTCTCTCAGCACATACTTGCTTTGTAAACTCTCGAAGGCAGGGATTGTCATCTTGTTAAGTGTGTG
Organism: Emys orbicularis; assembly: GCF_028017835.1. NCBI lineage: Eukaryota > Metazoa > Chordata > Testudines > Emydidae > Emys > Emys orbicularis. Next base: position 38,108,805 of record NC_088691.1, on the reverse strand, counting down.
TACAATGCCTAGCACAACGGAGTTCTAAATACCTAAGTGGGGCCTCTAGGAACGTTATGTATATACATAAACATACATACACACACACACACAAACTCAAAGACCCTGCTGCTTCTACCTTTTAAAAAATTTTCTATCTTTACCTGTTATGTTTTTAGTCATTCCTCTAATTTATCATCATACGAGAATTTGTCAATAGGCAGAGTTATGAAAACCAGACAGCATTGGAGGAAGAAATATATAGATTTTTACATTGGGTGATTAAATTCTCACTGGCATTAACATATGACAACCTGTTAGAATGATTTGTAGGTCTTTTAGGTTTTTATAAATAGCTTTATCTCTTCATTCCACAGAAGGAAAAGGCATAGTATTATTTATTGTACCTTTCCACCACAGCACCATGGAATTTTTCAAAGATTTATTTTAAGTTTTGGGGAAATCTCTTGATATTCAAATACTGAAGATACCAAAGGATGAAATCTTCTTTATATCTTTCAGTCCGCTGTAGTACATGTCACATGCTATTTTGTTAAGGAACTAGCTCTAATCCATGCAAAAGAAGTGTTCTCCTTTTTGATATGTAGTGGTAAAGCTAAAACAAGCCATCATAATTTCATTAAATCATGTTGCATTACTTAGCCATGCTGAAAAGGATCTGTAATATGCAATATTTGCTTAGCAAAGTTACTGAATATTTATAATATTTAGTCTATACCATGCTATTTATTCTAAAAAATGACATATTTGTTTTTGTTTTCTTAGTACAGCATAAGGCAAATTATATTAATTAGGCTATTTACATGATTTCCTAACTTAGAGCAGTGAAACTTGCCTTCAGCTAGCAAATAATTGGAATTACAATTGCTAGCGATATCACAAGTTTGTTAATTATATCAGGCTCCATCAAGCTCTGATAGGACGCTAAATGGTTGCTTCCCCACCCCCTTCTTTCTTTCCATTAAGTTATTCCAAGATTATATACCACAACAGCATATCACAATAGCTAGCACACTTCCAAATTCAGAATGGACAGAGCTTATCTTTCATATAGCTTCTTGAAGTCAACTAGGCCTAAAAGTTGATATTAAGGTTTGTCTAACTATACTGATTTAATAAAACGAATACTTTCAAGCATGCTGAAATGGCAAATAATTTAAAGGACAAATCAAAATAACATGGGCTAAAAGTAATTAATACTGTACTAGTTTCTTGCCAAATACTGATACTCTACTTCTCTATCCCCTTATTTCCTTTTGGAAATCAAAAAAAAAAGGTTGTTAATTCAAACATTCTTAAGGGACAAGGAAAATATGATCAAGGTAAACATATTTTTGGTCAACAACAATTGAGAAGTTACCTTCACGTGTATGTTACTCTACCCCAGATTTGATCCATTTTACATATGGTTTGATTTTCCTTCAGTGACAGCCATTAATAAATGTTCATTCAGCATTTTTATAAGGGAACACACAACTATTTTTTAAATAATGAAACATGGATAATTTTGGATGAAAGCTGCTGCAGTAGTGTGAAGTACTTCACAAACAGAAACTGATTAAGCCTCACTTCACCACAATCAGGAAAGTAAGGGATACATGGGGATTATTTCTCTCACAACCAAATGCCTCTGGATGGTCCACAGACGCTATTATTAGTGTTTGGCAGTTTCCACAGCAATGCTATACAACAGCAAAGGGCAGAGACAATATTTCACACAACTGAAGGTGAGAAAGGGAATTTAAGTGGGCAGAAAATAGTTACCTGAATGGAAACTGGGTCCATTTACTTATGAAAAAGTGCTATAGGATTGGCGGATGAACCATTCACCAGCATTGCCAACTCTTATGACTTTAGTAAGAGTCTCACTATATTTGGTGTCTTTCTAATAGCCTGAGCTCCTGGAATCATATGATCATGTGAAACACTCAGTGCTCATTTTTTTAAATAAAGTAAGATTCTAGCCCTCATGGTTGTGAAGAAGACCTGGAAAACATGAACCTTAAAAGCTCAAACACCAGAAGGCAAAAAACACCTAAAGTTTGTTGTGGTTTTTTAAAACTGAAGATTTTTAAACCACTCATAATTTTGGCCTGACTCATGATTTTTGAACTTTTGGGGTTAGCAATACTACATCTGTGTTCTCTCTCCTCCATACATACTTCTTCCCCCAGGACTTCTGCTTATCTTCACCCATCTTCCCCAGGGGCGGCAGGTTTGTATAATTTTTGGTGGTGCCCAGAACAGGTCCAAGTCCTCCCCCTCCACACACACGCCTGTCTTGTAAGCCAGGATACAGTAACTCCTCACTTAAAGTCGTCCCGGTTAACGTCATTTTGTTGTTATGTTGCCGATCAATTAAAGCGGTGGCTCTCAAACTTTGTTTTCCACGGACCACTTGAAAATTGCTGCAGGTCTTTCCAAATGTTGTTTGTACCATTAGCTAACTATTGTAAAGCGCTTTGGATAAAATTGCTATATAAAAAAATACCCTTAATAATAATTAACTTTTTTTGTTCTACACATAAAAGCACACAACTCATATTTTAATATCAGTAGTCTTAACCTTTCTAATGTGATGGATATGCCCTCTCTCCCTCACCGCGGCAGCCCCCAAGCTGGGGCTGGGAAGGAGAGGGGGGTCTCTCCCTCTCTCCCCTGCCGTGGCAGCCCCCAAGCTGAGGCTGGGAAGAAGTGGGGTTCTCTCCCTCTCTCCCCCACCGCAGCAGCCCCTGAGCTTGGGCTGGAAAGGAGTGGGATCTCTTCCCTGCCACAACAGCCACAGAGCTGAAGCTGGGAAGGAAGGGAGTCTTTCCCCAGCAGCCGCAGCCCTAGAGCCTCTTTCTCTGGCTGCCGTAGCTCTGCACATCCCAAATTCCCCCCACCCCCTCTTCTCATGCCACTGCCCCCTCCCACCTACCCCCTATTCCCCTCAAGGCTACCACCTCATCTTCCATGTGCATCTTCTACAAGGTCCTAATTAGTGGAGCCACACCTGCGTGGCTCCACTAATAAGGTGGGTGGCCCTTCATTCTCTCATGTGCAGCTGCCCAGGTGTGCACCTTAGAGAGAACTATCCACAGACCACCTGAATGGAGCTTGCGGATCACTGGTGGTCCGTGGACCACAGTTTGAGAACCTCTGAATTAGAGAACATGCTCGTTTAAAGTTGCACTAAGCTCCCTTATAGTGTTGTTTGGCAGCCACCTGCTTTGTCCACTGCTTGCAGAAAGAGCAGCCCATTGGAGTGCTAGTGGTGGGGGATTGGAACCAGGGTGGGCCAACAGCCCCTCTATCAGCTCCCCTAAGTTCCCTGTGTGGCTGCCGCCCAGCAGACTATCAATTGCTGGGCAGTTCAGGTGACCCTCCCCCCACTGTCATGTGCTGCTTCTGCCTCTGCCTTGGAGCTGCTCCCCTGAACCTCCTGCTTGCTGTGCGAGTGGGAGGAGGGGGAAGAAGGGTGCTGTTGTCAGGGTGTCCTCCTCTCCCGTTCCTGCCCCCCATCTCCACAGAGCAGGGGGACACCCGACAGGGCTCAGAATGGAGGGAGCTTGCTGTCTCAAAGACTCTTTCACACACACAGGGTGTGTGTCTCTGTCTCTCTCTGCCATGCTGTCTTCTCCCCTCCCCCATTCGTGCTGCCTTGTAGAGTGTGAGGCTGCATTAACAACAATGAGTTAACCCTTGAGGGCTCAGCCGAGTGCTAGTTCATCATTTAGCAGTAAGGCATTCCCTGGGAAATATCCCACCCTCTGACTTCACCACCTCAACCAAGCTTCACAACCATCATTGTTGCGTACAGTATTAAATTGTTTGTTTAAAACTTATACTGTGTATATATATATAAAATATAGTCTTTTGTCTGGCAAAAAAAAAATCCCTGGAACCTAGCCACCCCTATTTATATTAATTCTTATGGGGAAATTGGATTCGCTTAACATCGTTTCACTTAAAGTCGCATTTTTCAGCAACGTAACTACAACGTTAAGTGAGGAGTTACTGTATATTTTTTAAAATAATGTAAAAATGTGAGGGCTCTGGGGTGGGACTGGTGATGAGGGGTTTGGGGTGTGGGAGGGGCTCAGGCAGAGGGCTGGGGTACAGGGGTGAGGGCTGTGGATCAGGGATTTGGGGTGTGGGAGGGGGCTCAGGGCTAGGGCAGAGGATTGGTGTGTGGGGGTGAGGGCTCTGGGGTGGGACTGGTGATGAGGGGTTTGGGGTGTGGGAGGGGCTCAGGCAGAGGGCTGGGGTACAGGGGTGAGGGCTGTGGATCAGGGATTTGGGGTGTGGGAGGGGGCTCAGGGCTAGGGCAGAGGATTGGTGTGTGGGGGTGAGGGCTCTGGGGTGGGATGGGGCTGGAGATGAGGGTTTGGGGTGTAGGAGGGGCTCAGGGCGGGACAGAGGGTTGGGGTACAGGGGTGGAGGGCTCTGGCCGGGGATGCGGGCTCTGGAGTGGGACAGGGCTAGGGATGAGGAGTTTGCGGTGTAGGCAGGTTGCCCCGGGACAAAGGCTAGAGAGGAGGATTCCTCCCAGCCCTTTCCCCGCAGGCAGCAGCGAGCTCCGGGGCACCCCCACTTCCCTGCTGCACCACACTCACCTTGCACCACTGTCACTCCACGTGCTCCTAGGGCCCCTTTCAGGTACAGGAAGCCCCCTCGCCTCCCTTGCGGTGGGGAGGAGGGGGAGAGGCTGCCATCACATGTGTGCCTCCTCCCCTGCTGCTGCCCCTCACTGTAGCCTCACTGGGGGTGGGGGGTGGGGCTGCCCCTTGTCCAGCGTGGGGCAGGAGCAGTGACTGTGGGTGGGGGGACCCCCTGTGCTGGTGGAGAGGGTCCCGCCGGAAAATGAAAGGGTCTGAGGGGGACTCGCCGCCCCTGATCTTCCCAAAGCTACATCAGCCTCTATGTCCCAAGAAGCCTTGCTCAACTGCCTGCCCTTCTAAATCTCCACTCACTCCCATAACCCTCCAGATTCCTAGATTTTCCCCAAAGTCCAAACTATGCCTTGTAATAAACGCTCAGCCTGACTCACCATAGATAAATGCAAAGCACAGGTGGTGTGTCAGGGATAGAACTGGGTGGAATATTTAAAAAAAATAATTTATATTTTTGTCAATTGCAGGTTTTGGGGTGGGTTTTGTTTTTTGGGCCCTAATGAGATGGGCAGCATCAGAAAATGGCACTAACAGTTGGATCTGAGTTTCTAGGGACAACGTTTGTAAAACACAATTAGATTACCAAGAATATGGGAACTACTCTTTATACATTTAATTTTAAAAGTTCAAAAGTGGCCTATGTCTCAGAGGTTAGGAGACTTTGTGACATTTGAAATTAGGTAGGGCTGAAGTTGTTTAGCAATAAGGTTCCTCCCCCCTCCTCCTCCCCCCCAATTGAGGAAAACAGGACAACATTTTAAAAAATAAATTTTAAAAGCTTTACTTTGCAACAGTTAATAAATATTTTTAAAAGTATTACGTGGAAAATTCCATTCTCTCAAGTTAAGGTACTAAATCTGGAGAATAAATTCAATCAGTGTGTGAAACAAGGATTTAATTCTTGCTCTAAGTGCAAATCACAATACAACTGTGAACGTGGAGCTACTACCAGTGCCTCCACATTCATTTTTTAGCAGCAAACTACCCATGAAAATTTTAACATTAGTTGTCTGTTAACAAGAAACCAGTGGCTCAAAAAGGAGTTAACAAAACAAACAGTAGTTACCAGCAATGAGCACTGTCCATTCTTATACAGTAAAGCCCTCCCCACAAGAAGAAAGCTTCATTTTGAACTGTGTTCTGCAAGAATCAATAGGGTCAACTTAAACACCCTTCAGTCCCATTCTTTCCTTTGCTACTGCAACATCACTGTTCTTTCTTGGCTTCACCCCTTGACTTATCTATACTGTATCTCTGCCACTAATACATATCAAGGAGTAGCAGTGCAAATCAGTACAGAGGCTGAAACAGATTCACAGAAGCCAAATGATGACACACATTTTCAGCTAGGAAAAGATACCATTGAAGATTACTCTAATGGGTGTTTTAAGTACTTCTGCCAAAGCAGCCATATTCTATGCAATTCAGAGCAGTAGAACAAAGAGGCAGTAGAGCTGAGGCTGAAGGTGTTCAACTGCTGGAATGAGAATCATGAAAATGAGATTTATTTTAAAAATAGCTGGTGGCTGTAGCTCCAAGTACTAGGATGAAACAGAGAAGTTACATCACCCACTACAGGTGCTTATTTATGCCACTTTTGCCACTAGAATCTGTCACTGCCATATCGTCACTTTCTTCTAAACTGAAATATTGAGCAGATGGAAAATAGTGGGGAAGGCTGGGTGAAACTGGTGAAAATATTTACACCTATTGAAACCCAGAAGGTTTTTTCCCCCCCCCACAAAATGCTGGGACATAGAATCACTTGTCACAGTAAAACCTATCAAAATTCAACCTTTAGAATGAAACTTAGACCAGCAGGAATAATATGAATTTTTAAGGAAGGCAGCAAAAAGTTTAGCAGGAGTTGGCAGGAGTAATTATGATACCTAAAATCTTTTTCATCTAGTAGACTGAGCACAAGGCTGAAAGCTAAGAGAACCTGATTTCTCCTCCCACTTTTGCCACTGACCAGTCTTAATGATATCTCATTAGATAATTTGATCCTCCTCCCCTGATGTCAACTAGGGTTTTGCCATTGAGTTCACTGGTAGCAGGACCAGACATTAATTGCACATCACAATGATTATTTCGCTAAGGTTCATAATACACCTATGAAATGGGAAAATATTTTCCCCACTTTACAGATGGGGAAATGGAAGCACAAAGAGGGTAATGATTAATATTTCAAAAGTGTGCACAAATGTTGGGTTTCCTGACCACCCAGAACTTGAGGCAACTACAGACATTTCTGACTATTTAGATCCAAGTCATTTGCCCAAAGTCACACAGCAAGTCTTCATCAAAAGCAGGAGTATATCCCAGATTTCCTGACTACTAGTCCCGTGTCTAGAGTTTCCCATCCCATTCTCCAATAACAAGGCTTAGCGAGCTGGAGACTGTAGTCTTCAAGATGCTGTTCACTCTCTCCTATCCCATGGAAACTGATCATTTCAATGGGAATTGAGGGTACTTGGCAGAACCACGCCCATAGTAATTGGGAGCTTGAACTTCAAGACAATTACTTAGCATATATATCTGACCACTTAAACCATTTCAATGTGTTAGAGAAGTAGGGAAATTATGGAAGAGATAATGTAAGGTCTACAAATCAATGCATTTTTTTTCAAGACATCAGGAGTTTCCTTTAATATTGAGTAGAGCTCAGCAACTTTTTGACCTTTTTGGCAAAAATTGCAGATTCATGTCTATTTTTGCCAAATTATTTCAGTCAAATCCAGCCAGAAAAATCTTCAAAAAATCAAAATGTTTCATTTTGACATTTTCTAAATAAAATATTTGGATTTTTTCAGTTCAGAATGACTTTTCATTTCAAAATTTCCTCTAATTTTGTTTTTAAAACAATCAAAAATAATTTAAAATGGTCAAATTTGAAATACATTTCAATTTTGCCTATATGGAATATTTAATTCAACTTCAATTTTTTAGAAATTTTTTTCTGATTCATCAAAATTAAAAAAAACCAACCTCTCTTCTGGTTACAGGAAAGGAAACAAGGAATGTTGTTAAAATAAACCTTTATTTAATACTTTACATTTCAAATGCTTTAAGTGTTTTTACTTCTTTTCTGTACCTCCAACAAAAAGTTAAAAAATTGTAATGTGTGTTTGCTATAATACTAAGCTGGCTGCCATCTCTGTTTACCAAATCCCAAACTGTTATATTTGGACTCAGCAGAGAAGGAGACTGAAACACACCTGTCTGCTGTGGTGGTAGCTTTATTGTTTAGGCAGTAAAACTGAAACGAGCATGAAAGTGAGACTTTGAGGAAACTTTGGAAAGGGGTGAATGTGCAAACATTTAAAAGGACAGGATATCACATTCCTCCACCCTACTTTAAAAAAATTTCTAAATATGTATACACATTATTGTTTACATGGCTAACATTAAACACTATATAACCTAAATACAAGTTGCAGGTGGACTACTACAGACTCTCAAATTGCAAAGGATTATTCCGCCCTGGAACAGCAACTCACTAGCTAAACAACTTTTAAGTTCAGATGCATAACTAGTTTTTGCATGCTCTTAACATGGTGATAGTGGTGTAGCAATGTCCTGAACAACAGGAACAGTGCCTTATGTTCTGGTAAGGAATCAAAGTTTCTCCCAACAAGTTGTTGAAATTAGGAGTTGTAAAAGAAGGAGGTTTGATCAGCGGAATAGAGATTCCCAAACTCTGGTACTTGTCATGGCTGCAACTTGTCCATATGTCATTCCATAAATACCATCAGATAGTTTTACCACAAATGAAATAGGTCCTGTGCATTTTACCACTTCTCCAGATACCTATTTCACTCTACAACCATAGCTGTGAGTCCACATTAAGTCTTCTATTTGAAAACAACAATGACAAGTCTCACATTGTTGATCAATTTGCATAGTTTAGGATTTGGCCACCTGTGAGGCAATATCAGGTCATAGCAGGTCCCAACAGATACACAAACATCATCTCAAGAAAAGATCTGCAGATGATTCCAGGGTAGTAGCATATGATGTGTTCCTGTAGACAAGCAAGAAATTGTCCAATTTCTGCTGATGACTCAAAATAGACTTGTTAGTTCTTAAGGCATGCATAAGTATTTGTACGAAGTATTCTGCTAGCCCATTTGTAGCATGATGGTATGAAGCAGTGTGCGTGCTGAATTCCATTTGAAGCTAGCAACTTCTGCAATTCTTCACAACAGAATTGAGGTCCATTGTCACTTACCAACTGTAATGATGAAGTAAATTGGCTAAAGATGTCCAATGTTCTTAGTAGCTGTAATACAAGTCATTCTGAAAACTTCTGGCCATTTTGAATGGGCATGGACTACAACCAAAAACATATAATCTTCTAAAGGTCTGGCAAAGTTCACTTGAAAATGTGTCCCAGGAGTCTAAAGCCACAACTAAGGGTGTAGATAAGCTGGGCCAGGACTATGATGTATTTGCTGACATGTAGTATAGCACTTCACCTTCCTCTCAATGTCTTTGTCAATACCTGGCCACCAGACATGACTCCGGGCCATGGCCTTCATCTGTACAATGCCAAAATGACCTTTGTGAAGAGCTGCCAAAACCTGAGATCAAAGTGATTTCGGAATGATCATTCTCTTTCCCCCTAAGATGCAACTGTGATTCACAGATAATTCATGTTGACGCGACACGAACTGTGAAAACTTGGAATTCTTATGATCTAATGCTGTACCTTGTAGAACCATTCTCTTCACAAGAGAAAAGCATATAATCCTTAGCAGTTTTTTTCTTGATGTCTGTGTTAGTGATGGGTAATCTATCCATTAAGTTGAGAGAGAACATTTCATCCAAAGTTGTTTTGGATTGATGAGAGCTTTGGGCAAGTCAGGCATGACAGACCATCAATATTGCCGTTCTGAGTCTCTTTACAGAATTGAATAGTATAAGAATTATCTGAAAATGGCAATGCCCATCGTTGTATAGGAGCAGCAGCTAATGACAGAATTCCATGTTTCTGTCCAAAACCTGAAATTAATGGGTGATGATCCATCAGCAAGTTAAAATGTCTACCACACAAGATAGGTATGGAACTTCTGAATTCTGAAGATAATGCTGAGAGCTTCTCACACTACTTGTGCACAGTTCTTCTCAAGCTCAACCAAAAGCTATTGGTTTTTCCATGCCATCAGGAAAAATGTGAGAAAGAACTGCACCCACTCCATATGGTGAAGTATCACAAGCTAATTGCAACGATAGTGAAGCATTGATGTGCCTAAGAACTCTGGCTGATGTCAACAGTTTCTTTGCCTCCTTAAATGCAAACTCACACTCTTTAGTCCATTTCCATTTTTTCTGTTTGTAACAGTCCATGTAAAGGTGCCAATACTATCACCAGACTAGGCAGCAATGTACCATAGTAATTAAGCAGTTCCTAGAATGAACATAACTGTGACATGTTCTCTGGGGGTGGCGCTTAAATAACCACTTCTCTTTCTCTGGCAATTTCCTTAAGCCCTTCACATCAATTGCCCCAGGTATTCAACTGAAGGTTTGAAAAACTCACATTTGTCTTGACATACTCTCAGTCCACAGTCTTCCAAACACTGTACAACAACATCCAAATTTCAAAGATATTCTCTTGATCCTATCCTGTAACAAGGATGTCATCCAAATAGCATTGAACTCCATTCAGTCCCTTCAGGATTTCATCCATGGTTTTCTGGAACATGGCAGGTGCAGATGTGATACTGAAAGGCAACCTGTTGTAACAGAATAAGACTTTCTGTGTGTTGAATGTGAGATATTTTGCAAGATGCCAAATCAATCTCCATTTGTAGATATGCATTGAGCAAATCCATATTTATTGAAACACTGTCCCCCACTACAATTAGGAAACAAATTTTCAATATGAGGTAGCAGATACTGGTCTGCATATAAAACTGGATTCAGTGACATTTTGAAATCTCCACAATTTCAGCCTGAGCTATCTTTCTTGATCAGTGGTAAGATGGGTGTAGTCCACTGACTGTGTGAAACCGGTGACAGGACTCTAATGTTCACTAAAACCAATCGAAATCAGCTTCCACCAGAGATGCATAAAGCACAACTCTGGGCTTGCAATATTTTTTTTCTGGCTGTCAGACTTAACAGTGAGCTTCACTGATATGTTGCTCACCTGTCCAAGCTCTTTTTCAAAAACTTTGGAGTGTCTGTCCAGTATTTCTTGAAGATTTTGATGTGCTTTCAAGATCACCTTACTCTTTGTCCAATTCACCTTGATCTTTTCAAGCCAAAATCAACCACATAAAGCCAGATACTTTCTTTCAATCACATACAAGGATAAAATGATTGATTGTCCATCTCATTGAATTTTCACCTTGAGTATCCCTTTGGGGACTAATTTTTTCCCCGGGATAAGTCTTCAAAAGTGTGGAATTTTCTTCCAGAGGAAATTGTGACAATGACTTGGGCTAGGTACATGCAGAATTTGGTGAAACAGCAGCTCCAATATCAAGCTCCATTCTTGTAGGAAATTCTTCAATTAAAGGTGAGACCTAGATGTCATCTCTGACTCCAGCTTGCAATAACTCATGTAGTGCTAAATTTTGGTCACTGTCACTAAAACTTGTCTTTTTTCACATTATGAACTCCTGACATCCATCCCTGCTTATGTTCAGTCGTCATAGGTGTTTTCTTGGATGTTGCTGGTCGTTGAACTGTGCATCAGGTTACAGCAATGTGTCCTTTATTCTGGAACTTTCTGCAAATTACCTGCTGTGTCCAGAAATCCTTCTCAGCATGCAGTTTGTGCATAACAGCCACTTGGAAATTCCTTATGTTCCTGTGGTCCTCTGTCTTTACAATTCACAAGATGAACTTCTTGGTTCCCACAGAATTCCAGAGAATCCTTTTCTGTGGTCTCCATGGCAACTGATACTTCAATAGCCTTCTTGAATATAAGTGCTGATGCAGTCAATAACTTCTTCCAAACCTTGTCATTGCATAATCCGGAGACAAACTGGTCACGCAGGGCATCACTTAATGTTTGTCCAAACTGACAATGCTCTGACAACCTCCGTAGAGAAGCACCAAACTATGCTACTGACTCTCCACTTCTCTGATGTCACTGATGGATCAGATATTCTGGTATCATTGATGGGGGAGAAGAAAAATATTCTGCATTGCTGCAGTAATTGTGACATATGTGGCAGTTACAGGCACAGTTAGAGACAATAGATCATGTAGCAGTTGATACGTCTTTGGACCCATCACTATCAACAAGGTTGGAACTCATCCATCTGGAAACGTGATGCAGATTATAAATTGCTTAAAATATTCAAAGTACATCACCCATGAGTCACGATTGTCATTAAACTTACCTACAATGCCCACAAAAGTTGCCATTTTCTCTCTTCTCCTGTTGGACTTCATGCTCTCTTCGACACTTTTGGTTCCACAGGGAAACTAACTTTATTGTTACAGCACTATCTGTGCTTGATCTATCTCTTCTGGCTGTGTGCCAACACTGCATATAGAACTATTCCGTTGGTTGTATTTAGGCATCCTCTGCTGGCTATAAACCCTCAGGGCAAACTAAGCTGTTTGCCTGCCTGGTTGCATGTGATCAGCCAATATGGCTGCTTTCTTCCCCTTCAATGTTTTGTTTGCAGAAGCTCCAAGCAGCAGCCTGTTCCTTTTTTCTGTTTTTATTTGCCTATTTTCCTCTCTCTAGCCACATGGCTCACATTGTCCCAGCAGCAAAAGCAGCAGTCTGTCACCTTGTGCATCTGGGTGAACTTTCCCCTCTTTTAAAGTATTATTTGTTTACTTTTTGTTCTTGTTGTTGTTCAGGCAATGGGAGCACTGTCACTCAGATTTAAAAGTGGCTAGCTGAGTGCAAACAAAGGGTAATGAGAAATGGCAACATATCAAGTTGGTTGGAGGTGTCTAGTGTGGCAACACAGGAATCAATGTTTGGTCCCGTTTTATTTAACATCTTCATTAACAACCTGGAAGAAGGAGTGAAATGGCATGTTAATTAAACTAACACATGATATTAAACCAAGATGCTAGTAAAGATGGAGAATAATACAATGGGCCAAGAGACGTTAGAAGTATGGGCAGGAAATAACTGAAATGAGATGCTAACCTGGAAAAATGCAAGGCAATAGCTAAGGGGAAAATAATCTAGAATATACACTGAGTAGAAGTGAAAAGCCCATGGTAATGCTGAAAGAGCTGTGGAATATACAGCAAGTTAGATAGGAGTTTGCAGTTTCAATATGGCAGCCAATAAGGTAAATTTGATTTTGTGATTGATGCTTGACTACATAAAGCATTGCATCAAGGAGCAGGAAGAGGATAGTCTGTTATTATAATGTGCTGATGTGACTTCAGTTACAAATATCTTCAACATCACAAATATGTTACCAAAACTGGGCAACAGTTAGAGAAGAGCAATGAAAATGATACAGGCCAGAAGGATCAAAATATGGGGAATAATTAAAAGAAATAAGATTCACATTGTCAAAAATTCATTCTAGGCTTGGGTGCCCAATTAGAGACACCTAGGACTCTACTTTCAGAGGTATTTCATATTAAGAAAATATTAATGGTAACGGTGAGTTCCTCACCCCTGGTCTGGCCCCTCTGTGGCATGTGAAGGGTCCAGAGCAAAGTAAAGGGGCCCTAAAAAGCCTCCATTCCAGTTGTCAGAGGATTACCCTGCTGTAAGCACTGTAGATGACAGCTGTAAGCCTGCCTTCTGAGGATCTCTCCCCCACAAGCCCTAGCATGGGGGGTAGGCCTAGTTCAAAGAGAGGGTGTGTCACGGGTGAGAGTGCAGTACACAAGATTTGAAAGATCCTGTTGTAATTTAGACAGGCCCCCAGGACTGTCCAAACTTATATGGAGGCCCCTCCAACCTGCAGAGTAGCCCAGGACTGAGAGGGCACAAAAGTGGTTTAAATGTGCTTTAGCCCCATACCCCAATTCTGGATTGTAAATTATTTTTACTTCTAAAAGGAGCAGCACAATCTCACCGGAGATTATAGGATGTGGAATAGCATCCTGAGATAATTGGTGGAGAGCACATTGGTTAATATGAAACAAACCAAATAAAACAGAAAACATATCCCCAGAGCATTAACTGGAAGGGGATGTGGATGGACTAGACGATTCAGTATGACTTTCAAGTCCAAACTGAAGACAATGTCTAATTAGCTCATGATCCGCCACAGATGAAGTGGTAAAATCTGCAATCCCAGGCAGGAATAGATGGAGCTACTCTTGAGCTCTATTAACTGAAGGTATTTCTACACTGCAGTCGCAGGTATGCTTTCTTCCCATGTAGACATGCCTGCACTAGCTTTAAAGTAGTGTGGCTAAAAATAGAAGAAGATGCAACAGTGCAGGCTTCAGCACAGGCTGCACAAGCACACCCAAAACTCTGGGTACATGCTTGAATTCCTAGCCCACCAGGGTCTGTATCTTCACTGCTATTTAAGCTACCCTGAATGGGCTCAGAGGGCAGCACTGGAAAATTCCTTGTCTTCCTTAAAGTCACTCTCAGTGGTTCTACTCTGTCAGCCTTCCTGTTTAAAATATATGTGAGGCTGTTAAGAGAGCCAGAATGCACTGTGGTGTCTTCATTATATAGATAACATTCTGTTCTATGGGGAGGAATCTAATCTTAAATTCCTGGTTTACCCCAATGAGTTACTATGTTAAAATAAATAATTATACCAGTGTACGTGAGAATAGAAAAACCCAAGTTTGTTCTCCAATAACTAATAAATATGATACATACTGTAAAGAGGGCAGAGTACCCTAGACACTTTAACTTCAGCAGAGAGAAATTCTTTTGGCTGCGGCTAGATAATGCCCGTACCCTCTGTTGCAGTCATATTGTGAAACCCACAAAAACAGAAAAGGTTGCTTGAGTACAAACTGCTGTACCATGGTTTCCCTCACTAATTTATTTTCCTTAGTCTAGACCTGAATTCTGTCATCCACTAATGACAACTGTTTTGTGTACTGCCATCCTTTTTAAGAATTTCTTCTCTCATTTTTCACTCTAGTAATTTGTGAAGCAGCTGCATGGGTCACCAACTACTCGCATTTTATTATACCTACAATGATTTTTAAATAGAAAGAATCAGTTTGTGGGAACTCTAATCCTTCTATTATAAAAATAATTAAGCTCTTTTATTTGTAAAATGAAAAAGAGAGAGGGAGGTAGAATTTATGAAGATTAGCAAACATTAAAAAAAAAAAAGAGAGAGATGATATAGAACAGACCTGCTACTGTATATTAAACACTGATATTTCAGTGCAGCATTCTCAGGGTTTCTTCTGTTTGGTTCAATAAAAAGAATTCTTCAGAGCTTTCTTTACAAAAATATGTACAGTAAATTCTCACAATACTTTGTATGATACCTTTTGGTGTTAAAACATAATATTTACTGTAAAACACAAAGGGAGAATCTGAACACTGCTGCTCTATTCTGTATCTTTACCAAGACTGTCCTATAATCCTCTACAGATGGTATCTACCCACATAACACCCTCCCTCACCCATCCAAACAAGGCTTAACCATGGTTTCACTTTCTCTGATTTCAGTTGTTGAGCATGCCTTTCAGATTTTGCAACTTTAGGGCTCAATGTTGCAGTGTCTACTCAAGTAAAAATTTAGGGTCATATTATTATTTGTCTTACTGTAGCACCTAGGAGCCCTAGTCCTGGACCAGGACCCTATTGTACTAGACAATATACAAACACAGAACATATCCTCCAATATAAGAGCTTGATTGTCCACCATGCCATATGAATAAGGCTAAGATTTTTTCATGGTTATTGTTAGTAAAAGTCACAAACAGGTCACAGCAAATAAACAAAAATTCATGAAGCCATGAGCTGTCTGTTACTTTACTAAAAATAACCGGGCGCAGGGCTAGGTAGGGACAGTCCCTGCTAGGGGTGTAGTACCATATTTGCTGTACATCACCAGCTGCACTCAGCACTTCTGGGACATAGCTAAAATATCAACCAACAGTATGGAAAAATAAACAAACACAACTGCCTTCAGATATTTTTTCAAATCTCATAAAAAAGATCAAGTTTTACGATCTATATAGTACTTTCCATCCTGCAAGATGGAACATTGTGAACATCCATATATACCAGTGAGCATCCATAGTCTTGCCAGGTATTACTGACTCATTCATTATGGTGAGTATATGTATATTTTCTAGCATTCACGTAAGCTTTAATTAGTTTCTTCATTATCATCGAACTAAAGGACAGGTGGGTTGAAGTTGTGCTTGAGCTGATAAATTTTCATGAGAATTGTAAGGGTGAACATGTAACCATATCCGTAGAACTAAGATCCAATGTGATAAGTACTGGATCCATTTGATAAACTGTTGTTTTCTTGTACCTATGACTATCTATTTCCACTGTCTCCTCTAATCCATCCCCACCAAAACTAGTACTGGAATGTCACGCTTTTCAAGCAGATGCCTGAGGTTTTTATTTGGTTGGTTTAATGAATGCAGCTTAATAAACTGTATCTTTCTTTCCTCAAAATCACTTTGTCTCCAGTGTAGGATAGTCATTGACCAGTGATACATTTAAGATTAAATTTCTTGTGAACCATCATAACAAGAAACAACCCCCTTTAACCTCCCATCCCAGCAAAATAACTTGTTGTCTAGCCCCAAAAGAGTGTACAGCACCATGCTTTAAAGTTGCAATATTATGGTATACAGAAAGCTATTTTATATCATTTTTAGTGGTTTCCTCGCTTTATTGTTTGCTACTTCCCTTTGTCCTTCTGTGGGATTTGTAGTAATGAGAAAACTCTGAACGAAAGAGATAAGAAATTTTACTAATTTAAAGTAGAAAACAATAAGATTTTTTAAAATATAAAAATAAAATGTATGGAATAACTAAATTAATTAGTGTGAAATTTTATATAGGGTTAAAAGTAACTTATTTCAATAAAATTATTATATCACAGCACATGAAGCCCCTGCATACTTGAGCTGGAAACCTTATGAAAATATTTTCTTGTGGCACTTCTGGTGCTTTACTCTTCCTGTCTTGGTCAGATACTGGAAGTGAGGACAACTTACCTAAAAACTTAACCTTACCTTAAAAAAAGACCAATCTGAGTGGAGTACTAGGAAAGATCATCTTTTCCAGATCAGAACAATGGGAAGAGAGTTAACACAGTATTTAAAACCAAAGTTCTTCTGAATTAATCCACCCTCACTAGTGGCCTATACTCCAACCATAAATCGTGCACAATATCTCATTTAAATAATGCCCCCCCAAACATACACACAAACACACTTCATATGTATATATATTGTGTAAATAAAATCAATCTCTGGTTGAAATTATGGTCTTCACCTAAATTAAACTTCAGTTTTTGGCAGAGATAGCTGGAAAATGAGATTAGCTCTGAAAATACTGACACAGCCTAGTCTGGATCTGTGGGAAGACTTCACCTGTTCTGTTGATTGGATATTAATTTAGCTGCATATTAACCTGCTTTTGCAGTTCCATATACAAAAGCCCTACAAGCTGGAAATCTCAGGAATGGCAGAATTGACCCATTTCTGAAACCATATCATGAGGATAAAATAAAGATTTAGGAACACTGGATTATATTAGGTTTAAGAGAATGAGATCTCTTTATTCTGCAGTGCAGCAGCTGGACAGCTAACAAGATAAATAACTTTCCTGTCAGATTTTTCACTGTGGTTGAAATTCAAACCTTTTTGATTCAGTTCAATCTCTGGAGAACTGTTTCCACATTACAGTTATACACATTGACTATGGTCAGTACTTTTGTTCAGAAGGGACTTAGAGCAGATTTACTCTGGGTTTTCTGTGACTTTTGAACCACAAAGAAGGTGATCATATCAGTCTATGGTTTATTCAATAGCTATTGAAACTGGAAATGACAGCAACTAATATCATCCAGGAGCTAAATGCCTTCTGACTCTTATGCAAAGTGCATGGAGATCCATGACATAACTCCAATAGAAGAAAATTTAGAAAGGATGTCTTGCTTTTCCTAGCATCCTTCCTCTAATATGCAATGGAAGCCCTCCAGATATTCAATGCTATTCTTAACAGGGATACACTAAGGAAAAGACTGAATTCTAATAAAATCAGACAATAAGACACTTAAGCTTTTAGAAGGCATTACTACTTTAGCAGTCAGAATATTTATACAGTTTGCTGTAAACTAAATGTATTTTGCCTGCTAATATATCTTCTTGCTAGAATGTATTCAGCTGTGAAGATAACTGTCAGTGGTACCTTCCATCCCTTGAAGCAAACATGCCTGAATGTGAAGTTTCCCATGTAGCATAACAAGAAACCCTGGTGCTTAATGCAATTAAGATGTGTTCTAATAAACAAACACGTTGGAAGACACTGACCTAAAAAGAAAATCCATTGTGAAACCAAAACTCAATAACTGTAAACACAATCCATCAGCTACTGTGCAGGGGGAGTGCATGAATTGGAACATCTTTTTGCATAGTGCATCATTTTCCTCCCATGGTGTAGCCAGCCAGATCTGTGTGCAGGTGGGGAGAGGGCCTCTTCCAAACCTTTTGGCACAATGCACACCCCCATCCAAGAGTGCATATAGTTTGTACTTCCCCCAAAACAAACTTCAGCTGTACCTACTTTTTCAAGGGGTACATGCACCAAAGGAAAGGCTGCATTCTTTCTTACTACAGCATTTGCACAAGGGGCAAGATTGATCTGGTCATCAGAGATTAATGTGTAAATTATAACTCAAAGTATGCTTCATGTGTGTCTTTGCCAAGCTTGTTAAAGTAACTACTGGCAACAGTTAAGTTCCCTGTAATCAGAATTTCTGAGATGTCACAAATTATGAGATTGCCTTTAAAAATAAATCCTGGTCCCTTTTGAATATGAAATCAACCTCTAAATGCTTTAAATTCCTTTCCTGAATAGTCTCTGTCATTGACATCCTGAACATAAACAATGATGATCTAGTATTCCTGCAGTCCAGAGAGACTCTCCATACAACTGGACAGGATGCAAAAGCAATCATTGACCTATTATTGCTGTAATCAGTAATAGAAACTGAAAGTGACTATTTTTCAAATCTAGAACTCCGCACAGTAATTCTCATTGATTAGTATATATGGCTGCAAGATGGGAGATGGTTTAGTTGCATAAGCACCTAGTTTGGCATAT
Source organism: Emys orbicularis (assembly GCF_028017835.1). Lineage (NCBI taxonomy): Eukaryota > Metazoa > Chordata > Testudines > Emydidae > Emys > Emys orbicularis. Next base: position 38,089,923 of record NC_088691.1, on the reverse strand, counting down.
CTAGGCTTCCTGGAGCCATGTGTTTAAAAGTCAGCAGCATCAACATGTAGTGCATATAGTATCATGCAGTTTACTGTGGGGGAAAGTTTTTCAGAGCTTACAAAAAAACAAAAATCCTATCTGTTGCTCTAGCCTCCATTTTTTGTCCTATATTCCATCTCCCTCCATCAGAAAGTTGGGTGAATTTCAAAAAAGTAGTGGTAACATAGGCACACTGTGAAATACTTCACAGTAAAGACGTTCTACAGAAATGTAAAATATTTCTGAATCTGAATCCTTCCCATGCCATCAAACATTGCTTTAGGCACAAACAAGGCTCTCCCAATCCTATCCATTCTGGGCTGCTCTTTATATGTCCTCTAGGTTGTTAAGTCCCATTAGGTTTTCCCTCTCTGTTTGACAGAGGGATTCTTTCAATTGGCCCCTTTTACATGTTCCTCCAGCTGTCCAATGGCATGCCTGCCATGGCAGATGCTCTGGCTTCATTCTTAATACATGTCCCAGATATTTTCATCTTCTTTTCTGGATAACTTTGGGAATAAGGAGTTGAACCTAGGCATTTGTTATAAATTCATTCCATTTAATACCTAATGTTTTCCTGAGGTATTCGCTTTTGAAGGCATTTGGATCTCTGTCTATACCTTTGGTGGATTTCCAACTTTCATATCCATATGTTCAGATGGAAATAACATCTGAATTGAATATTTGTAGTTTGGTCTTTTATAATCTTGTTCAAGCTAGTGAATACAGGTGCTGCCTTGCCAATGCATGACTTTATTTCCCTTTGGACATCCCCATTGGCTTGCACTTGATTGTCAAGCTGTATGTGAACTGACTTATCTCTTGTATCCCTTTGCCTTCTAACATAATGCTTGAATTGGGAGTTGATACGGATCTCATCTTTTTTAATATTGGACCATTTTTTTATCTTTGCTTGCATGTTAGTTGAGCTATCACTTAGAAGAGCAACATCATCAGCAACTTCTAAATATGCTAGTGTACAAGGTTAAACCACACGTTGCCTGTGTTGTATCCTTCTACAGTTTTTCTCATAATGAAGTTAATGGAAATGCCAAACAGAAGAGACAAGAGAACTGTCATAACTATAAAGGGAAGGGTGACAGCTCTCCTGTGTACAGTACTAAAGTCCCTCCTGGTCAGAGACTCTAAAATCCTTTTACCTGTAAAGGGTTAAGAAGCTCGGGTAACCTGGCTGACACCTGACCCAGAGGACCAATAAGGGGACAAGATACTTTCAAATCTTGGGGGGGGGAAGGCTTTTGTGTGTGCTCTTTGTTTTAAGGGGTTGTTCGCTCTTGGGACTGAGAGGGACCAGACATCAATCCAGGTTCTCCCCATCTTTCTAAACAAGTCTCTCTTATTTCAAAATTGTAGGTAAAAGCCAGGCAAGGCGTCTTAGATTTACTTTGTTTTCTCAACTTGTAAATGTACCTTTTACCAGAGTGCTTATCTTGTTTGCTATACTTTGAACCTAAGACAGAGGGGATTCCTCTGAGCTCTTTAAGTTTGATTACCCTGTAAAGTTATTTTCCATACTGATTTTGCAGAGATGATTTTTACCTTTTGCTTTAATTAAAAGCCTTCTTTTTGAAAACCTGATTGATTTCTCCTTGTTTTAAGATCCAAAGGGGGTTTGGATCTGTATTCACCAGGAGTTGGTGAAAGGAAGGAGGGGGGAAGGGTCAATTTCTCCTTGTTTAAGATCCAAGCAGTTTGGATCTGTATTCACCAGGGAATTGGTGAAAGGTTTCTCAAGGCTTCCCAGGGAGGGAATCCATCGAGAATGGTGGCAGCGGGACCAGAGCTAAGCTGGTAGATAAGCTTAGCAGTTTTCATGCAGGCCCCTACATTTGTACCCTAAAGTTCAAAGTAGGGATACAGCCTTGACAAGAACACATCCTTGTTTGCTTGCCAGTGTCTATGTTAGGGTAAATGCAGAGTTTAGTGACTGGTTTAACTATGCCTGTGGCACCTTCATATAAAGTCTCAATGAGGTTAATTATCTTTGTTGGCATGCCATCACATTTCAATGTGTTCCAGAATCAATCAAGGTAGAGACTGTCAAATCCTCTTAAAATCTATAAAGATTATGATAAATTGTCATCAATATTTGCTTACTCAAAGTCCGGTGGCACCTTAAAGACTAACAGATTTATTTGGGCATAAGCTTTCATGGATAAAAAAACCTCACTTCTTTGTGCATCTGAAGAAGTGGGTTTTTTTTACCCACGAAAGCTTATGCACAAATAAATCTGTTAGTCTTTAAGGTGCCACCGGACTCCTTGTTGTTTTTCACTACCATCATAGATTGTTTTATCTTCAGTAAAGAACTTCTCAACATCTTGACTTCTCGATGGATTTAACAAAGACTCATCCTTCCTGCCAAGACAGAGTTTATTACTTTGGCATGTCTGGCTATCTTCTTGTGTTTCCATAATTTAACTTTAAGAGGATAGGTTGTTGGGCCTGTTGTGGCAACCTGGAGGGCCAGTGGACTGCTTTTCATCTGTCCTTATCCTTTGATCTGTCTGGCTTCGGTGACTACTAGGAATTAAAATACCCACCAGCATAGCGCACAGGGTTGTTCAAGCATGCACACCTTCCCACCATATCAAAGTGCAGTCCCCAGGAAAAATACTACTACTGCAAAGTAACTAACAGCCTTTGCACCAGTGTAGGAAAAGCCCTGTATGCTCCTCCAATGACATTGGGCATACTATATTCCTCATTTAATTCCTTGAATTTTCAAGCTAGTATTGTGAAGAGGAGCACATCTTATCAGAGCTGGTCCCATGGGAAATTCCAACATTTCAAAATTTGCTTTTGTTCAGAAATGGAACAATAGTCAAAATTTGTAACACAATGGAAATTTAAAAAATATTCAATTTGGAACATCAAATTGTTTTGAGAACATAAAAGCATGCACCATACTAAAGAATATCTATAGCTATATATGTATATAGATAAATATATATATCAGATATAAGATAAATGTTGAAATAAAATGAAATGAAACTGTAGTCAATATCCAAATGTTTTGATATTACTGAAATGAAACATGTTGAAACAATTAGTTTAGACAATTTCCCAACAAAATTTTGCCAAAATCAACATGTTCCCATAAAATGTTTCGATTTCAACAAAACTGCATTTTCCAATAGAAAAGTGTCTAGTCAATTTTTTCCCCAGATGAATACTACTTGTTAGTTCATCAGCAGCATCTTTCCAGCTACTTATCAGGCTTTCATTTCACCAGGATGATGTGGGTTAGTCAAGGCATCACAAGGTTACAGACTAGTATAACTTTGGGAAATACCACAGAGTTGCTGCCGGTGTTTTAAATGTGTAGTGGCGTACCTGGGTTTTGTGGTGCATGCTGTCTGATTTTGTTTGTACAATGCTGAAAAGAGACAGAAAAAGATCAAGGAATGAAGTGAGAGAAACAGTAGGCCCAGCAATCACTGGACAGGTATGTTGACCAGACAGACATTTCTTTGGGATGTGAGAAGATGAAGCTAATACTATAGTTCCTTTTGTCTCTATTTATTCCACTCATTGTTGGGTTAGACTCAGGAATCAGTGGAGGAAATCTATGGCCTCTGTTAAGCAGGAGGTGGGGGGGGGGGCAGGTCTACACTAGGAACACTTTGCTGGTATAGCTATACTGGTATGCTATACAGTAACTCCTCACTTAAAGTCGTCCCAGTTAATGTTGTTTCGTTGTTACATTGCTGATCAATTAGGGAACATGCTTATTTAAAGTTGCGCAATGCTCTCTTATAACATTGTTTGGCAACCGCCTGCTTTGTCTACTGCTTGCAGAAAGAGCAGCCCATTGGAGCTAGCTGGTGGGGGCTTGGAACCAGAGTGGACCAGAAGCCCCCCTATCAGCTCCCTTCTCCCCTAAGTTCCCTGTGTGGCAGCCACCCAGCAAGCTATCAATTGTCCAGCAGTTTAGCTGTCCCTCCCCCCACTGCCTTGGAGCTGCTCCTGCCCTCTGCCTCCTTCTTGCTGTGCAAGGAGGGGGGAGGGGGAAGGGACACTAATGTCAGGGTGTCCCCCTTCCCCCCCCTGCTCCTTTACCCCATCCACAGAGTGGGGGGTGAGGGGGGGACACAACGGGGCTCAGGGCTCAGCTGCTGTCTCGACTTGCTTATCTACTTAAAACGGCAATGTACTTAGAGTGGCATCAGCATACTTAAAGGGGCAATGAGCGTCTCTCTCTCTCACACACACGGTGTGTGTCTCTGTCTCTCTCTGCGGTGCTGTCTCCCCTTCCTCCATTCGTGTTGCCTTGTAGAGCGTGAGGCTACATTAACAACGTGTTAACCCTTGAGGGCTCAGCCGAGTGCTAGTTCATCATTTAGCAGTAAGGCATTCCCTGGGATGCCTATATATATATATATATATAGTCTTTTGTCTGGTGAAAAAATAATTCCTGCAACCTAACCCCCCCATTTACATTATGGGGAAATTGGATTCGCTTAACATTGTTTCGCTTAAAGTAGCATTTTTCAGGAATATAACTACAATGTTAAGCGAGGAGTTACTGTACCAGGAAAGGGCTCCAAGTGTGGATGTAGATTACCCCAGAAAGGCATGATTTTGCTCGTTCAGCTTATTCTAGCCTCCGTGACTGAAAAAAGCTATACTGGCAAAAATGCATTTTGCTGGTATAACTGCATCTGCTCCAGGGGCTATTGCTGGCACAACTATATTGGTTAGAGATCATGCGTCTTCACTCCCTAACTGATATAAATATTCCAGTAAAAGCTTGTAGTGTAGACCTGGCTGAAAAGATCACAATGGTCCCCTCTGGCCTTAATTTATGAAAACAAGTTTTACACCTGGAGAATTTATTAGATACTGATTTATTTTTCTATTTTCTTCTATTATAACTGTCACTTTTTAACTACTTCTTTTATACATAAAACTTCTTAAGAAACATTGTAACTTTAATAATAAAAATGGAAAAGCATAAACATGGAAAGCATAAACATGGGATTTTGGTGTTCTCTCTCTTTTCCTTGCTAGCTATTATTTATTTATATATTCCTATGGAAAATTCAAGAGGAGAATCAGCAGATTTTATTTTTCTTTTCTTCCCAGGCTCCGTTTCTGTGATATTTATTGGAGTCTGACTGTTTCACAGCACACACTATGCACAGTAAGAGTTTAAACAAACTGCACTCTTAGGGCACAGCAAATAGCATCCACAGTGAGAGGTGAAGAAGGGTCTGGCCACTGCACATGATCCACCCATCAATGAGACTGATCCATGACTAGAAAATGTAGGTTTTACTCTTCCAAACCACTTTGCTAGGTAATCTTGTTGCTGCTGAGAAGTGATCAGAGAAAGAGGATAGAAGACAGGTAGGTCTCTAAGCTGCATGATTATCTAGTTAACAGGCAGGGGGACATACTGTTAGGATGGAATTATTATAGTTCAGAATTAAACAGCAACAGAACTGATACTATAAACTTGTTTTAGGTAACCAGTGTTATTTGCAGTGTGGTTGCAGCTGTGTTGGTCCCAGGATTTATGGCTATTACAACTATCTTGTATTTAAGCTGTGACAGTCTGAGTAACTTTCCCAGACCTGAAGCAGATTTCTGTGTAAGCTCAAAAGCTTGTCTCTTTTACCAACAGAAGTTGGTCCAATAACAGATATTACCTCATCCACCTTGTCATTTTAAGTAACTTGATCAGAGTCTGCTACTTGAGCTGAGAAAAAAAAAATCCAAAGGGGGAGAGCAAAGAGAAGAAATATCACTTGTAGTAGTGTGAGATTTCAAATACTGAGACACAATCTGGGTTACATGATGCATGAAGAATAATTAAACAATACATATGCAAATATAATAACATGCCCTGCATAATATTAAAAGAATGAACTAGAAAGGGCAGCACTATTATAACTTTCCATTAAGGATCTCTAAGTACTTTACAAAAATGAATCTCTGCATTTTTATTTTAAAATAAACTTCCTTTAAAACGAATGATTTAAAAAAAATATTAGATAGATGTCTTCTTAGAGGCCTAGCACATACTAATATTTATCCGCTTTTACAGTGAATTTGCAAAATCAAACAGTAAATACTATTATCATATTGTGCTTAATATCACAGTGAACATGTATTCCACACAGCTATACATGCCTTTCTATCAGCATTCATGTCATGCTACAGTTTACAGAAAAATGCATTTTCATTATATGATAATTTAAGCAGATTGAGGCAACTGAAGTGAGACGAGGATCCCTTACGTGTCAGTTACTTGAGTTTTCTCTGTGTTTGTTTTGTCTGTAGCAAGTATTGTGTGGAAATGGCTGAACACAGGAGTTGGAAACTTAGCATGATGATAGCAGAGAGAGTTGAATAGAATGAAGCTCATGAAAACCTCACGTGTCAGTTAAATTAGTCTGCCACAAATAGACAAACAGCAATGGTTAAGTAGCAACTGCTAAATGAGAAATTTGGAAATTTGGACATAATAATTCAAACTCTGAATGAGATGTGCAGACACATAGCTGTGTTTGTATTGTGCAGCCTCCAGGCATGCACACATTAGCATAAAGGGAAAAGGTGAGTGTTTTGGAATTCATTATCACTATTTAAAAATTAATTTGTTCCTGCATGTCTATTTGCTGATTGGAATTATGCCAACTTCCATAATTATATAGTGAGTCTTAGTGGCTGCAGACAGATCCTGACACGTAGGTGACCCATTGCACTTGCACTATGGAGATTCCAGGGGTCTCACTTCTTTTGCCTTACCACATCCAAATAAATGAAACACAGGAGGAACTTTTGTTTTAAAGTCAACAGATTAAACAGAATAAGTAAAATTACTTCTTTTAGTGGAAAAAGCTCTGCTATATATGAGCCATTTATTTAAAAAAATTAAGTTTTTCAGTGTTTGCTGCAAGCTACAAGTTAACACATTTCTTTGTATCACCTGGAAAATATCCTATTGGCTGCCCTGCAATGCTTTGGTCACCATTTGTTATACACCATGTGATTGCTTAAGCATTCCAGAAACCAATAATGTTCTCAGATTCACATGGAGGAACATGGGCTGTATAGCTCAACTCTTCCTATCCTCCCACCTGTAGTGTCCCCAATGGCAGGGAAGAGACAGGACCTGACTGTAAAAAATATAAAGAGGACTTGTTTTTGAGGTTACTGGACAAAGGACCTTGTAGTTCTCTCTACCTGTCTAGCTCCCTGTGAAACTAACACCCTGACCTAGATAAGGCAGATGTGCTAACCTCCATACAGCACCAATCTGGGACCCACTCTGTCAAGAGTGCTAATAACAAAAATGGCACATGGAAGAGGAATAGAAAAGTTGGATGCCTATCACCTCTCTCTATAATTTTATGCCACAGAGACCCCACAAAACTCAATGGTTGTTTTTTAGTTTTGTTTTTCTCATGGAGGACTTTTGTTGTTATTTCATCTTTAGTCACAACCAGCTGAATGAAGCAACCTGAATTGGATAGCAAACTAAAACATGCCCAGGGCAGCAAATATGTTGAATTTTTTTTCCACTTCCATCTCTCTAGTGCCTTTCTGTAATGGATAATGTATCAAAAGCCTTCCTGCATTCTAAATTCTGACTACTTTTTTTTTTAAAAAAAGAGCAATATCAAAAAGTTCCATTGCATCTATCTTCCCACCCCTGTTGTCACCCTTTGGCTCTGACCCTTTGCTTTCTCAATGCCTAGAGTGTATGGGCTCACGCTGGCTAGCAACTGATTTCAAGGAGCCAATAGTTGAAACTCTCAGAAATGAGTTAATCATCTTCACTTTACTTGGTGATTTAGATACAGAAGTTGTTAGACAGGGCAGATCACTGCTTCTGGTTTTATCCTTGTCCTTACCTCTTCCTGTTTTTCAGTTAGGGAGAAGACTTTAATCATTTAGTGCCAACTTTAGATTTTTAAGGTTTAGATACTCTTAGGCTTGGTCTACACTTACCCCCCAATTCGAACTAAGGTACGCAACTTCAGCTACGTGAATAACGTAGCTGAAGTTCGAAGTACCTTAGTTCGAACTTACCTCGGTCCACACGCGGCAGGCAGGCTCCCCCGTCGACGCCGCGGTTCCCCCGTCGACGCCGCGGTACTCCTCTCGTCTAGCTGGAGTACCGCAGTCGACGGCGATCACTTCCTGGTTCGACTTATCGCGTCCAGACAAGACACGATAAGTCGAACCCAGAACTTCGATTCCCAGCCGCCGAACTAGCGGCTGGGTGTAGACATACCCTTAATGAACTAAATGACTGCGTCCACTAGAAATTATTTCAGAGTGGCTAGACAACCATGAGACGGTAATGACTAGGTGACTGCCAACATATATTGGATTCAAGAGTCACCCATTTCCTATTTATTTTTGTTTATGCAGGTTTGCCTATATTAATTTCCCGTATGGCATACAGTTTAATATCAATTTGAACATATCAAGTGTAATGGTAAAACCAGTTAATAAATGATAAGTAAAAATCATTAATTCCAGCAGCAAGTCTCAAAGAGTGGGACACCCTAGGAATCTTTCCTGTGATTCTAATCCACAGGTTATAGGTTAATGCTACCAGGTGGAAGAGACTTGGATCAAAATGATCTGGGAAAGTCCAAGTCCATCCTCAAAATGCATCTAAAGTGGGGTAGAATGGGTGGGATACTTCAAGATGACAAAATATCCAAAGTGGCCAGGTATTGACTGAACACAGAGACTCTTGCCCCTAGAGACAAGGCACATTGGCAGGGAAATGGGGGAGATGCTTGCACTGGCACTGCCCATACTATGCTTTTCCTGCTGATAGTCAAGTTCTACTGCAAGACTGTTGAGGGTGGTACCTTTAACCAGCACTAGACTGGAAAGAAAGAAAGAAAGAAAGAAAGAAAGAAAGAAAGAAAGAAAGAAAGAAAGAAAGAAAGAAAGAAAATAGGACAAAATACAGGCAAAAAATCTATGATTCTGGAAGCACACTCTCTGGGACTTGAAGCCACCCCTCTTGCTAAGAACTGAGTGTTTAACGAAAAATCATATTTCTTCTCATGAGACTATTTTCCATTGTGTTTGTTCACACTGCTGAGAAAAATGTTTGATAATGTGCTGTCACTGGAAGCCTTTAAGTATTCATAATAGAGAAAATGTAAATGCATATTAAAAACAGTTTAGAGTTATCTGATTTATGAACTAGGTCCATGAGCAATTACTGAAATTTACTTTAAATAAATAAATAGGCTTTTTTTCCATTAAAAGAGGATTGCAAGCAGGAGGTAAAATGAAAAGTAGCCCTAACTAGCCTAAGGCCACCCAATTTATAAAGCTACTAAAACAATAAGTCTTTCCACCTCCACAACATTTTAATAAGTTTTTTTGCTTACAAATGTCAGTCAGATTAGCATGTGTATCCTAGTAACAACATTCAGATGAGCAGTGCAATATATCTTTTAATTTTGGAACCCTCCAAACTCCCAGGATAATCTTTCTAAATTAATTGCAAGTCTGAGAAGTTCCTACAGAAACAAATACTGAGGAGAAACAACATTTCTACAGCACTCTGTGAGAGAGATTTAATAAAGCACATCCTCAGTTCTAATATGTGAGAAAATTAGTTAACAAAAAGTGAGCTGCAGGTTTCTACCACAAAATCTTCTAAATACCAGAATTTGAGTGGAATTCATTTAGAGGACAGATTTACTTTGACATACTCAACTGACTGAAGCACATGCTCAATGTGTACCTTGTGGATGAAAATAGTTGGGTGTGTACTGTAACTGTGGAAAAATATATTTTAATGTAAATTTAGTGCATGTTTTCAGACTTCTATTCACTTGCAGAACAGGATCACTACCAATAACAGAAGAGTAAACTGCCACTCGCCAAATGTTCCTAAGCCCTCATGGAGAGGGGCCACCTGAGAAGCAAGAAGGCATCATGCCCATTGAAACCATGGCTTGGCTTATCAGGAAGTGTTGAGCTTTGAAAGTCAGGCCCCTTTAAAGTGTCTCCAGTTGGCCACCCAAAATCATTAGCTATTTTTGAAAAACTTGAGCATAGCGTTCTTTATTGAGGTCCTCAACATGTGTAATTTGCTCCCAGAGGCGTAGCGAGCGCCCTCCGTACCCTCCGACCGGAGAGGGGCCCCGCAAGGAAGGGGGCCCCTAAAAGTGGCAAAATAAATACCGCATTCCAGTTTCTGCATTGTAAGGGGCCCCGCCCGGACATATGTTCGGAGGGGGCCACCGTTCGGAGGGGGCCACGTTCTTTGTTGCTACGGCCCTGTTTGCTCCTTCATGTAGCCTGCCAGAGTTTGGTTTTACTAACCTTCTAGGCCTGGTGCGAGACTCCTCCCTGGGCAAGCACTTGCTTGACTATGGACCATTAATAAAGTTATTTATGACTGATGAGGGTGGTGCAGGGAGCAGGACTGTTTGCACCATCTATGATTGGGAGCTTGATTAAAGCATTAAATCAACCTGTGTCTTGTGTAGGCTGGCTAACAGCATAGGGCCAGTAGAGTGAGTACAGCCTAGGAGGTGCTGTCAATCAAGGTGTCCTGCACATGTGCAGAAGGGACTCCTGATCAGAGAAGTGTAGGTCTCCAGATTCTGTTGTGATTGTGACTCAGGTGAAGTTTACTAGTCCTACTCTGCCTAGCACCAGTTTCTTATCTTACACCGTCACAGTTTCTGATTTGGTAACCTGTTTCTCTGTATTGATTGGTCAATTGATTTTTTATATTATATGTAATGCATTGTTACCAGTTCTCTGGCAACCAGGCAATCTGCAAGCAGGCAATCTGGAGAGTGAGCTGCATGGTTGCCCCACTGTGACCTTGCCTGTGCAACAGAGCTCCAGTGCTTATGGGTTTACTTTCATATCTTTAATAATGTTTATTATTTAATACTCACTGAGGACTCCTAGAATTTGGATATAGGACATGGCAGATAGAAGGAGGAAGCCACAAAGGGGCACTAGTGCCTGGGAAGGCAAAGGCCTAGCAGAGTGCAGCCCAACATCTTGCAGTGCCAATTGGCGTACAGCAAATTATTATTTAAATTTAAAAATATGGTGAGTAATCTATTGCAGGCCCCTTGTTTAAAAAGGATTTTCCATTGCTATATTCAAAATCTTTGTCTAGCCACTTTGCTGTCATGACTAAGGGCTGGGTTGCTAGTGTTAACACATCCCCTCCCTTGCTCTCAGAAAGTTTCAGTTTATTGGTTTTATTAACTGCATTTGGTCATCAGTGATGGCCTCAAGACCCAATAAAATGAGGATAATCAACAAAGGCTAAGGAATACAGACACAGATGTCAGTATATGACAAGTTGTGATGGCTTCAAAGCAGGGCCGCCCAGAGGATTCAGGGGGCCTGGGGTCTTCGGCGGCGGGTCCCGGGGCAGAAGGACCCCCCGCCGCGGGTCTTCAGGGCATTTCAGCGGTGGGTCCCGGGGCGGAAGGACCCCCCGCTGCCGAATTGCCGCCGAAGACAAAGAGCGGAAGAAGCTCCGGGGGCCCGGGCCCCACGAGAGTTTTCCGGGGCCCCCGGAGCGAGTGAAGGACCCCGCTCCAGGGCCCCCGAAAAACTCTTGTAGGGGCCCCTGCAGTGCCCGGGGCAAATTGCCCCACTTGCCCCCCCCCCACCTTCTGGGCGGCCCTGCTTCAAAGCACAGGATCAATACCAGGTCCTTCTCCTTCATCACATTCTCTAGAATATTCCCTCTTTTGCCTCAAACTTGCTCATGCTAAAATCAATTAGTTAAGCCAGTGGTTTTCAACCTTTTTTCATTTGTGGATCCCTAAAATATTTCAAATGGAAGTACAGACTCCTTTGGTAGTCTTAGACATAGTCTGTAAGCCCCCATGGGTCCACAGACCACAAGCTGAAAACCACTGAGTTAAGCTATTCACTGCAGAGGAACCAAAATTTGCCCCAATGCACATTTTGTCTAATTCACTCAAAGGTGAACTTCATGTCCATGCATGTGACAAACCAGGAGACTCAGTCTTTCTGCATTACATCTCATTCCTCTATGTTATATGCTGGCTTTGGCTATTCTTTCAAATACCATCTGCACACTTGAACCTATGTTTGTAGATCTTCCCTGTAGAATTAATTTACAAAGCAGTTTAGAAAATATTAGACTCATTAGTGATACCTGTGAAACTGTAGTCATTAGTAGTAGCATTGTCATGGAGTGTGGGGGAGTCAGGGCCCTGCACCCTTCTTCCTGAGATTCACCATGACTCTCAGCCAGCCAATAAAACAGAAGGTTTATTAGATGACAGGAACACAGTCCCAAGCAGAGCGTATAGGTACAACCAGAACCCCTCAATCAAATCCTTCTGGGGGGTTTAGGGAGCTTAGACCCCAGCTTGGGGTTCCCTGCGTTGCACCACCCAGCCCAAGACTGAAAACAAAACCTCCTCCAGCAGCTCTCTCCCCTCTTCCCCCAGCTCCTCCTCTCCTTTGTTCAGTCTCCCGGCCAGAAGCTGTCACTTCTCCCAACCCCCCTCCTGGCTCAGGTTACAGTTCAGGTAGCTTCCTTCAAGGGAAGTCCCCCATCCCCAATGTAACTCCCCTGCAACATTCCCAGGTCAAATCTGCCCCGCTCCCTGCTCCGTCACAGAACCTATGTTTGTAGATCTTCCCTGTAGAATTAATTTACAAAGCAGTTTAGAAAATATTAGACTCATTAGTGATACCTGTGAAACTGTAGTCATTAGTAGTAGCATCCCTTCCCCTCTTTAATACCGATAGCCTTTTGGTCAGTAAAACATGCCCACTGTAACTTAAAACAATTTCTTATAAGAAAACAGTTCTATCTAAACCACGATTGCTAGTCTCACACTACCAAGTCAGATTCTATTTTAAAATGCCCTATTAAAACCCAAGGAAACTACACTCTGCCAAATTACAGTGTGCCATGAAGTATCCCAATCATGAAAAAACAAAGAACAAAAAGTACCAGAGAAGAGAAAAACTCTTCAAAGTTCTCTCCTGGTGCTTCCACCTGATCATTCCCTGAGAAGATTTCGTTCTTCCCAGAAATCCCACAGGTCTATTAGGGAGATCTGCTGGAGTTCAGTTCCATCAAAGTCTGTGATTCTGCACTGGCTCTAGAGCCCCTACTTCCTCAGTTCCCTGGCAACACAGCCCTGAAGTATGAACATGTGAGTCAACTGTGATGTAGAGATTATTACAAATATGATTGTCAAATGTCTCAGATTTATCCACCGTGCACATACTTGCATCTCAGTCAGTCAATCAGCAAACATTGGTGAATTATAGTGCAGTAGGTAGACATGTGACCTATCATTTCACTCTTCAGTTCTAATGCTCAAACTGCCATTACTGCAAGTGTGACACATGATTTCAATTCATGGCTGTCCTCCTGCAAGTGACAGCAGATAAAACATTTGCAAGCATCTAGTTTACTCTTCTGTCTTGTCTATATTTGCCTACTGAAGCATCCTCTATTGCAGGATACCATACTACTAAATCTGGACCCCAACATGTATTTTTGACACCTTGAAAATGCTCTTCCCATATCTTTACGGATTTAGTAGTGTCCTTTAACTAGCTCTTTTAAAAAGTGTGACTACTGTTCAGGATTTACTTGATGTCACATTCTGCAATTTGCAAAAGAAAACAACACTCCCCTCTATGATGACTAATAGAACATAAGCAAAACACTAAGAAGAACAGACAAACAGTTCATTATACTAATTGTTCTAAAGCAAATGAGGTGGAATGACTTCTTAGTGGACCCCTGTTCTCATAGGTTAGACACTTGCCCATTACAAACCAATACAGAAGAAGCTACTTTGGGTGTATGTGATTCAAATACTTTATTTAAAGAGACTGTTAACATCAGCCACCACAAAGTTTAAGCTGATCTAACATAACTCTGAAGTCTACAACCAATTCCAAGCCCCAGTGCACCACAGAATTACCACAGTAAATACCACCAACATCTGCATACCCATACATAACAAAAATATCCTGAAACATGCAACTTTGAGGAAATTTGGGGACATAATAGAGATTGTTACATTATACAGTTTTTTGAGCTATTGACATCACAAAAAGAATAGGAAATGTAATCGTATCATAAATTTGTGTACTGTAGCTATCTAGTGTACATCCCAGTAGAAAGGTTGGGAAAGGCAAACGTTCAGAGTATTATAATGCTGGAAAGGAAAGTTCTACTGGATTTTAAAAACTATTTTCTTTTTTAATTTCCAAATGATATGGAGGGTGTATGAAAAAGCGCAATCATATTTGTTTGTTTCCACTCCAACCCAGGGACAAGGTTTTTTCTCATTAACAGCAGTTCAGATCAGTTTCAGGGAGAGCATGTGTCTCAGAAACATGTAGATTTATTTTTCACCTGAGTAAATAATTCTGAAGAATTATACATCTTTCATTACTGAACAATAACTAACATTCCTTTCCTCCAACCAAGTCATATTCATAGACTCCAAGGCCAGAAGGGACCATTGTGATCATTTTAGTCTAACCTCCTGTATAACACATGCCACAGAACTTTCCCAAAATAGTTTCTAGAGCATATATTTTAGAAAAACATCAAATCTTGATTTAAAAATTGTCAGTGATGGAGAATCCACAACAACTCTTGGTAAACAGTTCTAATAGTTACCAGTAATTATCTAACTTTAAAATATTTTGCCTTATTTCCAGTTTGAATGTGTCTAGTTTCAACTTCCAGCCCTAGTATCTTGTTATACTTTGTTCTCCAGGTAGGTGCTGAGAGATTGTAATCAACTCACCCCTTAACCTTCTCTTTGTTAAATTAAACCAATTGAGGTCCTTGAGTCTATCATTAAGAGTCATGTTTTCTAATCCTTTAATCACTCTCATGCTCTTCTCTGAACCTTCTCCAATTTTTCAACATCTTGAATTGTGGACACTAGAACTAGAGACACTAGTCCAGCAGCAGTCGCACCAGAGCTAAATACAGAGATAAAAGAGTCTCTCTATTCCTACCTGTTACACATCCAAGGATTGCATTATCCATTTGGCCAAAGCATTGCACAAGGATCTCATGTTCAGCTAACTATCTGCCATGACTCCCAAAACTTTTTCAGAGTCATTGCTTCCCAGGATAGAGTCCCCCATCCTGTAAATATGGGCCACATCCTTTGCTCCTTTATTTAATTTATTTATTTATATTTAGCCACATTAAAATGCATTATTGTTTGCTTATGCCCAATTTACCAAACAATCCTGTATGCTCTGTATCAGTAATCTGTCCTTTTAATTATTTACCACTCTTCCAATTTTTGTGTCATCTGCAAACTTTATGAGAGATGATTTTATGTTTTCTCCCAAGCCACTGATAAAAATGTTAAGTAGCATAGGCGCAAGAACCAATTCCTATGAATCCCCACTAGAAACAAAACCACTCAACGATGATTCTTCATTTACAATTATATTTTGAGACCTGTCGAATAGCCAGTTTTTAATCTATTTAACATGTGCCATGTTAATTTTGTATCATTCTAGGTTTTTTAATCAAAATGTTGTGTGGTTCCAAGTCAAATGCCTTACAGAAGTCTAAGTATATCATATCAACACCATGACATTTATCAAGCAAACTTGTAATCTCATCAACAAAAGATATCAAGTTAGTTTGACAGGATCTATTTTCCATAAACCCATATTGATTGGCATTAATTATATTATGCTCCTTTAATTCTTTATTAATCAAGTTCCATATCTGCCACTTTCTCTCTCATAACAAAAAAAAAAAGGAACGTTTTGAACACTCAAGTGTGAGAACCATTGGATGCTATTTTCCAGGTTGGTCTATCTCCTTGATTGGGTGGGAAAAGCAACCCATTGCACACCGGGAGCTATTTGCAACTATGTTATAATTGCTAGGATGACTATGTTCTCAAATCTGTAGTTCAAAGATGTAAAGTAAATATGGGTCAGTGATTATACGTTACCCATTAGAATCGGTTTCCATGAGAAGAGGGAATGCTGACTAGAACACTGGGGTTTTCGATGCTCCTGGTGAAAACTGGCATCATTAACTTTCTTCTGGTAACCTGCTACAAGAAAAACCCAAAAGCCAATTATCAGAGATGAAAACCAAACCACTTTAAAATCTCATCTCAATGATATGTTTATAAAACCAAAATACATTTCTTGAACATGTATTTTAACTCAGCATAGCTTGTTACACTGTGTTGGTCTATAATGGGTGAAATTTACATCAGAGAAAGAGTAGGCACAAGGCTTGTGTAACAAATAAGGAGCTAAATGATACATAGCCATGTACAGAGGGCAGGAATGATGACTGAACCCTCACAATATACCTGCCTTTGTACGCTTTGCTGAAAGAAACCTAGCTACCATGGAAGGATGAAGGGCTGAGTGTAGCTTGGAGGAGTTAAACCTTTGATTCCAGTGAGTCTAACACCTATGTATTTTAGTCTTGATATTTAGGCCTCTTGCCTTTTCTGGTTAAAACTGACCATATCATACTAGGAGCATGAATGAAGGAATGTACTGGAGTGTGACTGTACATTGAAATAGCCCATAAATGGTACAGAGCCAGATTCAAAGCCCACTGAGATCACTTGAAAGACTCTTGACTTCAGTGGGCTTATGATCAAGCTGATACTGTCAATGGGGGCTTGGGAAATATCCATAATCAAATATTTTTCCAGTACATAAACTCTTATACCCTAACCAGATGCTTACATTATTGACAAATTCTTAACTCCAAGAAAACCATAATTTTATGTTAAATACTTTTATGTCAGATATTTAAAATCATGTGCGCAATTTTGGGGCATGTAACTTCTGTGCTCATGAAAATTCATATTTGCATCCATGCATACAAAATAGGTAGATTAATATTATGGCATGATTTTAAACTCTGATCACAGAAATGGGTGCACACACGATGCACACATAATTGTATGCCAAAGTAGTGCAATGGTGAGAACACAACTGTTTTGGGTAAGTGCAAATCACTAGTTCAATACATAACTGCAAAAAAGGTGCACAATTATCTGCACATGGACAGTTAAGAAAATCAGACCCATATCTGCCTGATTTGTGCACGTATACATGTTGTGTGTTCACATACATCCAAGCTTTGGGGGACATTAAACCTTAAGCACTCAAAAAGTGCATATTCTGATATGTGTGCTTACCTATGTGGTATTCACATTTAGAGGCCATGTTAAAATTTGACCAGTAAATCTAAGTTCACAACACAGTATTTCCAGCATGCAAGCCTTAAAAATCAAAAGTCATGCCCCCCAAAGTCATAAGATTAGATTAAAAATGATGGGATTAAAAAAATTAAATTATTTTTACTTTCTTTCTGGATTC
The DNA here is from genome assembly GCF_028017835.1 of Emys orbicularis. Classification (NCBI taxonomy): domain Eukaryota; kingdom Metazoa; phylum Chordata; order Testudines; family Emydidae; genus Emys; species Emys orbicularis. The sequence continues at coordinate 38,072,511 of NC_088691.1, read as the reverse complement.
CAAGCCTTTAGGTCTCATGTTACAAGATTTTATCCACAACTGTATGACCTATAAACTTACCTTGTGTTTTTAATGAAAACTGAAAATCTCATGCATTCACTTGTCTCCAGGAGCTGAAGCTTTAAAAAAAAACCATAAATATCATGAGACTTGCAATAAAAGTGTAATCATTGACAAAGTGCAATGGAAAGGCTATATGGTGCATGGAAAAAAGAAAATACGAAGGAAATATCAAGCACAGCAAGAAAGAGAGGGAGGAAAAAACAAATGAAAATGTTCTTACAGATTTAGAGCAAAGACTGCACAAGAACATCAATATTTCCTCTGAGTGACTTCAGCCCATTAATCTCAAACACTTAAAAATCCCATGCTGTAAACAATACAGTGCCATGAAAGTTACAATATTTGGGATTTCATTTGTTTAAGTAAAGCATCAGAAAAAGAGGTCTTTCTCAAAATAAGTCAGTAGTTAAAACAGAAGAAAGTTAAAATTATTTACAAAAATATACTGTGAATGATCTCGGCAAGAAATGACAGTCCTTTCAGTTTTTCTTTTTTTTCCCCCACTTGAAGTCTAATGTTTTTTAATCTAACAGATAAGAGAACCTGAAGGATTTAAGCTTTAAAGTACCACTGTCTTCAAGACTGAAAGTCTAGTTTTGGGAGCTGACATTGCTTCACATCTTGATTTAAGCACAAACTCTACTCTCTCTAATCTCTGGTGGAACCTGTTTATATTTTTCCTCTCAAAATGGTTTATTATTCCTGACACTGAGCTACCATACTATTATAGAAGGACCATATTTCCCAGATTACCTGGAAGAATCCTAGGGCCAAATTCATCAGTAAAAGAAAAGGTAAATATTTTTTGCTTTGTTTTAAAACTCTTATTCATTATGGTTCAAACTAGTTTTACAGTGAATATTTTTGGAGATAATTGTTAGAGGCACATATTTTGGGGGCACTCTTTGCCTCAGGAGATTAGTAATAGAGTGAAAGCATTCACTTGAAAGTCACCAGTTCGGATCCAGCCCCTGTTAATAACAACAGTGTTACCATCTCAAAGTTATTAAATAGCCTATGAGAAATGAGATACTGGACAAGTTGAGAAAAGGACTGAACAACCCTAGAGATGGTACTTCCAAAATAGGGAAAGTTAAACAGGCCCTGATCCTGAAAAGCACTTAAGCACACGATTAAATCCCATAGCCTTAAATGGGATATAAGTATGTGCTTAGTACTTTCTTGAATACAGATGCATTCCTGAATTGGGGTCAGCGATCGGGCAGTGTGAAGGGATGCATGCATTGTCAATATATCTATTCTTCTGTCAGTCAGATGTATTTCATGAGAATATTCCACAGCCCAATTCTTATCACTGTCAGGTTTTCATGATATTCACCCTCCATTTGCCCTTTCTTAATTTCATCCCATCACTTCAAGTTTGTACATCCATGTACCACAAACTAAGTAATTTCTCTCCCTCCTTCATATTTATACCCTTAAAATACACGTAGACTTATTTTCTCCTTAAGTCATTGCCTAGGTAAACTCTCTATATTAAATTCTTCAAACTTTCCTCATATGTCAGTTCCACCAGCGCTGCTCATTTTTGTCGTTCTTCTCTGAACTTCCTCTAATTTGTCAAATGTGGTACAGTGGTGCAAAAAAAAGGTATGCAATATTCAAGATGCTGACACAGAGTCCTAAAGAATGGCCTATTGCCTCCTAGCTTTGTTTGTGCATGATTACATAGATTAAAACATTAACATTAAGTGCCTTTAAATGTGTGTCACATTTTACATGCATCTGCACTTAAAGTACATTGCTTTTTTTGCTGCCATATCACCTTGTATATTTATGTGCCATTTACCTTCCACTATCATAATTTCCCAGGTTTCTTTTAGCACACTGCTGACATGGTCCCTCCTTCCCATTGAGTAAATGTGTTTCAGATTATTTTATTCATTGGATCGACTTCATGTTTTCCAGGAGGAATCTCTGTTTGTTATTTTGGATCCACATTCACAATTTCTTTAGGTCCCTTTCTTTTACTTCTTTGTCCTAATTGGCATATGCAACTCCTATCAGATCCCTCAATTTCAATAGGTTACTGTTTCTCCGTCTTTCAGATAGTTAATGAAGATGTCTAACAAAAGCAGACCTAATGCCAATCCTTGCTGCACCTTGCTAAATACCTCCCCAAAGTGGGATATATTACCATGTATTTTACCCTGTTTTTCATGTCTGTCAGACAATTATAATTGACAATGTTCCTAAAAATTCTAAAGATATTTGGATTAATTTTTTTATCTTTACTAATATCCAACTCTAGATTACATCTATCTTCCACTAGCCAACTATATATAATTCTGTTTTAAAAAAACCATCAAATTAGCCTGGAAAGATTTAATCTTATAAACCTATGCTGCTTTAGCTAATAGTTCCATTACCCTCTATGGTCTAGAGAATGTACCTTGAAAGTACAGCCCTGCATTAGGGGTAATGTATAAGCAACTGCCCCAGTAGGAGCTTCTGGAGACATGGTATCTAAATGCACAATGTCCATCATGCCTGGTCCCCGAAGAGGAGAAAATACTAATGGGAGAGTCCTTACCATTTTTTCCTTTCCCTTCCAGATAGCAGTGTCTGAGTTGAGCAGAATCTAAACCCACATGTTCACTGCTCTTTTTAATACTTGTTCCATTATTTTTCTAGAAGACAGAAATTAGATTTATGGGAGACTAACTGTCAGGATCACTTTTTCTCCTCCTTTTCAACATGAGTTTTACAATCTCTTTCCTGCAGACTTTTAGTACATCCACTGTTGTCAATGATTTTTCAGAGCAATTCTCAACTGTACAATAAGCCCCACATCTGTGGTTGTGTCTATACTGGGGAAAGATTTAATATTAGAAAGATAGTTAATACATTTTATCTAAGATGATGTTAAATATGATTAAGACCATGACGCTGGAAAGATCACATGCTTTCACAGATGCTTAACTTTGTGGTATAAGGGGCTGGTGCCTGTAAGGGCAGAGCTTCCCAGAGAAGGAGTTTGGGCAGGGCACGGTGAAGCTCTTTTTCTATGTATAACAAGTTTGACTCAAACACAGAATAAAGCAAAGCTCTTGCAAACACCTTAAGCACTATGTGATCACTGACCATTACAAATTACACACTGCAAGCAGTGTCCCATTGACTTCAATAGACTACTTGCAGTGTGCCAAGTTAAACTGGTGCATAGATGTTTACAGGATGGGGGACTCAGCACCTAGTATAGACTGGGACAAATCGTGTTTTGAAAACATGTGAACATTCAGCAGCTACCATGTTTCTATACACAACTGTACTTATCCACAATAACGACAAAAGCACAGATTAATTAGCATATACTAACATGACACTTTCCCACTGCAGGCATGGCCAGTGGGACTATGCATGGGTTCAAGTGTCTGCCTGCATAGATGTGTTTGCTAGCTCCTTTAACATTCTAAGATGCATGTTACTTGGACTGACCAATTTGCATAGATTCCATCCCCCATGCCCAAGTATACCTAGATCTGCCCTGTATCTGTTGGTATGTTAAAACGGTTTTCCTTCCTTATTAATCATTCAGAATTCTTTTCTTCATTTGTTGAAGGCAAATTCATAAACTGCTGATGACTCTAGCTACCCTCTTGCCCCATATGCAGTGCCAGAGAAGGCACTCTTCTGCTCAGGGTTCTGAAGTGTGCATTCTATTATTAACTTGAGCAGGTCATTGCCGTAAGCTGGGAGTGGAAGGGAAAGGGAAATTAGTGGTTGTTTCTTACAGGAAAGAAGAGGGATTTTACTCTACCTTTCCTGGTGGCACAGCCTACTCTGGATAGATGGGTATTTGGTACACCAATAGCTAATATGATTTCATATATATTTATATGTAATAATACACCCACATACACATATTTTTAGTTGACTCCTAAGGAATCTAAAAAAATCAAGGTACATAAGAACATAAGAATGGCCATACTGGGTCAGACCAAAGGTCCATCCAGCCCAGTATCTTGTCTACCGACAATGACCAATGCCAGGTGTCCCAGAGGGAGTGAACCTAACAGGTAATGATCAAGTGATCTCTCTCCTGCCATCCATCTCCACCCTCTGACAAACAGAGGCAAGGGACACCATTCCTTACCCATCTGGCTAATAGCCATTAATGGACTTAACCTCTATGAATTTATCTAGTTCTCTTTTAAACTCTGTTATAGTCCTAGCCTTCACAACCTCCTCAGGCAAGAAGTTCCACAGGTTGACTGTGCGCTGTGTGAAGAAGAACTTCCTTTTATTTATTTTAAACCTGCTGCCCATTAATTTCATTTGGTGGCCTCTAGTTCTTATATTATGGGAACAAGTAAATAACTTTTCCTTATTGACTTTCTCCACACCACTCATGATTTTATATACCTCTATCATATCCTCCCTTAGTCTCCTCTTTTCCAAGCTGAAAAGTCCCAACCTCTTTAATCTCTCCTCATACGGGATCCGTTCCAAACCCCTAATCATTTTAGTTGCCCTTCTCTGAAACTTTTTTAGTGCCAGTATATCTTTTTTGAGATGAGAAGACCACATCTGTATGGAATATTCAAGATGTGGGCATACCATGGATTTATATAAGGGTAATAAGATATTCTCTATCTTATTCTCTATCCCTTTTTTAATGATTCCTAACATCCTGTTTGCTTTTTTGACTGCCACTGCACACTACGTGGACGTCTTCAGAGAACTATCCACGATGACTCCAAGATCTCTTTCCTGATTAGTTGTAGCTAAATTAGCCCCCATCATATTGTATGTATAGTTGGGGTTATTTTTTCCAATATGCATTACTTTACATTTATCCACATTAAATTTCATTTGCCATTTTGTTGCCCAATCACTTAGTTTTGAGAGATCTTTTTGAAGTTCTTCACACTCTGCTTTGGTCTTAACTATCTTGAGCAGTTTAGTATCATCTGCAAACTTTGCCACCTCACTGTTTACCCCTTTCTCCAGATCATTTATGAATAAATTGAATAGGATTGGTCCTAGGACTGACCCTTGGGGAACACCACTAGTTACCCCTCTCCATTCTGAAAATTTACCATCATTTCCTACCCTTTTAACCAGTTCTCAATCCATGAAAGGATGTACCCTATTATCCCATGACAACTTAATTTACGTAAGAGCCTTTGGTGAGGGACCTTGTCAAAGGCTTTCTGGAAATCTAAGTACACTATGGCCACTGGATCCCCCTTGTCCACACGTTTGTTGACCCCTTCAAAGAACTCTAATAGATTAGTAAGACAGGATTTCCCTTTACAGAAACCATGTTGACTTTTGCCCAACAATTTATGTTCTTCTATGTGTCTGACAATTTTATTCTTTACTATTGTTTCAACTAATTTGCCCGGTACTGACATTAGACTTACCGGTCTGTAATTGCCATGATCACCTCTAGAGCCGTTTTTAAATATTGGCGTTACATTAGCCATCTTCCAGTCATTGGGTACAGAAGCCGATTCAAAGGACAGGTTACAAACCATAGTTAATAGTTAATAATTCCACAATTTCACATTTGAGTTCTTTCAGAACTCTTGAGTGAATGCCATCTGGTCCCGGTGACTTGTTAATGTTAAGTTTATCAATTAATTCCAAAACCTCCTCTAGTGACACTTCAATCTATGACAATTCCTCAGATTTGTCACCTACAAAGGATGGCTCAGGTTTGGGAATCTCCCTAACATCCTCAGCCATGAAGACTGAAGCAAAAATTCATTTAGTTGATCCGCAATGACTTTATCGTCTTTAAGTACTCCTTTTGTATTACCTTTTGAGTTTTGGGCTAGCTGTTCTTCAAACTCCTTTTTGGCTTTTCTTATTACAGTTTTACACTGAATTTGGCAGTGTTTATACTCCCTTCTATTTACCTCTCTAGGATTTGACCTCATCTTTTTAAAAGATGCCTTTTTATCTCTCACTGCTTCTTTTACATGGTTGTTAAGCCACGGTGACTCTTTTTTAGTTCTTTTACTGTTTTTTTAATTTGGGGTATACATTTAAGTTGGGCCTCTATTATGGTGTCTTTCAAAAGTGTCCATGCAGCTTGCCGGGATTTCACTCTAGTCACTGTACCTTTTAATTTCTGTTTAACTAACCTCCCCATTTTTGTATAGTTCCCCTTTCTAAAATTAAATGCCACAGTGTTGGGCTGTTGAGGTGTTCTTCCCACCACAGGAATGTTAAATGTTATTATATTAAAGTCACTATTGCCAAGCAGTCCTGTTGGACCAGATCCTGCGCTCCACTCAGGACTAAATCGAGAATTTCCTCTCCCCTTGTGGGTTCCTATATCAGCTGCTCCAAGAAGCAGTCATTTAAAGTATCGAGAAATTTTGTCTCTGCATTTTGTCCTGAGGTGACATGTACCCAGTCAATATGGGGATAATTGAAATCCCCCACTATTATTGAGTTCTTTATTTTGATAGCCTCTCTAATCTCCCTTAGCATTTCATCATCACTATCACTGTCCTGGTCAGGTGGTCAATAATAGATCCCTACTGTTATATTCTTACTAAAGCATGGAATTACTATCCATAGAGATTCTATGGAACATGTAGATTCTTTTAAGATTTTTACTTCATTTGATTCTACATTTTCTTTCACATATAGTGCCATTCCACTCCCCACCCCTCACGACCTGTTCTGTTCTTCTGATATATTTTGTACCCCAGAATGATTGTGTCCCATTGATTGTCCCCACTCCACCAGGTTTCTGTGATGCCTATCATATCACTATCCTCCTTTAACACGAGGCACTCTAGTTCACCCATCTTATTCTTTAGACTTCTAGCATTTGGGTACAAGCACTTTAAAAACTTGTCACTGTTTATTTGTCTGCCCTTTTCTGATGTGTCAGATTCTTTTTTATGTGAATGTTTCTCGTCTGATCTGGCCCAGACTTTATCCTCTTTCATCCTCTCCTCCTGACTAAAACCTAGAGAATCTCTATCAATAGACTCTCCTCTAAGAGAAGTCTCTGTCTGATCCGCGTGCTCTGCTGCAGCAATTGGCTTTCCCCCATCTCTTAGGGCACGTCTTCACTACCCGCCGAATCGGCGGGTAGCAATCGATCTATTGGGGATCGACTTAGCGCATCTAGTGAAGACGCAATAAAATCGATCCCCGATGGCTCTACCGTCGACTCCGGAAATCCACCGCGGCAAGAGGCGGAAGTGGAGTCGACGGCGGCGTGGCAGCGGTCGACTCGCCACCGTCCTCACAGCCACGTAAGTCGACCTAAAATACGCAACTTCAGCTACGCTATTCACATAGCTGAAGTTGCGTATCTTAGGTCGACACCCCCTCCTCCCATAGTGTAGACCTAGCCTTAGGTTGCAGAGCAGTTTTTAAACTTTTTAATGTTAAGTGCCAGCAGCCTGGATCCACTTTGGTTTAGGTGGAGCCAATCCTTCCTGTATAGGCTCCCACATCCCAAAAGTTTCCCCAGTTCCTAATAAATCTAAACCCCTCCTCTCTACACCATTGTCTCATCCACCCATTGAGACTCTGAAGCTCTGCCTGCCTACCTGGCCCTGCACGTGGAACTGGAAGCATTTCTGAAAATGCTACCATAGAGGTCCTGGATTTCAGTCTCTTTCCTAGCAGCCTAAATTTGGCCTCCAGGATGTCTCTCCTATCCTTCCCTATGTCATTGGTACCTACATGTGCCATAACCACCAGGTCCTCCCCAGTACTACACATAAGTCTATCTAGATGCATTGAGAGATGCATCTCTTTGCATCAGGCGGGCCAGTCATCATACGCTTCTCCCGATCATCACAAACCCAGCTATCTATGTTTCTAATGATTGAATTTCTCATTACTAACACCTGCCTTTTCCTAATGACTGGAGTTCCCTCCCCCGGAGAGGTAACCTCAGTGTGAGAGGATACCCCAACATCATCTGGAAGGAGGGTCCCAGCTATGGGAAGGTTTCCCTCTGCTCCCGTTGACTGCTCTCCTTCCCTGAGCTTTTCATCCTCCTTAACAGCGCAGGGGCTGTCTGACCAGAGGTGGGACAAATTTACAGTGTCCCGGAAAGCCTCATCAACATACCTCTCTGCCTCCCTTAGCTCATCCAGTTCCACCACCCTGGTCTCCAAAGCCCGTATACAGTCTCTGAGGGCCAGGAGCTCCTTGCACCGAATGCACACATACGACACCCGCCCACAGGGCAGGTAATCATACATGCCACACTGAGCGCAATAAACGGGATAGCCCCCACTCTGCTGCTGGGCCTCTGCCTGCATTCTCTCCTACAGCTACCTAGATTAATGAAAAGGGGTTTTGTTTAAATCAAGGAGATTTTATTATAGTTTAGTTTAAAGGTTTTAAAGAATGGCAAGTGTACCTCGCACCCTTCCCACTCCCCTTCCCAACTTCCTCTCAAAACTCCCTGTTAGCGGCCCCTGTTCGCAAAGCTCCCTGGTCGCTTGCTCACTGCTTTATAAAGCCCCGGGCTTCCCGATAGCCCCGCCTCCTGACTAAGGCTCAGCCAATGATCAGAGGTTTCTAGATTTCAAACCTTGTTTGAGAGGTAGGATTAATCATGGATGAATATTTATCATGAGCTGTTCCTGTATGGATGCAGCTGAAAGAAGGGATTCCCTGTTTCTCCCTGCACAGTCTCCCTTTACTGCAGCTACTTTTGATGCAGTAAGAGCCACTGAAAAGTTATGATCCTCTTGTCACAACCCCATCAGAACTATTTTTAAAACAAAATTAAGGAGGGGCTTTTTGTTTGTTTGGCCATATGAGACCGACAGTCTTTATTTGAGTCTACAGATTCTAAACTGATTTTTTTATAATTCAAAGATTAGCCATCTGGGGTGAAATTCACCCTATGTAGAAGGGAATCGCATGGCCTATGCACCACCTAATTCCTCACTGAGGCTTAATTTGAGATCTTAAATTGTGCATGTTCCTTATGCTGGCCCTGTGCACATGGGTGAATGGAAAACACTAATTTGTGAAAATGAAAACATTTTGCAGGAACACTTGTGTTTTGTCAGATCTTCCAGTAGTTCCTACCAGCTCACGTGCCTTACAGCCTGCCACAAAGCTAGGACCCTGGGCACTCTGGGAGGCCTAGCTCAAGCTGAGGCTCTAAGGGCTTCCAGGCTACCTGCCAGACAGTTGGAAGCTCTGGTTTATCAGGTCTGCTACACTCTCAGCTTCTCAGAAGCCTGCAGGAGTGGCAGCCAGAGCTCCAACCATCTTGGGGAGCCTCATTGTTCTGATTTTTCAACACAAAAATTTTGGACTCCCCTACTCTGCAGGAAATATCAAAATTTTAAGTTTTGGTTCCACTGCCTAATGAACAATTTTTTTAAAATTTCAGAATTTTGCATGGAATGGGAATTCTAGGTTCTGACCAGCACTAGTAAAACTTGGTGTAATAATTAAGCTCAGTTGAAAAATCAGTGTTATGGAGAACAATGTTATGGTCTGTAATATGCAAGTTCTAGGTTTGCCTTAACGTTCTGAAACTGATTCTTGTGGTAAAATATCTATCCTGGAGCTGAAGTTCATCCCTGCTTGTCAAATTTTCTAATGTTTCAGAATACCTATCACAAACACAGCTCCAATTGCCTTGCATCATCAATAATTTGTAGAACTTTAATTCTTACTTTTGTGAGTATTTTGGACTAAGAATTATGCAGGCAATTGGGAAGCCTAAAGGTACTTTGATCTCCTGAGGAGGGTGAGGAGAGGGAGAGAATTATAGTCCTCAACAGTGCTGAAGCAAAACAATCAGAGCATAAAAAAATACTAGCAAATTTAAGAGCTGAGTTTATTTCTCTTGGAATTACAGGTTCAGTATTGTTTCTGTCAAAGTTGTGCATTGTGATTAATGAGAATACCTTTTTAATATGATGATGCCAAAACACTGCTTATATAACAAGTAAGCAGTAAAAAGGGGAACTTGACATATGATAATTTGAATGGCTTTGTGGATAAATTATTGAATTGATCAGTTCCTGAGTCTGAAGGATTTTTGCTTTGTTTTTTCTAATCTTGGCTGCTTTTCACTCTCTGAATGACAGACATTATATACCATATATCACTTTTTAAAACTTTTAAAGCTATCTCTTTGTTGAATTGTCTAGATCGTCAATGGATGTTTCCCCTGAAATAATCTAGAGTACCGAGTTAAATTCTTAAAAAATAATGTTTGTTTTTTGTTTAATCTCTTCTCTATTCACCAAAATTTGTCATTTTATCAATACATTGCTTTTATTGATATTGTAACCAAATATATAAATAAAATGATTTTAAAGGGACTTTGCATTTAATCCTTTTTTGAAGCATCATTAATTTTATCCCCCTTCTTAAAGAAAATAATTTAAATGTATTGTATCATGTAGAGAAGCACAGCAAAACAAATAGCAATCTAAAAGACAATGTGGTTAAACAAACATTTATGGACAAACTTGCCACTGGTATAAGCAGGTATAGCTCTGAAATTTGGCTCTGTTTTGAAAGTTAGAGGAAGATGATATGATTATATGGATACTGTTAGTTTTAAAATGTAACAGACAAGCCAGGCAGAAGAGGGGCAAGGAAGGTCTCTAAACAGAAACTCTACAGTGAAACAGACACAAAAATTAGCTTTAGGGATAACACTGTTTTACTTAGTCTAATAATGTTTGTTTTCCCCGTGTAATTAAATTATAAGGAGTCATTTTCTTCCACTGTCACATATGGGATGAGAAGCTCACTCATTCTGTACAAGCATAAATAAAAGGAACAGAAACTACCACATTGCCCTTATACAGTGCTTTTCATCAGATGATCTCAAAACGCTTTATAAAGGAGGTATATAAACTGAAGCACAGAGGTAAAATGACTTGCTCAGTGTAACCAAGCAGGCCAGTGACAGAGCTGGGAACAGAACCAAGGTTTCCTACATCCCAGGCCAGTGCTCTATCCATAAGGCAACACAGTCTCTCATGATACCAAAGTTCAATCCTCCTCAATATTTTAATTGATAAACTATATAGGATGGCTGAGTTGAAAGTGCTTTTTACCAGAATGTGAACCACAACAAAACTTTAACAAAGAGAAGCAAAATATAGGTTAGCACATCTATTTCTGCAGTGGGGAGTCAAACCGATCATATTTATCAGTCATGTGCCTTCACTGAGACAAGAGGTAAGAATAACTGTCATAAGTTCTTCAGTAATAGCATTTCATTAATAAAAAAAGAAAGTTAATAGTCAAACAAAGGTGTTTATCAAAGGGTGAAAGGAAGGCAACAAAGGAACAAGCAGGACATAGTAACTTTGATCTGAGAAAAGTACACAGAAGAGACTGCATAGTAACTGGGGTTTTAAAACAAGGAACTTTCAAGAAAAAATTACAGTTGATGATTGAACTAACTTTGGATGAGCAAATGCAATTGGCACTGCAGTCTCAACTAGCAGAAATGCAGGTCACCTAGCTTAATAGAAGTAGAGAAGCGGAGATCAAAAAGAAGCAAAATTCTCATTGGGAAAAGAGAAGCACCATGTAAAAAAACAAAAACAAAACACCTCTTAAGATCACAGAGTTCACATTCACAGGGCAGATGAGATTTGCCCAGCCAGTAGAAGCAAGTAAGGAAAGGCAATCCATTGGGACTGTGCCTATCAAAGCAAAGGAATTGGAGTCCAAGCCAAGATAACCGATGCCTATTTCACTGGAGTCTGTATCCAAATGCAGGATTCAACTACCAGACTGGACTAGCAATCTTGAGATCTGTAATGATGTTAAATTAAAACAGGTAAATTAATTTTATAAAGAAATATTTTGGGAGAGAAACCCAAAGAGGCCTGGTATGAGAGAAAAGATACTTGGATCATTCAAAGAACATACTACCTACATGATATGATATTAGATATCGTGGTCATTAATTGGGCCACCACAGGTAATTTCCTACAGTGAGTCAGATGGATTTCCTAAGACACAGAGGAAGTGTTCAGTGGAAAACAGCCTGCTTAAAAGGGAACCAGTGAAGACCGTAGGGTCATGCCCTATGATTTCAGCCCTGCCTAGAGGATGATAAAACTACAAATTCTGCAGCTTTCCAAGGTGAAGGAAGAGGTGGGTAGGATGGAGAAAAATGGTGTAATAGAGCTCATTATTAAACATAGTGATAGGTCTCAGTGGGGACTGTTATGAAAAAATAGGTCACATACATAAATCCATTGAATAGAGAGACTCACTGAAGTTGTTAGGAGGGAAAAGATATAGGACCAGATCTTCAGCTGGTGTTAATTGCAGATTTATACCAGATGAGATTCTGGCCCACATTCTTTATTTTTAAAAAAATTGCTTGTTCAATGTTAGAACAACCATCTTTATGTGATTTTTCCCTATTGTCACATGAGAAATTTGGAAAGATAATTATGCTAATAATATTTCTTGAAGCTTGAAAATATGGCTTATTTATATACTACATTAGCATTTCTATCTTAAGCAAAAGAAGTAAATAAATGGTAAACTAATATATTATAGAAAAAAGTCAATATTGATTACTCAGTAGAAAAAGTGCTAAATGTGAGGCTGTAAGATGTATTTTGGTCCAAGGAGAAAGATATATTAAAAGTATAATAAATTCCCAGTCTCTTATTAATCACTTGATAAATTACAATAATATTTTGGTGTAATTTATCGTATTACTACAGAAACATTCTTTTCAAAAAGAGCACTCTACTGATTCAGCAGTGATGGCTATTGTAAGGATAACATTACAAGAACATGATTTGTACAATTTATCTTTTTAACTAATAGTTCATTATTTTCTACATGAATCAATTTTGTAAGCTCTCTCCTACGCTTTTAAGATATCACTTACCACTTACTCTTCAGTTGCTAAACACAAAGAAGGCTACCATTCCGGTAATCTCAGTATACAGCAAATGAAATCCACATTAAATCACAGTAGTTCCTGATTTCAGCATATTTTCCAGTGTTGTGTCTCAATTATAAATCATTTTAGTGACAATAAAAAATAAGGTTCCATTTTACACGTTGTTTTAATCAACGGGAACAGAATGACTTGAGTTAAACAGTTTACTGTTGCATGCTGGGAATTTTAATACAAGTTAAAATACCTAGGACTGGACAAAGGGCCCAATTTTCCACTATGCCAAGCTGCACTCAGACATAGTATAGTGGTCACAGGGAGACTGTTGTGGCTTCGTGATCTTCAACCATCAGGCCCGCAGGAATGAAAAAGGGGGAATCCAGTGGGTTGGGGAGCTGTCTGGAAAAGACCGAGAATCACAGTTCTAGAGTGTTAGTTGACAGGCAAAACGGTTTTCAGACACCTATTGTCTTCAGAGGACCTTGAATGAGGCCATTAAAGCAAATATTAAAGAATACTGTATTCCCAGAGAGTGAATTTTGAATTTGTATTTGTGAGCTTTTGCACTCAGAAACCTGACTCTCAAAGTATTACACTCATGCAGTCAGGAAGCAGAAACAAATATCATGTGACCTATATGTCCATTCAACAATAGCCAATTTCTCCCATTTGTTATTGTTACTATTAAACACTCTCAGCACAATGTCTACAAATCTGCAGTCCAGATATTATTCACAGGAGCTATTTAACAAATATTTTGAATAGCAAATTAATTCAAGAATATCAGCTTCTTTCATTCAGTTTACAAACATGGGGAGAGAGGGAAATGTGTAAAAATTATTCACTATGGGCCTGATCTAACATCCATTCAAGTCACTTTCAGGCTTCCTTTGATCTGAAAGAGAGTTGGAGGAGGCTTTGTATTACAATACATTTTCGAATCTCTAAAGATGATTGACAAGTCATGGTATCTGGTATTTTTATTATTATTATTATTATTAAACATGTATCTAATGCCATAAATTTACATGGAATGTTACAGAGCATAGATAAGACATCTCCTGAGGAGCTTGTGGTCTAAATAAGACCAACACAATTGTTCTGGGACAGAGGGGGCCTAATTTGAAAAAGGGACTATCTGATAGACTATGTTTTAAAGAGGCACTGGAAGGAAGAAAGATCATGCACTTAGCAGAGGAGAATAGGATGGCATAAAGGTTTACACATAATATGAAGCGACGTGTATGGTGAGAGGACTAGAATAGAATATGGAATGGGGCGGCATAGGGAAAATAAGAGTTGCGGTTATTTTATAAGTATTAATAATAGTACATCCTTTTGAGGCTATGCTACAGCATACCCTGAAACATCAACACTGCTGTAGGAAATCAGTCAGTAATATATGAATAGAGTGTGTCACCACTTGCTGGTGGTCTGCCAACAAAATATATCTTCATATATTTATGTGTGTGCATACATTTACTTCCTTCAGTACAGTACAGTGTGTAGGATCAGAGGCAGGCAGGGTCACCGCCCGGCACTTTAAGCAAGGGGGGTGGGGTTTGTCTGCCTGGCCGGAAGAAGATGGCAATGCTTTCTGGCTTGGGGGGGAGGAGGGGAGACGTAAAACTGCTGGAAAAGCAGTCAGCATGGTGGATGACTCACCACCTAGGAATAAGGGGTTTAAAAAGGTCAGCCTGGGCCTGGACCCTCCCCTCATCTCTCTGAAGGGGCCTGGATTTGGTAGAAGATGGAATTGGCTGGAATTGGAGGTTCCCGGCAGTGGATCTGCTGGAGGGACATGAACAGAAAGGTGGGGTGGGGAGCTGGTAAAAGCGCTCACCGCTCCCCTCCCCCCGGTTAATTGTGGGGGTTTCACCTGCACTGCACATTTTATCCACTGGGTTAGTCCCAGACATCTGTTTAATAATAAAGTTGCGGCCTGATTAAACCCAAATGTAATGTCTCCAGTTATTCTTTCGGCATAGCCAGACAATAACCTCATCTCTAAAGCTAAGTCAGATTCTCTCCCTCTAATATTCACTGCTTCTAGGACCCAAAAGTCCCAGCATGTTGAGTCAAAGCCAGAACAGTGCTTTCACAATAAGAAGAGAGTTTAGGGACTAATTCATACATTTTAACTGTCTTTTCATTTACTGCACTGCATGAGGTGACAATCACAGTTTGTTTTGTTCTGCTTAAATTTGATTTTATATCATTTTCACATATGGCATTTCAGCACTATCGCCACTAGACTTTCCCCACAGGAGCTGTGTACTTGTATTGGAAGGCTCTTGATGTGACAGGAAGCACAGAAAGAAGGTACTGGCTAACAGACTCTGTCAGGAGGGAATAGAGATTGTCTAAAATGGAAATGCTATTTCTCTGCCATTCCACCTCATCAGAATGCTGGTTTCACAAATTTGCCCCTCTGCTTTCCTCAAGACTCATTTTTGTTACTTTTCTACTTACAGGAGTCCCTGGTTATGTTACGTCCAGAATGCAGCTCACACAGAGCCCAGGTACCTATATCCTTATGGGTTCTCCACCTATTTTAACATCTTTACACTGTCTCCCTGTAAGACTCATCACTGAGGCTTCAAGGTTTTGTTGCTTACCATAGTTTTAAAGCACTCACTGGCTGTGGCTAGAGTTGGTCAAAAAATAGAATTTCTGTCCTGTGGGAAATTCTGACAAATTCCTAAATCCTGACAAAAAGTAAATGCTTACAATGGAATGAAAATTCCAAAACAATTCACCTCCATAATGTCAAAACGTTCTCATGTAAATGTCATATGTTAAAATTAATTTTAAAAGTTTTAAAAAATTAAAAGTTGAAATGAAATAAAATGGGGGGGGGGGGAGAAAAAGTTGAAATGAAATACCTATTTCTATTCAAATGGTTTAAAAAAAAATTCTGTCAAAAATTTAGCCAAAAAAACTCATTCCTATGAAAGGTGTTAATTTCAATGAAAAGGACACTTATCTGTTCCGTAACTGATGTTCTTCGAGATGTGTTGCTCAGATGTATTCCACAGTAGGTGTGCGTGCTCACCACATGCACCGGTGCCGGAAGTTTTTCCCTTAGCAGTACCCGTAGTGGGGGAGCCCCACTGCGACCCCAGGAGTGGCGCCTCTATATTGCGCTATAAAGGGGGCTGCGCGCTCCCCCCACCCTCAGTTCCTTCTTGCCAGACAACTCCGACAGAGGGGAAGGAGAGCGGGATGTGGAATACACCTGAGCAACACATCTCGAAGAACTCCAGTTACAGAACGGGTAACTGTCCTTTCTTCTTCGAGTGATTGCTCATGTGTATTCCACAGTAGGTGACTCCAAGCTATACCTGATGGAGGTGGGTAGGAGTTTAAGGGTTACCCGGGCGGAGTACCGCCCTACCAAACCCCGCATCATCCCGCGTTTGGGAGACGATCACATAGTGCGACGAAAAGGTGTGGACCATGTAGCAGCCCTACAGAGGTCCTCAATAGGGACATGAGCCACATAGGCAGCTGACGAGGCCTGAGCTCTCGTGGAATGAGCCTTTACTATAGGAGGTGGGGGAACCCCTGCCAGGTCATAACACGTGCGTATGCACGAGGTGATCCAGTGGGAAATCCGCTGGGTGGAAACTGGTTGCCCCCTCATGCGCTCGGCCGATGCAATAAACAGCTGAGGGGATTTCCAGAATGGCCTGGTCCGGTCTAGGTAAAAAGCCAGCGCTCTACGCACATCTAGCATGTGCAGGTGCCGTTCCTCATTGGAGGAATGGGGCTTAGGACAGAGGACCGGGAGAAAAATGTCCTGATCCATGTGAAAAGCCCAGACTACCTTTGACAGAAAAGCCGGGTGCGGGCAGAGCTGGACCTTATCCCTGTGGAAGACCGTATACGGGGGCTCGGAGGTCAGGGCCCTAAGCTCTGAGACCCAGCGGGCTGAGGTGATAGCCACAAGGAACGCCACTTTCCACGACAAGTGGGACCAAGAACACGTGGCCAAGGGCTCGAAAGGGGGCCCTGTGAGGCGGGAGAGCACTAGGTTCAAGTTCCAGAGCGGGACCGGGGGTCTAGCGTAAGGGAAAGCCCAATCCAGCCCTTTTAGGAACCGGGATGTCATGTGGTGTGAAAACACCGAGTAGCCCTGCACCGGGGGGTGGAAGGCCGAAATGGCCGCCAGGTGCACCCTGACCGAAGAGGACGCCAGCCCTTGGGGCCTAAGGGACAGGAGGTAATCAAGGATGAGTTGGATAGATGCAGAGGAGGGGGAGGAACCCTTCTCCCTTGCACACCTGGAGAACCGATACCATTTAGCCAGGTAGGTTCGACGTGTGGACGGTTTCCTGCTCTCCAGCAGGACCTGTCTAACCCCCTCAGCACACCTCCCCTCCTCCTCATTTAACCATGGAGCAGCCATGCTGTCAAGTGGAGCGCGGCCAGGTTGGGGTGGAGGAGACGTCCTCCCTCCTGGGAGAGGAGGTCCAGTCGAAGCGGCAGCCTGTGCGGGGGGGCCACTGAAAGCTGCAGGAGGGTCCCATACCAATGCTGACGGGCCCAATCCGGGGCTATGAGAATAATCCATGCCCCATCCGCCTTAACCTTCTGTAGGACCTTGCCTATCGGGGGAAGGGCGGGAGGGCGTAGAACAGGTGGCCCGACCATGGGATTAGGAATGCGTCCGATATCGCCCCTTCGCCCTCTCCTGCCCTGGAGCAGAATCGTGGGCATAGGCGATTCTGGGCGGTGGCGAACAGATCTACTTGGGGAGTGCCCCACTGTAGGAAGAGCCACCTGGCCACTTCCCTGTGTAGAGACCACTCGTGTTGTTGGGAGAAAAACCTGCTTAGGTGATCCTCGAGCGTATTGTGCTTGCCGGGCAGGTGAAAAGCCCTCAGAAGGATGTCATGGGCTATACAGAACTCCCACAGGAGCTGGGCTTCCTGGCACAAGGCCACAGAATGCATGCCCCCTTGTCTGTTGATATAATACATCGCGGTCGTATTGTCCGTTAGGACTCTGACCACCTTTTCCCCTAGGTGCTGGCTGAAGGCTACCATGCCAGGCGCACAGCCCTGAGCTCCCTGACATTTATGTGTAGGGACAATTCCAAGGGCGACCATCTGCCCTGGGTTTTGAAGCTCCCCGCATGGGATCCCCATCCCAGGTCTGAGGCGTCCAACACCAGATCTAGTGAGGGAGGGGGCTCCTGGAAGGGGATACCCTGAAGCATGTTGCTCGGGAGGGACCACCATTGCAGGTCGGCCACTACATAGGGTGGCAACATGATGACTTTGTCCAGGCCGTCCTTGGCCTGGGAATACTGGGAGGCCAGCCAGAGCTGGAGGGGCCTGATCCTGAGCCTGGCATGTTGCACCACGAAGGTGCATGCTGCCATATGGCCTAGGATTTGAAGGCACACCTGTGCCGTCATCACAGGGAAGGCCGTGACCGAGGTGATGAGACCTTTGAGCGATTGGTTTGCAGGAGGCCGTGGCCGCCAGCAAGTCTAACAGCACCCCTATGAAGTGTATGCGCTGAACCGAGACTAACGTGGACTTTTCCTCGTTTACCACTAGGCCTAGACTCATGCAGGTGTCTAGCAGGAATTCCATCTGCGCCTGCACCTGGGACTGAGACTTGCCCTTGAGCAGCCAGTTGTCCAGGTAGGGGAAGATCTGCAGCCCGTTCCTCCTGAGGTGGGCTGCGACCACCCCCATGCATTTGGTGAAAACCCTGGGGGCTGTAGAAAGACCAAAGGGAAGGACCGTAAACTGGTAGTGGTCTGTCCCTACCAGGAAGCGGAGGAAGCGCCTGTGGCCCTCGAAAATGTGGATATGGAAGTCCAGGACTGCAAACCAATCGCCCGGGTCCAGGGACGGAACAATAGAGGCCAGGGACACCATACGGAATTTGCAGCGAACCAGAAACTGGTTGAGATTCCGCAGGTCGAGGATGGGCCTGAGCCCACCTTTCGCCTTCGGGATCAGGAAATACCGGGAGTAAAACCCTTTGCCCCGGAATTCCTGAGGTACCCTCTCCACCGCGCCTAGGGTGAGGAGGCACGTCACCTCCTCACTTAAAAGGAGGGCGTGTTCCAGGTCCCCCGGGGCATGCCGGGATGGAGGATGGTGCGGTGGAGGTGAATCGAACTGCAGCCTGTACCCCTCGGAGATGGTACTGAGGACCTACTGGTCCGACGTTATATGGGACCAATGCACTCTGAAGGCTGATAAACTGTTGCCAAAAACCAACTTTATTAACTGGGGGGTTTCCCTGGCAACAGGCCAGGTGGCCCCCCACAAAAAGTCAAAAACACCTCTTCCCCTGCCTCTTGCCCTTCGAGGGTCCAGGGCGTGGGGCCGAACGGGACTGGTGCTGTGATCTGCGCCTCTGGTCCCTAGGCCTCTTGGGCTGGGGCTCGTATCTGCCCCTTATGGGGGGAGCGGAGGGCTGTGGTCTGGGTTTGTCCTTGGCTGGCGGGACATACAGACCGAGAGTCTGCAGGGTGGTGCAGGAGTCCTTCATCCCGTGCAGACGAGTGTCCGTCTGGTCCGCAAATAAAGCCTTGCCGTCAAATAGCAGGTCTTGCATCAGGGACTGGGATTCCACGGACAGCCCTGACAGCGAAAGCCACGATGCTCATCACATGGAGATAGCCGAGGCCATTGAACGAGCCGCTGTGTCAGCCGCATCTGAGGCAGCCTGGAGAGCTGCTTTCGCCGCTGCTGCACCCTCATCAACTAGAGCCCTGAATTCCTTCCTGTCCTTTTCTTGGAGGGAGGGCTTGAATTTTGGCAGAGACCCCCACAAGTTGAAGTCATACCTGTTCAGGAGTGCTTGATGGTTTGCCACCCTGAGCTGGAAACTTGCAGAGGAATAAACTTTTTTCCCAAAAGTGTCCAGTCTCCTGGCATCCTTGACCTTGGGGGTTGGTGCGGGCTGGCCGTTTCTTTCACGGTGGTTGACGGACTTCACCACCAGTGAGTTCGGGGTAGGGTGAGTGTACAAATACTCATGCCCCTTTGTTGGCACAAAGTATTTCTGCTCTGCCTTCTTGGAAATGGGCGGCAGAGAGGCCAGGGTTTGCCATAGTCCAATAGAAATGTTGGCTACCCCTTGGTGAAGCGGTAGGGCCATGCGGCCCGGTGTCGAGGAGGACAGGACATTAAACAAATTGTCCGATGGCTCCTCCATCTCCTCCGCCTGGATCTGGAGGTTGGTGGCTACACGCCGGAGGAGCTCCTGATGAGCCTTGAAATCATCCTGAGAAGGAGGGCGCGGTGCCGCTATGGACTCGTCCGGTGCCGACGAAACGAGTGGTATGGCCCCTAGGGCATCGGGCTATGCCGGTAGGCCGCACTCCGCCTCCAGGTCCAGGTGCGGCAGTGGTTCGGCACCCGAGGACTGCTTTTGGTGCTGAGGTGGGGACGCCGAGGGTGCTTGGGATGCCCCAGCCATGGAGCGGGGCCTCGGTGGTGCGGGCACCTGGGGCCACGGTGCCCACTGGCACCACTGTCCTTACCATGGTGCCCCTTGCCACTGAGCCGTCTGAGATCCTACCAGGGTTACATGTTCCTGGGGGACGGTGCAGCCCGGGGACGGACGTCTGGGAGCCAAAGCGGAAGTGACCGAGGAGCGCACGGTGTCGTAGGAGCAGCTCGACCGGTCCCCTCCATGTCGGGTCCGGCCCCGGGATTTAGACCTTGACGACGATGAGACATATACGTCGGAGGTGCTATCTCTGGAGTCCGTCGGTGACTGCGGTTACGACACCTCGGTGCCGATGACTGTCGGGATGCACTCCGAGCACGGCGCACAACGTGGTATGATCGGCGGTGCCGATGGCGTTGAGACCTGCTATCACTGTGGCTGGACGAGGAGCATTGACGCTTTCTGTCACGGCGCCTGCAGCCCCTGTGGGCAGAGGAAGACTCCAGCGACTCGCTCCCAGGCGACCCCGACAATGGAGTGGAGGTCTGTCATGGGCTACGGGAAGGCCCCGCGGATCGAGCAGAGACCTCGACCTCCGACCTGGCCGGTGAGGGCTGGTGGGCACCCAACGGCGGCTTTCCTCAGGACCAGCATGACGAGGATGTCGCGTGCTACTAACTGTAGAAACTAGTAACGATCGAAGATCGTACTACTAAGGAAGACGCTGCAGCAATGCTGGAGCACAAGTTCCGACTACCTTCGCTGGCGGCAAGAAGGAACTGAGGGTGGGGGGAGCGCGCAGCTTATAGCGCAATATAGAGACTCCACTCCAGGGGTCGCAGCGGTGCTCCCCCACTACGGGTACTGCTAAGGGAAAAACTTCCGGCACCGGTGCACGTGGTGAGCACGCACACTTACTGTGGAATACACATGAGCAATCACTCGAAGAAGAACTGCATTTTCCACCAGCTGTAGTGATGGCCCTGTGTATCCAACAGAATTTTTTTCACTATATGTTCCCAGAACTACATGGAGCTCTCAGCACATGCTGGTTATTTATTCTTTTTAAGATATAACTAATTATTGGAACTAAGACTTTTAGCAACTTGTCACAGATCTGGATAGACGCTTCCTTTCAGTCACCCTTAGGAATGCGGTGAGGGGAATCCATTCCTCCATATCCATATTGAGTGTTTTAATTTTTTGGAGCCTCAGCAGGTCACAACATGGTTTCCTCCCTCAGTCTCACTGGCACATTTCCTGGGCACTAGCTCTCAGTCTGCTATCCCTTCCTGGAAATGGAGTGTCTCAGCCCACCATCCTTAGGCCCCCAGGACCAGCATTGAACCCCAAGACAGCTCAGTTGCTTAAACATATCCTCTTTCCCCGAATTCCACCATACAGGTGAAGCCTTTGTTTTACAGTTCAATTCTCCCTGGGGAAACACTGTAACTGTGTAGCATCTCTCTCTCTCCCCCCCCCCCATGCTTTATAATTAAAGGAAAAGCAGAAAATGTACATATTTGAAGTTGAAGTTGAATATGCTGAACATATTCCCAAATATTCAATGACTTCTTATTCATTTTAATTAAAGCAATTATTTACTGTATTACAAAAAACACTCTAGCCTATTATAATGGAAACATATATCTTACCAATTTTGTTATTCATAACAATGGAATATATCTAATGATCAATGGATTGCTAAAACAAGTCCTTCCAGATTTGGGGAATAAGTAGTAGCTTTTTATCAAATATCCGTTTTCCAATGTCCTTATCAATTTATTTCTTTACAGTAGTGGATCTGAATATTTACAGAGACATATTCAAAGGCAATTTAATTGGTAATTTTGTGTTACCAAGGTAAAAATGGGATGCTTTAATTTCTTCTCTAGTTGATATGTCTCTGTCAATGATCTCAGCTACCATTCAGGAACACCACTTTCTACAAGGGCATTCATTTTGCAGCCTATGCCATTCATCTGTTACAAACAGCAACGTGTAATCATGCACAATTTGCACACAGCTGTTTTTCTGTTGTGTTTTCTAATTTGAGCAAGAGTCTACTGGGAACTGAATGAAACATTAACTCCAAAGCAAACGGTCCACTAAAAGCACAGTCTGCAGGTGAAAACTGAGCCATTAACTCACTCCATACATGTTTTCAGCTGCATTTTCTTCTTTTATTCCCAATGGCAGGCAGAAAGGCAGTCTAGTGTACTGGTAAACAGAAGGGACGATCACCTTGCCACTTGTAAACATACATTTTAATGAAAAAGAAATTGTCCTGTTTTTGCGGAATGATAATGATTAACAAGACAAGATTTTCAAGAGTGACTAGTGATTTCAGAAGTACAAGTTCAAACATCTTAAAGGAGCCTGATTTTCAGAGGGTGGGTGCACCCCCTTCAGGGCTGGCTCCAGGGTTTTGGCCGCCCCAAGCAGCCAAAAAAAAAAAAAAAAAAAAAAAAGCCGCGATCGCAATCGCGATCTGCTGCGGCAATTCGGCAGGAGGTCCTTCGCTCCGAGCCAGAGTGAGGGACCGTCCGCCAAATTGCCGCCGAATAGCTGGACGTGCCGCCCCTCTCCGGAGTGGCCGCCCCAAGCACCTGCTTGACAAGCTGGTGCCTGGAGCCGGCCCTGACCCCATTTCCTGAAAGTCAGATATCCCAAGCACCTCCTACACACAACGTTTACATGGATGGCACTTATATTAACCTGGCTAGAGAGGGCAAGTCCAGCACCCCAAGTCAGAACACCTTCCCTTAATTTTATGAAAGTTCAGATCCAAGTTTTGCTGCTGGCCTCTGTCTCCACAACAGGTTGAACCAAAACCAGGCATATCTCAACACCCCTGAACTTGGGACGGTTCAGATCTATACACAAATATTGCTGCTTGGCTTCTAATTCTAATTGTGGTAGAAACTGAGAAAATTATATTTAAAAATGAAGTTAATACATCTTCCTTCAACCTGACCATGCAAAAGCTGGATGAGAGCTAGAAATAGCTGAACCCTTTCAAATAAAATATGCACAAACCTGACCTTTTCCCAAAACCTGAATGAAAGTCAAACCAAACCTTCCCCAACGTTGAAGGGGGCTTGTGGTAATTTGATCACTGGAAAGTGCTTCACTAGCTGCATTTGGACAGAGCTGGAAACAGAATGTGTAAGATGTTTAGGGAAAGGCCAGCGTTGTGAGATTCCCAACCCAATTTTGTAGATTCAAGAGGTTAAGATAAATATTAACTCTTTATTGCTTCTTGAAACCAAACTACTGAACTTTTTGAGGACCACACATCATTAACAGTTAGCCCAATATTTAAAGTGCCTTGGTTTTAGTTACTGAAAAGGCAATTGTGGACTCAGATCATAACTTTTCTTACCAGACAAAACAGAATGACAATATGGGACTAGAAATATTTTTAACAATCTCAAACCTCATCCCATTGGCCTGAGAGCAATCTGAGGCTTCATCTGCAAAAACAATTGGGGCCAGACAGCACTAAAAAACGGAACACTGCCAAACTCTCATGCATGAGAACACCGGGCTTCCTCTACACAAACAGCTGAAGTTACTGACCTGGAATCTGAGAATATCGTATTAGTTACTAAAGCTAAATCTACTCTGTCAGGAGGTTAACAGGGTACAGCATGTAAATTGCAAGCACTATGAAAAATAGATGGACTAGAAAAATTTAATTTTAATCAATGAATATGGTTACTTCATTGAAAAGTCAAAATTTCTAAAAATGTTAGCATGACTATAATTTCATTACACTGCTTAATATCAATGCAGGGCACACTATTGACTGCTTAAATGATAGTCATGAGATAAAAGGATTCATTACCTATTGCATTACCTGTTTTTAGAAGGGCGTGTTCTGCTGTGAACAACACAAAAGCAATAGGTTAATTCAGATCGAATACCATAAGTAAAATAAGAAACTTTTTTTGATTTGTACACTACTAATCAATCAGTATCTTTTAGTCATCAAAGACCATATTAAAATGGAATTAATACAGCTGGATAGTGTTCAGGACATTCTAAACAAACATTGCAACTGCCTCTGTAACACAGTTAAATTGGTGGAGAGTTCAAACTCTCTAGAGGAAGCACTGATACCACCAACAGGCTTTAGTTGTCTTCCTGGGTTCTCTTCTGCTAGGATGTGTAAGGATCCAAAACAGTATTTCTACAGGGCCTGAACCATCTCTTAATTTATGTTTCTGCAGCACAAAGGGCCCCTGATCATGACTGGGCTCTCTGGGCATTGCTGTAACATGTGGGAGATTTTCAATAGCACAAATTGGAGCAGGCATCCAATTTCCATTTCATGACATCTAAACTGACCTTTGTACCTCTGTAAATCTTTCCCATAAATAATTATCCGATGACTATATTACAATTTAAAATACTAAAACTGGGGGGGGGGGGAGAACTGGTCTCCCCCCCACACTCAATGCATTGACCTGACTATGCAAAGCAGCCCCAAAAGCTAACATTATTATGTGATTTATCATGTACAGTTGTAACAATTTAAATAAACACTGATTTAAAAAAAAAAAAAAAAGAGGAATCAACATTTGGTGCCTTGTGACTCAGTTGTGACTGGGAACCTCCAAAGATGATACAGACGTAATATTGAAAATGCAATGAATGACCTTAAAATGCACTAACATTTCAGCTGACATTTTCCTACATGATTTATAATCTGCTTGGTGGTCAGATGGTGAATCAGTCAAACTGACTTAGCCTGATTCATGAATAGGTAGAAAAGGTGTGCCCTGTGGCTTGAAGCCTACCCTGGGGTGATTTTGGAATAGTTTCACCACAAATTTCAACTCAGGTTTAAAAAAAAAAAAAGATTAGCTAGCACTGAACTTAGTAGCTGTGATAAAGAGAGAATTCAAAAAATCAGGTGAACAAAGCACTGCTGCATTTTTTTTTAATTAAAGCATTTAAAAAATATATTCACATTTAGAATAACCCCTCTGTAATTTAAAAGTGAATGAAGCTGTTTCTTTAATTACAGTTGCTCCTCTAACATACACACATGTTACTGGTAGGCCTGTTATACAATGAGGAGGGAAAACAATAACAGAAAATGTGGAAATTGGAGAAGTGCTAAATGACTTCTTTTTTTTTTTCAGTTTTCATCAAAAGTTTAGTAGCAATTGGACATTTAACATAGTGAATGCCAGCGAAAATGAGGTAGGATTAGAAGCTAAAATAGGGAAAGAACAAGTTAAAAATTACTTAGACACATTAGATGTCTTCAAGTCACCAGGGCCTGATGAAATCCATCCTAGAATATTCAAGGGCCTGACTGCGGAGATATCTGAGCCATTAGTGATTATCTTCTAAAATTCATGGAAGATGGGAGAGATTCCAGAGTACTGGAAAAGGGCAAATATAGTTCCAATATATAAAAAGGGAAATAAGGACAACCCAGGGAATTACAGACCAGTCAGCTCAACTTCAGTACCCAAAAAGATAATGAAGCAAATAATTAAACAATCAGTTTGCAAACACCTGGAAGATAATAAGGTGATAAGTAAAAGTCAGCATGGATTTGTCAAGAACAAATTGTGTTAAACCAACCCAATAGCTTTCTTTGACAGGGTAACAAGCCTTGTTGATGGGGGAAAGCGGTAGATGAGATATATCTTCACTTCAGTAAGGCTTTTGATAGTGTCTCGCATGATCGTCTCATAAACAAACTAGGGAAATACAAGCTAGATGGAGCTACTATAAGGTAGATGCATAACTGGTTGGAAAACTGTTCCCAGAGCGTAGTTATCTTTGGGTTCACAATCAAGCTGGGGAAGGACATATTGAGTGGGGGTACCGCAAGGATCAATTCTGGGTCTAGTTCTGTTGAATATCTTCATTGATGATTTAGATAAAGTTTATAAAGTTTGCGGATGATACCAAGCTGGGAGGAGTGCTTTGGAGGATAGGATTAAAATAGAAAATGATCTGGGCAACTGGAGAAATGGTCTGAAGTAAATAGGATGACATTCAATAAGGACAAATGCAAAGTACTCCACTTAGGAAGGAACAATCAATTGTACACATTCAAAATGAGAAATGACTGCCCAGGAAGGAGAACTGTAGAAAGGGATCTACGGGTCACAGGGGATCACAAGCTAAATAAGAGTCAACAGTGTAACACTGTTGCAAAAAAAGCAAATATAATTCTGGGATGTGTTATCCGGAGTGTTGTAAGAAAGACACAAGACATATTTCTACCATTCTACTCCACGCTGATTAGGCCTTAACTGGAGTATTGTGTCCAGTTTTGGGCACCAAATTTCAGGAAAGATGTGGACAAATCGGAGAAAGTCAGAGAAGAACAGCAAAATGAGTAAAGGTCTAGAAAACATGACTTATGAGGGAAGATTGAAAAAATTGGGTTTGTTTAGTCTGAAGAACAGAAGTCTGAGGGGGGACATGATATCAGTATTCAAGTACATAAAAGGTGGTATAAGGAGGAGGGAGAAAATTGTTCTCCTTAACCTCTGAGGATAGGACAAGAAGCTATGGGCTTAAATTGCAGCCGGGGCGGTTTAGGTTGGACATTAGGAAAAACTTCCTAACTATCAGGGTAGGTAAGCTCTGGAATAAATTGCCTAGTGAGGTTGTGGAATCTCCGTCAGTGACTGGATTCCCAGAGACCACAAGTGGCCGCTGGGCAGACCGAAGACATGCTGGGCCGATCCCATGACAAAACTCTTTGGCCAGAAATGGAAAGAACATGCTCACAATAAAATAGAATGGTGTGGTATCAACTTGCATCCGTGGAGGGACGGACGAGGACGAGCCTGACAAAGGTGAGGTTAGACAAACATCTGTCAGGGATGATCTAGATCATACTTAGTCCTGCTTGGAGTGTAGGGGACTGGAATAAAAGACCTCTTGAGGTCCCTTCCAGCCCTATGATTTTATGCACACTAATTTATTATGGTAGGGTTGCTCAAATGCCAGGCTTCTGGTGTTGACACTGACTTTTCCTCAAACCTAAGGTATTTGTTTTGAAAATGAATTATTTTTTCCCTACCAGCTACAAATAAAGTAGTAGGTAAAATTTGTAGCCAACAATCCTTGGCTCTGTCTCTTTAAGTTAAAAGATATAATCAAGGCATTTCCATGAAGAACTTTTGGGGGAGGGGGGGGAGATGGAAAACCAGATTAGCAAAAACATTGCAACAGTCCCTCTGAAAAGAAAGTTTTCTGAATTTACCTAGTCGGAAACAGAAGCCAGGCCAAGCAAGGTCATTTACTTAGGTGAGAGGAACCAAACAGTTTTCATCCTAACAAGCACAAAACATATACTCTGATTTGCTGAACATCAAAGCAGCCAGCAGAGAATATCAGGAAGGGACAAAGACAACTGTCTCCTGTAAGTGTTCCTGTAGTCAGAAACGGCACAAATTTCAGGTGAAATGAAAACCTCATTTGACATGATGAGGCAGAGGTGTTGGAACAATTCGTATAGTGGGGGTGCTGAAAGCCATTGAACAAAACTATAAACATTGTAAATAATGGAAACCATTTCAAGGTGAGTGTTGCTGCTACATCCCCAGCACCCCTAGTTCCAGCACCCCTGTAGTGAGGCATATAACATTCATTCAAGTCAAAACTCCAACTTATTAAATCAGGAGAATGGAAAATCTTCACATATATTGCTGGAAGGAATACTGTGAAGCACTGTGCTGCACATCCAATGATTATCAAAGACACATGGAGGAGGAAGAGAAGAATTGATTGAACCACAAACCTCCCCCCATTTAGATCAAAACTAAAAAAAAAGCAGTTAAAAATAGTAAACCCCTAATGCAACGGACAACACACCAACAGAACTACTAAAAGCATCAAATTAAAATTAATCCATGTTCTGCACACCATCTCTGGGAGTCTGGATCTGGAAAGCAAAGCATTAACATCAGAAGTCTGCAGGGCAAAGATATGTTGAGCTCTGTTGCCATAAAAAGCTCTGATATTACCATAAAAATTACATAGGGGCAAATCCTGCTGCTCTGTCAAAACCTACATTCAAGTTAGAGTTTGGGCCTTACAAACACAAGGGGAAATGAGCTCCATTGCCAGGTGATCTCATTTAAAGGATTAGTTGATTTAGGTTAATTTTGATGTGATGTATCTAATTAGAAAGGGTTTTCTTTTAATGAATTTAAAGATTGACTGTGTTAGGCGGGAGATTGTTTTGGATTTACATCAAATGCAGATTGAACAGCTTCCTCATATCTTTGGGGATTGTGAAATTTTAAACTAATCTGAAATTTCTTCAGAAGTCTTTAAATGTATTTTGGTAACATTATTAATAGAGTGTCTCTAATTACAGAGTGCTTCCAATGTAATTATGGAAATGTTCCTGGTATATGGTATTAATTTCTTACAGTACTTGCAAGTTTGTGCACTGATGTGCAATATGTTCCAGGGCAATCCACAAACTCAGCCAAAAAATGATTTAAAAACTAGGTATATGTTTCATGAACAGGTGTAGGAAATGAAGATTTTTTTTAACTGCACAACCTTCTCCAGCTCAAAAAAAATCCAGTTTATTCAGTTTCTTTACTGTATTGGTCTTCTGTTGTATGGCAGTTGCTGTCAAGCCTACCTGACCTTCCCAGCATCTGCTGTTGGGAAATGTGGCAAAGATTCAATTAAATCTAAAGAGAAATAGAAACCAGCAATAGTAAAAAAACTACACAAGTTCCTATAGATATTTGGGAATCTGTCCTTATTGTTCATAAATTTGATACACATGTAAGTACCAATTTTCAGGGTAACCTTCCCCAGCATATATAGTAATATATAGTATACAGCAATATATGGTATTTTGTGTTATAGAGAAGGAAGGGGAGGAGAACCAAGGATACAAGCTGACACATTTCTAAAAAAGCAAAGCTATACTAAAGTGACAATGTAGGTGAGGCAATATCTTTTATTGGACCAATTTATGTTGGTGGAAGGTACAATCTGTCGAGCGACACAGAGCTCTTCTGGTCCAGGGACTCTGTTTCCTTCCCCAGACCTGAGGAAGAGCTCTGTGCAGCTCAACAGCTTGTACCTTCCACCAAAAGAAGTTGGCCCAATAAAAGATATTACGTCACCTACCCATCTCTCTCATATCCTGGGACCAACACATTTACAACAATACTGCAACAAACTATACTGGGACACTGAATCTAACCACCAAAGAAACTGTTCATGTTCTTCCTTTACTACTTCCATATGTTTTGAGTTTCAGCACTGAAAGAATTGTCAAGTTTACCAATGTTTGTCCTATTCTGGGGACAGGAAGGCTGGGATAAGAAAACATACCAGCTTTAATAAATAACTCAGATAGTACTTCTGCCATAATCATCCTGGGAGTTGTTATGGTTTCTGTGCACAAAGGGCAAAGCATGTTCTTTTGGTTTGGATGATTTATTTCAGATTAAGGGAAATAAATAAAGAACAAATAGAAATTTCTATAAGATGGAGGGAAGAATGTGTTAGTCACTCTGTAATATCCATCTAGAATTGACTTTTGGCACTAACCCCAAGCCTAATACAGAGAATCCTAATATTAAAAGTGCAGTAAAAAGAAAACAATCATAATATTTCCCCTACATTTATATAGCTATGTACGTACTCCAGAGGAGATTTTCAAAGGAACAAAGGGCAGTTAGGTGTCTAACTTCCACTGAAAATCAAAGAGCACTTTTGAACAATGAGATTCACAAGCTACATGGGAAACAAATACAGAAAGATCAGACTGCTGATATTTAAGGGAGAATTTGAATTCCTCAATACATTGTGTGGGTGCCTTATCCCTCTCAAGTTTATTATGAGAGCTGGGCTAATAGCACAAAAGATGTTCTGAAATTTTTGAATGAATTCTCCTCAGTTGTGTCTACACCACTTTTGCATTGCCTTTCCATGCACATTTATGTGATCAGGCTTTACTAGAATTAGTGCAACCTGGAATGCAATAATAATACAGGGTGTGGCATACTGCCATTTTATGCTGCTAGCAGGAATCTAACAGATAGTAGGCCAGAGAGAAACATGCAGTCAGACGGTTTAAGGGTTCTTTGTGTCACATGTAGAATCCGATTTCACAAAGTATATTGATTGTAATTTTTAAATAAAAAGTATTTCACTGAAACCTGAGAATCCTTGCTTCCTCAGAAATACCACACATGGTATATATGCTCAGACCATGTGACTTGTGACCAATCAAAATCAGACTATTTTTTTAACCATCTTAGTGGCAAAAAGAAAATTTGCGCCATTTTTAAAATCAGAACATGTTTGACTGTTAGTAAAACTGCTCTTTTTATCTCAGATGTTTCACAAACCTGAAAACAATCAATTTTTTATTCTAAAAAATCTATTATGAATATTTGTACCGGCGTTGTTTGTATTTGTTTTATTACTCTGAACTCTGTTTAGCAGAAATGCCTTTTATTTTTTCAAGTATCAGAGGGGTAGCCGTGTTAGTCTGTATCCCCAAAAACAACAAGGAGTCTGGTGGCACCTTAAAGACTAACAGATTTATTTGGGCATAAGATTTCATGGGTAAAAAACCCACTTCTTCAGATGCATAGAGTGAAAAAAACTTCAAAAACAGTCTTCAAAGAGAAACGGCAGAGCTACAATTCATTTGCAAATTTAACACCATTAATTTGGGCTTGAATAGGGACTGGGAGTGGCTGGCTCACTACAAAAGCAATTTCCCCTGTCTTGGAATTGACACCTCCTCATCAGTGATTGGGAGTGGACCACATCCACCCTGATTGAACTGGCCCTGTCAACACTGGTTCTCCACTTGTAGGGTAACTCCTTTCTCTTCATGTGTCAGTATATTTATGCCTGCATCTGTAATTTTCACTCCATGCTTCTGAAGAAGTGGGTCCCTATCCTTCCTGTCTGTCCTGAAGAAATTCTGCTACCCCACAGAATATTAGCTGCATTCCTACTTCTCCATTTGCAATCCAGATCTTGGAGAACAGGAATAATTCCTGATTTGTGGGATAGTTCAATTAATAGGCAGTGCTAATTTTAAAGGGCAACTTGAAATTGTCATTCTAGTTTAGGGTGCATATGGAAGGAAGATATGGTAGGATTTAGTGATCACTTAGAATCATGGAATCATTGACGATTAGGGTTGGAAGAGACCTCAGGAGCTCATCTAGTCCAATCCCCTGCTCAAAGCTTAACACAACACATTTAAAACTAGAAGCATTTAACAAAATATTCATTGAAGATTAATCACCAAGATGTGAAGTCATGAGTGGGAGAGAAGCTAACATGATAGCACAGCCTGTATTTCCATTCTCTCTATGAGAAATTGTTTTCACTGTCTGTCTATAGCTTCTTGCTGTGCCTGAATTTTAAAAAATGAAGAACTACATAGTGATTTGCCTAAAGGAACCATATTTCTCAGAAATGGCAGGAAAGGAATCCTTAAGTATGTCGATAAGAAACTGATGATTAATACATTAAAGATTCTGAAACTTGAGGCATCACATCCACATAAAGCACACCAAAAACAGTTTAAAAGGGAAAGGACATGGAAAATAGCATTTTGCCCCTTTGATGGAAAATTTCAAAAGTTTAAAGTTTCCAGGGTTTTGAAGATATTCCCTAGAACTATAAGATGCCTGTTTGGTATAACAGAGCCAAGACTCAAAATAAGGGGTTTGAGGAGGGTGGAAACAGACATCATGCTGTCCCCTTAACCCATTTCTCACTGCCATATATCTAAAAGTACACACAAATGGGACAAATCCAGCCCCCTCTTCCATGGCTGTGGAAGGCACATTGCTAGAAGAACCAGTATGCAAGGAGGGGCTGTCGAGTTACATGGAACAGAGTCCTCCTGTGCACAAGCTACCTGAACTGGGGTAGAGGTTGCTATATGGATAGTCCTGTCCAGCCATTTAGCTTGAGTGGACTGCAAGTTAAATGTCATTCTTAGATTTGAAGTGTGGCCATGCTCATCTTTAATTTAATTTAATTTAATTTAATCTAATTTAATTTAATTTAATTTAATTTAAGGCCACTGACACCAGTGTAGAGCAGAGCATGAGCTGCTGCAGTGTGTGGGCAGTGAGGAAAGGCCATAATTCTGTAGTGCAGACTGTTCCACTCAAAGAGTGCCACTAGACGACTAACCTTGGAGCAGCACTCAAGATTGGAAAAATTGTCAATACAACACTCTGGTAGCGAAGATGTGGGGATCTATTTCTAAACATGTCTAAAGGTTAGGTGATTTTTCTTTATAGGTTTTTGCAGTTTCTTTAATAAGGAGCACGGAGGTTTACAGGATAAGCTGAATAACTGTGACAATGAAGGCTTTTTTAAATAGTCAATAACATTGCTCCATGGCCTGCCAGCAAAGTAAGAATTGGGAAAATATACAGGGATGTCCAGATGGTTTTTAACACAACCCAACATTGTTCATTTCACCTGGCTTGCGTACTTTATAAACACACAATTCAGACCAGGTGTCTGAAAAGGTCTGTGTACCTGAGACTAGTTTTGAGAAAATCCAGGATGATGTATAATATTGAAAACACACGAAACTTAGTGTTCTAGACAATTTTACTTCAAAATCTGGTGAAATTCAGTGATTTCATTTTGAGATAGGTTTGTGCCCTTGTGAGAGTTTTAAAATCCCCTGACACTGAAGAAGATAGTCACACAACTCCATCCAAACTTAAACTATCATGTTTCACACAGCTCTAGTAATTTACCATTTTCCTTCATTTGAGGGCTTGCAGTCTGTAAGTACACTGTGCATCGGTTTATCTGAACAACTCCAAACTTTGCATTGTAGAATGTGTTAGCCCAAATTTTGCTGTTTGATTTTTTCTCTAGATTATGTATTTAGTTGGGAAACTGTGTGCCATTTAAATTAAGTGCTGCTGAAAATTCCTCTTATTCCTGGAGGAAAAAACTGATGCTATCTTCCAGTTTAAAAAATGGATAATCTGACTAACTATGGGACATTTCTTCTGTAACTTGTATACTTTACTGGAATGATATTTTCAACTGTTAATTGATCTATAGATTATGTATTAATTATATTGATTACTTAAGAATCCCCAGTTATCACTTTGAGGGTTGCCAGGTTCTTGACCCAAGATCAAGCCCAGTATTATTCAGTTATTATATAGTTGGGAACCCTGGTGTGCACAGTTGCAACACTCAGACTATAGGAACTCTTTTATATTTACAAATATAGTTTATTAATACATTTAGCACAGTCACAAACACCCCAAATGAGTAAGATAGATAGAGATACTACAGAATGTACATCTGCACACCCATATACTCACACCATCTCTTGTAGAACAACCTGAAATGTTAGCCATCATCTTCCTCACCACCATCACCTTCTCCATCACCACCAGTGGCTATCATTCTGGCACCTCCCAAGGACTACATCTCTCTCTCCTACCACCCCTAGGCTGGGATGCCACTTTTATAATATGTTATGCTGCCGCTGCTATGTTTGATGCATATTCAGTAGGGGATTTTTTTCTCCCTTTTCCTTATTTGTATTTCCTCACCTTACTAATGTTGGACTGTCTTTTTTCCTATAGATTAGTATATCAATGATCTGAACTTATTATCATATATGTCCATTTGTTACAATGGCCCTTTTGTGGTTAGGCATCACATTTGTTATTTCTGTCCTAACCAATTATTTTGGTTCTTTCCAAGTTCCAAGTTGTGGTGTACTTGTTAAGTTTAAAAGGGTATGAACTTAGGAAAGACCCTATACCAACCTGCTTTAACACATCTCTATGTTAAAGGTCACAGCCATACATGGACCTTATGCTTTAGCTCTTCACCATCTATAGGTGAAAGATCCCAAACATATGTATGCTAACTTTGCCTTAGCTCACCATACAGGATGTGGCCTGCAAGTCCCTTGTGTTACAGTCAAAATATATTCTAAGCTATACACGTCTTATAATAATCAAACCCATAAGAAAATAAGAAACTTATAAGAAAAGATATATAGGGAAGCAAGCAACCTAGTCTTAAATTTATCTCATGTACCTGTTATGTACGTCAGTTCGTTGCCAGGATGCTTCTGTGATTGAATTATTTACCTGTGGACAGAAATTCCCCTTAAACTCTATTTTCAGCTCCCCAAATACTTGGGGTTTTCCTTTGGGCTTTTTATCTGTGCAAAGTTTATCTGCTTAAAGTTCATAGGTCTGAAGCCTTATGCTAACTTGTTGAAGCTAATGTCTTACAGGATACAGGCCCGTAGGTTTCTTGCATTGCTGCTGAATATAATACAAGGCAGAATATAATGCAAAGCAGTAAGTATAATAAAGGCAAACTTGCCCACTGGACTACAGTTGCCAAGCGAGTCTTTTATATTCCATTTCAGTGATATTGTGTGAATAAGGGATTTGCTTTATTACAAACCCAGTTTTATCCTTTAAGAAAAATAAATGAATGTTAACTATTGCTCAAAAAGTTTTTGATTGTTGAGAAACTTTAAAAGGTTATGTATGGTGGGTGTTGTCTGCCTTGAAATAATCAATATTGCCATTCAATGGCTAACAACTAACATATTTCTAACCTGGAAAATTAAGAATAATTTATTTTATGTACAATATTTAGGAGTCAGTTCTCAGTAAGAAAGGAGATTCTCTTTGATGCATCAACTTCCCTGTGTGTGGATTTGCTCCAACTCCATTTTCCTTTTTTGTCTTTTTTTTGTCTCAACTATCTCTATTTTCTTCTCAAAGTTTCTGCACCCCACCTGCCCTGCTTGTCTTAAGCTCCATTTTTTCCTCTCCCAGGATCCTCCCCTTTCATCAAGCTGTGTCATTGCTTTCACAGCTGCCTTTTAGTTGAAATCTTGTGGCAACAGCTGTAAGCATCTGCCAGTATTCACACCAATAGCAGCATACGCAGAGGAATGAGCAGAGATAATATGGTAGTCTTTATAAGCCAGACCATAATCAACATCTCTCTCTCCTAGGATCACAGGAGAGGGTGATTGCCAGGAACAGTCATGGTTTGTCCACCTCCTAATCCAAATGCATTATTGACATCAATTATATCACCTGTATACTGCAAGATCATTTTCACAGGAGCCCTTCCCAGATCACAAAATACATGACACTGCAGCTTTCAGCTGCATCACTGAATAGCTCTGCAAGTCTGAATTTATGAGCCAACCTGGGGATGTTTCCAGCAGAAGTTAAAGTAACAAATCTTGGGAACAGCCCTTTTTTAAAAAACAACCCTATTGTGAAGGGGAGAGCATAGTGGGAGGAAGAGGAGGATTTTCTCACTGATCAAATGAGATCTTTCATATGTAAAGTTCCACCTTAAAAATCCCTTCTAAAATCTAATCCACCCAACAGCACAATCTCACTCCGTTACTCACCTGCAGTGATATTGTAGTCTTTAGGCTAAATTTTGTTCCCATGGAAATCACCAGCACAGCTTCACTGAATGGGAATTGAACTACTACCCTTTTCCCTATGGAAAAATTGAAATGTGAGTTCAGTTTAGGGATGACTCTCACACAGCAACCAGCAACACTGGTATTTTGGAGGCTTCAAACCCATGAGTGCATAAGGGATTAGTGGCAAAGAATTTGTCCCAATTCAGATTTCACCAACCACACAAATTTCCCTTCCTTTTCTCTTCTTCAGAATTTTTTTTAAGTGTGAGAATAAACTTTTAATTTGAAGGACTATTGTGATGCTGAATAAATCTCAAGTCCACATTAGCCCTGCTGCTTTAACCAGTGCTAGATAACACAACGAAGACATGAACTGAAAGTTCTAAAACCCATATAAACTTCTTCCCATCCGTGACTTAATGTCAGTGACAGTTTTATGTTGATATACTGTTGATGCCATCGATAAATGCAATCCTAAACTTCAGGTGTTTGGATTTGTCAGTTCATGCACAGCTTTAATGTTCAACCTACTGTATTTATGTAAAAGGAGGGGCCAAGAGACATTTTCATTTTACAGGAAATATTATCAAAGCTTTGCTGTACTGTAAATAGAGGATGGACGGTAAACACAGCAGTAAACTACAAACTAGAATTGCAAACTCCAGCTAAATA
The DNA here is from genome assembly GCF_028017835.1 of Emys orbicularis. NCBI lineage: Eukaryota > Metazoa > Chordata > Testudines > Emydidae > Emys > Emys orbicularis. Next base: position 38,036,023 of record NC_088691.1, on the reverse strand, counting down.
AGGCCCTCAAAGTAGATTTTTTTCTTCATCATAAACTTGAATAAATGTATTAAGCCTTGACTAAAACAAAACTTGAAGGCTGAAGGGGAAAGCTTTTAATAATTCTAGAAAAAAGATCTTTAAGGTGCCAAATTAGTAACAAAATATGCATGCAGACTCAAAACCTACATAGCTATTTACATTTTTATACCAACCTTTTCCTCCTCCTTTTCTCTATCCATTTTTATTTCCCCATCTTTTAATATTCCTTTCCCTTCTCCATTACCAGTGTTCTCTTGGCTTCACTCTTCCTTAGCCCTATTTCTTCTCAGTACCCTTTCCTACTACAGTTCTCTCTCCACCTCAGCTCATTGTTTCTCACCAGTCATTTGAAGCATTTCCTGGAGCAGTGAATAAATCCCAAAACCCAACCCCCCAAAAAACTTGTAGTCAACAATTAACATTTTAGGCAATTCTCCTTCCTCTTCTCTGCTGCAGCAACTACACCATTGCTAGCAATGGTGGGAGCATTCACAGGTATTTTTACCACCCTGTTGTCAAGACTTGCCAGTGAATACTGTGTAATATGTGTCTGTTTTAAAACCTGCCATGCTTTTTAAGGGTTGTGCTCCTCAGGCTGCCCCACCCCTCCTGGTTCACTCTTTCTACATCTTCTGCCAGCCAGAGATACAGTACAGAAGCTGGGAAAAGGCAACCTTTAAAATGAATGAACTGTGCTCAAGAAACAAGGTATCTGAAAGTGAGAAAAAGTGGTAGTTCACTCACAGTGGGCCCATTAAGAAATATCCCTTTGCCACATCATAAGATTTATTTTACTATATCATTTGTGGTAATTCGTGAATACATGTTAAATAAAGCTACTGTGAGTGGTAAATGTCTATGAATAGTGATCTCTGTAAATCAACTGAAGATAAGTAAAGAGGTTGTTCCCAATCCAAGTTAAGAAAGTGAAAACCTGCCACTGTTGTGTTATGTGACCTTTCGGAGGCCCTTTACCTTGCTGTCTCAGTTTACACATCTATTCAATGGCTATAATATGAATGGCTACAACCTCCCCAGGGACATTATGAGGCTTAGTTGATTTAAAAGCAGTATCAGAGGCTCAGAAGAGAGGTATTATAAAAGAGCTGAACTTTATTAGAAGAACAGCTTCAGTACAATTTGATAAAACCAGTCACAAAAAGCATAACCATTTAATGAGACAGATCTGCTGATGCACCAGCAGAGAATCTGCCCCACTCTGTTTGCTCACTACCAATGTACTGGAGTAGTTCAGGTTACCTTTCAAGCCTAATAAGCTACTAAAGAAAGCCTTCTCAAAAAACTACTAGCCCTTATACACAGAACACACATGTTCATAGATTTCAAGGCCAGGTGGGGCTTTTAGGACCGATTAGTCTAATCTCCTGCATAATACAGGCTGTAGAATCTCCCCCAGTAATTTCTGCACTAAGCTCATAGCTTCTGCTTGAGCTATAGGGTACCTTTTAGAAAAATAGTCAGTCTCGGTTTAAAGACTTCAAATAATGGCAAATCCACTGCATCCCTAGGTTAATTGTTACAATAATTAATTACCCTCATTGTTAAAATTCAAGCCTTAGTTCCAGTCTGAATTTGTCTAGCTTGAGCTACCAACCTTTGGATTTCATTACGTCTTAGTCTTCTAGATTAAGAACCATCTATTATCAGAAATCTCTCCCTCATGTTGGTAGCTGTAGACTGTGATCAAGTCACCTCTTAACCTTATCTTGGATAAACTAGATTGAACTTCTTAAGTCTTTCACTGTAAAAGGCATGTTTTCCAGAACTCACATAATTCTTGTAGCTTTTTTCTGAATCCTTTCCAATTTTTCAATATTGTTTTTATGACATGGATACCAGAACTGGACACAGTAATGTATTACTGTGTATTGACACTAGTATTCTATTAATGAACTCAATAATGGCCATATAGAGAGATAATACTACCTCCCTACTCCTACTTGATATTCTTTGCTTATACATATAAGGATCATATTCACCCTCTTTGCTACAACATTGCACTGGGACCTTGTTTTCAAAGGGTCATCCACCATGACCACTAAGTCCTCTTCAGTGTCACTGTATTCCACGATACAGTTCTCCAACTTCTAATGTGTGGGACCTGCATTTCTTTCTAGTATATATGTCCTTGTATTTGGCTGCATTAAAAAACACATGTTGTTCAAATGCCCTCACCTCACAAAGCGATCCAGATTGGTCTGTATAGCTGACCTGTTCCAATTATTATTTACCACCAACGTTTGCGTTATCTGCAAATTTCACCAGCAAAGGTTTTGTATTTTCCTCTGGATCATTGATAAACATTTTGAATATCACTGGGCCAAAAACATGTCTCTGCAAGACCTCATTAGATGATGATTCCCCATTTACAATTAATTTTGCAATCTATCAATTTACCAGTTTTGGATTTTTAATCCATTTAATATGGGCTACATAACTTTTGTATGGTGATATTTTGTTTTGTTTTGTTTTAAATCACAATGTTCAATACCTTCCCTTGTGGTAGATAAACCTCACAGCCCTGTTTCTGCATTGTGCATATCCCAATAGTTCCTCATAAACAACTACCCACAGTGTCTATATACGCATACATGTATGTAGCACAAAGTTGATCTGCAATGAATGCATAAGGATACTGAATCATCATACAACTCACAAGCACATTTTCATCAGCTCATAGGATTGCCACTTGCCAGGTTTTTACCTGGACAATCTTTTTTTAATGTCACATTTGGTGTCAGGGTGAAGGTGACATTACTCAAAATTTTCATGTGGTCTTTTTTTTTTTAAGTTAAAATATAAATCAATCAATCATGCTCTTAGTAAAAAGTCAATCTTTTTCACCACGCCCAATACCCTTCAGCTTTAAACTTGGTCCAGATTTCAAAGCTACATTAAGCTTCACAATTTTTCACTCTTCAAGGTGTTTGTTCATCATTGTGTGTTACTTTTTTAAGAAACAAAGAAATTAAAATAATTGATTGAGAAGCCCCTGTGCAACCAAGGCAACAGGACAAAACAAAGCAGCACATGCTTCTCGATAGATTGACTGTTCAGATGAAAAAACAGGTGAGTATTAGGGATCTCAAAGCTACACTGAATTCTACAAACAAGTCTTTGAAGATAATATTGAATTCCTGGGATGTGGTGGTAGGTACAGTGGCAAGAATAAGTAGGCAACTGTATCTGCACATGACACAGGGTAAACACCCCTGCTTCCATGGAACACATCTGGTTTTGGAAGAATGCCAAAAAGGAACTAACAAACAATGGTCAAAGACTTGAAAAGGAGGGAAAGTTGAGGCAGTAGAAAATTAGAAAGATGCACTGCTGTGGCTTGCAAATTATGTAAATGTTTTACAAAAAGGAGGAAGATTTAGGAAATTAGATCTGTTACTTGGAAATACACTTTAAACAACATAACACTGCTGGTAGAAAACCTTGCCAAGTTTGATGTACTTTTAGCTTTATTTCTCTCCACCACAGATGCAGTTTGCTGCTACACTGTCTTCTATAATTCTCTATAAAGGGCAAATCTTGGAATCATAGAATCGAAGGACTGGAAGGGACCATGAGAGGTCATCTAGTCCAGTCCTCTGCACTCAGAGCAGGACTAAGTATTATCTAGACCATCCCTGACAGGTGTTTGTCTAACCTGCTCATAAAAATCTCCAGTGATGGAGATTCCACAACCTCACTAGGCAATTTATTCCAGTGCTTAACCACCCTGACAGTAGGAAGTTTTTTCTAATGCCCAACCTAAACTGCCCTGGCTGCAATTTAAGCCCCTTGCTTCTTTTCTTATCATCAGAGGTTACGGAGAACAAGTTTTCTCCCTCCTCCTTGTAACTGAGGGCCAAAATCTGCATTCCTCCTCCTCTTCCTAACCAGATCATGGCCCTCAGTTTTCCTCTGTCTTTACTCAGGCAAGAATGCTAGATGATTTCACTGCATGGTAGTTGGGCTTCACCCTCAAGAGGAGGCAGGGTGAATTGAAAGATTGCTGTGCTTTTCACTAGCCCGTTGGGTCTCTTTCTTTTAAAGTGTCATGAAACTATGCTGCTCATTATTTTTCCAGCAACAAGGACAGCACTGACAGAGCGGGCAATCATCTGAGTTCCAAAAATATAGCAGCCCTTCAAAGATTACACTCCTCTACTGTAGAATTCATCATGTTTTGTAACTATAAGGACTGTTCCTTGGATTCAGCAGAACTGCACTCAGCAGGAATCAAAGGGGTGGGGCAGAAAGGTGACTCAAAGCCATCTTGTCACTGCCCAGATTATGGGGCCAGCTATAAAATACAAGTGCAGTAATAGCCCTGTAAGGACCATTGTGCTGACTGAGTATTGCCAAGATCATAGTGCACTCTGTCCATATTCTGAGTCCATCCTCAACATACACTCTATGCCAGGAGAGCTGGGAGCAGGTAGAATAGAGGCAGCTGTTACACCTTGGGAATGGAGTCCTTAGTGCCCTATTCAGTTTTAAGGCCTGAACAGTGAAATGCAGCTAGAAAGAGAAATAAAGACCCAGACTTTAATTAAGGGTATGTCTACACAGTAAAAAAACAAAAAACAAAAAAACAACAACAATAGTAAAAACACCAGTGGCAGCGAGTCTTAGAGCACATTAGGGAGGAAAAAGTTATTAACCTTTTGTAACTGTTGTTCTTGAAGATATGTTGTACATGTCCATTCCAGTCTTGATGTGCATGAGCCCTGCAAACAGTAAATGTAATTTTTTCCCCTCTGTGGTACCCATCAGGGTCGCTCGAGTGCCCTCTGCTGTCGTGCCCCCTGCATGCTGGTATAAAAGGCCCACCTATCCCCGAGCTCCCTCAGTTCCTTCTTGCTGGACAACTCTGATGCGGGTTGGTCGTGGAATGGACATGTGCAGCACATCTTGAAGAGCAACAGTTACACAAAGTTAGTAATCATTTTTCTTCTTTGAATGATTGCACATGTGCAGTCCACTCTTTGTGACTCACAAGCCATAACATAGGAGGAGGGATCAGAGTTCATGTACACACAGACTGGAGTAAAACTCATCCAAATTTAATTTCTGGAGTACTGAATAATGGCATTGTGATGGGATTCACTCACTACAGGTGGTGTCACCTTGTGGCTGATCTGGCAATCAGCTCTCGCCTGGTCTGGCACCCTCTTCCATTGATTACTCAAGCTGTTACCCCTCTCTTTAGGACTCAGGATGTTCTCTCTTCTTGACACAGCCCCCCAGCCAGGTCACTATATAGTCCTCCCCTTCCAGAGTAACAAAGCAGTCTGGTTGGCATTTGCAATGCTCCTGTGGCACTTCCCAGTAGCTGGTAGGGGAACCCAGGCCTGCCTTCTACACTGGTTCCAGCCCAGGGACCCAATAACAAGCAGCCCAGGTCTGTACTGTCTTACCTCTTGCTGCTGTTTCCCTGGGCTTCTTCCTACCTAGCCCTCTCAGGCTTCCTTTCCCTACAACTCCTCTGGGGTTGACCCTTCTTTCAGGGCTAAAACCCTGGGCCTTAGTCTCCTTCTCAGATTTTCTCCTCTCCTCCTCTCTGCTCCCAGAAAGAGCAAATTCTGCAGACTCTCACTGCAGCCCCTTTCTGCTGCAAGCATCCTGGTTTATTAATCCAGCCTACTCCTGCCAGCTGAGATTCTTGTTTAGTTAGGCCTGGCTCTCCCTCCAAGAGCAGTCAGATACCCCTCAGGCCCACATTAACCCCTTCAGGGTCTGTGGGGGGTACATACCCCATCACGGGCATAATGGAATGCAAATATGTGAACTGAAGACTATGTAGCCACTCTGCTAATGTCCTGGATAGAAACTTGTGCAAGCAACATTGTTAAGGCCACTTGCAATCTTGTGGAATATGTCATCATTTTGCCCAGCAAGGAAATGCCTGACGGATCATAACAATCATGAATCCAGGAAGTTATACCAGATGAAATTCTTTATGAAGAGACCGGGAGACACTTCATTCTGTCTGCTATAGCCACAAATGTTTGAGTCGACAAACAAAATTGTTTAGTCCTGTCTGTGTAGAATGCCAATACTCTTCTAACATCTAAGGTGTGCAGACGTTGTTCCTCTCTATTGGCGAGTGGTTTGGGGTAAAATGTAGATCGGTAAATTTACTGCTTAACATGAACATTAGATATCACTTTAGACAGAAATCTCAGATGAAGCGCAAGTAGATCTTAACCTTAAAAAAGATGGTATAAGGCAGTTTGGATGTCAGAACACACAGTTCTGCTACCCTCCTGGCCACTTTAGAGAGAAATGCAGTAAGGAACACATTACTAGAGGCTCAAATGGTGGCCCCTTGAGCTTTGACAAAACTAGGTTCGAGTCGCATAGGAGATACATTCCCTTATTTGAGGGTACAACTTTTACAGGCCCTTCATGAATCTGATTGTCATATCATTAGAAGATATAAAACAGTTGTCCATATGGGGATGGAAAGCTGATATTGCTGCCAGGTGGACCATTATAGAAGAAATCACTAACCCCTGCTGTTTCATGTGCAACAGATATTCCAGAATACGTTGAATAGAGGACTGCATTGCCAAGACCCAGACCGATGAGACCAGATGGAAAAATGCCTCCATTTTGACATGTAAGAAGCTCTGGTAGATGGCTTCCTGCTATTTAACAAGACATGGTAAACTTGCTCCGAGCAAGATTGCTCCCTAGGATTTAGCCATGGAGCCTCCAAGCCATTAAATGAAGTTTTGGTTTGGGTGGAGCAGCCAACTGTGATCTTGGGAGATCAGGTCGGGAGCAAAATCAGAGCTGTCAGTGACAGATCCAATAGAGCAGAAAACCAGTGCGGTTGATGCCACACTGAGGCTATTAATGTAACTGAGGCCTGGTCCCACCTGATCTTTAGCAGAGTTCTGTGTAGGAGTGGGACCAGGGAAAAAGCATAGTAGAACTTGTTCGTCCAGGGGAACAGGAAGGCATCTGTGAAGGAACTGAGACCATAGCCTTGTAGGGAGAAAATCTGTTGGCATTTCCTGTTGGCCTTGTTAGCAAATAGGTCTATCTGGAAAGTCCTCCACTATTGGAAAAATCATATTGCTACATCCGCCCAAAGAGACCACTCCTAGTGACTTGTAAATGATCTGCTGAGGTGGTCTTCCACCTGCTTCTGCACCCATAGACGATATGAGACTTAGAGACTAATTGAATTGGCAATGCAAAAATTCCATAGGTGAATTGCTTCCTGACAAAGCAGGGAAGACTGAGCTCCCCCCTGCCTGTTGAGGTAAAACATCACTGCAGTGTTGTCAGTGAGAACAAACAGGCTTTTTCCCCTTGACATGCAAGGCAGACAGCCCTTAGCTCTCTGACACTTATATGAAAAGAAATCCCTTGAAGGCCACAATCCTTGAGTTCAGAGGGTGCCCAGACAATCTCCCCATTCCCAAGGAAGATGCATCCATCACTAGTGTCAGCAAAGGCTGAGGGCAGACAAAGGGAATGCCCACACAAACACTGAGTGGGTCTGTCCACCAATCTAGCTATCTCACTACCTATGAGGGCACAGGGTTCAGATGGTGGCAACTTAGTGAATAAACAGAGACCAGACAACTTTGAAGAGTCCTGAGATGCAGCCTGGCACATTGGGTTATATATGTGCATCAAGGCATATGCCCCAGGAGTCTAATACGGTTTCAAGCTGTTGTGATTGGATGAACCTTGAGATTTGCCACAAGAGATAAATCTGTTTGGAGTCTTATGTCTGCAAGGAAAGCGCTGGCTCGAGTAGAGCTCAGTACTGCTCTTATAAACTCTATCCTCTGTACTGGGCAATGGGTAGACTAGTCTAAGTTGATCTGCATACCTAGGGCTTTGAAGGTTGACTGGATAATTTGAACACTGGAGAGAACCCGAGCCCTGTACCTGCCCTTGACTCCCTGTACTCCTATTTTCCTCAGCAGTGCCACTACCACTGTTAAACATTTTGTGAAAACCTGAGGAGCTGCTGACAGGCCAAAAGGAAGCACAATGAACTGGTAATGCCAATGGTTCACTATGAACATGAGAAATTTTGTCTGACCTTGATAAATTGCCACATGAAAGTAGGCATCTCTTAAATCAAGGGTGGCATATCAATCTCTAGGATCCAGGAGGAGGAATAATGAAAGCCAGAATGACAATGTGAAACTTTATCTTTCTGAGATATTTGTTGAGCTGGCTCAGGTATAAAATTGATCTGAGACCTCCCTTTGGTTTTGTGATTAGGAAATAACGGGAATAAAACCCCTTACCTATGTAACACCAAGGAATCTAATCCGTGGCTCCTACTTCAAGGAGAGATTGAACCTCCTGGATTAGGAGTCCTCATGAGAGTGGTCTCTGAAGAGGGACAGAAAGGGAAGGTGGGAGGAAGGGGTAGAAATAAATTGGAGGGTATATACTGCTGCCACAGTGTTTAAGACCCTTCGCTCCAAGGTAATCCAGGACCAAGCACTGAGAAAGTGGGAAATGTAGTTTTGCAAATATGGGGGAAATGGAATCTGACATCTTGGAAACTGACATGGCATATTTGAGCATCCCATCAAAACACCTATTTAGCACCCTCTAAATAGAGGGGTGTTGAGATGGAGCAGGCATTGATGCAGAGGCAGAAGGAGGTCTATGTCTGTAACCCCTACTCTTCCTTCTCTGAATGTCCAGCTGATGAGCAGGGGCAGAGTAATGGTGGGTCTGCTGTGGGCAGAAGTGCTTTCTGGATGAGGCTGGAGTGTAGAACCCCAAAGGCTTTACAGTTGCCCTAGAGTCCTTCAAGACATGGAGCTTAGAGTCAGTTTGCTCCAAAAACAGCAAATTCACTTCAAAGGGCAGGTCCAATAAAGTCTGTTGGACCCCTTGTGGAAGCCCCAAGGATTGCAGCCAAGAGCTCCAGCAAATGGCCACTACAGAAGCCATGGTCCCAGCTGCCAAGTCTGCTGCATCCAGTGCAGCCTGCAGCGAAGATCTTGCTACAGATTTCCCCTAATCAACTAGCAAGCAAAACTCCTGCCTAGTGTCCTCTGGCAGCATGTTTCTAAACTTTAAAATGAAATCCCACATGTTAAAATCATACCGACCCAAAAATGCTTGCTGGTTGGCAATCCTGAGTTTCAGTCCCGCAGTAGAATAAACTTTTCTACCAAACATATCTAGGTTTTTTGCAGCTTTTGATTTGGGGGGGATCATTTTTTGTGGCCCTTGTTATTCCCTTTCATTGGCAGCTGACACCACCAGAGAGTCTGGGGGGGAGACGAGAATATAGGTATTCAACCCTTTGGGAAGGCCAACCGTATTTACATTAATCTCTTTTTAGGTAGGGGGGAAAGGGGCGAAGGGGTCTGCCAAACAGCCTTAATAGGGTCCATAATTGCCTCAGTAAAAGGTAAGGCCATTCTCAAAGGCCTGCTGTGGCCAAAATGTCAACAAGGCAGGATTCTTTAACCTCCTCCAGCTGGATCCCCAGGCTTAAAGCCACCCTCTTTAACAGCTCTTGGTGGGTCTTATAGTCATCTGCAGGAGGCTAAATGACCCCTGAGTAAACTGCCTCATCAGGACAGGAGGAAGAAAAAGCCAGCACAAGTAGAGGTTGTTCTTCCTCCACTAGCTGTCCAGCAGGGTTCTCCTGGTCCACATCTTGCTGTTGAGTATCAGACCTACAACTTAGGAACAGGTAATGCCTGGTGAGTAGGTGTCCCATGCCTCTTCAAGGACACACAACAGGAACATCTCACGTATGACCTAGAAACCAAGGGGAAATCCCATAGATTCCAAAAAGGCCCCTGTACTGGTGATGGGCCCCAGTGAACCCTTGGCCACCCACTTTATGGTACTTTGAGCAAAGGTTCCATAGCAGGGTAGTAGTGCCTTAGTGGAGAGTAGTGAGAGCAGCTTTGAGGCTGGGAAACATAGGAGCCAAGCTCCAATTCAGAGGACAACTCTCCCTCCACTTATCAAGGATTCTACTCTTATCCTCTTGCCTAAATGACTTCAGTGCCAGCAACCTTCCCTCTCTCAGTGGTCCGCTTAGAGGTCTTTTACCTTTTCTTAGGTGCTAGGGAGAGTGAGCAGTGTCAGGACTCAGGCAACATAGGAGGCACACTACTAACTGATGCTGATGCAGTTGGTGTCAAGACTTACCAACTAGGCTCTGACGGAGGTCTTAGGGCCGCCTCCTTGAGCAAAACTTTAGCCTGGCTTCTCTGTCTTTCCTAGTCCAAGGCTTAAAGTCTTGACAGATCTGGCAATGATCCTGAATATGAACTTCCTCTAAACACTTAAAACAGCTTGAGTGTGCATCACTCATGCGCATCAGCCTAGTGCAAGAGAGGCTTAAAGCCCAGTGACAGAGGCAACCCTCAGTACTGAGTAACAGAAACAAAAAAAAACCCAACTGGAGCCAAACAGAGAAAAAATGTACACTAAGTACTAACACTATAATTAATTTACAATGAACACACTGAGAGCACTTGCTGAGGCAAGGCAAGGAAAGCCAAGAGATTCCAACAATCATCATGGGCAGTAAGAACGAACTGAGGTAGGTTGGGGGCAATTGGGCACGAAGCAACAGAAGATGCTCGAGCTGCCCCAATGGGGTACCACTGGGGGGAAAATTTCTGATGACTGTGTGCAGGGCGTGAGCACACAAAGAGCGGAATGCACATGTGCAATCACTCGAAGAACAAACAAGCAAAACTAAGTGAGTATATTAAGAGTAAAAGATTAATTCAAATGAGATTGCTTGCTTGTGCAGTTTTAAGTAGGTGAGAATTCCAGTTTTGCTTGCTTGGTTCCATAGATACACCAGCTCTGGCAAAGCTCCACTATTGAATATTAAATTAAAATACACCACCATCACAGCAAATGCATTGGTTGCTCATAGCCCCAGGGCAAGACACTGTTGCCAGCTCCTTCATAACCCTTTTAACATCAAGTTTTTGTGGGGTGTCAGCTACACTACATCCATCTACCACAGGCAGTCCTTGGAAACAATATGGTGTGGGTCACATAACATAGAAAATTAAAAGAAACTTCCTCTCGCACAGAACAGGATTTCAGAGGGAGTATTTGTGTCTCTGTTCTTAATTCTCCCAATACCCCGCTCCTCAGTAGAGCAGGTTCTACTGAGGTTCCCTCAAACTGGAACGGGTACAGAGAAGGGCCACTAGGATGATCCGAGGAATGGAAAACCTGTCGTATGAAAGGAGACTCGAGGAGCTCGGTTTGTTTACCCTAACCAAAAGAAGGCTGAGGGGGGATATGATTGCTCTCTTTAAATATATCAGAGGGATAAATACCAGGGAGGGAGAGGAATTATTTCAGCTCAGTACTAATGTGGACACGAGAACAAATGGATATAAACTGGCCGTCGGGAAGTTTAGGCTTGAAATTAGACAACGGTTTCTAACCGTCAGAGGGGTGAAGTTCTGGAACAGCCTTCCGAGGGAAACAGTGGGGGCGAAAGACCTCTCTGGCTTTAAGATTAAGCTTGATAAGTTTATGGAGGGGATGGTTTGATGGGATAACGTGATTTTAGTCAATAGGTCAATAACGTGGCATCGCTGGTAATTAGTATCAATGGTCAATGTGGGTCTGGCTGGAGAATCTTGCCCGCATGCTCGGGGTTCTGCTGATCGCCATATTTGGGGTCGGGAAGGAATTTTCCTCCAGGGTAGATTGGCAGAGGCCCTGGAGGTTTTTCGCCTTCCTCCACAGCATGGGGCAGGGGTCGCTTGCTGGAGGATTCTCTGCAACTTGAAGTCTTTAAATCATGATTTGGGGACTTCAACAGCTGAGTCAAGGGAGAGAATTATTCCAGGAGTGGGTGGGTCAGCTTTTGTGGCCTGCATCATGCGGGAGGTCAGACTAGATGATCATAATGGTCCCTTCTGACCTTAAAGTCTATGAGTCTATGAGGTTGAAAAGTGAAAAGATTTTCCATGAAAAACTGAAAATGAAAAATGTTCTATTTTTCTGGAAAGTTTTCACAGAAATTTTCCAAGGGGTTTATTGATTGAAAACAAAAAGGTTATCAATGTATTATTAAAAACAGATTATTTTGAAAGAAATTAACACATTTTATACCCACACCTGCACACACAGGAACTATTACTAAGGGTCCCCAGCAATTCTCATTATAAGATCCTGTTTTCAGTTGTTTATAATTTAGCCAAATTTTAATTGTTTTTGCTGAAATTTTTCATATTGGGTGCCTGCCTCAGGCTGAATATTTTGGAAAATTTCAGCCAAAAAAGCTCAGCAATTTCCAAGAACCAGATTAGAGAAAAATACATTGTTTTCCCATATTAAAAAGTTCTGGCAACCTTCTATTTGAGAAGTTCTGGAATCCCCATACTTTGGAGCAAGGACTTGAAATTTGAGAGATGGCCTCTATCTCAGGGTTATGTCTTTTGCCATATCTGTGAAAATGACCCCAAATTTGGTTAAGTGATAAGCCTTTGAAAAACTGCAGTTTGAAATTGTTCAGTAGAGCTTCACATCTAAATTCCCCAAAGATTCCATCCACAATGAGCATGCTCTAGCCGGTTGATCAGGACTTTCCCTGCAATTGCAACTCTAAGCTGTTGACGGACAAGTTGGCTCCAGGTCCAGGCACTGTCTGGGAGCCTGTCTATCCTGTGCCCTCAATGCTCCCCCTACTGCTGATGCCCAGGCAGTGTGGAGAAGAAAGATGACATTCAAATGCAAAGGGAACACAATCTGAACCTAGGGTCAGGGGAAAGAGGACAGGTAGAGGGATCAGATTGGGATAAGGAGCTGGGGGACAGGGCTGGGGACTGGAGGCTGGTGGAGGCAGAGAGGAAAACTAGGACTGTCTGGGCAAGTAGACTTAGACTGGGAGACAGACTGGGAATCAGTGGGATGGGAAACAGATCTGACAAGGAGCCAGGGTGCAAGGGGAGAACTAGGACTGACTGGGCAAGAGACTGGGTGAGAGATGAGAAGACTGTGGACTGGAGTCAGGAACTGGCTAGGTAAGTAGAATGAGACTGGAGCAAGGAGCCAGCGGTGAGGAAGAAACAAGACTGGGACAGGGACAGGTTGGAGGGGACAGGGCAGAAGACATCAAGCTTGGGAGGGAATGGATGGAAAAGTCTGTGACCACTAAATCAGACTCCCACTCCAGAGTCTGGAAAGGAAACCAAGATTCCTTAGCCTCACCATTTCCCTGCTGTCAGCAAATGTTTGTGAAACCCACTGGCAAAGTATGTCTCATCCCCCTCTAGAGCTGATTCACATAGAGAATGATAGCCTACTATTACTAATCATTCACTCAGGTGGCTGGTGTTTCTGGAGTGGATCTAAAGATTTCAGCCCCGTGGATGACACGTGGGTGTCCATATGATGCCAAATGATGGAATTTGCTTTTCAGTTTCCTTTTTAAAAACCTAGGAAATTATACACAAAAAAATACAAAACACTATTAAAGGTTGCATAGTCAAGCACCCCAAAACTGGGAAATGCTAGAACTAAGGTTGCCTATGCAATCTTAATTTGCCCTCTTGTGCATATGTATTATGATTAGTTATACAATCACATACAATTTTTTTCACAGGATCCTTACTTCATTCAGGGCAAAGGATGGACACACACTGGGGAAGAATCAAGGTTATGTAGTGAAGGAGACTGTTGCCTATAGGATCCAGTCTCATTTATTGCAGAAGTTGGAAGGTGTGTAGTGACTGAGGTGGGGGATTGCAGGAAGAGGAAAATAGGCTCGTGGTTAAGGGAGTTGGATGCTGCCCTGGAGATTTTGTCCTTCCTTCTGCCACAGAGTTCCTATGTGAAGCTGGATAAATCATTTAACCCAAAGTTTTCACAAGTGGCCACTAATTGTGTGTTCCTCATATTCTAGGTGCCTAACTTGAGACCCTGGGGGCAGTGGGCAGTGTCTGATTGCAGAAGTGCTGAGTACTCACAGCTGCAACTTCAGTCCAAAGGAGCTGTGTTTTGACCATATTAAGTGCTATATAATGCTAAGTATTCTGAAAAATTAGGTCCTAGGCACCTCAGATTGGACTCCCAAAGTTAGTGGATACTTTTGACATTAACCTCTCTGTGCCTTAGTTCCCCATCTGTAAAATGGGAACAATAATACCCCCTCATCTCACAAAATGTTGTGAAACTAAATTAGTATTTGTGAAGCACTCAGCTACTAGTGATTAGCGTCATACAAAAGCCTGTGAGAAAATTAATTTTGTCTCAGAGCAGGGTTTGAATAGTGCACGGGATCACACACTGAACAATGAGAATAAAACAAAATATTGAATAGCTGCTAATTAATTGTGCACTGAATGAAGCAAGAGTTCTGTTGAAGAGATAGTATATGATCATGTAATTAGACTGTATCAATGCAAACACACAAGGGAGCAAAATTAAGGTTGTACAGGCAACCTTAACTCTGGAATTTCCTAATTTTGAGGTGCTTGACTTTGCAATCTTAAAATATTATTTTAATGTATTTTTGTAGATGTGCGGTATTATATATTTGACCTAAAATTGCAACCAGCTCTATTAATAATTCTACAGTTGTTGCTGAGTTGCAATCAGTACTTGCAGGAATTGGGTGTTCCAACAGTAGTTCCTTTCTAATTTTCATTGTAACAGCAAAAGCATCAATATGCAATTCAAGCTTAATTGCTAGCTTTGTTTTCTGTGCTGGGTTTGCAGTGCAAATAGTCTCCTCAGTCCCCGCAGTGTATAGTGGCCCTGTGCACACTGCAGCAAAACCAGACTGATTAACACAGCGATTGTTTCTAACAAGATATAATCAGGATGAGGTACTTTAACAATGAGCTGCTGTCCTCCATTTTAACAAAGCACAAGAATAGGCAGCATAAAGCAGGAGCATGTCTGGCACACAATCTCTAGAGACACGTAGCCCAATGGGTTGCTGGTAGTACAGAGGTAGTCTAGCCTGAAAAATAGTGTGCTCCTGAATATGCAACACAACATTTCCATACAAAGAATTGTGCATGTTTCTACAAAGGTAAGAAGCAAAACAATGATGCATGCCAGAGTTTGAATAATCAGTGTGCCCTACTTTTCCGGAATCCATCCGTGAAATTCAGTGCATTTTTCAGTCTGTATTGCCCCATAACAGTGGTGGGCAACCTACAGCCTGCGGTCCGCACGCAGCCCATCGGGTAATCCACTGGCGGGCCACGAGACTGTTTGTTTACATTGACTGTCCGCAGGCACAGCCGCCCGCAGCTCCCAGTGGCTGCAGGTTGCCCACCACTGCTCTATAACATATAGTGCCATTCAAATTCTATAAAATTAAATATACTGCAGATCCATTAGAGTTAGGACACGTTATCGTAGATTTTTCCTAGGGACAGTGGCTTACTTTATTTTTGTACAGTACCTAGCACACTTTGGGTGCTGCCAACCCCCCATAATTTTAAAGATTATTCATAATAAATAATTAACGAATAATAAGAAGAACTATAATAAGGATATTTTAATTACTTCCCTCTCAGACAATATAGTATATTGTTACCCTGGGAACAAGAAATAAACTAAGATTTTCTGTGCAAGGATTGAGCCTGGAGAGGAGACACAACCAGTTCACAGTTGAAAAAAATGCTATCAGTTCCAGCCAGCTTTCAATAGTTTGATGGAAGAATAAGCTTTCAACAGTGAAGCTGTAAGTCAGTATTCTGACAACTGTAACTTTAGGAACTACTGGTATCAGTTTCCAGATAATGGACATGTAGAGATTTAAGGACTGGTGCACTTCCTCGTGATTGGCTGTGGCATAAAAGACTCTCCGTCTACAGTGCCCCCTGCTGACAGTCAGTCCAACCCTGCAGGGGTCTCCTCCTCATTGTGACTCTGTCCTTTGGGATATTAATGTCCCATACAAATAACATCCCACACAACTCTTATTATGAACATTGCATCTTCCACCCATTGAGGGCTCCTCTGAAGTCCCACTCTTCTCTTGGAGTAGCAGGTTCCCAGGCTTCCCTACGGCCTCCCGCAACAGAAATCAAACCCAACTAAAGCAACCTCCGCCCATCTGAGCTTGAGTTTTATAGTCCCACCAAGTTCTCCAGTGTTCCTGTTGCAGAACACTGAGCCCTGCACCCTTTCCCAGAGCCTTTAACTGAAGTTGGCTTTTTTCCTACAGCTTTCCCATGTTCCTTTCCCAGAGTGAAGGAACACTAATTCTCTCCTTCCCTGGGTGTTACTGTCTATCCTGGGTCCTTCTGCTGGACCTCCCGGGTTGCTTTCACTTCCTTCCTTTATGAAGAAGACCCAGCTGTTCCCCAGCTGAGTCAGATAACAAATCATGCTTGACAGATCCACCAGGTACACGGTTTACACCCTATCACAGGGCCATACCAGACCTCCACTCAGTACAACTGATGAGGGGGCAAGGGTAGCTTTAAACCATTTTTGTGTTTCTCTACTTCCCACTGCTGCCATGGACCAACTTAGCCCCCAACATAACTTAGAGCAGCTTCCGAGTTACTGTAAATTACACTGGCTTGTTACAGCCCCCACAGGAGCTATTATGCTGGCCACAGAGACTGCAAAAATGCAGTACACTGACCATGTCCACTTCCCCTCTTTCTCCCACAGCATGTCCCCTAAGCGGGGGGAAGAGAAAATTAGGGAGGGGTAAGATATAGAGACAGCTGTGCCAGTTCAGGATTCCGCTATGCTCCTCTGCTGCACGTTTAGAGTAGCTTTGTAGCCTTATTGTTTGGTCTATGTTTATTAAAATGTTCAAAGTATTAAATAAATAAAATATGGAAACAAATAGCTTCTTTTATGGATCATCTTGGTTTGCTTTGACAAGTGTAACATCACATTTCATTTTCTATTATTTGATACCCTAAACTGAAGATGATTTTCTTGGTGCACTCTGGGGGGATTTTGTACTGCAGTCTGTGATCTGCTAAGGAATCAATCCCTCCAAGGAGTTAGCACCTATATTCTCCAGGCATTTTACTGAAAATGTACTTTTTCCTCTTGACCATGGAAAACATTTACCATCCAATTTCATTAAACAATATTACACTGTACCTGGCCAAAACCAGCTAGCTATATACATACTTAGTCTATGCTAACAATATCTGCTATTAAATGTTTCACTGGTTATACTCAGCCCATTATCTTGGATCTTTAGAGAAAGTTTTTTTTTATCTTTTTGTAATGTTGGAAATGCAATTTTGACTACTGTCAGTATGTTAATGTGGGCATGAAAAGTAATAACATCACTGCCTGTATTCACTTCCTGCATCGTTCAATCTTTATTCATGTTTCATACGTATTGCATTAGGGGTCATATTTTAATAAAGTAGTTGTTGCTCTCTTTTCTGCTCCTAAGGACGAAGGTCTGGATTCATTCATTCCAGAGGTCTGTGCCTCATAGTCCTTTTTACCCTGTATCCTGTCAACCTTGGAGGTCAAATGAAAAGATTTCATGGTATCACGGACATCATTAGGAATGGGCATTTGGGGCTAAAGAACCTACAGAGAAGATGTGTGGTTACCCATAGCAACTGCTGCATCACATGATATTTATGCTGTCTCTGAGCTATAGTGCAGCAGTTTCCTTAAGCGACACAAACCCACTCACTTACATACTACTCCCAATAAGATTTTTTAAAATGCAACTGGAGAGGAAATGAGTTTTTAAATAATCAAAATTAAAATAGGCACATGTTCCCTCTCTATTCCTGCTTTCAATTCTGACATCAATACCTAGTATTTTTTGTATCCTCCTATTTTTTGTATTAAGATATTTTATCAAAGGAAAAAAGAGCTGTTGCTCTGATAAAGGAGGATGCCCTGTGGAGTACACTAGAACTGACTCACTCAGTGTGACATGTCTGGATGTCTACATCAGTAGGAAAGTGCAACTTTCAATTTTTTTGTTTTGTTTTGTTAATCTTCATCACTCGCTGAATTTTCTCTATTTACAGGCAGTACATCTCTCAACAGGAAAATGGTACAAATCCCATTACTTGGGCTATGTAAAATGAGACTGGAAAAAGAATAAGGAAATATGCTAGTTCAAGATAGAATGCTGAACAGCACCTGCTTTGCTGCTCCTCTTAAGAGGTGGACTCTGGCCAAAAGTCTTTTAATAGTCCTTCAAGACATATTGAACCTTTTTTAATAACCTTTTTAATAACCTTTTAAAACAACACTGCCAAATACACTTTAAAACTTTTAATCTCTCTTCTTTGTAATGTCCCACTAGGATCTTGAAAACAGCAATATCTCAGTCAGCTTATTGTCCCTTTTTATTTTCTCTCTCCATTTGGTAAATATTGATTTCCGGTTTCCTGTGGTGCATAAGCCAACATGGCTGCCTTTGGTGCTGTGAGTACCTCTAACATCCATTAAATCAGTACAACTCTGTATTGTGTTCCCTTCCTCTCCCTGGGGGCTAACATATGCACTGGCTATTTTCATTGTGTGAGTGGATACATACAAATGATGTCTACAAAAATCTTTACAATTTTATTACTTGCCTAACTAGTGTTGCTGTGGTATCCCCTATACTTTGTCCTTAACTATAGCAGATACGGCAATAGCAGTTTCAAAGATTTTAATGGCAACCACTGTACAGAGATATACAGAGACATATAGACAAATAATTTAGAGGACATTCCCACAGTTGTAACAATTTTAGGCAAATGTAGCTCCCAAAAAACTTGACACAGTCCCTTTAAGTCCACTGTGTATCCATTAAGCCATTTCAGGTAAGAAATCACAATTTTAGAGGATACTTAAACCCACTGCATATTTTTATGGTGAATCAGCACAAGGTTATATAGTACAGGTGTTTCTGTAATTGTGATACTTTAGGAAAATTCTGTGTTCAATGGCCCTCAAACACTTCCACCTGTCTGGTATGTTGGTCCATTATTATTACAATCAACTGAAATATTAAATGTGCTGACTAAACACCTGATTATAATGACTGTGCTTTATATCTATTTTTCTTGATATTCTTCCTTTCCTATTCAGCACAAAGGACAATAAAGGTTAAAGTTGCTATTGTTACCACTAGAAGATGATATAGATGCCATGTAAAGCTCAAGAGTGGTTCTATTTTAAAGTGCTCACAGTACAATTCTAGCTTTGAACAAGGCATTCCCTACAGTACAGACAACTGCACTGCCACTAACCCAGAAAAGTGGGTGAAAATGTAATTGTGAAAGACCGGGTTATAATTTTCTGTCCCTGATATGCTCCAGTGTTCTACAAACTGTGGTAGTTAGATACTGCCAGCAGGCATCTCTCTGCGGGGATAAATACTGCAGACCTTACTCAAGCATAACGTGGGTTGGGGGTTGTCTGAACAGAGACTGCAGTATGGGTTCAAAGATCTCTCCCATTTACACCATTGTAACCCAGTGCAGCCAATATCCAAATCATGTTTCCATAACACTGTCAATTCAGCTAAAGGGAAATCCAACACTGGCCGCACTAAACTTATCTAAAATAAGAAGAGCCCAACAAACTGTTGGGCCTGGACTACAGAAAGCAGGGTGTGGTCTCCCCCCCAAAAAATCTAGAACAGACTGAAGAAATTAAAATAAACTGCAGCTGAAACACATTTCTTCTTTTGCAGAAGAGGTTATTGTGCATAGTCAATTTTCACCCAATTACTTAAGATACTGCCTCCTCTTTGGGGCTTTCTGTACTTATCTTGGGAAAGTGCTGTGGAGACTCTTCAATCTTGAATTTAACTACAGATCCAAGGATCTGATTTGCTTACCTCTAGTTCTTTATTATTAAACCCATGGTCAGGGATTTATAACTCACGTGACAATGTTTTTTATTGTTATTCCACAGTTTCTATTCCAAAAAGGAGATATACAACAGGGGCTTATGAAATGTCAGACCTTTTTCTGTATATCTCCTCTCTGGAGTAAAAACTGTGTAAATAGCTATAAAGAACTTTGTCACATGTTTTTTGCTATGATTTCGGTGACACAGATGAGCCTGGAAACTGAAAAATTATATTGACTGACCCGTAGGTCTGGAGCACCTGAATTTTAAATAATATTTCTCTTTATTTCTAAGCAACATTTATAATCAGGAGGGGAGCACATGGAATTTCTGATTTTCCAGGCTCTCTGGCCTGCCAAAACACTTTTAGTCAGGGCAATAACTTGGCATTCCATTTCTCAGCCTAGGTTTTTGGCAGTCAAAACATTAGAAAATTCAGTGCATTCATATGCATTCAATAATTACACACATTCATATTATTAAAGGCAGGGAAAATATCTATTATTAATATTGACCATATTTCAAAACAATTAAAAGCAAAAACAGTATAATTCTGGACTCTAGCAGGGGGTTCCTCTTCTATTAAAATAAGTGGGTTATCTTTATTGGGATATTTTCCTGATAAGGGAAATTACATGACAAGTTAGGCCTGGTCTACACTAGGCTTTTATGTCGAATTTAGCGCCGTTACATCGAATTAACCCTGCACCCGTCCACACCACGAAGCTATTTAGTTCGACATAGAGCTCTCTTAAATTCGACTTCTGTACTCCTCCAAAACGAGAGGAGTAGCGCTAAATTCGAAATGGCCATATCGAATTAGGCTAGGTGTGGATGGAAATCGACGGTAATAGCTCCGGGAGCTATCCCACAGTGCACCACTCTGTTGATGCTCTGGACAGCAGTCCGAGCTCGGATGCTCTGATCAGCCACACAGGAAAAGCCCCGGGAAAATTTGAATTCCTTTTCCTGTCTGGGCAGTTTGAATCTCATTCCCTGTTTGGACAGCGTGGCGAGCTCAGCAGCACTGGCAACGATGCAGAGCTCTCCAGCAGAGATGGCCGTGCAATCTAATAGAAGGAGGGCCCCAGCATGGACTGATCGGGAAGTCTTGGATCTCATCGCTGTGTGGGGCGATGAGTCCGTGCTTTCAGAGCTGCGCTCCAAAAGACGGAATGCAAAGATCTACGAGAAGATCTCTAAAGCCATGGCAGAGAGAGGATACAGCCGGGATGCAACGCAGTGCCGCGTGAAAATCAAGGAGCTGAGACAAGGCTACCAAAAAACCAAAGAGGCAAACGGATGCTCCGGATCCCATCCCCACACATCCCGTTTCTACGAGGCACTGCATTCCATCCTAGGTGCGGCCGCCACCACTACCCCACCACTGACCGTGGACTCTGAGGATGGGATATTGTCCGCGGCAGGTTCCTCGTCGGACATGTTAGCGGACGGGGAAGATGAAGAAGGAGATGAGGAGGACGAGGCAGTCGACAGCGCTGGCACCGCTGATTTCCCCGACAGCCAGGATCTCTTCATCACCCTTACCGAGATCCCCTACCAACCGTCCCCATCCCTTACCCCGGAGACAGAATCAGGGGAAGGATCAAGCAGTAAGTGCTTTAAATATCTAAACATTTATTTTTACAAGAACTGAAATATTTATAATATTAACAATGGCTGTTTATTAAAGTGCTTAAACATGTAAACAATTATCTGCAAAAAAACTGGAATATTTACAATAGTAACAAAGGGTTTTTCATGATTTGTCTGCCTTAGGCTCTTCACAATTTAGTCCCAAGTATTTAAAAAAATTTTTACAATGTCCGGTAAGTCATGATTATGCTGCCCAAGACGCTCCACTCTTTAGTCCCAGTGCACCTACGCGAAAATCCGGTCAATATGGCCGGAGATGGAGGCGAAATCCTCATAGGAGAACTCCTCGTAGGTCTCATGAAGGTACATTTCCAGCCTGTTCATCAGGTTCCTGGGTAGGGCGATCTTAGTGGGCCCTCCGTGGTACGACACGTTACCGCGCCACGACACCATCAGATACTCTGGTATCATTGCCCTGCAGAGCATAGCGGCAAACGGCCCTGGTTTCTGAAGGCTTTCTCGAAACATCCTTTCCCTCTGGGACTCCGAGATCCTCAGCAGGGTGATGTCGCTCATTACGCCCTGCTTTGAATTAGGGAGGGGAATGTTAGTATTGGGACTGCTTTACAGCCACGCGGTGGAGGGAGAGGGGCAGCATACAGGGATCTTTCCCTGGAACAGCCACGAGGGGGTGGGACAGGGGCATAGTTCATGCTGTCCTGATTGCTGGCAGCAGAGACTGGCATTGCTTTCAATGTGAAAGGAGGCCAGTGCTACTAGTACAGTTTTAAGCAGCCAGAAGTCTACGGCTTACCATGATTGCACGCTACAGAAGTTCAGGTGTCCTGCCACGCTTCTCAGATAACTGCAAGACCACTGCAGGACCCCAGGCACTGAAGGCGATGGCCGAAAATTCGACCTTGTCCTGAGTGCGCATGTGAGAGGTGCAGTGCATGGTCTTGTTCACAGAGAAAGACTAGGTTCTTTGTACACAACTTCATTTATCTGTCTCAGGAATTCACTCCATTTTTCCCATTCACACAGACACATCTGCGACTGTCTCCCAACCCAGCCTGTCAGCACACTCCCAGAGGCTAGCGCAGATTAGGAGGAGGAAGAAGAAGACGCGGGAGGACATGTTCTCAGAACTAATGAGCTGCTCCCAAGCCCAGGCAGCCCAGCAGACACAGTGGAGGGAGAACTTGTCCCAAATGCACCGAGCAGTCATGGAACGGGAGGAGAGGTGGCGTCAGGAGGACCAGCAGGCTACTGAAAAGCTGCTTGGACTTCTGAGGGAGCAAACGGACACGCTCCGGCGCCTTGTGGATGTTCTGCAAGACCGGAGGCAGGAGGACAGAGCCCCGCTGCAGTCTATCTCTAACCGCCCTCCCCCGCCACCAAGTCCCACACCCCCCTCACCCAAAGTACAAAGAAGGAGGGGCGGCAAGGGCCGTTAAAACTTTCAGTCAACCCCTGCAGACTGCTCTAGCACTAGAAGGCTCTCATTCCCCAAAATTTTAAAAGTCCTTTCCTACACACCTCACAGAAGCCCCCGTGCAAGTTTCAACCCCCACGTTTCATGTCTGGTTCATAATAAAATATTCGTTTCTGTTAATTACTGTTTCCATGATTTTATTTTGGAGGAGAGTCTGTCTGAACGAGGGGAAGGGGCATGGTAATTGGACAGGACAGTCACCTTTACCAGGGTACAGAGGCGGGGTCAGGTCCAGGATCAGGACACATACCCAGTGCAGTGACTAGTGACCCTGTTCAATCTGGGAGGTGGTTTTCATGTTCTGTGGGGGGGGGTTGCTCTGTGACTTTGTGGCGGGGGAGGGCAGTTACAGATCTAATGCATCACAGAGCCCCGCAGCAGGGGAGCTGTAACCCTCCTCCCCCTGCCAGACAGTCACATAGCCGACACATACACGCTGTCCCGCCCAGGAGGGCTGGCAGGCTCTGTTGAAACAACCAGTCCACCACTGCGGAACCCGTCATTCCTGGAGTTTAGAAGCATCATTTGCATCACAACACTAAACCCGCACCCCGCCACAGTCTGCGTCCCAGGTTTAAAACATTCCCGCGAAAACAGTAATAAAGACAACGGTGTTCATTAACAAAACAGAACAGATTTTATTTTTTGGGAAGGGGGTGAAGGGGGTATGTAACTGGAGAGGATAGTCAACGGTAACTGGGTAAAGAAACGGTGGCAAGTTCAGGTTCTGAGTCCACAAACTTAAAATTCACTGGTGACCCTGCTCAGTCTGGAAACTGTCTTTCAAAGCCTCCCGGATGCACAGTGCGTCCCGCTGGGCTCTTCTAATCTCCCGGCTGTCTGGCTGGGAGTAATCAGCAGCCAGGCGATTTGCCTCAACCTCCCACCCCACCATAAAGGTCTCCCCCTTGCTCTCACAGAGATTGTGGAGCACACAGCAAGCTGCAATAACAATGGGGATATTGGTTTCGCTGAGATCACAGCGAGTCAGTAAGCTTCTCCATCTCCCCTTGAGACGGCCAAAAGCACACTCCACCACCATTCTGCACTTGCTGAGCCGGTAGTTGAACAGTTCTTTTTCTGTGTCCAGGGCGCCAGTATAGGGCTTCATGAGCCAGGGCATTAGCGGGTATGCTGGGTCCCCGAGGATCACTGTAGGCATCTCCACATCCCCAAGAGTTATTTTGTGGTCCGGGAAGTAAATACCTTCCTGCAGCCTTCTAAACAGACCAGAGTTCCTGAACACGCGAGCGTCATGAACCTTGCCCGGCCATCCAACGTTGATGTTAGTGAAACGTCCCTTATGGTCCACCAGTGCTTGCAGCACCATTGAAAAGTAGCCCTTTCGGTTGATGTACTGGCTGGCCTGGTGGTCCGGTCCCAGGATAGGGATGTGAGTCCCATCTATAGCCCCACCGCAGTTTGGGAATCCCATCGCGGCGAAGCCATCTATGATGGCCTGCGCGTTTCCCAGGGTCACTACCTTTGACAGCAGTACCTTCACGATTGCCTTGGCTACTTGCATGACAACAACCCCCACGGTAGACTTGCCCACGCCAAACTGGTTCGCGACTGACCGGTAGCTGTCCGGCGTTGCAAGCTTCCAGAGGGCTATGGCCACTCGCTTCTGGACAGTCAGGGCTGCTCGCATCCGGGTGTCCTTGCGCTTCAGGGCAGGGGACAGCAACTCACAAAGTTCGAGGAAAGTCCCCTTCCGCATGCGAAAGTTTCGCAGCCACTGGGATTCATCCCAGACCTGAAGCACTATGCGGTCCCACCAGTCCGTGCTTGTTTCACGGGCCCAGAATCGCCGTTCCACAGTATCCACAAGACCCATTGCCACCGTGATGTCCTCGGCACTGGGTGTCGTGGTTTCAGACAGGCGTGTGCTACTCTCGGAGTTCAGGTCCTCACCCCGGTGCCGTAGCCTCCTCGCCTGATTTCTCTCTATCTGCCTCAGTGAAAGGTCGATGATGAGCTGCGATGCGTTGACAACGGCCACAACTGCAGCGATGGTCACAGCGGGATCCATGCTCGCAGTGCTGTGGCGTCCGCGCTGTCACTGACCCGAAAAGTGCGCGAACTGATTTCCCGCCGGCGCTTTCAGGGAGGGAGGGCGGGAGTGATGGTTGGATGACGACAGTTACCCAAAACCACCCTCGACACATTTTTTTACCCAGAAGGCAATGGCGGCTCGACCCAGAATTCCAATGGGCAGCGGGGACTGCGGGAACTGTGGGATAGCTGCCCACAGTGCACCGCTTCCAATGTCGACGCTTGCCCCGTTAGTGTGGACTGACAAAGTCGAATTACTGTCCTTAGTGTGGACACACACGTTCGACTTTGTAATATCGATTCCACATATTCGATTTAACTAAAATCGAACTACTCTCGTAGTGTAGACATACCCTTAGAAAGTTAAGTCAAAATCATGATTTGCTGAATGATTTAATGAAAATCTTAATAAAAAAAATTCAGACTAACACTTACAGAATAAGACAGATCTGTCATTCCCTTTAGCTGAACCATAAGAGTCTATTCCTGCTCTCACTGATCTCAGTGGGAACAGTATTGGGCCCAAGATTTCATAAGAAAGATCCAATGACAGTTGCAAGCAAGAGAAAAAAAAAATCAAAAGCACCTAAATAACAACAGTTTAAGTCCCATTTTCAAAAGTGACTTGGCACGTAAAAGCCTAAAACTCATGCAAAGTTCATCCGACTTAGGACCTAAGTCTCTTTAGAAAACGGGACTTGGGCTTCTAAATGAGTAAAGAATTCCTGAAAATGTTAACTGCCATCTTTCTGCATCGCTGCTCATTGACAGATACATTTCCCTCTCATGCTTGCCCAATATGGACCCAATCCACAAAGGGTGGTTCTAGACTCAAACTTCCACAGATTCGAGGCTCCTCTTTAGGCCCATCTCTAGACTGAACTGTAATGGCATGTACCTGCACCACCAGAAAGGGGCCCTGGGAAAGAATTGAGACTTCTTCCTCCTTCTCCAGAGGAACAATGAGTTGTGACACCTTTTTGGAGGGTGCAGCTTCCTTCCCCATCACCAGCCTAGCTCTGCTTGTTGGAGCCCTGAGGAGATGCACCCACAGCTCTACCCACTTCCGGTGGCATGGGAGTATACAAGACTTAAAAATTAGGCTTTGCATCAGTCCCCAGGAGGCTTTTACACAACATTTTTAAAAAGCTTAGATTCTCACATCATTACACGACTCTAGGAGCTGGGGCTTTAAGAAAAACATCAGATATTGTGAGAGCTGGTAACACTGCAATCTAGTCCCAACTATCTTTATTCATTAATTAGTGGGATATAGGCAGTGTAGGAAAAAAGGTTAAATGTCTGCACGTTTTCAGTAAGTCTGCAATATGAAGTTATGTGAGGAGCCATACCTGTTGGGCCCGGACTACAGAAAGCAGGGTGTAGTCTCCCCCGCAAAAAAATCCAGAACAGATTAAAAAAATTAAAATGTCCTTTTAAAAACTGCAGCTGAAACCTTTTCCCTCTTTTGTAGAAGAGGTTATTGTGCATAATGATGTAGGTACCTGTTGATAATCCAAGGGGAGGAGGTTGTTTGTTATTTTTAAAATGCTGTGCATATTTTTAAGAGCTATTAGAGCATGTAAGCAGCTGTAATGAGTTTTCTAGTGTCTATTAGCAACAAAAACAAAAGCAGTTGAAACTACAAAACAAAACTAGTGGTTCTTCACTTGATCAACATTCACAAAAGAACTCAGCGGGAAATTCAGCTGCAGACCAGGATAGAGGTACCAATTACACAGCGACCAGAAAAAATGTATGGCAGAAGAAAAAGAAATTAGAGGAAACATGTTGTGTTGCTGCATCAAGGGCTCTGGAAAATTCTTATCTGGGGATTTGAAAAAAAAGTCAAGGAACCAAATTCTGTTCTCAGCTATGCTGGTGTAACTCTGGAGCAACTCCAATGTACTCAACAAAGTCAATCTGGATATTGAAATTGTGGCATGGTCAGTAAAGTCATATCTGGATTTACACCAAAGTAACAGACAGCACAATTTGACCCCAACAGATGATAAAATTGGATTTCATTTATGCACTTTAAAAAAAAAAATCACACACTTCTCTCCCCCTCTTTGTCCCTCCCCGCAGAGCAGATGCCAGTTCAAAACATAGGGATGAGTGTGCCCTGCCACATTTTTAAACTACCCAATACACTTCTATTACAAGAAACATAGAAATCCAGATATGCTGGTTTTAGATAACATTGGATGCTCTTTAAGCAGCTATTATGAGGAGGGGTGGAGGGATGTATACCACAAAAATATAATTTATCATACTGTGTGGTAAGAATTCTGTGCTGCTTAAAATTAGTTTTGTTAGCTTCTGTGTAATACCGTAAAAGGCACATTCTATACTGTACATTCCACAAATCATGTCACTACTCCAACCATCCTCAGTCTGATGCAGCGCTTTAAAAAAATAGAGAGAGAGATAGTTGAAGCACACAGACATATGATATCTTTTGAAATCCATGGAGAGACTTCCTACCAACCGAGGGTCACAGCGCATGGGAGGAAAAAACCCTTTGAGCTTTTCTTAAGCTCTGTTTTGATGTTCCCCATCTACCAAATTCATAAGATGCTTTTGGTTCACAAAGGAATGGTAGTTTGTAAAATATCTCAGCAACTATACACACTACCCAAACACATCTAGAAAGAGGTGCATAGAACTGCTTTTGAAGCTGCAGTTGTAAGAGGCGTCATTCAATTCTTTTAAAGATGGTATATAAACATAAGGCAATAAACAAAATCAATCTCTAGTAAATATTGTTCTGAAGAGACAGATTAAACATAATGAGCTACTTATGAATATATATATTTTTAATCTCACAGCAGAGATGAAATGCAGTAATCACTTTTTAGTTTAAAAGAGTTTTCTGTTGTTTTGTAAAAACAGAAACAAAGAAAGGAAAAGGACAAAAGAGACATTTTCCCTTCTGAATGAAAGATATAGAGGTTGAGAGTGATTCTTTCTAATTTACATCTAACCAGGATCTGAAAAGGATTGGAATGAAAAGGAATACATCCCTTGATATTTGCTTTGCAGGAGTCACTCTTTCACAGTGATTCCCAGTCTTTTCAGGCAACTGTTCCAATTTACCAGATGGAAAATGAGCAGTTTAATCACAGCCTAAAGCTCCAATTCAGGAAATCATTTGCGCACATGCTTAAATCCATCCCTATTCAGAACAACACTTAAGTATATGCCTAAACTGCATAGAAGTCCATGAGATTCAAGCATATGCTAAAAGTTAAGCATGTGCTTCAGTTTTATTCATGCTTAAGTGCTTTCTTGAACTGGGCCCTAAGAAGAGAGTAAAGGCCTTGAGTGCAAGTGAAAAAAATAAATCCTCAAATAATAGTACTGCTATGTACAGAGAGTAATCCAAAGCTCATTGAAACCAACAGTAAGGCGGTCATTGATTTCAATGGGGTTTGGATTAGGTCCTACTACTGGTGTTTATGAGGTAGCATTGAAATGTTTCTCAAAGCAGAGTTAGTTTAAAGAGGTAAAAGACATCATGTAATATATTTTCCCTTAAAGAGAATTTCAGATTTACACTTTCATCCTTGATTAGTTTTTCTAAACAAAAAACCACAATCAAATCCAATAAGCTGGTATGTGAGTGGCCCTCATTTCACAGTTATTCAGAATTATGAATTCTGACTGACTACCAGCTGCTAAATCAGTGAAAATTGCCTGTCCAATGATAACCAATTGAACAACAAAACACTTCAAAGTGGTTTGGATCTCTTCTCTGCAAACTGTTCAATCTATTTAATATCAGCATTGCATTATGAAGACACAGAGTAGTTTTCTATTTACCAAAATGCTTGCAGCATTATATCACTAGCTCTGAACTCTATCTATATTAGCACCCACCTCTGGTATTACATTTCAAGGAAAGAAACATTACCTTGCTTTTCAGCCTTTGAACATAAATAAAATAAAATAACAAACATCAGTGGTATGTCTAGAGAGCATTTAAACTTTTTCTTGTTGCTGTGCATAACCAGAAGTGAAGGATGGTCTTCTGGCTAAAAGCACAGGCTTGGGAGTAAGAAGAGATGGGAATTATTCTGGATTTGCCACTGACTACCTCTGTGTCATTGGTCGAGTCTCTTAAACGGTCAGTGCCTCTGTTTCCCCATTTCCAAAATGAGGATGATTCTACTCTAAGTAGTGTAGACCTAGCCTAATTCACAAGGATGGAATGATACTTCATTCATTAAAGTTTTTTAAATGCTTTGATACAGTCTGCTAGGAGGTCTGATGGAAAGGCAAAGGCCTTTATCCTGCAAAGACTCACACATGTTTAAATATAAGTACATGAGCAATCCCAATGAAATCAAAGTTAAAACACATAGATAAGTCTTTGCATGATATGACAAAAGGTTAGTAATTTACTACAAAAGACTTTCACCTCTTGTTTGTGTGTCAAATCCAGATCAGTAATGATTGGAAGTTTGTTCAAATAGCCTGCTAGAGGATCTTCCTCCAAGTGGAGAAGTATCACATGTGTCCAAAGAATCTGTATTTTCAAAACTATCCCAAAATACTCAGCAATATTCAGGATTCTGGTAACACTACAAAAAATGCTTTCTAAAGGGGAAAACACATGAAAAAGCAAAAGAGAAAAGCCTAAAGGAAAGAATACAAATGTCAATAATTACAACCTTTTAAAATAGGTCTTTGCCATTGGGATGGTCAGAGTTACAGATCCTACAAAGAGGGAAGGAGGTGAAGCACAATGCTCAGATCTATTAGGGCTGTGTTAATGATCCTTGCAAGATATTCATGAGACCATTTGAGAGAAAGAGCAGAGGACATTTGTACAGTTAATACTTGCCTCCAAGAACAAATAGTGTAACTTTAAAAATAGTCCTGAAGGTCACAGCACCCTCAAGCCAAGGGCAAGTGAACAGTGCTGCAGGTAATAATACCAGTGACCTCTCATAGGTCCGTGACAGGTGAGCAGTCCCCCTTTATACATAGGTAAATGGTAGCGAGAACGTAGCAGTGAGCATCTGACCTTACAGGACCCTGTGGCAAATGAGCAGTCCCACCAGATCCAGGAGGTGAATCAATTATTTAGTGTCATGGAGTAGAACCATTTGTGCGTGACCTTAATAAAGAGGCCTGTGATTGTCAAGAAGACTCACAGGATAGTTGTTGTATCAGAAGAAGTATCCCTTCTTCCTCCCCACAATGCACATGCATGCATGCATGCATGCGCACGCGCACACACACACACACACACACACACACACACACAGATACAGGGATTGTGGCAGCTGAATTTGCATATGAACACTAATTTATTTATTTATTTTTTTACAGTTGTTGACATCAGATGAATCACGAGCAATAGGGCTTGCTGTCCCATGCCCTTGTACACAACATTATACAATAGTAATATTTGGCACTTATAAAATGACTTTCATCTAAAGATTCCCAAAGCATTTTTACAAAGAATATAGTC
The DNA here is from genome assembly GCF_028017835.1 of Emys orbicularis. Taxonomy (NCBI): domain Eukaryota; kingdom Metazoa; phylum Chordata; order Testudines; family Emydidae; genus Emys; species Emys orbicularis. Next base: position 38,005,556 of record NC_088691.1, on the reverse strand, counting down.
TTGTAACAGCTATGTGAGGTTAGTATCATTGCACAAATGTTACAGATGGGTAAACTGTAGCACAGACAGGCCAAGAACAAATTGTTCAAACTATAGGCACTCGTGTGAATATTTAGCCTAATGTGACTTGCCCAAGATCATAGCACAAGTCAATTGTGGAACCTAAAAAATAGAACTCAGGAGTTCTACCCTCCAGGTCTTCAGTGCTAATCACTGGACAACACAGCCTGTAATTTACATTACATATGTTTCTGTTGATGTGTTTATCCAATTGCCAGCAAAGGCATTAGGATAAGAAGATAAAATGAAAGCATGTCAGAGACAGAACAGAAAGCTCAAGAGCTGGATCCTTCTTCCTTCAAGAGTCAGATATAAATAAATCTATTTCTAGCTTCTGACCTATGTTCTTGCTCCTCTCTCAAGGGAAACAATGTCATGCTCCTCTTCCCTGCCAATATGATTGGCTGACTGACTCATTAGTAGCTTATGACTGTCCACTAAGGAGTCTCCCTAGAGCTCCAATGATCCAAATATTGTAGTACAAATAGAAACCAATTAGTTGTCTGTTTGCATTCCAGGAATTAATGTTACACAGGGGGCCATTGTTTATGCCAGTCCGCTTCCTCATTTTGATATCACCGCATGTCATCAGCATCTATGTCACAACCACCACTAACTGAGAGCATTTCAGCAGTGTCAGCAGAGAGGCAAAAGACTGAATGCACACTGAGATTTGGCTACACTCACTTCCAGAGAGGGGCCCACTGTGGAAAGCAGTTTCAGAAAGCCATCACTGCCCATGTTGTTGCTGTGCTATGGACTTAAGTCTCCAGTGCTATCATCCAGGTGCCTGTCATGGGCAAGTATAAGAAAATCTGTTCAAAATGTGACAAAATGCTAAAATCAGACCCGCATAGTGGACCACATTCTTTCTGGCCTTTGCTCAGAGGGGGGAATGGGATAAGGTGCAAAAGAATCTTTTTCTCTTCTCTGTATTTCCTGTGAATAGACTAGGGACAAGTGCAGCCCCTACACTCAGCCACAGTTCAGGGACTTCTGAGCAGGAGCCACTCACTCCAGAGAGGATAAAGGAGGAGACAGAGAGTCCTGTGGCACCTTTAAGACTAACAGATGTATTGGAGCATAAGCTTTCGTGGGTGAATGCCCACTTCGTCAGATGCAAGTAATGGAAATTTCCAGGGGCAGGTATAAATCAGTCTGGAGATAACGAGGTTAGTTCAATCAGGGAGGGTGAGGTCCTCTGCTAGCAGTTGAAGTGTGAACACCAAGGGAGGAGAAACTGCTTCTGTAGTTGGATAGCCATTCACAGTCTTTGTTTAATCCTGATCTGATGGTATCAAATTTGCAAATGAACTGAAGCTCAGCAGTTTCTCTTTGGAGTCTGGTCCTGAAGTTTTTTTGCTGTAAGATGGCTACCTTTACATCTGCTATTGTGTGTCCAGGGAGGTTGAAGTGTTCTCCTATAGGTTTTTGTATATTGCCATTCCTGATATCTGACTTGTGTCCATTTATCCTTTTACGTAGTGACTGTCCAGTTTGGCCAATGTACATAGCAGAGGGGCATTGCTGGCACATGATGGCATATATAACATTGGTGGACGTGCAGGTGAATGAACTGGTGATATTGTAGCTGATCTGGTTAGGTCCTGTGATGGTGTTGTTGGTGTAGATATGTGGGCAGAGTTGGCATTGAGGTTTGTTGCATGGATTGGTTCCTGAGTTAGAGTTGTTATGGTGCGGTGTGTGGTTGCTGGTGAGAATATGCTTAAGGTTGGCAGGTTGTCTGTGGGCAAGGACTGGCCTGCCTCCCAAGGTCTGTGAAAGAGAGGGATCATTGTCCAGGATGGGTTGTAGATCACTGATGATGCGTTGGAGAGGTGAGGACTGTAGGTGATGGCCAGTGGAGTTCTGTTGGTTTCTTTCTTGGGCTTGTCTTGTAGCAGGAGGCTTCTGGGTACGCGCCTGGCTCTATTGATTTGTTTCCTTATTTCCTTGTGCGGGTATCGTAGTTTTGAGAATGCTTGGTGAAGATCTTGTAGGTGTTGGTCTCTGTCTGAGGGGTTGGGGGAGGAGACAATCATAGTCTCTCCTCACCTTCACCGGCCACTGACAGAGAAAAGCAGGTTCCACTATCTTAAAGGATGAGTGCAGTTTACATACTCCCACTGCATGCTAGGAAGTATCTTAGTTTCTCTGTTAATAAGCAACTGACTGCAGGCATTTTTGTTAATGTGCTATAATATGCTGTATGTATGCCAATAGCTAGACATCAGCATGGGAAACTATTGCTTAATCTTACCTTGAAAATAGTCCAATTCTTCAAAGTCAGTAAAAACTATATCTAAAGAGGTATCTTGGTTTGGGGAGAGTAAATAACTAGTGAAGAATTTTATGTCCTCAGCCTTTAAATTTTTTATTTTTTTTTAAGAAGCAAAAAATGCAAACCAACGAATTTTAGTGGTTTGGTAATAATCGGTCTGCAGTGAAATGAACCAGAATTGGTTCCGTTATAGGTTTTTGGCAGCTTGTAACTCAACATATTTTAGTTTCTTTATTCCCTAATGCAGATTGCTTGATGGTGTGTAAGAGAGCTAATTAGATATAAATACCAACCAGCACCCAAATAACAAGGATCATGATGATCATACAGTGAACAGCTGTGCCATTCGATAAATTGGTTTCATTTCTAATAGTGCTGCAATGCAAACATTTTCTATCTCAGAAAAGCCTTCTCTCCTTCCTTTCCACAGCAAGATTCAATTAAAAAACCCTACTCTGCTGATGAAGGGCCACACAACGCCAGAAAAAAAAAACCCTCAAGGTTTGGTCAGTTGTTTTTTTTTGTGGGAGCTGAATAGAGGGTTTTTTTATTGACTCTTTCCATTAATGACTTCTTTGCTAAGAGGAACAGAAGAGAATAGAAGAATGCCATTGATGGAATCCATGCAAGACTGTACATGTAGATTGTAATGGAGGTTGGAAAGGATGCTTCATGCTTTTCTGTACTACCACACTTTTAAAAAGATGGCTTTGTTTTTTTAATCTATTGAATTTAAAACTATTGAAAGGTACAGATTGGCATCTACTGGATCCAAAGTCCTTTGCTTACCCACAGAACAGTCACCAGCAGTGCACTTTTTCTTCACATTGCCTCTTCTGACATCCTGCACCTCTGACCTGGAGGGACCACACCCAGGGATCAAATTTTCAAAAAAATTCAAAAGAATGTTTGATCTCATACTCACATTCTTAACTCATGGGCACAAACATTGTAAAACTATTCCAACCCCTCCAAGTTGTACAAAGCATCTGTACTGGTGGCCCCTGAGTATTTGTCCCATTTACAGAGGTAGCTCCCCATCTGGTTTGCCACCTCCAAATAAGTTCCTCTTTGTGCTTCTGTATCCCCCAAAACCTCTTTCTGTAAACTTCTGGGGTCAATTCTGATTACGGACATGTCTACATTTCAAGTTGGAGGTGTAATTCTCAGCTCAAGGAGACATACCTGCACTAGCTGTTATCAAGCTAACAAGCTAAAAATTAAGCGTTGCCACAGTAACATGAGGAAATAGAGCCTACTGGCATCTAGTTCAAATTGCATGCTTTCTCAAAGTATTGTTGTAGTCAGGTTGGTTCCAGGATATGACAGAGACAAAGTGGTTTCTTAAAGACAGTGAAATAAGCATCTATTTCGCCATCCTCTTTGGACTGAGGTAACAATTTAGAAACTAAGTCCTTCACAGAATTGGCATCACGTGTTCTACTCCATCTATCACATCACTGGGTCTGTGGTTCCCCAGTCTAATAAATTCCAGTTTATGCTGTTTGTCCTAATCAAAAAAGCTGCTTGTCTTTCATTGCCAGCTGTTTCTCCTCCAGGAGCCATCTTCTCCATTCCAGATCCTACTTTGTGAGTGAACCCAGTCTGGATGGAGCCCTTACACTCCGCCAGTACCACTGGATCATCCTGGTCTCCAATTCCACTGTTCATTGGCATGTCTGCTGGTTATCAGGGTGGTCCATTCAAATCCCCTCTTGGCCCTGGATTATCACTTATTTTTTGGTCCTCTGAGTAAATCAGGTTAACTAGTTGTGTCTTTGTTAGACCTTCAGAGTTTAGTTGCCTCCTTTTGCACTACTTCACCAGCTGAATTTTCTTGAGTTGCTCATAACTAAGGCTGCTTGTCTGTCACAGAGGTCACGGAAGTCATGGATTACGTGACTTTCCATGACCTCTGTGACTTCTGCTGCAGCTGGTGTGGCTGGCTCATGGGCTGCCTGAACTGGGCAGCCCCTGGGCCAGCAGCTGCAGCAGTTCCGGTGTGGCTCAGGACTGGGGCAGGGGTTGGGATACAGGGCGGCACTTACCTCAGGGGGCTCCCTGGAAACAGGTGGCATGTCCCTGCAGCCCCCTGGCCCTCTGTGCACTGCCTGTGACTGCAGGCACTGCCCCCACAGTTCCCATTGGCTGTGGTTCCTGGCCAATGGGAGCTGCAGAGCCTGGGCTTGTGGTGGGGGCAGTTCATAGAGCCCCTCTGGCCTTCCCTCCCCCTAGGAGTTGCAGGGACATGCCAGATGCTTCAGGGGAGCTGCACAGAGCCGGGTAGGGAACCCTGCCAACCCTCCCCACCCAGTAGCAGCAGGGGTCTCGGGCCATGCACTACTGCCCATCTCCCCTCCAGAGCACCCCCGGCCCAAATTTTAGTTAGGGATATATAGTGCAAAACATGGACAGGTCATGGGCCGTGAATTTTTGTTTACTGCCAGTGACAAGTCCAAGACCCATGACTAAAACGTAGCTTTACTCTAACTTTTTTTTCTTTATCTTTTCTTTCTCTCAATCTTCCTATAAAGAAGATAAACCACTTCTCTTACTCTACCTTTGGCAATACTTGTTTTCACAGCTGTCACCACATACTGCAAATTATCGCTGCCACAGTCAGCATCCCACTTCCACCACCATGTGACATTGAGCCTCTTTTGATTTAACTCTGTGCAGTCAAGTAGGGAAGCATTGCATAGATACGTTGAGAAATATATGATATTTATAAAAAATACAAATATTTTCCAGTTGTCCACTAGTGGTTTTGAAACCAGTTTAATAAAGACAGTTCGGGTTGCCTGATGACAGGTGTACACTGTTTTAATTTTTTTAACCAAACTAGTTTTAAAAGTAGTTAGCCATGATCTACATTGGTGAAATTTCCCCATAAAGAGAGTGAAATCAGCTATTGGTCTATTGTGACATAGGCACCTGACAATATGGAACTCAACTAAGTCCGTCAGTTCATTTCACAATGCCCCATCAAACCACTCTCAAGTCTTTCAATCATTAGTATTGGTCTGGACCAGGGGTCGGCAATCTTTCAGAAGTGGTGTGCCGAGTCTTCATTTATTCACTCTAATTTAAGGTTTCGCGTGCCAGTACTACATTTTAACGTTTTTAGAAGGTCTCTTACTATAAGTCTATAATATATAACTAAACTATTGTTGTATGTAAAGTAAATAAGATTTTTAAAATGTTTAAGCAGCTTCATTTAAAATTAAATTAAAATGCAGAGCCCCCCGGACCGGTGGCAGTGTGAGTGCCACTGAAAATCAGCTTGCGTGCCGCCTTCGGCACACGTGCCATAGGTTGCCTACCCCTGGTCTGGACTATGTTTGAATGAAAAACTTAGATACAGAATGCTCACTGTCCCATTAACAAATCCCAGTGACAGCCACTCCACCTCAGATTTCTTATTGACTTTTTCTTCACTCGGTACTAAATTGATTGACTCTGGCAAAGTGATTCCTGAATAAAGGTGAGTTAACTTTGTGGCTACATTTTCAGCACAGTGCATGGAGATTTACTGCTATGATTTTGTTAATCTGGGTAAAGAGTCCATCTCCCCATGCAATGCATTAGTTGGCTATTTACTATAAGAATCTACCCAATGTTTCAGTTGATCAAAAGGAAAAAGATAATGACAAAAATTGTGATACGCTTTCATATTAAAACCTAAAACCAGCAAACTCACTGGACTTCAGGCATCATAACAAACCTAAAAACTAGCCCTGTTCACGTGTCAAGTTTCAAGTATTTTTAATAAATAGAGATCAAGTTGTGGATTTGGATGGAATATAATTTTGACCCAGAATTTAGCTCTTGTGAGCTCTATTTTGCTAAACGCAATTTTGCATATACAATATTTAAAGAAAAACACCAACAAATCCCCTTGAGTTATGTGTAAATAGCATGGGCCAATATTTAACTTCTTACATACATGTTTAGCTCCCTCTGATGTCTGTAATAGGCAGCATCAGTGTGAATTAAAACAAAAGTTGGACCTAACATAGTTCTGACTTGATAACTAAAATATGCTAAGTCTAAAAGGACTCTGACACATATTTTAATCACTCAGTTACTAGACATTTCTGTCAATGTTCCCCGACACACATGGGATTTTGATATGAACATTCCATTAGCATTCATGGGAGTTACCCTCACAACTCCCCCAAATGTCAATAAGTGAACATATCCTTGAGAAAAGATATGCTATCGTAGTGTACAAAGCCTAATGTCCTCCATATGTGGGATCTTACTGTAACGTTCCAAAAACAAAGAGCCAGCCAGAAATGTAAAGGACAACGCCTTGATCTTTCCCTTCCAGTGTTTTCTTTACTACAACAAATTAATACTCCCTTCACCCCCAAAATAAGAATAGTCCAAAGGGATATTGCCTGTCTTTTAAAGCCCCAAACTATACCTTTCTTAAAGGATGATAAATCCCATGCAGCAATCCTGAAGGATATCATTATATATTTTAAAGAAAGTTTTTTAGGGCACAGTTTAGTCATGCACACAACACTTTCATCCTGAAGGTTCTCAAAGACAGGGTCCTAATTATATCATCCTCTTGTCTAATGTGTATGCATACCTATTGTATTAGATGTGTGTGATGCATTAAAACTTAACTCGGATCTACATCTGACTTGTGAAGAACAACCCAGAAAAGATGGAAGCGTTGTAAGTAGGCAAGGGGAACAAAGATGAGAAATGGACAGCTGTGTCTGTACCACTTAGTGCCACCCCACCCCACACACATGGTGACAACCTGGTTTGCAGCCTCAGGATCCTAGTACATCCTTCAGTGAATCTGGATTCCCATGTAGTGCAGCGACCAATAGAGTCTTATTACATATCGTGTAATGTGATCTTTCCTTCTGGTATGCACCTCGTTACAATTATCCACACCTTTGTCACACCAAGAGAAGGATAGGAATAAAATTCAAAATGATCTGGACAAACTGGAGAAATGGTCTGAAGTAAATAGGATGAAATTCAATAAGGACAAAGGCAAAGTACTCCACTTAGGAAGGAACAATCAGTTGCACACATACAAAATGGGAAATGACTGCCTAGGAAGGAGTATTGCGGAAAGGGATCTAGGGTCATAGTGGATCACAAGCTAACGCTGTTGCAAAAAAAGCAAACATCATTCTGGGATGTATTAGCGGGAGTATTGTAAGCAAGACATGAGAAGTAATTCTTCTGCTCTACTCTGCACTGATTAGGCCTCAACTGGGGTATTGTGTCCAGTTCTGGGCGCCACATTTCAGGAAAGATGTGGACAAATTGGAGAAAGTCCAGAGAAGAGCAACAAAAATGATTAAAAGTCTAGAAAACATGACCTATAAGGGAAGACTGAAAAATTGGGTTTGTTTGGTCTGGAGAAGAGAAGACTGAGAAGGGACATGATAACAGTTTTCAAGTACATAAAAGGTTGTTACAAGGAGGAGGAAGAAAAATTGTTCTTCTTCACCTCTGAGGATAGGGCAAGAAGCAATGAGCTTAAATTGCAGCAAGGGTGGTTTAGGTTGGACATTAGGAAAAACTTCCTAATTATCAGGGTGGTTAAGCACTGGAATAAATTGCCTAGGGAGGTTGTGGAATCGCCATCATTGCGGATTTTTGAGATCAGGTTGGAGAAACACCTGTCAGGGATGGTCTAGATCAGAGGTGGGCAAACTACGGCCCGCGGGCCACATCTGGCCCACGGGACCATCCTGCCCGGCACTTGAGCTCCCAGCCAGGGAGGCTAGTCCCCGGCCCCTCCCCTACAGCCACACCGCCGTGCGGGCAGCGCTCTGGGCGGCAGGGCTGCATGCTCCTGCAGGGCAGCGCAGCAGCATGTCTGACTGGACTGGGCGGCGCGGCAGCCAGACATGCTGCTCTGAGCGGCATGGTAAGGGGGCCGGGGCCAGGGGGTTGGATAAGGGACAGGGGGTCCCGGGAGACGGGGAGCAGGAGGCAGTTGGATGGGGCGGAGGTTCGGGGGGGGTGGTCAGGGGACGGGGAACAGGGGGGTGGATAAACGTGGGAGTCCCGGGGGGCCTGTCAGGGGCCGGGGGTGTGGATAGGGGTTGGGGCAGTCAGGCGACAAGGAGCAGGGGGGGTTGGATGGGGGTGGGGTCCTGGGGGGCAGTTAGGGGCGGGGGTGGTTAGGGGACAAGGAGCCAGGGGGGTTGGATGGGTCAGGAATTCTGAGGGGGCAGTCAGGGGATGGGAAGTGGGAGGGGTCAGATAGGGGGCCTTCCCTACCCAGCCCGCCATACAGTTTTGCAACCCCAATGTGGCCCTCGGGACAAAAAGTTTGCCCACCCCTGGTCTAGATAATACTTAGTCCTGCCTTGAGTACAGGGGACTGGACTAGATGACCTCTCAAGGTCCCTTCCAGTTCTATGATTCTATAAGACTGGATTACGGCAATGCACTCCTTGGGACTGCCACTGAAGACCACCTCGGGGCTTCAGCTAGTGCAGAATGAAGTAGGCTCTCTATGGAATTCGGTGAGCTGTGATCTGCATTTGTTACTGAACCTGTCATATTTCCAGATGGAATTGAAGGTGTTGGTTATAATTTTAAAACGTCTAGGAGCCAGCTATTTGCGAGATTGTATGTCCTTTATGCCCATCATTAAGATCTGCTGGGACACACTTGCTATCTGTTGCTGGAATTCAACTTTCCAGACTAGCAGTAAAGAAAGCAATCTCAATGAAAAGAGAAAATGTAAGAACGCTCTTCTCTGAAATGCTCTGCCGGAGCCAGAATTCAGAAACATTCCAGATAATGTGTGATGTTCACCTGTTAACTCAGAATTTTAATAACTCATATATTCTTTACCAGCTCAGCAAGCAATGAGTTGTACATAATTTTACTTAGTCACCATTTACTGACTCATTTGCTGATTTCATAAAATGAATGGGAGATGCCATGGCAATGGGTGCCCTATAAGCACCTCAATAAATTAATAAGTTACTCTGGAAACATCAATAGTGTTACTTGTATGGGTGGAACATAGTGATAACTACAACTGCAGCAAAAATCAGTTTAAAATAATGGTTTAAAATTTATATTGTGATTTGCAAGCCAAGTCTTGAAGCCCTGACTCTAAGGAGCTTAGATTAAGTATGGACTGAGTATAAAGAAAGTAAAGGCTTCAAGATTTTTCCTTATTGGAATATATACACATTGTAAGTTTGTCTAATTATGTAAGAGATATATATAGAGAGAGAGAGACAGAGAGAGGGAAGAGATCTAAGATACTGTATACTTGCAGAGATATACATAACCCTGATTTTCAGAGGCACAAAACAACCATAGTTCACTGATGACAGTGGGAGCCGTGGGTATAGGGCGACCTATCTGTTAAGAAAGAGAACTCTGCACACTCAGCTCCCTTTCACTTGAGAAAGAATATGGGTTCTCAGCACCTCTGAAATTCAGGCTTGCCTTGTGCATCCAACCTGTGCAATGAATGAGGCAGAAATCCTGTAGGGGGGAAAAAACAATATGTGATCATGTGATGAAAGATCATAATGCATGTGCACATGGGGGCAGAATTAAGGTTGCACAGGCAACTGTAAATCTGATATTTCTTAACTTTCAAGTGCTTGACTTTGCAATCTAAATAACTGTCTTTTAATTTCTTTTAAAAATGTAATTTCTTAGGTTTTTGGAAGGATGAAGGTATAAAACAAATTTCATTATGTACAAATGTAAAACCACCACTGTGTAAGGTTTGGACACTGAGCCTGTAGTACAAACTACTACCACTTGACACACAGGACTAATTAGGGTGACCAGATGTCCCTATTTTATAGGGACAGTCCTGATATTTGGGGCTTTTTCTTCTATAGGCTCCTATTACCCCCTACCCCCGTCCCAATTTTTCACACTTGCTGTCTGGTCACCCTAGGATTAATTACATTTAGCCAGCAGAAGCAGAATGTTGTTATCCAGAGTGGGGGGATAAGCTGCTGGCAACATATGATAGGGTGCAGAGGGTGATTAGGGAAAGCCTGGCCTGGCTTTCTGTCTTCCCCAAGCCAGGAGATGGAAGCTCCTGTGGAGCCATGTGCCAAGTTGAGGGTTTCTGTGAAGAGGGTTGGCATCTCTCTCCCTGCCCCTAGCTCTGGCTACAGCTGTTCTGGCTCTAAGCATTCCCAGTGCAGTGTCTGCTGCTGCAACTACTACTTTGATGATAGCTGGACCAGCTTCTTTATACTGTTCATTGGTTTTGGCATGCTTCCAAAAATTTTCCTGAGGAAAACAAGTGACAAAAGGGAAATGGTGATGCCTAACACTTTACAATTAAGCCAGATATGAATGGCGTTTTGGGGTACAAGCAAAAGGCACACTGTAACCTGAGGGATTTCTCCCTGCTGAATATAATAGAGATGTTAAAACTTCTCAAAAAAAAACATTCCAAGAATTCTTGGGCTAACATATGTACAATTTCTGTACCACTATAATTATTTCAGTTTAGAAACCAATTTAGTTAAAGTGATACAGCCACCTAGTGTGGATGAAGTTATACTGGTATTATGTACATAACTATAGCTTATTTACGGGAACACCACTGCATGCTATTTATTTCCCTCTAAAGACATAACATTAAAAATATCTAAATAGGTTAACAAAGTCCCTTTAAAAAAGAATTTTTTAAAAATCATTGCAGTTTTAATCAGAAATCTGAAGCCTTTCTTGAATATCAAATATAAGCAAGGCCAATAAACAAGCATCAAAGCAGGCATCATTTCACAGTTTCAGATTTATGAATTCTGCATCACTACCTGATGATTCAGAAGCGAGGATTGCCCTGATGCTGATTGCATTCACATATATTAAAGCATGCTGCCCACATGACTCTTAATAGATAGGAATTCAACATATAATGTATCTTAACCTCCATAATACGGTACTTAGTAACTCACATTCTTATTTTCACTTAATTGTTTACAGTTCTCTTTGTCTAAGTCATTGCAATATTTACTGAATCTGTGGCAGATGCTGACACCTTGTTTCCTATTTTAACCCCCCAAGTCCCCAATATATTTTGCTACAAGTAAAAATTAAATGAAAGAAAAAGGATTGTTTTCTGGGTTTGATCGATTAGTGAGTGATAAAAGCCAAGGGTCTTAAAGCTGGATTTAGAAAACTGACACTAAAATGACATTGTGGGCTTCCACATTTGCTTTCTCTCAACATCTTCAAAATTGGCTCCGTTAATAGGTGATATTTTTTCTAATTCTAGAGCTACAGACTCAGCCTAGAAACTTAAAAAAAAAAAAAGCGATATTCTTCCTGCCTCTTACATTATTGCACTAATAACAAAAGGCCCCACAATCAGAACTTACCTGACAATTTGATGAGTGAGCTAGAGAAAAACCCCAGCATCTATTTCCACACAAACTGCACTGGGTCCACAGCGCTAACAAGAGTAAAAAGCAGTAAGCAGACAGGCCTCAGACACAGGGAACATACTGTTGAGTAAGTGGATGCAGTTTTCACTTTCCTGACCACAACTGCACTTTACTCTCGCGTGTTTTGATACCACAGGAGGGAAGAAGAGAAAAGGAAAGAAACCGGAGAAAGTTTTGCCTGGGGCCAAACAATTTGACAATTCAGAATCCAGGAGAAGTGAACCAGGTTTTTGCCTTCTAAATCATATTTATTACACCAACGACAGAGACTGACCATAGATGGAAAAGGAAAATAAGAGCCTCTTGCAGAGGCAGGGTATCAAGGGTTTTTTTGCTATTATACTCTAGGAGACACAAAGCTTGTCTGAGAGCAATATTTAGGAAAGAACCAAAACACACAATAAAGTCCAACCCATCCCACCACCTTGTGATTAATGTTAAACCAGAATCAAGCAATGTCTGGGCTGGGGTCATTTCAGGTGTCTTAGTGCCAGGCAGAATTTTTTTTAGTAATGTACTTAATTAGAGCAAGTAATTCAGAACAATTAACTTCAATTAGCTTTAAAAGAGTGAAATTAATTCCCACACCCAAGGGACTATCCACTTATCCTCTCAAAATAGTACTGAAGTTGGGCTCTATAGGGCAGTGACTATATTTTTGTGGTGTTTAGTCCAATAGGGGTCCTGACTATGACTAGGACTCCTAGGCATTATGGTACCATAGATTATAATAATACAAAGGTTGAATTTTCACCTGAAAGAAGGAAGCTATCAATGGGATATTCTCCACAAGATGTCCTCATCTCTGGAACTCACCTCTTCCCTCATCATCTTCCAGAGTCCAGGTATATCAACCTTCAGACCACTGTGCAAGTGCCATCTGTTCTCTCGGGGACTTGGGCAGAGCATGGGTTGAGGGCCGTAGAGGTTGTAAGCTTGGATGGGGGATATTTTATTTCTTAATATGTACTTATTTAATGCATCCCATTGTATTTGAGATTTTTTTTTGTGAAATTAAGTTACATCAGGTTGCCAACTGACTGGGTCAGTTATCATTTTATGTGTTTATAAATTTAAAAAAAACACATTAAAAATAAAATATCATTACCACTGGCACTATCTGAAACACTTTAATTCACAGGTAGTTTTAACATATTAACATAGAGAGTCAAAGAGCATGCCAGAGAAGAGCAGACCCCATACTCCGGTCTCTTTAGTACTTACCTGCTGTGAATTCTCCAGAACTTCCTCAACACAGAGGGTCAGGTAGACAGTTTTATGTCATCAGCCACAATCCTTCCATCTTCCTAATCCCAGTGTCCTTCTTCTGGCTGATCTAGTGATTAATTTTAATCTATTAGCTCATTATATTATACTTTATTACACTGCACCAGCCACTTACTGTGTCTGCCCATTGGAGTCATATTCAATATCACTGTAAAAAATATGCCTGCACAATGAATTGGCAACAAATGGCATATATTATATACTATATAAGAGTCCATTTAGAAATTAAAGCATGTGGAAAAACTAAACTGCTTTATTTTTATTTGCTTCCCAAATCCAACTGCAAAATTATTCTTTATGGGCCCTACCCTGCTGACATTTACCAAAGTGAGAAAAGTTATGTGCCTAATGTAAATGTTTGTAGAATCAGGCCCTGCAATAGTAAATGCATCATGAAAAAATATTACAAGTAGTGTTTGAAAATAGTAAGACAATAAAATATATTCATTGGCTCAGCTAGTCACAGTCTGAACTCCAGTCAGAGAGATTTTTGAAAACAGAATTTAAATTAGGAAATAAAAGAAATACATGTTCCACTCTGCATTGCTATGCAATAATAACAACTGAAAATATTACATTACACAAAACTATTTTAAAAATTGAATTGCATCATTTAACTAAGATTTCTTTTCCAAAATAATAAACTGAGTAGTTTTCCAATACCAAAGTTATCAATATATCTAAATTTATTTATCATTAAATTAATACAGACACTTATCCAAGGTCCTAGGCATCCCAATATAATAAATTATAGACCATACAATTAAATTAAATCTCAGCAGAATTAAAATAATCAGTTTCACAGGAAAGTGGTTTTATATGGCTGAGCAGCTAACCAAAGCTCCAAACCTCCAAAACCTGACTTGTGTTTCCTCTTACAAAACATTTTACAGATAAATCATAAAGGCAGTTTAAACTAAAAGTTTAAATTACATAAGGAAATTATAAGATAATCAGATCTCTAATAAGGAAAACAAATAGATATATTATATACACATTTTTCTACAGAACTACAGGACAATTTTGACAACATGAGGCTAGGTTGTGAAAAGGAAATTAACCAATAAATGTATCCATGAACCAGAATGATATAACGCTATGAATAGTACCAGTTCCCCATCATGGAGAGAATGCAGAAGGAAAACTATGATTAGATAGTTTTGCACAAGAATCTTACAAAACAAAAATAGATATAAGGTTCACAACAAAATGCTGAAGGGTTCCCCATTTTGTGGCATCTCATTTTCCTCTCTGCTGGGAATGTCACAAAACTGATAGACCTGTAATGTGACACACAAGTTATTTAAGAATTTTCACAAATTCTGAGGGAAGTGTCCTGAATTACTGGAATTATAGACACATATTTAAAATCATTGTGGCTGAAGGTAATGAATGTATTTCATCACTATAGCTATGAAAATAAATACCTGTTATAGGAATGTGGCTCTTAAGACCAAAAATTATGAGAACTGGCAAGCCTTTTTACATGAGGTCATGCTCTTGCGACCCCTTAAATCATATGACTAGCTCCTACTCATGAAGAGAGTGACAGATCAACTAATGGGATGAACTAATTAAAAATAATTCACATTTTAGATTAGCAGCCTGAATACTTACTATGTCCACAACTCTGCTGCATTCTTTTGTATTGCACATTTGACAGGTTCTCTTACTTCTTAATCAAGAAAATTCCTTGCGCTGCCAGCATTTCTGTTTATGTTTATCAACAAATTAGGGCTAGATCATCCCTCACTTGTGGGGCAAATAGAGGGGCCCGGTATTTAGTACATGTGGGAGACAGTGTTTTTAGGATATAGATATTCAGGCCTGTCTGCAAAGGCCTATACTTTAAGAATTTAGGTGTATTTTTATCACTTAGCTAGTTATAGAGTACAAAACAAGAATCAAAATCAGTCTGCCTGTGTATGGGCCTTCTCTCACTATGATAGTCTAAGGCCTTGTTCTTTGGCTAAACAGCAGGGTCAGCCATAAGCTGGGAAGTGAACGGTCACATCCTCACCAGTCACACTGAAATAAGGCAGTTTTGGGCTGTGTCAAGGCTGCTTCCCCACTTTGAACTTTAGGGTACAAATGTGGGGGCCTGCATGAAAACTTCTAAGCTTAACTACCAGCTTAGATCTGGTCCGCTGCCACCATTCCCAAAGCTAATTCCCTTCCCTGGGTAGCCTTGAGAGACTCTTCACCAATTCCCTGGTGAATACAGATCCAAACCCCTTGGATCTTAAAACAAGGAGAAATTAACCATCCCCCCTCCTTCCTCCCACCAACTCCTGGTGGATCAAGATCCAACCCCCTTGGATCTAAAAACAAGGAAAAATCAATCAGGTTCTTAAAAAGAAGGCTTTTAATTAAAGAAAAAGGTAAAAATCATCTCTGTAAAATCAGGATGGAAAATAACTTTACAGGGTAATCAAACTTAAAGAGCTCAGAGGACCCCCCTCTAGCCTTAGGTTCAAAATACAGCAAACAGAGATAAACACTCTAGCAAAAGGTACATTTACAAGTTGAGAAAACAAAGATAAAAACTAACACGCCTTGCCTAGCTGTTTACTTACAAGTTTGAAATATGAGAGACTTGTTCAGAAAGATTTGGAGAGCCTGGATTGATGTCTAGTCCCTCTTAGTCCCAAGAGCGAACAACCCCCAAAACAAAGAGCACAAACAAAAGCCTTCCCCCCACCAAGATTTGAAAGTATCTTGTCCCCTTATTGGTCCTTTGGGTCAGGTGTCAGCCAGGTTACCCGAGCTTCTTAACCCTTTACAGGTAAAAGGATTTTGGAGTCTCTGGCCAGGAGGGATTTTATAGTACTGTACACAGGAGAGCTGTTACCCTTCCCTTTATAGTTATGACAGGCTGTTAAAAAGGTGATCCAATCTATCACCTCCAGAGAAAGGGAAGAGTCTAGAAGATTTAAAGATAACTTAGTCTGATAGCATCCTGTCTGGAAGAACTCACTTATCAATAGCTGGGGTGTGAAATCCTCATTTCTTTGTTGTTCTATCACTGTAGTCTCCACTTTCCTATTGTTTGTCTGTATAATCTCTGTGTGGTTCTGTGGCCTGGTCCCCACTAACCCCCCACTTCGGACTAAGGTACGCAAATTCAGCTACGTTAATAACGTAGCTGAATTGGAAGTACCTTAGTCCGAACTTACCGCGGGTCCAGACGCGGCAGGGAGGCTCCCCCGTCGATGCCGCGTACTCCTCTCGCCGAGCTGGAGTACCGGCGTCGACGGCGAGCACTTCCGGGATCGATCCGGGATCGATTTATCGCGTCTAAACCAGACGCGATAAATCGATCCCAGAACATCGATTGCCTGCCGCCGGACCCTCCGGTAAGTGTAGACGTACCCTGTGATTGTTTCTGTCTGCAGTATAATTAACTTTGTTGGGTGTAAACCAATTAAGGTGGTGGGATATAATTGGTTAATTAATCATGTTACAATATGTTAGGATTGGTTAGTTAAATTTCAGTAAAATGATTGGTTAAGGTATAGCTAAACAGAACTCAAGTTTTACTATATAGTCTGCAGTCCATCAGGAAGTAAGCGGGGGGGAATTGGAATAATGTTTTACTAAGTGGGGGGGAATGGGAACAGGGAATGGGAACAGGGACACAGGCAAGGCTCTGTGGCATCAGAGCTCGGAAGGGGGACACTGGGGAAGGAAATTGGAATCATTGCTTGCTGGAAGTTCACCCCAATAAACATCTAATTGTTTGCACCTTCGGACTTCGGGTATTGCTGCTCTCTGTTCACTCGAGAAGAACCAGGGAAGGGGAGGGTGAAGGGATAAGCCCTCTAACAAGTGTGACTGGTGTTTATGAGCCAGTGTCCCCCTTTCTCACCTGACACTACATAATCTGCTACACATGTGCACCATGGGCAGAGGGTTTAGCAGGTTGGGAAGAACTTATGCATGGGCTGGAGATGACAGGACCTGCCTCTCTCCACAGGACCAGCATCCCCTCCAATCCCTCAAAGAATACCTGCATAAGACATTGCTGACATGGCCTATAGCCAAGGGAAATACTACCATACCCTGCCCCTCCCCAAGAGTCATCTTTTTCAGGACAGCAGCATACAGGATGGCATTGGCAGCATGGTTCCTAAAGGAGGTATGCTGCCATTGAATGTATGGGACCTCTATGATCATTGGGGGACCTTTAGGCTTAGGGGGCCAAACCACTTGCAAGGAGTATCTCCATTTCCTCTCCTTCTCCTAAACAAATATTGTGGTGGCAATTCTGCCAGTGGAAATACATGGGGATCAAATCTGCACCCCACCTGAGCTTTGCTCTGAGGTAATGAAGAGAGGGAGCTTGTTGACACTCCTTGATCCTCAGCCATCCTGCTTACGCACATGTTTGACCCACACAGGACCAGTGGTAACTTACACTAGTAAGCAAATCAAAATCAGGCATACTGGAGCTCTGTTACACTATGCCCCCTCTTCTTATGCTTCAGGTGAGTTGGGGTGGCTGGCACAGGTGATGAAGAGCTGCCTCTTCCAGCCTTCCCCTGCACAGGGGGAATGTTCCATTGGCCATCTCTGGCTGTTTTAAAGCCACTTTGCACTGCTTATATACACAAGCAGTTAAAGTCAACCAGACTACTCATAATGTGTAAAGTCTTTGCAGTATCAGGGCCTTGGTTGTCAACTTGGTCAGTTTTCCGATAAATCTAGGTTTTTAAAAAAAAAGCCTGGGTTTTGCTTTAAAAGATTGCTTTCTACAGGACATAAGATGATCACCAGTAGGTTCAGGTAGAAATTTATTTTGTGATATTGTATTGCAAACCTAAGTATCTTGTGAGGATTTCACACCACTCTGTAGCATCTAGTATTGGCCACTGTCAGATACATGACACTGGAGCAGACAGCTAAGTGGTTTGTTCCAGTGTGGCCATTTCCAGTCTATGTTATTACTATACAGCTGCAGTATAATTCACCATCTGTTGATTTACTTATAGAGAGATTTGAAAAATAGTCTGTCACTGCTAAACTGAGTCACCTGATTTGTTTTTATACTGCACATTTATTATAAACATATTTACCAGGAAAAAGGAAAAAGCTAACAATTACTTTTGCAGTTCACATTGAAAACATAATTTATGATAAAAGTGTAAATCGATTACATTTCACTCTATTGCCTTCCCAGTCGAGCAGTAATTTGACAATAAATAGAAAAAAAAAACATTTTTGTGTGCATCTGCTCTTGTATACTGTATGGGAGCATTAACCCTTTCCGGGAAAAAAGAAAAATCAGTATTTCCCTAGACAGTAGCTTACAACTGAAGCTGCTCAGCAAATCCAGAACTTCAGTGAGTACAAATGGTCAAAGCCGATCCAGACACAAGAGGGCATTTATTTTCACTCTATATGCAAATACACCCCAGAAACAGCCAACAAGTCTGTATCTCCTCCATCAATCCCAGGAAGAAAGAAAATGAAAAATTCAGGCCTCCTATAAATATAGATATTTTAAAGCTGCTAATTACAATATGAAAAGTAGAGAAGTAACTAGTAGGAATGTCATGTCTTCATTTTAAAATATGGGGGAAATTATCATTATCTCTCATGTATCTATAATAAGTATGTTTGGCATGGATCTCTACCATGAAACACTCGATTAACTTAGTAAGATGTGCTGCATCACCAAAGGAAAAGCATTTAAAATCAGATCTTGATCTTCCATGCTTTATGTCAACCATTGACATTTGCTAGGTTGCTTTAACTTAGATGGGAGAATATAAGAACAGCCATACTGGGTCAGACCAATGGTTCATTTAGCCCAATATCCTGTCTTCTCACAGTGGCCAATGCCAGATGCTTCACAGGGAATGAACAGAACAGGGCAATTATCAGTGATCCATCCCCGGTTGCCCATTCCCAGCTTCTGGCAAACAGAGGCTAGGGACACCATTCCTTCCTATCCTCCAATAATTTATCTAGTTCTTTTTTGAACCCTGTTATAGTCTTGGACTTCACAACATCCTCTGGCAAGGAGTTCCACAGGTTAACTGAGTTATGTGAAAAAAATACTTCCTTTTGTTTGTTTTAAACCTGCTGCCTATTAATTTAATTTGGTGGCCCCTAGTTCTTGTGTTATGAGAAGGAGTAAATAACACTTCCTTCTTTACTTTCTCCACATTAGTCATGAATTTGTAGACCTCTATCATATCCCCCATTAGTCATCTCTTTTCCAAGCTGAAAAGTCCCAGTCTTATTAATCTCTCCTCATATGGCAGCTGTTCCATACCTCTAATCATTTTGTTGCCCTTTTCTGAACCTTTTTCAATTCCAATATATCTTTTTTGAGACGGAGCGACCACATCTGCATGCAGTATTCAAGATGTGGGCGTACCATGGATTTATACAGAGGCAATATGATATTTTCTTTCTTATTATCTATCCCTTTCTTAATGATTCCCAACATTCTGTTCACTTTTTTGACTGCTGCTGCACATTGAGTGGATGTTTTCAGAGAACTATCCACAATGACTCCAAGATCTCTCTCTTGAGTGGTAACTGCTAATTTAGACCCCATCATTGTATATGTATAGTTGGGATTATGTTTTCCAATGTGCATTACTTTGCAGCATTTATCAGCATTGAATTTCATCTGCCATTTTGTTGCCCAGTCACCAAGTTTTGAGAGATCCTTTTGTAGCTCTTCACAGTCTGCCTGGGACTTAACTACATTGAGTAGTTTTGTATCATCTGCTAATTTTGCCACCTCACTGTTTACCCCTGTTTCCAGATCATTTATGAATATGTTAAATAGGACTGGGCCCAGTACAGACTGTTGTATCCACCAGGCAAGGTATTAACAAACTTCAACAGAACTTTATTTACAGTGGAAATCTCTTTACCAAGCTGTAGCTGCACACTCTGTAACTCTCCCAGCCTCAACTCCTCCCCCCTCCTTCCTGTTTCCTGTCCTTTCAGACTCCCAACAGCCAGTGCTCCCAGTTCTAATAATCACATGCAGCATCTAAACACCACATTCCCTCCTCTCTTAAGAAACTTTCCAAATTAAAATAAACATTGTTGTTCTAACCACAGGAACAAATATGAAATAAGACACTATACGTTGGCAGGAATATTACACTGAAAACACTGTAGATACTACATAACATAGTCTCTAGTCCAGGCAGGTGGTCGTCTGGATCTGACAGGCCGTCTCTCAAGCCCCGGTTCCAGTGCAATGTCTTGTTGTGTTGGTTCTATGGTGAAGTCATCCAATGCAGACTGGGTGTTGGCATAATCTCCTCTTGGTGCATAGGCAGGTGCAAGATAAGAAGCATTCCATACCCGCCCATCAGAAAGTCGATAGGTGTAAGGTCCCTTCTTCTCTATGATTTTAAGAGGAGCTGTGAATTTATAGATTCATAGATTCATAGATTCTAGGACTGGAAGGGACCTCGAGAGGTCATCGAGTCCAGTCCCCTGCCCGCATGGCAGGACCAAATACTGTCTAGACCATCCCTGATAGACATTTATCTAACCTACTCTTAAATATCTCCAGAGATGGAGATTCCACAACCTCCCTAGGCAATTTATTCCAGTGTTTAACCACCCTGACAGTTAGGAACTTTTTCCTAATGTCCAACCTAGACCTCCCTTGCTGCAGTTTAAGCCCATTGCTTCTTGTTCTATCCTTAGAGGCTAAGGTGAACAAGTTTTCTCCCTCCTCCTTATGACACCCTTTTAGATACCTGAAAACTGCTATCATGTCCCCTCTCAGTCTTCTCTTTTCCAAACTAAACAAACCCAATTCTTTCAGTCTTCCTTCATAGGTCATGTTCTCAAGACCTTTAATCATTCTTGTTGCTCTTCTCTGGACCCTTTCCAATTTCTCCACATCTTTCTTGAAATGCGGTGCCCAAAACTGGACACAATACTCCAGCTGAGGCCTAACCAGAGCAGAGTAGAGCGGAAGAATGACTTCTCGTGTCTTGCTCACAACACACCTGTTAATAAATCCCAGAATCATGTTTGCTTTTTTTGCAACAGCATCACACTGTTGACTCATATTTAGCTTGTGGTCCACTATAACCCCTAGATCCCTTTCTGCCGTACTCCTTCCTAGACAGTCTCTTCCCATTCTGTATGTGTGAAACTGATTTTTTCTTCCTAAGTGGAGCACTTTGCATTTGTCTTTGTTAAACTTCATCCTGTTTAACTCAGACCATTTCTCCAATTTGTCCAGATCATTTTGAATTATGACCCTGTCCTCCAAAGCAGTTGCAATCCCTCCCAGTTTGGTATCATCCGCAAACTTATGGTCCCCTTTGCGTAAGATTCCAGGTTTTCGTATTCTAACAAAGGAACCACACTCAAAATTTGGTTCCTTAGCACCCTGCCGTTTGTCTGTGAAAGCCTTAGACTTTGCTTGGTTCTGTTCAACTGTCTTTCTCACATCATCCTTGTTTGGGGCATCAGGTCGTGCCTTTAACAATCCAGCAATGTTCAGTTTAGTATTCAGCTGTTTCCCATGCAGTAACTCTGCGGGTGATCTTTGCGTTGTGGCATGTCGTGTAGCCCGGTATGCTTGCAAGAAATCAGTAGTGAAGGGTATCCATCATCGCCCTTCCAGTTTAGCTGTTTGCAAACTCTCTTTCAAACTTCTGTTAACCATTCGATTTCCCCATTGGCTTGAAGGTAATATAGGGATGACCTCCTGTATAAAATGTTCCTCTCTGCTAGAAAAGTTTCAAACTCCAGGGAAGTAAATTGACTACCATTATCTGAAACCAGTTCTTTGGGGTTACCTTCCCGGCTAAAAACTGAAGAGAGGAACTTAATTACTATAGCAGAAGAAATTTGCGATGTAAATGCTACCTCAAGCCATTTGCTGAAATAGTCTATTAAAGTGATGGCATAATGACAGTCAGTTGGAGCAGTATCAAAGGGTCCTACAATGTCAATCGCCACTTTTTCCCATGCAGATTCAGGAAGAGGAACAGGCTGTAATGGTGGGGTACATGTCACTGCTGTCTTATCATGCATTTGGCAAGTGACACAGGATTTTATGAGAGCTTCAGTTTGAGAGTCCATCTCTGGCCACCAATACAGATCCCGTAGTCGTTGTTTGGTTCTGACAATTCCTTGATGAGTATTGTGTGCCAGGTGTATGAGTTTTGACTGTAATCCTTCTGGCACAAGTAGCCGGTGTGTACCTCGTAGCACACAGCCATCGAGCAAAGAAAGTTCATCCCGAACTCTAAAATAAGGCAGCAAAACTGGGTCAAGGTTTTTAGGGTTACTGGGCCATCTCTTTGTCAGAAATTCCTGTAATTTTTGTTGAATTGGACACGCTGAACAAGCAGCTTGAAATTTTTCTCTTATAACTGCAGTAAGAGTGCTTGTAATAAGCGCAACTACTACATCCTCATCCTCCGGTGGACCATCTGGTGAAGGCAAAGGCAGGCGAGAAAGGCAATCAGCTACCACATTTTCGTTTCCAGGCTTATATTCCAGTTCATAATTGAAAGAGAGTAGTCTTGCAGACCATCTAGCAATACGATATCCTGCTCTTCCCAGTCCTTTCGTGGTGAGCAACATTGTCAAAGGGCTGTGGTCTGTACGCACCTTGAACGTGCGGCCCCACAGGTAAGTTCTCCATTTTTCAGTAGCCCAGACACAAGCAAGTGCTTCTTTTTCAACTGTAGAATATTTTCTCTCAGCATTACTTAGTGTCCTTGAAGCAAATGCAACAGTCCTCTCTGTGTTGTCCTCATGAAGTTGTGTGAGGACAGCCCCAAGTCCATAATCAGAAGAATCAGTAGTTACAATTGTGCGCAATGCGGGACTGAATAGTGCAAGTACTGGACTATGTACAATCAAGTCTTTCACCCTTTCGAAACTAGCTTGTGCAGCCGTTGTCCACACTAAGGTTGAACTTCTCCGTAGTAATTCTCGTAACGGTTCAATGACCGAAGCATAATTGGGAATGAATTTTGCATACCAGGAGGTAAGACCCAAGAAGGTTTGCAAATCTGTTGGAGGAGGAGCATATGATCTGGATCAGGTTTTAGTCCAGCCTGTGAAATTGTATGCCCCAGAAAGGAGAGTTCAGTTTGTCTAAATTTGCATTTGGACCTATTGAGCTTGAGGGCTACTTTGCTGATGCAGTTTAGTACAGACTGCAGGTTATTGTCATGCTCCTCAGTAGTATTTCCAAACACAATAATATCATCCAAATAGCACTGAACTCCATGTTGATTCTTCAGAATCAATTACATCATTTTTTGGAACGCACTTGGGGCTGATGCGAGACCGTATGGAACATGTTTAAAACGAAATCGTCCCTCATGTGTAATAAATGCTGTGAGGTCTCTGCTATCTTCATGCAACATAACTTGGTGGTATGCGCTCTGCAAATCAAGAGTAGAAAACATCTTTGCTCCACGGAGTTCTGCAAATACTTCTTCTATGTGAGGAAGAGGATGGCTGTCAATCACAATAGCTTTATTTGGCTCCCTTAAGTCCACACAAAGGCGAATGTCTCCACCCTTCTTCTGCGTCACTACTATAGGTGAAACCCATTCCGAGGAGTTAATCTCTTCAATAATGTCCTTTTGAACAAGTTTTCTAAGTTCCTCTGAAACAGCTTCCCTGACTGAAAATGATAAGCGCCGTCATTTCTGTTGTACAGGCATCACATTATTCCGCATTTTAACTTTATGCAGAAACCCATAAGCACAGCCGAGTTTCTCCTCAACCTGGAATTGGGTCCCAGCTGAAACTGGTGTGTGTACTGCAAGAGTGCTTTGCTGAGGAAGATCAATTCGTCCATTAACTACCCTGAGATTTAAAGCAGCTAATAAATCTCTGCCAAGGGTAGGAGTGCCTTTGTGGACAATGTAGAACTCCGCAGTTACACAGCAATCACCAAAAGTAACTATTGCTGGCAGGCAGCCATGTACTGGAATATAGTTTTTCAAATAGCATACCAAGTGAAGTTTGGGTTCAGTAAGAGGCACATCTTTAAAGTAACGCAAATAGATGGAATCAGGTAGTATAGATACTGCTGAGCCAGTGTCCAACATTAGCTGAATAGAGTGTGATGTGCCTGAGGGTATGGCAGAAACATTTACAGTGCACTTTATCTGTTCTGGAATATGTGCTGTAGTGATTTTGTCTACATTCAGCACAGTAACATCTGGTATTGTAACTGCATGCACCTGTTGATTGAACTGGCTACTGCGACATACTTTAGCAAAATGCCCAATCTTTTTGCAATGATTGCACTGAGCTAATTTTGCTGGACATCCTGTGTAGCTTGCAAGATGTTGTGGGGATCCACAGCGAAAGCATGCTTATACTGTATTTTGCATTTGCTGGTTCAGTGGCTTTTCATTAGTTTTCCTTTTGCAATTGTTTGTCTGCAGTGATAGTGAACTTTTCTGCAAAGGAGTCACAGCCTGGACTGGGCCTCCTGTACCCTGGCTCATTATTTTGGCTTCAGCTGTAGCTGACTCAATCTGAGTAGCAATGGTTATTGCTTTTTTTAGTGTAAGTTGTGGTTCTAGAAGTAAGCGTTCTCTTACACGAAGCACGGTTGTTTTCTCAATGAGCTGGTCTCTAATCATCTCATCTGAAAATCTAAATACACTATATCCACTGGATCCCCCTTGTCCACATGCTTGTTGACCCCCTCAAAGAATTCTAGTAGATTGGTGAGGCATGATTTCCCTTTGCAAAAACCATGTTGACTATTCCCCAGTAAATTATGTTCATCTATGTGTCTGACAATTTTGTTCTTTACTATAGTTTCAACTAGTTTTCCCAATACTGAAGTCAGGCTTACCGGCCTGTAATTGCCGGGGTCACCTATGGAGCCCTTTTTAAAAATTGGCATCACATTGGTACAGAAGCTGATTTAAACAATAGGTTACAACTGACAGTTAGTAGTCCTGCAATTTCACATTTGAGTTCCTTCAGAACTCTTGGGTGAATATCATCTGGTCCTGGTGACTTATTACTGTTTAGTTTATCAATTTGTTCCAAAACCTCTCTAATGACACCTCTAACTGGGACAGTTCCTCAGATTTGTCACCTAAAAAGAATGGCTCAGGTTTGGAAATCTCCCTCACATCCTCAACAGTGAAGACCGATGCAAAGAATTCATTTAGTTTCTCCACAATGGCCTTATCATCCTTGAGTGTTTCTTTAGCATCTCGATCATCCAGTGGCCCCACTGGTTGTTTAGCAGGCTTCCAGCTTCTGATGTACTTAAAACAATTTTTGCTATTATTTTTTTGAGTCTTTGGCTAGCCGTACTTCAAATTCTTTTTTGGCCTTCCTAATTACAGCTACACTGTGATTTTTAGCCCCGCAGCTAAGCCCTACCAACCCAGGTCAGCTGACCCAGGCCAGCTGCAGCCATGCCATGAGTCTTTTATCCCTGTGTAGACACACCCTGTGTGTGGTACTTGATTTTGACATTTGTATTTTGTTAATTTTAATTTGCAATGCCTAGAAGTTGCAATAGAAATTACATGCATCTAACTAAATAAATTCACACATACATTAATAGTAGATCTAATACTCTGTATAATAGTTTCAAAAGAAACACATATTCCTTCATCAGCCAATGGAATGCTCAAATATATAATACATACAGAATACATGATGATACTGTATTTTATAAAGATTTATTGCTACTTGTTTCAGATTAACTTCTCAGTTCATGAGTAGCAAAAGTGGTTATCCTAAATTGATACCAAAAACTCTTTATGCCTTACAAGATGATTCTTTGTTTGTACCCACAAAAGGTTTCACCCTATGACTATCAGGATCACAGACTGATCATGGTTCCAATCAGGAAAGCACTTAAGCATGTGCTTAATTCCATCTCTCTTCAGTGCAGCACTTCAATGGGATTTAACTGTGACATTCCCACTAGTTACTTCTCTACTTCAAATTAAGATCATGCTTAAATGCTATTCTAAATAGGGATGCTTTCCTGAATCAGGGCTAAGATGAGTGATCATGATAATCAGGGAATACATTCTTAATTCTGCAAACAATGGAATAAATTACATTTCTTTGATGCTTTTGACTCTGCCCACTAATCTAACTGCAATAGGATTACTCCTAATCAGGGGCGGCTCTATGTTTTTTGCCACCCCAAGCACGGCAGTCAGGCGGCCTTCGGCGGCACACCTGCGGGCGGTCCGCTGGTCACACGGATTCCCCGAATTGCCGCCGAAGCTGCGGACCTCCAGGAAGGCATGCCGCTGAAGGCTGCCTGACTGCCACCCTCACAGCGACCGGCACGCCACCGCGGCATGCCGCCCCAGGCACGCGCTTGCTGCACTGGTGCCGAGAGCCACCCCTGCTCCTAATATTCCAGTCCTATCACTTTTCTCAAAACCACCTAAACAAACCTCAGAAGCACCCAATTCCCAGCCCATGCTTTTCCTTCTTTTCTCTCATATGTGCAAGCCCAAATCCGATCAGAGCTGAGTTAGTTTAAAACTGGTTATTATTCCAGGACTAATAATTTAATATCTGCAAAGCACCAAAATTCTAAATGCATTCTTTATAACATTCAGAGCTGGGAATCCCAGGAGTCAGAAAGCAGGACACAAGAGATCAGAATTTAACATTCTATGGTTCAGATTCATATAAGATCTGGATTTAAAAATTTAAGAGTTTTTTAAAAGTATATTAGTTCTAACTCAACTCTTGTGCTACAGTGGTTGCACAGTTCATTTGCTGTAGTGATTATGGCCATGTCAGTGGCCTAGGCCCTAGCAGAAGGGATAAAGAAAATACCATGAATAAATAAAACTCTAAAAATGACCTTCTCTTCAAACTGTGTAGCATAAACAAAATATCTGATGATGTGATATAAAACCTTTAATGGCACTTATTTGGGCTGAACTACAAATCTCACTCATGTCTTTGTGACAGGGAAGTCTGTGCAGTCATTTCATGCCACTGCCAAGTGTGTACAAATTGGGAGTAAATGGCACAAAGACAAATGGTAATGATTTGCACACACTTTGCATTAGTGAAATTGACTAAAGTTGCAGGGCAATGAAGAATTGGACCTTGTGTATCTAATGAGCATAGGATTGGGAGACAGGAAATATGTGTTAGTTCTCAGCTCTGCTGCTCATTTGGTTTTTTCCTTAGGAACATCACTGAAACTCCGTTTTTCAATTTTTTGCTCTTCTACTATGAGTCTTAGTCCCTTCTTCCGTCTCCCTTGCTCTCCTGAAAGCTTCTCTCATCTCCATTGGATCTTGCTCCCCACACCAAGTATCATACATTTTCCTCCCCCTGCTTCACTATCCTGGGCTACATTACCTCTTCATGCTGTCTTAGAGAATTGTGAGGAAACAAGCAGTTCATGAGGCTTGCATAAGGGAAGTGGAGAGAGTAGGATTAATGTCTAGCATAGGAGAGCCAGGCAGCAGGGGTCAGAAGGGCTTGATGTAGGGCAGAGGAGAGGAGGAGGACCTTTGAACCTGGCCCAGGATAGCAGGGGAAGAGGAGAATGCTGTGGTGATGTTTGAGCACGGATACAGGGTAGTATCTTTTATTAAAGAATGGATAACAAACATGTGCTGGAACAGGGACCGTTGTTAAATAGTGGTAGTGGATCTATATAGCTACAAAAATAGGTGACAAGGTTGGTGAGATAATATCTTTTATTGGACCAAGTTCTGCTGGTGAGAGAGACAAGCTTTTGAGCTTACACAGAGCTCTTTTCCAGGTCTGGGAAATATATTCAGAGTGTCACAGCTAACTATAAGGTGAAACAGAGAGTTTAGCATAAGTAGTTAACACATACCTCAAGATGACCACTTCACTAGTCATAGGGAGGAAGCTAAAAATAATAATAATAAACATATTACAAGTTATTCTATAAAGCTTTCAAGGAGAGATCAGTAGAAGAGGCTAGAAATTACAAAAGAAATAGAGAAATGAAGTTAGTGATGATGGCAAAACACTGCATATAATTCATATTGTGTGTATCTAGTAAGGGATTTATTCAGCAGAATGTTGCCTTCCATTATGCAGGTAAGCCCAGGCAAGGTCACAAAAATTGTCCAGAACCTGGGCTTCTGAGAGAGAGAACACAAATTCCATGCTATCTGACTTTGTAACTAATAGCAGCAGGGATGCCGTCAGAATCAACAGGGGACAGACATTTAAAATGTTTACAACCCAGAATAGAATTTACATTAGGGCCTAATATATTTGAATGGAAGTTTCTCTTGAGTATGCAGTACAAAACTGGACCCATTGAGTGTTAACGCAGGCAAAAATACTATTTAAAGGTGAACTCAGAAGGGGAAAATTATTGTTTGTTGTTTTTTTGTGGGGGGTCTTTGGTCTTTTGTTTCTTTAGAATATATAGATCACGGCTGAAAGTTGAGGGATCTTTCCCCTAACCTTCTTCACCTTAGAAACATCAGAAATATTAAGTCTTGCCTTCCCTTTTTTTTTTTTTTTTTTTTTTGCAGGTGGACTCCTTGGAGGGGTGGAAGATCTAAGTGGGAGCTTTCTTAATTGAGTTTTTCACAAATAGAACTTTCATCTTAAGCGTTTATATTAAACAGGTGTCATCAGACAAATACAAGCCAAGTTGGAAGCAGTGTGAATAAAAATGTCTTCCCTTCTGAATCGTTTCAGTCTTCTGTGATATCATTAATTCTCTCTCCATTTCTCCAAGGAGTCTTCCAGCAAAAAGTCAAAAACATAATATTTTTAAATTTAAAAAGAAAAACTCCACAGAATGACACATTCAAAAGCAGCAAAAAGGAAACACACATATCCTTCCCCTCCAAGCTTCCCTCCTGCCCCCAGCCACTTTGCAGGTCATCCTTAAATACATGAATATTTTAACCAAAGTGAAGCAGAATAGAAGGATGCAAACATTCACATAAGATCTTGGTAAACACCAAACAAAGAGGCCTCAGTTTCAAAGCATAAACATAAAATAAGGGTCTTTGTCCCCAACTATGTAAATATGACCATTTTACTCTCATTGGGAATCTGTGAGAAAATAAACATTTACAAAGGCTGATACAAAAGATGGGTCTTTTATTAGGACTGAATTGGCTCATTTAGACCTGAACCTAGGGTCATTGAGGATGGATGGGGAAACTCCAGTATAAGAGAGCTTCTGCTATTACTGGCATCAGTTACAATGAACACTTGATCCACCAGAATGCTAGGGGAAAGCAGTAACATATCACAACAACTTTGGGAATGCAAACAATGTCTCAACTGAATCAAAGCTGTTTGTACTGTATTTCTTTCAACAGATCAAAGGCCTTGGCATAAGCAGTGAGTACCTGCCACATTTTTATCTTTAAAACATTCCCCTGATTTGGGAAAGCAAAAATAAACAGTCAAATCAATGTGTGGTTTTTATTCTCTATTTGGAAAAACATATTTAATTTTAATCCACTGATTGCAATGGGACTTAACCACATACTTAAATGGGTTGCTGAATAGGGATTGACTTAAGCATGTGCTTAATGTGAAACATGTTTATATTTTGCTAATACAGGGTCCTAATGCATAAAGTAATACCACTTTTCAATGTATGCAAATATATGCTTTCAAGCCAAGAAGCTGTAAATCAAGTTATAGGCAAATATAATTTTTCCTCTCTTCATGAAGTTATAAACTACTGAAATTCTAGCTCTATGCTGGAAATGCTGTCAGTCTCTCAAATATAGTATTACAAATGTGACAGTATAATAACTTGTAAAACAATGGACACAATACAGAGAATCCAATAAAGAGTGAGCATGTATAGTAATGAAATAATAGAGCATAATCAGATGGGATTTAAAAGAATCTCTGTTTTTATTAATTTTCTGATGTTTTTAAACTGATACAATGAAAATGCCTCTATGACAGACTATATATAGATTTTCAAAAATATAAATTTCCACATCACAGGTTCCTGTTTCAAATACTGAATAAATGATTCTCTGGGTAGAATATGATGATAGATTAAAGGCTACTTTAAAAAGAAATAAAACATTAATTACAGTGCATGGGAGCAGAGCATGCTTCTTATTCTAATTTTGCATCGATAGTTTCTTAATTAGATCTGGCATGTTAAGGGGAAAATAATATGATATTTTATTAGAAGTTGGGATACATTTATTAAAAAAAAGTATGTAGCTACTTATGCCTTTTTATTATTACAGACCCACCCTTGTTTGAAATCTTTTGTCTGTCTTTATTCTAAATTGAGATAGCTAGAAAATGGAAGACAAATTTTATGCTGTTTCCCCAAACCCTTTTTCTTCAAAATTCTGTTTCAAGAAATTCTCTGAGAAGCTGCAAGCCTGAGCAGTGTCCTTCACTTCAGAGTTCAACAGTTGAGAATTCTGCATTATGAGACATTATTCTGAGAGCACTCCTTTTCTGCAACATATATTTGTATTTGTGGCTTTTTAAAGCATCTACTAGCAAAAAAAAAAAAAAACCCAAGAAAATATATTTTAAATTATTCTGATTACACAAAATTATATTCATGTCTCCCCTTACAGATACCCACACAACCAAAACTGCTTACAAAGAAAGGAAAGGGAGAAATAGCTTGAAGGTTAGTGTCCCTTCTAAATCAAAACCTCCATACCCAACCCAAGTTACATATCATTAATTTTAGACTATATTTTCATCCTCCTGAAGATAATCCATAAATGGTTTCCATATCTACTCAAATAAATACTCTTCTGTATTCTGCAGATAACTCTTTAATATGTCTCCATCTAAAACAGACTGAAAAAAACATTCGGCTTTGTCCTTCCAGTGCCTCAAGATAATTCTCTTCACTGCCACCTGACCAATTCACAGCCAAGTTGTTTTCCCTCTTTGAAATGTCCTTCAAATCAGACATATCATATAACATATATGAATGATGTTAATCTTTTCTCTCCCTCTTTCCCAGAAATCATGTGCAATCCCATCATATTTTAATATTTCCAGCAAGAATGTTCAAATCTGGGCTCTAATTTGCACACATTATGTAACATGACACCCAATATAAATTCTGCATGGTTTAAAGAACTTCAGCTTTAGGATCAAATTTTTGGCTGCCTCATAATCACACATCATGGGATTCACTGAATATGAACGAGAGGCTGCTAGGCAACTCTCTGACAGCACATTCTACAGGCCATTATCCTCTGATCCCACTAAGGGTTACCAAAAGAAACGGTACCATCTGCTCAAGAAACTCCCTGAAGAAGCTCAGGAACAAATCTACACAGACACACCCCTAGAGCCCCGACCAAGGGGCTACCCAAGATCCATAAACCTGGGAATGCTGGATGCCCCATCATCTCAGGCATTGGCACCCTGACAGCAGGATTGTCTGGCTATGTGGACTCTCTCCTCAGGCCCTACGCTACCAGCACTCCCAGCTATCTTTGAGACACCACTGACTTCCTGAGGAAACTACAATCCACTGGTGATCTTCCAGAAAACACCATCCTGGCCACTATGGATGTAGAAGCCCTCTACACCAACATTCCACACAAAGATGGACTACAAGTCGTCAGGAACAGTATCCCCGATAATGTCATGGCAAACCTTGTGGCTGAACTTTGTGACTTTGTCCTCACCCACAACTATTTCAGTTTTGGGGATAATTTATACCTTCAAGTCAGTGGCACTGCTATGGGTACCCACATGGCCCCTCAGTATGCCAACATTTTTATGGCTGACTTAGAACAACGCTTCCTCAGCTCTCGTCCCCTAGTGCCCCTACTCTACTTGCGCTATATTGATGACATCTTCATCATCTGGACCCATGGGAAGGAGGACCTTGAGGAATTCCACCATGATTTCAACAATTTCCACCCCACCATCAACCTCAGCCTGGACCAGTCCATACAAGAGATCCACTTCCTGGACACTACAGTGCAAATAAGCGATGGTCACATAAACACCACCCTATACCGGAAACCTACTAACCGCTATACTTACCTACATGTCTCCAGCTTTCATCCAGACCACATCACATGATCCATTGTCTACAGCCAAGCTCTAAGAAACAACTGCATTTGCTCCAATCTCTCAGACAGAGACAAAGACCTACAGGATCTCTATCAAGCGTTCTTAAAACTACACTACCCACCTGGGGAAGTGAAGAAACAGATTGACAGAGCCAGAAGGGTACCCAGAAGTCACCCACTACAGGACAGGCCCAACAAAGAAAGTAACAGAACGCCACTAGCCGTCATCTACAGCTAAAACCTCTCCAGTGTATCATCAAGGATCTACAACCTATCCTAAAGGACGATCCCTCACTCTCACAGACCTTGGGATCCAAGCCAGTCCTCGCTTACAGCCAGCCCCCCAACATGAAGCAAATACTCACCAGCAACTACACACCACACAACAAAAACACTAACCCAGAAACCAATCCCTGCAACAAACCCTGTTGCCATCTCTATCCGCATATCTATTCAAGGGACACCATCATGGGACCTAACCACATCAGCCACACCATCAGGGGCTCGTTCACCTGCACACCTACCAATGTGATATATGCCACCATGTGCCAGCAATGCCCCTCTGCCATGTACATTGGCCAAACCGGACAGTCTCTACGCAAAAGAATAAATGGACACAAATCAGACATCAAGAATTGTAACATTCAAAAACCAGCAGGAGAACACTTCAATCTCCCTGAACACTCAATAACAGACTTAAAAGTGTCAATTCTTCAATAAAAAAACTTCAAAAACAGACTTCAATGAGAAACTGCAGAACTGGAATTTATTTGGAAACTGGACATGATCAAATTAGGCCTGAATAAAGACTGGGAGTGGATGGGTCACTACAAAAAGTAATTTTCCCTCTATTGATATTCACATCTTCTTGTCAACTGTTGGAAATGGGCGACGTCCACCTTGATTGCACCGGCCTCGTTAGCACTACAAAAGTAAGTGAAAATTACAGGTGCAGGCATAAATATACTGTAAATACTTAAACTGATTTTGTTGGGCATAAATACAGTATATTTATGAGTGCATCTGTAATTTTCACTCCATGCATCTGAAGAAGTGGGTTTTTTACCCATGAAAGCGTAAGCCCAAATAAATCTGTTAGTCTTTAAGGTGCCACCAGACAAATATTGCATTGGGTCAAATGAAAAGTTTTGTTCAACCCAAAACAAAAAAGTTGTTTAATTTTTCATTTGAGAGAGAGAGAAAAAAAATCAGTTTCAGTTTGAACCAAACCGATTTTTTTCCAATTTTTTCAGAGTAAGGTCCAAACTGAAAAATCAATTATTTGCTCAGCTCTACTTATCACCATGGTATCTAGGTATTGTAACTACATAACTCAGGAGTTCCTTTCCAGACCTCATTATTTGCTGTTCTATAATAGCATCACTGATGATTCACTAAGATGTGCTCTTCTCCCTTAGTCATTATTGACCAAGTTAACTCAATTCACTGCAGGTGACTGGTCCTTGGCTCTGAGCCTAGACCAGGAGCAAATGTTCCCACAGCAAATTCCTACATGCATTACTGTATCATCACTGTTTCTGCACTCACTTGTATGTGGAGGAGGCATATCCCTAGTTCTTTTCTGAGATGCTCTAGGATTCTTTCTCAGTCAATAGTGTCAACTGTGGCAGAACTCATCTGTCCTTCAGAAGGAACTCATCTGTCCTAGAAAAGGAACTGTGGAGCACTATCAACACTCAAGTGATTTTTGCTTACATTCCCACTGCCTCAGCCTGAGTATAAGCAGACCCCATCTTCTAATCTAGACCCACAGCTGGATCAGCTAGCCTGGGCTTATAGCATCTTCAAACCTTGTGTGACCCTAGGCATCCCTGTTTTCACACTCTCCATACTACTATGATACTGGTACAAAATATGCCTTGTCAGTCTCTTGAGAAGACAAAGAAAACCACAGCCTCGGACTCCGTGGGGATTCTGGTGAAAAGTTAGCTAGCTATTACTGGAAAAAGGAAGATTGTTAAGAAACTACCTTGAACAAAGACTGTAGCTTGTTAAGTTAGGTCTTAGCCATTAGAAAGTATATTGTACTTTGTTTGCTTATAACCATTTCTATCTTTATTCCTTCTACTTGGTATCACTTAACTTATATCCTTTTGTTAGTAAATTTATTTCACTTTTTACTGCAAACCAATGCTGTGCTGTGTTTGAAAGGAAGACTGTATTTACCCCAATTAAGTTAATAAGCTGTGATGTACTGACTCTGTAAAAGAGCAGTGAACTTAATATCTTCTATGAATGTACAGTGATGGTGGGGTACATTGCAGATATACATCTCTGAGGAGTTCAGGGGCTGGAGTTCACTGATTGTTACCTGCTAGGGAAATTCTGATCTGCGAGAGCCTTGAGGCATTGGCTGGTGAGAAAGACAGGCTGACACACAGTATAACCCCAGCAAAGCTCACTCTTGCTAAGGCAGAGAGGTAACACAGTGGCTCACAGCTCTGGGTGTCCCCAGAATCATGTGACACTTGGGTAAAAAGTGGATGACAAAGGGGTTTACACTCAAACATGGAGAAGAACACAGGGTTAAGTGTGCAGTGAAGACACATCCTTAGACTAGAGCAGTGGTTCTCAAACTTTTGTACTGTTGACCCCTTTCACATAGCAAGCCTCTGAGTGCAACCCCCCCTATAAATTAAAAACACTTTTTATATACTTAACACCATTATAAATGCTGGAGGCAAACCGGGGTTTAGGGTGGAGGCTGACAGCTCGCGACCCCCCATGTAATAACCTCATGACCCCCTGAGGGGTCCCAACCCCCAGTTTGAGAACCCCTGGACTAGAGGGCTCTGGAAGTATTGTACTGTTGGAGATGCTGTGTTTTGGATAAGAAGACAGATAGGTCTTCACCAAGTTTCCAAGGCACTTCATCCAAGTATCCTTGCCACCCTCCAGCTCTATAATAATTTTGTGCCTTCCTAAATTTCCTCTGTAGTTTCAACTGGAGAGAATGCACCTGATCCTCAGCTGCTGTAAAGGAAGTTGAAGTCAATGGAGGTACGTTGATATACATGAGATGGAGATATGACCCAGTATCTTTTTCCCCTTTGAATTGTGATGCTAGTATTGAAAGCCAGTGTCTTGGTGCTACTAGAGCTATACATGCAACTATGTCATAAATATTAATAGATTTCAGAAAAAACATAAGTATAAACTAAAATTAATGACATTAATATACATTAGGATGAGGCTAATTAGAACTATGAACTAACAAAGAATATCTCTGATAGTGACCACTTAGTGATGCAGTGTAATTAGGAATATGGGGGATGGGGCAAAGATGGTGTTAGTTTATAATATAATATAAAGTTATGAAATTTTAAAAGTCTCCAGTGAGAAGTATCTCAGCTAGTTTCTTCAGATGTATTTTCCACATATTTTAAAGTTGTTTTTTTCTTTTCAGATTAGAAATGGTAGAAAGACAGATAATACAGCTGAATCCAGGACTAACTAAGATGAAGTAAATGAAGAAAAGATGAAACTCCTACACTTAAACACTAAAACATCATGAAAAGATTTAGCTGCAGCACAATGTACGAAGGGTAGGATTCTGACTCACTGCTGATAGTGAGTAAGGGTATTACACCACGAGTTGTCCTACTGAAACCAATGGAACCATTCATGGAATGAGGTACTACTCAGTGACATGAATGATATTACCATCTGGCCACACATGAACATAATGCTAATGTGTTTAATAAGGCTGTTCCTTCCTCTCCTCCCCTCCCTACTTTTCCTTATAGTCTGCTAGAGGTTCTTTGAACTAGAATATCCAAGAATCACAGGATGGCCTTTAGTGGATTCAAGACTGAAGGCAATCTTTCTGAATACCACATTAGATGAAGGATGACAGAAACTTGGAACAGCAGGAGAGTTTCACTAGGACAACCTCGATGTTCTAATGATTGCTATGCAGAATATTTGGAAGATTTAGCTGTAAAAACTCTAAAATAGAGAAGAGACTGTCTGCAGGAGACTCCATGAGGAAAAGAAAAAGAAGGAGTTGCCTCTGTCAGCCAGTTCAAGATCTGGTGGGTCAGCTGTGACTGTTAGCTGTGGAGCTATACAGTTCTTTGAGAGACCACATGTTATCAGAATACACAGAACGTATTGGTCTTGCAAAACAACTAGAAATGACAATTATGTTAATTGCTAGTAGATATGCAAGTATTGTTTACTGTATACTTTTCTATTTTATTGCATTGTCTGGTATATACAGAGTAGTACATACTACTTCAAGATGCTGCATATGTAGCAACGATTGAACATGATATGGTATGACAGTATATTATATGATTTGAGAAATAGTATATGATAATATAATCATAATTTTAACATTATGTAAGTAAAGACTGTATCATGATGCACATGTACAAGGGGACAGAGAGAAGGTTGTGTGTGAAATTTAATTTGTGGAATTTCCTTACTTTTGAAACCTTAACTGTTAGCTTAACATTCTCTTTAAACATTTAGGACTTGAATATGAAATGTCTTGGTTTTGTAAATAAAAAGAAAAAAAAGTTTCACTCTCCAAGACTTCAAAGATCTGCTAGGTTACAATTAAAATGTATGTTCACATTTGCCATTACATAATGGCAAATGTCATAAGCTAAAATATTTATCTGGACAACGCTCCCCACTCCACAAAGCTCTTAAGTGGGAGTCCTTCACCTGTAACATTTAGGAACTATGCAACTGAAGAAGTTACTTTTCTACCAGCATGCATAACCGCAAGGCGTTGTCCAGTGCACTTCAAATGCAAAGCAGCTCTCCCTTCCAATTTCCTGCAACTGAGACATGATCAGGCATATCTGAAAACATGGGATCAAAACAAAAACCTAATCTACAGCAATCATTGCTTCTCCCATTATTATATTTCCCTAGTCTTCCCTCCCCTAATCTTTTAATAATAAAAATAGTAAACTTTGACACACCCACCCTCCCCACTGCTCCCAATGAACCCAAATAGAAGCAAAGACCAGAAGCTGGAGAACATGTGCAAAATGCTGAAGTCTTCTCTCATGCTGAACTTGATCTCATTTCTTTTTGGGTTACTTTTTGTGTTCTGGGTATATGTTACATGACCTGCATTGAACACAATAATCTTGATGAGAGAATACTAGATACATACTGCTGTGTTGCAGGAACTTTTTAGAAAATGCACAGAAATGTAACTTACACACCACAAAACTGATGGCAAATCAGCCCTGTCTTTTAGAGATGAGTTCAGATCATAATGCAGATGCATTATTTTTATCATTCCTCAGATAAACAATTTTTCTCCTGAAAAAATATCATTTTCAAAGCAACATAATAGGTTTTGTTTAGCTATCTTTTGTGGAGAAATCATGTTCATTAAGGATACACTATGCAGCAGTCTACTTTGCATGGCTTTCTCATAAACTAACTAAGGACCCAATCCATTCACCACCACCTCCCTTGGGCAGGATGATAAACAAGAACATTATCTTTTTGCAGGGCAAGCCACGTCCCACTTTAAAAATTGCTATAAATTATTGAGTAGCTCTTGTACAGCATATGTTGTTGTCTGAGCCTGGCTCCAACTTACCTAAAACAAATTTTAAATAAACAAGCCAGCTGATAAATCCATGAGCATAAAGTGTAAATCTCTTATTTTAAGAGTCTCTCTCTCTCCCTCGCCTTAACAACGCTGTGTTTATTGCCTGTGTTACTGTAATCGCTGCACAATACTGTATTCAGTTAGCATAACAATTCCATATTTCAACTTCAATTGCAGGTAACACTAATTACACAGGAAATGCTATCTGGCATCTGCATTGAACATATCTGTAAGCATAAAGCATAATTATCCTTGAATGTTAAATAGTTGGTGCTTATTCATGAAAGCAATACACATTTCAGTCAATATTTTGGACATGTTTCAGTCCAGCTTTAAGCAAAAGGTCCATATATTTCTCCCCTTTAAATTATCCCTGTCTCACTACAGATCATGTCATCCAGCAGAATTGAGAGGGTGGCAAGGAATGGAGAGGGAGCTGGTAAAAACAAATTGGATTTCTAATTCAAAACTAGAGTCAAAACCATCATTCAGTGTTGTGGTATTTTATTCTTTTGGAGAAGGGCAAAACCTTTCAGTTTCTGACCAAGTTATCTGGAGTAGTTGCTGCTTCCCCTCCCACTGACAAATAGATTAGTGGAGACAATT
Source organism: Emys orbicularis (assembly GCF_028017835.1). Lineage (NCBI taxonomy): Eukaryota > Metazoa > Chordata > Testudines > Emydidae > Emys > Emys orbicularis. Next base: position 37,967,261 of record NC_088691.1, on the reverse strand, counting down.
TCTCTCCATTAAAGATTTTCCACTTGACATGTAACTTAGCCACTATTAGAATAACTCTTTAGGGGAGCACTTTTTAAATTCAAGGTAAGAAAAGGATTTGAATTTATCACTTTGGCTAAATATAGTATACTCTCTCCCCCACCATTCATTCCCTCAGCACTTCACCCCAACTCACAGCGAAAACCCTTCCAGGAAAGATGAAGGTGAAGATTTATTTTATATGTAATCTAAGTTACCTGCTACCTGTAGGCAATTAATATAAGTAAACAATATTTTAAATGCAAATTGTTTGAAAAGCATTGTAGCTAAAATATATAGGTTAAGTATAAGTCTTTTGTTGCATGGTCTTATGACAAAAGGCAAAAGTTGTCAAATTATGTCAGTGTTTATGACAGGACACACACAGTATAAGACAAGTTAAATGCATGACTACTGTTAAAATACAATCAAGAGTTTGCTAAATACCATAGTGTGACAGGAGAGGAGACCTGATTTTCCTGAAGAGCTGACCAACTGCAGCTCCCATTGACTTTCACTGGATTTGCAAGAGTTCCGCATCTATAAAAAATAGGCCCACAGTATTTAAGCTTCACACATTTGGCAGAGACAGAGTTAAAACCTTGTCCCTTGGAAGAAACTAGCATATTTCTGCTTTCCATAGGTATTTTATCGGAATCCAGCTAATTGGGAAGAAAAAATGGCCATGAGAAAATAAGGGGAAAGGAATGAGAGTAGGTGTTGTTTAAGTAGATTACTCCACACAGAACCCTCTCTCAACCCACACCTAGATCCTTCCCCATACTAAGCCCCTCCACACTTGGATCCTGCCTTGCTGAGCCTGCCTGCCCGCACCTGGTTCACCTGGCACGGAGGGGCAGAGCCCTGGGGTGTTTCTGGGGCAGGCCTGGTCCTTATGCTGTGTCAGGGTTGGATGCAGCCTCACCGCTGAGTCCATGTCCCGGGGGGAGCTTCACAATGATCTCCCACCTCTGTGCAGCCATTGGCCTGGGCTCCCCAATGCCATGCTGAAGCCTCCACATTTATTTGACAAATAAAATTTGCAGAATTTTAAAATATTGGGCACAGAATTTTAATTTTTTAGAGTAGAATTTTTAATTTTTTAGCACAGAATGCCCTCAGGAGTAGACTATGTAATATATCCATAGTGTATACACTGTAAACTGTACTTGCTATGCTTGTTGATTAAGTGGTTTAAGCATTAGCTTAGGAGTTAGGATGATGAAATGGTTAAAATACCAACCTGGGACTTTGGAGACCTGGGTTCAATTTTCTGCTCCACCACAGGTTTGTTTGGTTTTTTTGTGTTTTTTTTTGGGGGGGGGGGTTGTGACCTTGCACTAGTTATTTTCTCTGTGACTCAGTTTCCCATCTGTAAAATAGGGGAAATTCTAAGACCCTCAGATGCTATGGTAATGGGGGTCATGTAAGTAACTTTAGATAGATATTTTTCAGTATAGATTATCCTAAAACTGCATGGTTTCTTTTGCCAGTACAGAAGACACACCCCCATCCTTGGAGAAGTGTACACTTACCTGCTTCTGTATAAAAGGACCATAGCAGTCTGCCCTTACTGCAGTGATCTGCAAGCAACTAGGACAGGGTCAGCTGTAGAGTGGAACAGTGACTTTCTCCAATCTTCTTCAAAAGTGAGCACAGAGAGAGGAAGTGAAGGATGTTCTTGGGTAGAAAGCTGAAATGGAGCAATCCCCAAACACTGTGCGCAGGCTTTTGAAGAATTAAGTCTTGTTCTTATTCCTATCCTCTGTGGAGGATTTTGTTTGGCTTGGCATGAACACATATTCTCAAAACTTCAAAGATAATAATTTTGTCTATAAATTACATAGTAATTACAACAAACAACATTTCTGTTTAAATTAGATCACCATAAACAGTAAGTTATCAATTAACACAGATAGCAGAGATCATGTCTTCTTTTGTGTCTTGTACAACACTGACATGTAAGAAATAATAAATAACGATAGTGATTTTGGAACAGACCCTAAAATTGCTCATGTGGGAATGATTATTACACAGTAACATATACCCCACGCCCCACTGTTGTTTAATAGTGCTATTGTGAAACCAGTATTAACAACAATGGTATAGAAGGAAAACCTGCAAGAATACTAGAGTGATTCTATCTAGCTGTTACAAAGCATTTTAAAAAAGAAAATATAATGCAACGAGGAGCTTCATTGCAGCGTAGTCCACAAGAAGATGGTATTAGAACAAGTGTGCAGATCAGAAACACAGTTACACACTCGAGGATTACAGCCAGTTATTTCTATAACACAATCTAAAGGTCACAAATAAAATGTGAAATGTACATCAGTCTACTGGAACAATATTTTCTATGTCCTATATCCAACCTGATTTCTCTTCTGATCCTCTTAGCAACTCCTACATTGTATCATTAGTAAGAAAAATAAATCTTTGCAAAAAACAGTACATATAGATATCAGAAAAAAATGAATTGAGGCAATTACATCTCTAGTTACAAAATGACAACAATAGACAGAAATTTGTCCCTGATAGCATGGCTGAATTACTGGAGCTATCTCATGAATAAGCTTTGCCCTGTACGTCTGCAATGGGCATTTCACCACTATTTGAAAAAAAACCCAAAAATTATATTAAAATGATTCTGATACACCATAGTATCTGAGCACCTCACATAGTATCCGAGCACCTCACAATCTTTAATGTATTTACTCTCTAAGGGTACATCTACACTGAAGCTAGAGGTGTAATTTCCAGCTCAGGAAGATATACACTCACTAGCTTTGATCTAGTTAGCACGTTAAAAATAGCAGCATACCTACAGTGGCAGGCTACCTGAGAACCTAGGTACTTACTCAGGCATTTAGTCTATCCTGCTGCCTGCACTGCTGTGGCTCTGGTACTATTTTTAGTGTGCTATCTCAATCAAAACTAATACGCATATGTCTATCCAGGCTAGAAATTACACCTCCAGCTCCAGTAGTAGTTACTAACTTAAAGGCAACAGGAATAAACTGGAAATTTAGGGTCAGATCCTCAGCTGGTGTAAAGCAGTGTGGTCCAGTTGAAGTCAATGGAGTTATAAAGATTCATACCAGTAGAGGACCTGGTCCTTATTCTTAATACAAAAATGCAAAGTGCAAGTTCCAGATGCTGTATTCTACTGAAAGTGATAAGTGTTCCACTTTCCAGAGGAAGAAGAAGGAAGGAGAGTTCCAAGAAGTAGTTATTGCTTAAATTTTTTTTATAAAAGGTACTTTGAGGAAAACATGCAGTCATCATTTACACAAAAACAGTGGTGTGGCAGCAAAAAATACTTGTTTGGCCAAAAGGCCAATTAGCGCCTTTGTTGAGGCTGAATCCCCACTTTGGCACTTCGAGTACAGAAGGTAGGGGCCTACAAGGATTCTAAAAATTAATACGTGCCACTCCAGGCTTGTATTAAACTCCCAAGGTTACAGCTTTTTCTGACCTTGGCTTGGTAAACGCTGCCACCACCCAAATACAAAAAAAATAACAACAAAACCCTTGGATCCAGAAAGGAACACTTGGGAATTCCTCACTGTGGGGTACCCTCAAGCCCAGGGGTTCTCAAACTGGGGGTCGGGACCCCTCAGGAGGTTGTGAGATTATTATATGGGGGGGCGTGAGCTGTCAGCCTCCACCCCAAACCCCGCTTCACCGCCAGCATTTATAATGGTGTTAACTATATAAAAAAGTGTTTTTAATGTATAAGGGGGGTCGCATTCAGAGGCTTGCTGTGAAAGGGGTCACCAGTTCAAAAGTCTGAGAACCCCGGCTCAAGCCCCTTCACTCCCCCTCCGGGGAAGAGCTGAGAAAGAAAACAAAGGAAATTAGCTGTGCTACCAGCTAATCAAACAACATGCACTAACCAATTAGGATACCAAAAATCCAATTCTGTTCTTAAAAAAGGTAAATTTTATTAAAAACAAAAGGGAAAATATATATCTGCAACTTAGGCTTTTGCTAGATTATAAAAGAGCAATTCCAAAAATTAAGCACCCAAACTAGCTTTTTGGGGGGTTCAGCTTAAAGGTTACAAGCAAACAAAGCATCAGGGGTTAGCACAAAGGAGATCCACAAGCCAAAATAAGAAATAAACCAGATAGCGTCTAACTAAACATTCCCTAGCCAAATTACACTGGTCTACAATTTTTTAGAAGTCGTCTGCTTCAGAGATAAAATGTACTATTTATTATGTATTTTGATGTGCTGAATTCAAATATGACAATTAAAACTACTGTTTCTAAGATATTTAAGTTTTTACATTTTAGGTCTATGTATATTGTGTAGATAGTAGAGTTTTAATCATAAATTGTAAACCTAGGTCTTTTCATGTGTTTATGGTTGCTTTACATGATAATATTTCACCTGTCCTGTTTATGTAACACTTTAAAAATCAGCAAAAGGGTTATATAAATAAAATTTATTATGAAACAAAAGGCAAAAAACTATTATGTACATAGTTTAGTCCTATTCAGTGTCTACTCGGCGCTTCTTGGCTTGTCTCTTGTATTCATTAAATGGAGCATCTCTTGTCACTGTCCAGCAATAGCCTGCAAGCATTGATGGGCTCCATTTGCCCTGATAGCGTTTCTCCATTGTTGCAATGTCCTGGTGAAATCGCTCGCCGTGCTCGTCGCTCACTGCAACAAAGACACCTTCCTTTATCTTAGCTTCACTTAACCTTGGAAATTTTCCACGGAGGTACTTGAAATCTGCTTGTGTTTTGTCAATGGCCTTGACAAAGTTCTTCATCAGACCCAGCTTGATGTGTAAGGGTGGTAACAAAATCTTCCTTGATTCAACAAGTGGTGGATGCTGAACACTTTTCCTCCCAGGCTCCAATGACTGTCGGAGCGGCCAATCTTTCTTGATGTAGTGGGAATCTCTTGCACGACTATCCCATTCGCAGAGAAAACAGCAGTACTTTGTGTATCCAGTCTGCAGACCAAGCAAGAGAGCAACAACCTTCAAATCGCCACAAAGCTGCCACTGATGTTGGTCATAGTTTATGCACCTCAAAAGTTGTTTCATGTTGTCATAGGTTTCCTTCATATGGACTGCATGACCAACTGGAATTGATGGCAAAACATTGCCATTATGCAGTAAAACAGCTTTAAGACTCGTCTTTGATGAATCAATGAACAGTGTCCACTCATCTGGATCGTGAACGATGTTGAGGGCTGCCATCACACCATCGATGTTGTTGCAGGCTACAAGATCACCTTCCATGAAGAAGAATGGGACAAGATCCTTTTGACGGTCACGGAACATGGAAACCCTAACATCACCTGCCAGGAGATTCCACTGCTGTAGTCTGGAGCCCAACAGCTCTGCCTTACTCTTGGGTAGTTCCAAATCCCTGACAAGGTCATTCAGTTCACCTTGTGTTATGAGGTGTGGTTCAGAGGAGGAGGATGGGAGAAAATGTGGGTCCTGTGACATTGATGGTTCAGGACCAGAAGTTTCATCCTCTTCCTCTTCCTCGTCTGACTCAAGTGAGAATGATTCTGGTGCATCAGGAACCGGCAGTCCTTCCCCGTGGGGTACTGGGCGTATAGCTGATGGAATGTTTGGATAATGCACAGTCCACTTTTTCTTCTTTGACACACCTTTCCCAACTGGAGGCACCATGCAGAAGTAACAATTGCTGGTATGATCTGTTGGCTCTCTCCAAATCATTGGCACTGCAAAAGGCATAGATTTCCTTTTCCTGTTCAACCACTGGCGAAGATTTGTTGCACAAGTGTTGCAGCATATGTGTGGGGCCCACCTCTTGTCCTCATCTCCAATTTTGCCGCCAAAATAAAGGTGATAGGCTTTCTTAACCATAGTGGTTATACTGCGCTTTTGTGATGCAAAAGTCACTTCACCACAAACATAGCAGAAGTTAACTGCACTGTTCACACAAGTACGAGGCATCTCTGCTCACTTTGGCTAAACAGAAATGTGTCCCTTTGCAAAATCAAACACTGACAAATAAAAGAGCACGACACTGTATGATTTCGAGAGCTGATATAGGGCAATTTGTTCAGCAGAGTGATGTAAGCTTCGTTATGATTGCATCATCCATGACTTCTAGGAATAACATGATGCAATTCATATCATGTATGACGCAATACCAGCTTCAGATTGCATCATTCATTGTTTTGCCTAAAAAGCAAGTACTGTCCAAACCCAGTCATAGATTTATTCATAGATCCAGTCAAAGATGTATTTTAGTCATTTCTGGTTTAAATTGAGATCCCTTCCCTTTATAACTCACTTATCCTCCACCATTCCCAAGTCAAGGGTTGTATATACTGACCCAATAGCATATCTTGAAAACTAGAGCCAATCAACAATTTTAAGCATCATTTTCGTTCTCAGTGACCCAGAATTAGTAAAGTTTGACTACATTTATTTCAGAAGCATTTTGGCTGTAGAGCAGTGTTTATTTTTTCTAGGTATGTAAGATACTTTTTCATACCTAGTTCAAACCTTACACAGCATTCCTGCTTATAGCATTGCTGCTCCGTCCCCTCCAGCCCAGAGAACAACAGACAAAGGGAAAGTTTCTTTTCCAATTTTAAAAGTTCTAGCCTTCCCATTGGCTCTTTTGGTCAGGTGCCCACGCCTTTTCTTTTACCTGTGGTGTTAACCCTTTACAGGTAAAACAAGCAGAGAACAAACACCAAGAGGGATTTTACAGCTAACTGTGTGTTTATAAAAGGGGGCTAACCCCCACTTCATTTATCACAGCCTCAATGTTCATAAACATGCACATTGTTATGATGCACCTGTGAGCGCTCTACCACTGAGCATTCCTTCAGTCTGGCTCCTGAATCCCTTTAATTTTAATTTATCCCACAGCGAAAATAAAACTATAGTATCAGTAGTACTAAGCCATAACTCTTATTAACTATGACAGCCAGAAAGACATCAAGTCATAAATACATGAAAAGGCAAAACATGCCAATAACAGTAACAAAACAAAAATCAAAGCCCAGGCTTTTCCAAGAATTGTTTGAGAACCTCAAGGCAATAGGCTGCACCATAATATACTAGATTGTGGTTTTATTGCTTTTGTACTTATGCTCTAAAGATACAATTTTTTTTTATACACTGCAATGGATATTTTTCCTACTGGCCTCATTCACTTTTCAAGTTCTCCTTCAATTTTATGCAGGCAGATCGAACAAGTCCTTCCTGTTTGCAGAATCCAGATAGGAAGACGATAAACAGGATGGTATGAATGATGTCAAAATTGTGGGTGGTCTTTAAAGCAGCTACTCTCCCTTGTATATGTGCGCACACAGAGAATTTTACACTATATGAAACAGCTGCCTTTCAGCAAGCTTTCTCACAGATTACACCCATCACTTTCTCACAGATTACACCCAGTTTACATTTGCAAAAAGAACAGGAGTACTTGTGGCACCTTAGAGACTAACGAATTTATTTGAGCATAAGCTTTCGTGGGCTACATCCCACTTCTTCGGATGCATAGAATGGAACATATATTGAGGAGATATATATACACACACATACAGAGAGCAAGAACAGGTGGGAGTTGTCTTACCAACTCTGAGAGGCCAATTAAGTAAGAGAAAAAAAACTTTTGAAGTGATAATCAAGATAGCCCAGTACAGACAGGTTAATAAGAAGTGTGAGAGTACTTACATGGAGAGATAGATTCAATGTTTGTAATGGCTCAGCCATTCCCAGTCTTTATTCAAACCTAAATTGATTGTGTCTAATTTGCATATCAATTCGAGTTCAGCAGTTTCTCGTTGGAGTCTGTTTTTGAAGCTTTTCTGTTGTAAAATAGCCACCCGCAGGTCTGTCATTGAATGACCAGACAGGTTAAAGTGTTCTCCCACTGGTTTTTGAGTATTATGATTCCTGATGTCAGATTTGTGTCCATTAATTCTTTTGCATAGAGACTGTCCGGTTTGGCCAATGTACATGGCAGAGGGGCATTGCTGGCACATGATGGCATATATCACATTGGTAGATGTGCAGGTGAACGAGCCCCTGATGGTATGGCTGATGTGATTCGGTCCTATGATGATGTCACTTGAATAGATATGTGGACAGAGTTGGCATCGGGCTTTGTTGCAAGGATAGGTTCCTGGGTCAGTGTTTTTGTTCAGTGATGTGTGGTTGCTGGTGAGTATTTGCTTCAGGTTGGGGGGTTGTCTGTAAGCGAGGACAGGTCTGTCTCCCAAGATCTGTGAGAGTGGGGGATCATCTTTCAGGATAGGTTATAGATCTTTGATGATGCGCTGGAGAGGTTTTAGTTGGGGGCTGAAGGTGACAGTTAGTGGTATTCTGTTATTTTCTTTGTTGGGCCTGTCTTGTAGGAGGTGACTTCTGGGTACTCGTCTGGATCTGTCAATCTGTTTTTTCACTTCAGCAGGTGGGTATTGTAGTTTTAAGAATGCTTGATAGAGATCTTGTAGGTGCTTGTCTCTGTCTGAGGGATTGGAGCAAATGCGGTTGTATCTTAGAGCTTGGCTGTAGACAATGGATCTTGTGGTGTGTCCTGGATGGAAGCTAGAGGCATGTAGGTAAGTATAGCGGTCAGTAGGTTTCCGGTATAGGGTGACCATCGCTTATTAGCACATTAGTGTCCAGGAAATGGACCGCTTGTGTGGATTGATCTAGGCTGAGGTTAATGGTGGGATGGAAATTATTGAAATCATGGTAGAATTCCTCAAGGGCTTCCTTTCCATGGGTCCAGATGATGAAGATGTCATCAATGTAGCGCAAGTAGAGTAGGGGCGTTAGGGGACGAGAGCTAAGGAAGCGTTTTTCTAAGTCAGCCATAAAAATGTTGGCATACTGTGAGGCCATGCAGGTACCCATAGCAGTGCCGCTGACTTGAAGGTATATATTGTCCCCAAATGTGAAATAGTTGTGGGTGAGGACAAAGTCACAAAGTTCAGCCACCAGGTTGGCTGTGACATTATCAGGGATACTGTCCTCTGTATGTGTGTGTATATATATCTCCTCAATATATGTTCCATTCTATGCATCCGAAGAAGTGGGATGTAGCCCACAAAAGCTTATGCTCAAATAAATTTGTTAGTCTCTAAGGTGCCACAAGTACTCCTGTTCTTTTTGCAGATACAGACTAACACGGCTGCTACTCTGAAACCTGTTTACATTTGTTATGCATGTTACACATCAAAGTAAATTTGACCAGACAATGCAGAAAACAAATTCAGAGCTACTTTATTTTTAGCACATATCATATGAGATTAGTGAAATATTCCAGCTAAAACACAAAAAGATTTCTCCATGACCCAATGATGAGACAAACACTTCTGATGGAACTTGTTTTAAAAGGATGTCAGGAAAATAGATAAGCCAATCCCACAAGTGGTGAACTCTGCTTTTGTTACAGTGATTTGTATTTTCTTTGATCTGTGAGAGCTCAACTGAACTATGTTGTTTTGACTTTTCACTTTCAATTAGTATCCTCAGAAAGGTGTGAACTCACACTGCCTTGTTATTTTGCTTCTCCGCCCAAGCAGGAAAATTACTGAATTTTTATTTTAGAACTGTTACTTAAATAATTTGCTGTGTTAATTAACTAGGCGACTATTAAGAAAGTGGTGTTCCCACCTTTCTCTCAGCAGCATTACCCACACACTCGCCCAGATTCTCAGCATGGTGTAAATTAGTGTAGTTCCACTGAGTTTCAAGAAGTTATGCCTATTTACACTGATTGAAGATCTAGCCCACTGTATGCAGCCAAACTTTACATCCTTTTTGAGCTTTGGCTTTATCCATAACTCACACAAACAAGTCACAGCCTACTATTGGCTTTCCCTAGGGAGTCTTCCATGCAAATGACCACACCACACCTGAAGCGGGAAGAACGTTGTCTGGGCTTGCGGAAAGAAGGCAGTAGTGTTTTATGGCGGGGGGGGGGGGGCGAGAAAGGAGGTCAGAAACTGCTGCAAAAGGTGAGTGGTGGGTCAGGGTTGCAGCACTGACTCACACCCCGGGAATGTGAGGTCGGAAGGCTATAAAGGTGCAAGCCCTGCCTTGTTTAAGCATATGGACGTAATCAGGTGGACACACAATATGTTTGGGGGCATGGCCTGGTTTAACTATGATTAGCAGTTTTTGATTGAGGGCAGCAACACAAACTGGGATCCGGTGGGACATACCTCCACTGTGGTTGGAGTGGATGACTCTGAGGGGACCAGGCGTTCACACGGACAGTGGCTTGATCATCCCACAGCAAGCTCGGAAGGGGCCTGAGTCACATAATGATATTTGCTGGGCATTTAACGACAGTGATTGCTTTGGCACCACTTGTAAATTCAGTTATGATTGCGCGACATGTTTTGGGACCCATCCAGCCCATTCTTGCCAGAGCAATAGGGGACAGTGACAAGGAGGAAACAGGACTGGGGGTGGCCCAAGTACCAACTGCAGGTTTGTCTCAGTTGGAACAGATTATGAGACACAGAACAGAAGCAGGGGATGGGGGTGAGCTGAGGGCAGTGCATTGGGCATGGGCACCAATGCCAGTTAGCTGGAGGTGTTAAGGGTTCTCCTATGTGATTACCCTAAAAAAACAGATGGGGCATATTTGTGGAAGGGGTTTACTGTGGGATTTCAGATCCCCTTTTCGGAAAGTAGGACCCATCTGATGTAAAAAAATTGAAGTCAGTATTTGCGATGAGACATATTGTTCAAGAAAAGATTACACAGGAATTAAATGAGGGGAGGATGAAAAAGCCATTTGATCAATTACCTATAGCGAACTTAAGGGTTTCCCCCTGGGTTTGGCCCCAAGAAAACTCCAGGGAAATACCGATTAATTCATCACCTGTTGTACCCACAAAGTGGCTCTGTTAATGATGAGATAGACCCAGTGCTATGTTCCATGCATTATTCCTCCATTTATGAAGCCGTTCGTATGGTTAGGTCTTATGGCCCGGTGGCACTAATGGTTAAGTGTGATATCAAGTCTGATTTTTGACTGCTGCCAGTGCATCCATTGGACTTTGACCTTTTGGGTTTCTCTTTTGAGGGACAATTTTATTTTGAGAAGGCTATGCCTGTGAACTGTTCGGTATTGTCTACAGCATTTGAAAAATGTAGTACAATGTTGGTGCGGGCAGCTGGATTTTGCCAAGTAGTGCATTATTTAGATGACTTTTTGTTTGCAGGACGAGCTGGGCCAGATGAGTGTGTTCACCTGTTGGACACATTTCGGGTCCTGACTAAACAGTTAGGGGTACCTCTAGTGGAAGAAAAAACAGAGGATTCTTCCACTATATTGACCTATCTGGGGATCGAGCTGGCCACCAGGGCGGGCATATCGCGGCTTCCTCGGGATAAGCTTCAGGAGCTATTGGGATTACTCAGGATAGCTGTAGGAACCAAAAAACTTACGCTGCGAGACCTGCAATCTATTCTGGGGCATCTGAACTTTGCCTGCAGAGTTGTTGCCCCAAGGCAGGCATTTTGTGCCCATCTTGCGGCAGCAACAGCAGGCATAGCCAGGCCACACCATTACATATGAGTTAATAGAGCGATGAAGGAAGACTTGAAGGTGTGGGAATGCTTTTTGCGTCAATTTAATGGGGTGTCACTGTGGAGGGAGGAATGGTTATTACAGGAGGGTTTAAAAATTCATTCAGATGCTTCAGGGTGTACAGGTTGTGGGGTGTTTTATCAAGGCACGTGGTGTACCCAGAAATGGCCTGCCACCTGGATGCAAAATTGGGTTATGTGTGATATGACTTTCCTGGAATTTTTCCCCATTTTAGTTGCAGTGGTTATTTGGGGACCGGCGCTGGCTAAGAAAAGGTTGTGTTTCTGGTGCAACAATATGGCAGTGGTACAGGTTATCAATTGCCAAACTTCCAGATCACACAGGGTTATGAAGTTAGTGAGGGCATTTGTTCTACAATGTTTAAACCTTAACAGCTGTTTTTCTTCCAAGCACATGCTGGGGATGGATAATGGCATAGCAGACGCATTGTCTCATTTTCAGTTTGATAGATTTCGTAAGCCTGCATCAGGAGCTAGCAACAAACCCAAGCAGATGCCGCTGGCTCTATGGAGAATTGGCATGTGATGTTGTCAGTGGCATGGTGATTCTTGGCTCCGGGCACACAGCTGAGCTATAAAGGAAGTTTTAATTAGTTCTTCCACTTTCAGGATCCAGAATGCTGGTCACCGATATTGCCCACCACAGAGCGGCGGCTGTTGCGGTACCTGGTCATTGACAACCCAGCTGCTGACGTCCTTGACGATCCTGGCATAGTGCAAGGAACAATGGGTTCTTTCGGGAGAATGGGGCTTCCCCTATTTGGGCTACTATAAAAGAGGTAGATGTCTGGGACCCCGACTGGGTTGGCGGGTGGGGGGAGGCAGCCAAGCTAATTGTTGTCACCTCCTTGTGGTGGATGTCCAGTGCAGGTATTCCATAGGGAGGGAAGCCAGTGACCAGATAAATGGCCTGGTAAAGGACTTAAAAGGAGGTGCTGGATAAAGGAAGAGAACGGAGGAGCGGGGCTGGTGTCTCCTATGATTAGTACGGCAAGAAGCCAACCTCCCCACCACCACCGTTCTTATAGCCCACCTTAACCCTCCTACGAGGGGGGTGGATGGTAAGATCCAAGCCATGGATTGTCTGGGGTACCTAGATAGAAAATGAAGGGGGGCTGGTGGAAGCCCCAGGTAATGATTTGAATAAACATGGATTTGCCTGCACTGTACACTTTATCCGCCGTGTAGTCCCAGACATCTATATAATAAAGTTGCAGCCTGGTTAAAATCCATACCAAATGTGTCCTGTCATTCTTTCAGTATAGCCAGACAATACCTCTTTCTCTCTTCCAGATCCCACTTCCCCCTGTCCAAGGAGCCACTCCCATCCTCTATATCCAGGGTGAAGTTAACAAGCTGCACCTGCCACAATGAATCAGCAAGAATCACTTCAGCAAATCCCTGTGGGATTCCAACATGTGTAAACACAGTGGGTCAGCAGGAGAAGCCTACCATAATACACAGAAGAAAACAGAAGTGGAACTCAAATACTTTGGAAATCTATAGTGCCTCACATCTGAGGACCTCCAAGCACTTTATGAAAACAAGTTAGGTTTCAAACAATTATATGCAATAGTATATAGGGGTCATTTTATAATAAGTGTATGCAGCAGTTCAAGAAAAGAAACAAAGAATACTAAATCCAACTTAAACTGCAGGCAGAATGTAAGCCCAAAGCATAAAAATTTCCTTAGAATCTGGCCAGGACAGTGGCACTGATATCCCTCCTTTTAACATAAGTAATATGTAATTATTATTAGTGTGGTTTGGATATTTTTAAAATCTTATATAAAGACCACCAACATCATCACTGAACACAATGTTGAGCATAGTTTCATTACAGACTTTGAAGAATGTGGTTCAGTAAATTGGACTCTAATGCCGCAGGCTGCAGATCATAGGTGTTCTATGATGGTCTCCTCTCCAAGCATAGATCCAGACCAACCCTGCTTGAGTAACGGCAAGTAAAAGCATCACAGCATAAGGCAATATGGCTTATGGCCAAAACAGAGAAGTCGGTTATAAATTGTGCTATGGAATCTTTCTCCAATTGAACCTCTTTGTAGTACATCGTGGAAGTCAAACAATTAACATGTGGTGTGTTTTGCATATCAATTCAGCAGTGATATACATCTAGTAGTTGAGACCTAATATTCTGATTTTTATGTTATCTAGCCAATCAAATTGTTTTAGATTACAAGAAAATGGGAAGAAACGCCCATAAATGATTTGGTATCTATCCATCCTCCTAGGTGTAAATTGATTCAGATATATACACTGTATAATATGGACATTTTTAAAGAATCATATTTTTAATTAAATTAAATGACACCCAGTTAACAGCCCTGGAAACAGAGTTGCACTACTTAAGCACAGAACAGTTATGGCACTTGCGAGAACCAACTTCCTCCACCAGTGTTGCTCATCCTTTATTTAGAGTAATCAGCCTTCAGCAACAATAGGTAGTTCAGTCTCTATGTCCACTGCCCTGGCTATTATGCTGAGAATGCCTCCAAAAAGTGCCACTCACTGTGATAGTTTGGGATATGTGGCCAGCAAATGGACTGAGACCACCAACTCATTCCACATAGGCCAAGCAATCTTCAAGTGATAATGATGCTCCATTATTCTATCAAATTGGACTAGATTTTAAATTGTGACTTCCAGATGAGCATTCCTTAATCTTTATATTTACAAAGACAATAACATAAAAGTTCTCAACTTTGGCTGCAGTGTGCCATTCTCTCTTTAAATGTTACCTGCAGCACTGAACTTGTACTCAGATATCTATTGTTGGATGGTGAACAACTCAGGTGGAGGGGTAGTAATTTTTGCAACATTTATTCACAGCCAACTTCTCATTTACCATATAAGTAATCTCCTCCCCCCACACCCCCATCCAGACATTTCAACATGGAAAGCAGTGAAAGACACAGTTTGCCTTACTGGACCTAAAATTCCCATTCTGGAATAAGATCAGCACCAAAAAACTCAGAAGAGGTGTTGAGGCCCTATGAGTTCTTGCTGATACAAGTGTAAGAGAGAATGACGACTTCTAGTCAAATTGCACTTTTTGATTTATCTGGAAACTTCTGGCCTTCGCTCTGAGAAAAAGGTGGAACAATTTTGCTTCTGATAAAAAAAAAGACAGATCACAGGAAGAATTATAGTGGCCTTGACAAATATGAGTTAAGCAGTGTTGCCATGCCAACCCGCATCCCTCTCTTTAGAAACATACTACTGATTCCAGGGACTGCATCTTAGAAGAAGTTTTCTACCAGTGAAAATGCTGCAGGGCTTCCTTTGATTTCAGAATTAAACTTAATGCCTTGAGTTAAAGGCTATAAATACCATGGATTTCTCTTAAGCCCAAGTACAATTATCATGGAGGTTCTATAACTGTTTTTACTTATCATGTAAGTCTGCTGGCTATGCATAGCATCATATGATCCACATTTTTGGTGTCCAGTAATAAAATACCCATTAATTTTTCCAGTAAAAGATGTCAATAACAGACGAGGAAGCCCGATGCTTTACATTCAAAAGGAACAGAAAGAATAAATTAAATTAATAACATTTCCCTGATTAATGCCAGTTTCAACCTTTCTGCTCTTGGGCTTGCTGGCACTGGCTTTGGGCTAGTTTAGAAACCTTCTTGGTATAAAGAATCTGTAACTCCTATGACTTTCAATTATTTGTTTATACATCATATAGTACAAGGGGTCCATAATCCCTGCGTGACCCGTGGTACCCAGGACAGCCCTCACTGGAAATCCAAGGTCACAGCAGGCTGCAAAAGGGAGAGCAGATCTCCCAAGACTGGTGGGTAACACTGAAGTTATTCTCCTCAACCAGCCACAAACTGTGCTTCTGATTCCCCCCACTGGTTATCAAGAAGCAAAAAAGAAATCACACAGCCTCCTTTATTGCATTCCAGTTCTCTGGCTCCCAATCAGCACCAAGGTCCAGTACAGTGAGAAGTTATTATAAACTCTGCTCACATATACAAAAATGTTCTTCTGACCCCAAAGGGTCAGCCACGTCACCAGGTCAGTATAGGTTTGGATCTTACCCAAAATATCACTCTGCCAGCCAATCCTTTAGTGTCTAAAACTAAAGGTTTATTATAAAGAAAAAGGAAAGAACAAGAAGAGATGGTCACATACATACAAAGTCCATATATTAGGTTTTTAGCAGTATTGGTGAGTTTGCTAGCTTGAAAGTCCCTCTGGAATACATCCACAGCTTGGATGGGTCATTCAGTCCTTTGTTCCGAGCTTCAGTTTGTAGCAAAGTTCCTCCAGAGGTAAGAAGCAGGTTGAAGATAATATGGAGAAGATGCTGCTGCCTTTTATAGTCTTTTGCAATGCAGCCTTTGCTTCCTTTTTTATTTCGTGGGTAAAAAACCTCACTTCTTCAGATGCATGGCTGCATGTGAAGAAGTGAGGTTTTTTACCCACGAAAGCTTATGCCCAAATATATCTGTTAGTCTTTAAGGTGCCACCGGACTCTGTTGTTTTTGTGGATACAGACTAACACAGCTACCCCCTGATACTTTGCTTCCAACACAAGCTGCCCAGCACATGGCTTGGAAAACGTTTCTGTCCATAGGCGTGCCCATGCATGCCTTGCTGAGTCATAAGGTGTATCCTCTGCCTTCTCTCAATGGGTCAGTTGTATAGCTGATGGTCCTTAATGGGCCATCAAGCAGGCTAGGCAGTACTGATGCCAAACTGTCTGGGGGTGTCACCCAGAAGCATAGCACAAGTCTGAAATACAGACATACATACATATCTATAACTCATAGTACAAATGTGAAATAAACATATAAATGAGATTATCATCTTTGGCAAATCTTAACATTTTTGCAGATACCTTACATGGCATATCTGGCACAACTCACTGCAATTTTACAATATTAAAATTCATAATATCCTCAAGGGTCCCCCAGATTCCATACAGCATCACACCCTGTTCACATTCCTTAGTTGTTACTGCAAGTAATAATTACTAATGATATGGAATTTCTAGCTCAAGCTGTTTTGGAAAGTTGTTATCTTCCCACAGCTGTATAAGCAGTGCACTAACCAACACTACCGGTAACAGAAAGATAAAGAAAAAGATTTGAATATAATATTTTCTGAAGATGAAAAATAGATTTTATTTAACTATAAAGTTACCTCTCCAGGAAAAAAAAATACACAATCTCATTTGTATGCAGGCTTTAAGGGAAACGAGACTAATATAATATCAAAATAATCCATTTACGCACAAGAAAACACAATTAGTATATGGTAGCTTGTAAGTGGTGAGCAGAGGACATGAGCAATTACATTTTGCTTGTTCTGTTACTTTACAAACCTTATATTCAGCACCTCCAAAAGCCCCAGGTACAGTTTGTCTTCATCATACAATCAAGATTCAAGAACACAATCTGAGAGCCCTTACATTACAGAAAAAAAAGGAAATATCACCAACAACAATGGAACAGTTAGGATGCTGCTAGGTTCTGAAGAGATATTGTTCTGAAATATTTTTGTAATATTAGTTACAATGAAAGTAGCAATGAATTCTTATTGATATTTAATATCACTTTGAGAGCTTGGGATGAAAGGTGCTCTATAAATAAACATAAACTGAACAGAACTAAGTATTAAACAGAGTAAAGTAAATAGAAAATTAGAATCATTAACAGAGCCTTAAATACTTAGGTAACATTTGGCTGAAAGTGAATAAGAGCCAATATCTGACAAAATGTTTTCATTAATTTCAGAAATATAAAAATAAAGAACAGGTGAAAGACAATCCAGAACAACTTTGAAATTACTGCAAATATGTACATATACACAACAGGCAAGATTAAAAACAAAAGCAATCAGATCAATAGATCCGAGTGTGACACCGTGACACCCCCTTATTCACCACTATCATATAATGAAATATGTTTGCCTTGTGAGGTATCATTCTAAACATCTTGATCTGCTAGACATTAATATCTCATTGGATTGTATGTGCTATCATCATATGTGAAGTTATGAATTTGGCTATGCATGTGTTACTGAAACATGTTGTGAGGTTGAAAACACCCACAAGCAGCCTTTCAGGTACAACAGCAAAAAAGCCAAACAATGCTAATGGTTTATTGAGGAAATACACACAAGCACAAGGATTACTGTCTACAATAGAAACCTCTCAGAGACAGCACTACACAATGGGAACTGTTTGACCCAGGCCACAGCAAAAGAGCTTTCCAGCAAGTGGAAAGAAGATATAAAAGGGGGAAATGACATTATGATGGTACCACACTCTCCCTACAACAACACACACGGAAACACCCGAGGAACAAAGACTGAACTGGGGGAAGTGATAGTCCCAGGCTAAAAGGATTTCCAGCCTGTGTATGAAAACCTGGGAAACCCAAGCTGCAAAGCAAAGGCAGCTTGAGCCTTAAGAATCTGCCAGCCTGTTTATCACTCAGGGTGAGAATTTGCTAATTCATATCCTGCCTATCTAGTATGTTAAGCTCAGTTTGAAGTTTTGTTTATTTACTAGGTAATCTGCTTTGATCTGTTTCCTATCACTTAAAATCTATCATTTTGTAGTTAATAAACTTATTTTATGTTTTAATCCAAACCAGTGTGTGTTTAACTAAAGTGTCTGTGGAAAATCTCAGCTTGATTACTACAAGTGTGCACGGTCTTCTTCACACTGAGGCAAAAACAACAAGGAGTCCGGTGGCACCTTAAAGACTAACAGATTTATTTGGGCATAAGCTTTCATGGGTAAAAAACCTCACTTCTTCAGATGCATGAGAAGTGAGGTTTTTTACCCACGAAAGCTTATGCCCAAATAAATCTGTTAGTCTTTAAGGTGCCACCGGACTCCTTGTTGTTTTTGTGGATACAGACTAACACGGCTACCCCCTGATACTTCACATTGAGGGAGAGGCAGACCGGGTATTAAACCCATATACTGGCCAGATTTGGCCAGGGCAGGACAGTACTGCTCTGGGGTCCTAGGCTGGGAGGCTGGTGGTTAGAGACCTGCATGTAACTGCAGCTGGGTGCGTCCCTACCTGTGTGAATGCTGGTAAAAGTGCAAGCTTGGAGGGCTTTGTAGCTTGTCACAGCAGTACAGTGTGAGAGGGGAGCCCAGGCTGGTGGATCGGGGTCTCAGTGGTACCCCAGTTCCAGGTAGCATCCCAGGGGAAACCTGTCACGCGCAGTATTACACATTGTGGGAGAAAACCCCATTTGACTTCAGAAGGGCTCTACATGGGTGCAGGAGTTGACCTGCATGGAGTTCCTTGCAGGATCAGGACCACAGAGTCCACTAGTACATCATCTTGGAAGAAAAATATATTCTTATCTCAAAGAAAAACATTTGTATTTATCCTGTTTCCTAATTGCTTAGCAGTAAAATCCCCCTCCCCTCTCCACCCCTCAGCATGGGAACATTATATCAGCAGAAAGGTGCTTTATATCAATATAGCTATTCCCATATGAGAATGGAAATAAGCTATATGGGTATAAGGCATATTTATAGCAACTTAACAGTGTCCACACTAGAGACTGCAACAGTATAACCATAACTGTTAAAAAAAATAAACACTCAACTGAAATGGTTATGCCAGTACCAAAACTGTGTGTAGACCTGGCTCACAGAAATAATGTTTTCTTTGCTATCATACTGGAGCAGTACAACAAGAGTGTAGTGTTTAAAAAGAAAGTGATGGGAGGAGGTTGAGGGAACCCTACAGTTTTAATACAATAGATCCATCTAGGAAGCTAAAAAAAAAGGCTTGTGAATTGATGCAATAATCCTGAAAACCATTTCTATAGAAGCAATCACATTTGAATCTACTGTTTATTTATTAAAGTGATCATAACATTATCCCTTGGGAACAAATATATAAAACAACGTATTTTCAACAGTGTATGTGACAATGTTTAAACATATATTTTGCCAATGAGATGTGTATTTATGAGTAAAATATTCAAATATATTTCCATATATTTTAGCTGATATGACTAGAACAACAACTTCATATTTCTAGGCATCTCACAGTATCATTCCATTTCAATAAAAAGTTTATATCCAGATACATCACACAAGCAGAATTTAAAAAAGGAATGAGCACATTGAAAGTGGGGAAGTATATTTTAGGTCAAAGATGTTTTGGATATTTCCCGAAGGGCCCCTAGAGAGTTTTATAGGTCAGATTGACACCTGACCCCTGCCTTCAATCAAGCTACAGCAATGACGAACCAAAGTAACCAGGATTTCACAATGTGAAGCACCAGCTAAATAGAGAGAAAGTTCACTTTTATTTTGGCTTCTTCAGCTAGATGTGCAAAAGTGTCATGTAAAGGATCACAACCTAACTAACTTTCTCAGACAAGCGGTCATATTGCAGTCAATAGGACTAATAATATGAGAAAAGCAAGCAGGATTCAGTCTTTAGTGTGGAAGACTTGCATGAATTTATTGAAATTGAATTAGGAGCCAATAGCAGAGGGAGTTAATGAAGGCTGGAAGCTGATGAAAATAGTTTCTACATAGTAACAATAGACCTTTACTTTTGACTCCAGATGTTAAGATACAGAAAACATTGATAAAGGGCAACATTAAGCAGATATTGACTTCTGTTGCAGTCAAGATCACAATGCATTGAACAAAAAGGGACCCATTGATTGAGGCAAAGACCAATATTTACCTCAAGGAACAATGCATCTTGATGATGACCCAAAGCCAAGTCAATACATGCACTTTTACACAAAATCTATTACAAATTTGTGTCATGGATTTCTACATACTCTAATTTTATGCTCAAACTCATGAGTGGTTTTATGTTCCTGTACCCGGGTAGACAATGCATTCTAGTTTTTTACAATAGCTTATTGCACAACAATGCTGGAAAGAGGTTTTTTTTAATTAAAAACAAATAAAAAGTTTGAAATATGCTTTTATAAAACATCTTCTAAATAGAGAAAGTTTGCCAATTTTTGCAATGATTTTCAGTCAAGGGTTTCAAAGCTGTCAATTTTCCCCAGAATTCAAAGGAAACAATTTTTCAAACATCAATACAAACCTATTTTTACTCAACCATAATCAACCTTAAAAGAAATACAGAGAATCAGGGAATCAGATCTACAAACTCTATTTATATATTTCAGCTTCTAACCGTCATCTATTCCTAAATCCCGACACACTTCTACATTTGAAAAACACAATTAGTACATAATAATGAAAACAGGAAGTCCAGAAAGGTACATCCTCAACCTACATAACAAAAACAAACGAAGCAGCTGGATAACAGAATTCTAGAAATACCATCCCAACCACCTGATGCCCACTCAAAAGCTCAAGATGATAAATGAACATTGAAATATATCCCGAAGGCCAACAAATGCATACTATTTTGAAATTAAGTGGGAGTTAAGAGGCTCCTCATTGAAAGTATTCTGCCACTAGACCCATTTAAGCCTGGTTGTAGATAACTTTAACATCTCTACTGACTACAGCTGTGGTAAGATCACTCTAGGGACTTGTATTCACTACTAAAAAACTAATGTACATGAGCTATTCATCAAAGGTATAAACACTGTGAAGGCAACAGGGTAAAACTAAAATGCCTTGCCTTCACTGTGTTTTTACTTCATGATAGCTCACATATATTAGTTACCCAGAGGTTTAAAAAAAAAAAGGCTTTTTAAAAAAAAATAATAATAATTGAAGACAAGCCTTGGGAGAGAGGCAGTCTCTCTGGTAGGCAGGCCTCAAACCATATAGGCCTTTTAGGTCAAAACCAACATCTCAAGGAAACTAATGGACAGCCAATACAGATTACATTTATATGAATATTTTGCATTCTCAGAGAAATACATGACTTACAAAGCAGCAGCTGCAGTCTGCACTGGCTTCACATTTCCTAATAGTCTTACACCCACTGTGGAGCAAGCTGTGGAAAGCTAGACAAGTCCATTCACTACAACAACACACATGACAGAGGGAAATAATAGTACCATTTACTAAATATGTGAAGGAATTTGTGCACATCCCAACCCTGACTGAACACTTTGTGGTACATAACAACTGAAAATCTATTCATGCAGACATTCCCTGTTCTAATGCCTGAAATGTTTCTGTCTCCACATCAAACTGTAGAAAAAAAAACCCAAAAAACAAAAATATCCCTCAAGTTCCCTTTAACAGAGAATGCTATGCTGATTGTATGCAATGAACCCAGGAATTTCACAGGAATCTGTATTAGTGTGTGTATGTGTTGCTAAAGTCAATGCACATTTTATCGATTTGTTTTTAATATTTTCATGTTAATATGCTGCTTGTAAAAGTTGCCAGATTGAAATCCCTAGACACTGATACATTTGTTTAGTTATAGAAGAGATAAAATAGCAGTGTCTGTCCTGAACTGAAGAAATCATTTGTAGGGGGTGGAGGGCAATTTATTTAATCACCATGACAATTCACTAGCCTCCATCTCCACAGACAGAGATGGACTGAGAACCAACAACTTATTTCACACAGGCCCCCAAACAGCCATCTTATGATCATGACTTACACTTGTGATATAATGGTGTCCTGAATCACAACTAAGATCTATGCAAGGGGAAAAATATTTTACAGATAAGTAAAAACTACAACTAGTCAGAAAATGAAATCTCCAACCTACAGGAAATCGTTATTTCCAAATGTTTTCATCCTAAATCAAGATTAAAAAAAACTTTTGTGGAAAAAAAGTTCTGAAAAGAAATATTTCATTTCAAATTGACATTTCAACTTAAAATGACATTTCAGAACTAAACATTGCAGTTCATTCCAAATGATGCTTCAGAAAAATTGAAAAAAAATTAGTTGAAATCAACATTTATCTCATGGAAATTATTGATTTCAATTAAACCATAATTTTCCAATGAAAAAATCTTTTTGTGGAAAATTTCCATCCAGATCTAGTAAAACAACATGAACACAGGACTGGATTAAGGTACATTATGGATGTGCTGAAGGCACCAGCTCCTGGGATTGCCTGCTGGTACTAGAATTTGAGCTTTAATTAATATATTATATATATTCCTAGACTCTTTTGTAAGTAGCCCTTTCTACCACCTCCCCAAGCAGGGGTGTGGCCATGGGAGGAGGGGTAGGAGGATAGGGTGCCTATGCAAACATACACCCAGGGCTCCAGATTGCTTCTATTCAATACTAGCATAAATCTAGTTCTAACCTTTAGTTGAAGAAGGTGGGCCATACCTGATGAACTGATAGCAGCTCTCCTCTGCTGCACTGATATGAGGCATCTACTTCTAGGTCAGACAATGACATAGGTCAGACCTATCGTTCCATACTCTGGCTGATTATTTGACATCTGTACTAAGGCTGTAACACTGCTTGCAGTGACTCAAGAGTACCAACCTCAGGGCAGACTGTTAGGAACCAGGGCACAAACCCCAAATTGGTTTGAGTTCTAAATTTAGATTTCACCAACCAATTATCAAGTGTTAATTCCTCAGACACTATACAGCCTTAACTAGGAGTCACAGACAGTCCCCTTGCATTCGCCAATCTATCTCACCACACAGGTGAGTGTACCTTTGTGACAGATGATCCCTTACACCAAGAATCACAGCAATATTCAGGTTACTCCCAGGCTCAAAAGACCAGTCACTTGCCCCAGGTCAACTGCACCTAAGACACTTGTTGCCATGCCTATAATAAACTATATAAAAAGATGCATTACATAGGAAAAGGAAACAAGAGAGTTATTTACAAGGTTAAAGTAGGCAAACAGATATACACACATATGTTACAATCTTAAGTTTCAAAAGGTAATAGAAGCTTCTATAACAAGCAAACTCTATATGTCCTTTAGGACTAACCCAAGCTAATCAGGTGAGGATCTCTTCCTTATGCCTATAAACACTTTACCACCCAGAATCAGAGCAGCTTAGAGATCCCAAGTCCCTTTTGTTTGTTTTTATCCCACTCCTTACTGCTCTGAGCAGTAAGGAATCCACTTGCATGATTCATCTTCACAGGAGGAGCACAGAACAACAAAAGTATTTTGTCCTCTTGTTGATGGTATGTAGGGAAATTACAGCTGCAATGTCCACCAATACCAGATGGATTATTTTGGGACCTTTCCTTTTGGGAAGGGCGTAATGCTTTCTGTTGAAAATCAGCCCTTCACACTAATTAACATCTCTCTCCTGTCTGATGATTTACACAAGTCACAGAGGTTCACAATACAGCTGCTGAAATATTGCCTTACAATATGGGATACAGATGTCATAAGTGCGATTAATGCATGCAGAAACTCACAAGCATTCAATGAAGGCTGAACATTCTTATAATTCTAATATCTATTTTAACAATATTAACACACAGGTGAGCCAGACTGATTCCAGCTATTTGTTTATCAGTGTTCAACTGAGACATAGGGACCTATGCATGAGATAGCACCTGGTCTGTCAGAGTCACAATGGCTCTCTATCATTATGTGTTTTTAGGAATTGGCATGTCCTAATAAATAAGGTAAACAAATATGCAAGTGCATGTCTTTTTGTTTAAGTGGTCAGCTAGGTTTACAGGTGATTAACTCTTTGGTGCCAGAGGTGCAGAGAAAGAGGTCAAGATTTCATAATGCTAAAAAAGATGAAGTAGCATTTATTGGCAGGTGCAATAGACTTGCTAGTACTATGACTTTACATTTGACCTTTTAAAGTGCAGTGAAATTGAAGGCAAAGTGTTTGGGTTCAGTTCACACTATATAACTGATTATGAGACTAATAGTTTTCACAATAAGAAATAAGCTTTCACTGCAGTGCTGCTGGTAGAGATGATGCAACAAGGTTCCTGAGTTTTAGGGGAAAGACATTTCACAACTTGATTTCATCTTTCTTTCTAATTAACTGAATTTGCTTGGTATGCAAATACAACATCAAGTCTTGGGAATGATATTCTTAAAGAAGAATAACAGTTCTTTCTGCCTTATGATCTCAAAGCTGCACAATAGAAAACCCTTCCATTGTCTCAAGGCAGTTCCTGTCAATCCAATTTAATGACTGCAAAGATCTTTTGGCTGACTCAGAGGTCCATAGGTCCATTCAAAGAGACATCACATCGAGAGATTTCTGACAGGGGAATGCAGCATATGTGCTCCCAGAGGTGTTTTTAAATACACAAATCTAATGCCTCTTATTTAGAAAGTCTAATACTGATTCAGGCCCTTTCAGTTCTACCAAAGGAACATAATTTTTAGTCATGGTAAACTAAGATAAAGTGATGTTAAAAGCCCATAGATAGTGTAGATGTATAATTTACTTATAGAAATCCAAATAGGAATGCAGGAAGACTGAAGGGGGGTGATTTTTGGTTTCGTGGCACTTGCAATTATCCAAATATTTATTTCAAATCTGTATTAGCTTCATCTATGGTGCCCTACTCTGTAGGATCTAAGTGGTAGATTCTTTTAAACTTGTTAGATACAGATCTTAGCCTACACAATTCTTTACGGCTGACATCTTTTTCATTCTGAGCCTTTCTGATCTCTTCTACCCAGAACCAATACTTCAGAGTAAATGCAAATCCCAGTTAGAAGTCAAATGGAACTGATTTTTGGAGGCAGTGCTGGAAGATCAGGGTAACTACATGATTTCATCGGGGGAATCATCACCATGTCTAAATAATCTTTCAATGACTGAAGACATTCCCTCTGAGATCTACAGTTTCCTTCCATCTACACTCAGAAATGTAGATTCAACTGTTGTCTTAAGTGTGTTGATTTTTATTATTATTATTATTGCAGGTACAGCTGCCCTAGAGAATTTGATAAGCACAAATACTATCTATCAACATGTATTTGATTGATTTTGGCATCAGAGAGTTTGTCAGGGGTAAGGCTGTCTTCCAGACTGGGCATATACATGTATTTAAGGAGACTGTTGGGAGCTATGTGACAGACACAAATGAAACTGTTGGTTTGCAAATGAAATGGTGATAAGATATGATCATTTAGTGGAAGGCTAGTCTTGGTTTTAACATGCTAGATTAGGACGTGGGAGATCTGGCTTCAATTCTTAATTTGCCAGTGACTGCTGAGGTGACCCAAGGGAGTTCTTAATTTCACTGTGCCTCTATTCCCTATTCTGACCTTCCATTTGTATTGTCTATTTAGACTGTCAGCTATTTGGGGCAAAAACTGTTTTTTACTATGTTCACACTGCCCAATATAATAAGCCCCCAATTTTTGTTACAGCCCGTAGGCACTACTTTTATGTAAGCAAGAACAACTCTATTGAGTAGTATCTATTTTACTCTACTCCAAATCTACTGAGAAGAATTTTTCATTTAAAGTTAGTAGTACTGTAATTGAGGCGGCAGGATGCTACTAATAATAACAACAGCAACAGACAGACACTGTGACATCTACGTCAATACCACACACTCCAAAACTTTTCATTATTAAATCATTTGTTAAAGACAAAAACAGACATCATTGCAAATGAACAATAAAGCAGTGGAAGCCACATCAGCACCCAACTCATCATGAGCAACAGTTACAAGTGTTAGCCAAGGATTTATCTACTCTATGACTAAAAAGATCAAGGGATATAATGTGTTAGCTTACTTTAAATCCTTTTGTAATGCAAGTTCTAAATCTTGGTTGATAGATATTCACAAAGCAAAAAGGAAGCATATTCCACTGGACACATTTACAAGCACGCATCAATTTTTACATAATACAATCTTTTCCACTGGCAAACCATAGGATTAAGTTTAATAGAAATTATGAGTCTCTTTTACCTAAAATGTTTTAGTTAACTTAGTGCTGGTGAAGAGTGCAAAATGGATACTGCTGTGCGCTAATGCCCTATTTAAGATACAGGGTAAGAAATATCAATGTAGACTTCTTACCACCACTCTGCCAATGTGCCTCAGACTTGGTACCTGGAATCATCTCTAGCATCTTATTCTCCCTGTCTTTTCATTAGTCATCTCTCCACTGAGAATGTCAATAATGCAAATGATGGCAATGTGTTTTTTTCTTCATAATGTGGATGTAGAACTCAAAAATTAGAAATTGTATGTTATTGTAAAAATAGACTGTGGGGGCCTGAAGTATCTATTTTACTCAGAGTTGGATGGAATGTCAGGTTATATTTTCCAACACCCTCTCATTGTAAGGTCTGTGTAGAAAGGCGACGCCCTTGATCATGGCCACTTGTGTCATGACTGTCACAGTTTCAGGGATAGCTGCATCTTTGATCCCTCCCCTCCCCCCCCCCCCCCCCCATGGCCTGCTTTGGGGGCACCCACTTAAGGTTTCAGGCTCCCAGTCAACACCCCTTTGGATGGAAAGCCACATTTCACTCCCTCTACACCAGGATTTAGGCTTGCAGTCCCTCTGTGCCTCTCTGTCATTTCCCCAGCAGGTATGTCTGGGATCCAGCTCCTCAAGGTCTCTCTCCCCAGGAGCTACAAGTATATGCCAGTTACCAATAAGATTTCACAAAGCAAAGTATATTTATTCTTGAGGCAAAAGTATCACAGAAAACACAAATAAGAAACAATAAAAGGATTTAAATGCTCACTAAAAATACCAGGAATCACCCACCTTCCACATGGAAATCTGGTAAGCCAACATCCCTCCCAACCCACCAGCAACACTGGGGCCTTTCTTTGGACAGAAGGTCCATTCCATTTGCTGAACCAAAAGAAGGGCCTGATTCTGTTTGAAGTCAGCCTTTATATCCCCAGTTCTTTCTATCATCTCTGGAAAGCCCAGTTTGAACCAGTATATGCAATCCATCCCAGGGGGCAGTTCATCTCTTATATTGTCTATAGTCTTAGCATCTTGCCTTACTTACACCCCACTATTTTTAGTTCCAGGAGGAATAGTGATAACCCTCTCCCATGGAGTAAAACAGAAATAAGCCATTCATACATTTAATATCATTTATTATACTAAATGGGGTTGCAATATCTGTCACAATGGCATGGCCCTGCAAAATACCCTGCCTCAGCTTATGTTCTCTTGGAGCTCCTTAAGAATGACACACAGTCCAAAAGGATATAAGACAAAATTTTCATGCAGGGGTTCCACTTTGTTAAGTCCAAATAAACTTGAAATAAAGTCTTGCACCTTTCGGGGGTTCGGCAGTTGAAGAACCTTCCTTCCTTGGGGCCCATGTTTTCCAATTTTGGCCTCCTTGCCCTATAGTGTGTGCCAGTGCCTCTCCGTATGAGCACCTTCCTGCAACTGAGCCCTGATGGCCTTTTATCAGGCCCAGGTGCTCATTATTCAATTAAATGTCTAGATGGGCTCATTTCTCTTAAATTAGCCATCACAAGTCAGGGGGCCTGGACTCCCCTTAAAGGGGCCAGCAACCCTGTGACAGTTTGAAAGTCTGCAGCCTGGGTCAAAGGGAGACAAAGTGGGTGAGGTAATATCTTTTCTTGGACCAACTTCTGTTGGTGATAGAGACAAGCTTTTGAGCTACATAGAGTTCTTCTTCAGGTCTGGGAAAGGTACTAAGAGTTTCACAGCTAAATACAAGATTGAACACAGCTACAACACTGCATAGGGACATGGTTCTGCTGAGCAAGGTGTAGTCACAACAGAGTTTGGTGCTTCTGGAAGTCTGCGGAAGAGCTGAGCTGTCACAAACTGTGTTTCATTACTGGATTCTGGAAAAAAATAAAAATAAAAAATTAACAAAATACTCCACTTTGATGCAGCACTTCAGTTAGGAAATGTAAAAATCTTTTGATATTGAAATCCCAGGATTTTATCCCTACTGCGAACTCTGATATCTGTATGTTTATGTGGCACTGAAGATTTTTACCTAAAAAGTCCTGCATACTTCCAAATATTCTCCATAAAATGACTGGCTTTTTAAATTCTTGAAAGTCTTAGGCTTTTAAGTGAAGACTTCTAGTCCTTTTTTCAGGAGTAACGTATGTTGAGAACTTTATTAAGCCATTTTATTAGTTCATCTAAAATATTGAACTAATTCCAGTTAATTCAAGATGGCTTCAAAAAGAATTGTTCAGGTAACACTGCTCTACAGCCAAAATGCTTCTGAAATAAATGTAGTCAAACTTTACTAATTCTGGGTCACTGAGAACGAAAATGATGCTTAAAATTGTTGATTGGCTCTAGTTTTCAAGATATGCTATTGGGTCAGTGTATACGACCCTTGACTTGGGAATGGCGGAGGATAAGTGAGTTATAAAGGGAAGGGATCTCAATTTAAACCAGAAATGACTAAAATACATCTTTGACTGGATCTATGAATAAATCTATGACTGGGTTTGGACAGTACTTGCTTTTTAGGCAAAACAATGAATGATGCAATCTGAAGCTGGTATTGCGTCATACATGATATGAATTGCATCATGTTATTCCTAGAAGTCATGGATGATGCAATCATAACGAAGCTTACATCACTCTGCTGAACAAATTGCCCTATATCAGCTCTAGAAATCATACAGTGTCGTGCTCTCTTATTTGTCACTGTTTGATTTTGCAAAGGGACACATTTCTGTTTAGCCAAAGTGAGCAGAGATGCCTCGTACGTGTGTGAACAGTGCAGATAACTTCTGCTATGTTTGTGGTGAAGTGACTTTTGCATCACAAAAGCGAAGTATAACCACTATGGTTAAGAAAGCCTATCACCTTTATTTTGGCTGCAAAATTGGAGATGAGGACAAGAGGTGGGCCCCACACGTATGCTGCAACACATCTTCGCCAGTGGTTGAACAGGAAAAGGAAATCTATGCCTTTTGCAGTGCCAATGATTTGGAGAGAGCCAACAGATCATACCAGCAATTGTTACTTCTGCATGGTGCCTCCAGTTGGGAAAGGTGTGTCAAAGAAGAAAAAGTGGACTGTGCATTATCCAAACATTCCATCAGCTATACGCCCAGTACCCCACGGGGAAGGACTGCCGGTTCCTGATGCACCAGAATCATTCTCACTTGAGTCAGACGAGGAAGAAGAAGAGAATGAAACTTCTGGTCCTGAACCATCAATGTCACAGGACCCACATTTTCTCCCATCCTCCTCCTCTGAACCACACCTCATAACACAAGGTGAACTGAATGACCTTGTCAGGGATTTGGAACTACCCAAGAGTAAGGCAGAGCTGTTGGGCTCCAGACTACAGCAGTGGAATCTCCTGGCAGGTGATGTTAGGGTTTCCATATTCCGTGACCGTCAAAAGGATCTTGTCCCATTCTTCTTCATGGAAGGTGATCTTATAGCCTGCAACAACATCGATGGTGTGATGGCAGCCCTCAACATCGTTCACGATCCAGATGAGTGGACACTGTTCATTGATTCATCAAAGACGAGTCTTAAAGCTGTTTTACTGCATAATGGCAATGTTTTGCCATCAATTCCAGTTGGTCATGCAGTCCATATGAAGGAAACCTATGACAACATGAAACAACTTTTGAGGTGCATAAACTATGACCAACATCAGTGGCAGCTTTGTGGCGATTTGAAGGTTGTTGCTCTCTTGCTTGGTCTGCAGACTGGATACACAAAGTACTGCTGTTTTCTCTGTGAATGGGATAGTCATGCAAGAGATTCCCACTACATCAAGAAAGATTGGCCGCTCCGACAGTCATTGGAGCCTGGGAGGAAAAGTGTTCAGCATCCACCACTTGTTGAATCAAGGAAGATTTTGTTACCACCCTTACACATCAAGCTGGGTCTGATGAAGAACTTTGTCAAGGCCATTGACAAAACACAAGCAGCTTTCAAGTACCACCGTGGAAAATTTCCAAGGTTAAGTGAAGCTAAGATAAAGGAAGGTGTCTTTGTTGGTCCTCAGATTCGTGAACTTCTTCAAGATGATGCATTTGACCATGCACTGCGTGGCAAGGAAAAGACGGTATGGAAAGCCTTCCAGTTAGTGGCAATAAATTTTCTCGGAAACAACAAGGCAGACAACTACAGGTTGTTGGTGGAAAACCTCCTCAAGGCATACAAAAGCCTTGGTTGCAACATGTCACTAAAGATACATTTTTTGCACTCTCATCTAGATTTTTTTCCACCGAACTGCGGAGCAGTGAGCGACGAGCACGGCGAGCGATTTCACCAGGACATTGCAACAATGGAGAAACGCTATCAGGGCAAATGGAGCCCATCAATGCTTGCAGGCTATTGCTGGACAGTGACAAGAGATGCTCCATTTAATGAATACAAGAGACAAGCCAAGAAGCACCGAGTAGACACTGAATAGGACTAAACTATGTACATAATAGTTTTTTGCCTTTTGTTTCATAATAAATTTTATTTATATAACCCTTTTGCTGATTTTTAAAGTGTTACATAAACAGGACAGGTGAAATATTATCATGTAAAGCAACCATAAACACATGAAAAGACCTAGGTTTACGATTTATGATTAAAACTCTACTATCTACACAATATACATAGACATAAAATGTAAAAACTTAAATATCTTAGAAAAAGTACCACCCAAACAGTAGCCAATCAGTTGTTTTAATTGTCATATTTGAATTCAGTACATCAAAATACATAATAAATAGCACATTTTATCAACTTCTCAAAAATTGTAGACCAGTGTAATTGGGAGACACGAATATGGGTGTGCATTGTATTAAAGGTCCCTGGCCAGCTGAGTCCGGCACAGGGGTATTTCACTGCACTCTCCTGAGAGGGAAGGACCCAGCTGTACTGTTCCAATAATGCTTCCTGCCAGCTGTTCCAAAAGAGTACCAATTCCAGAGAGATTAGTCAGTCGCCCTTTAGCTGGAGATCAAATATCGATGTTGTACCATGTCTGTTCCTGCACACAATGTACTCATTGTCATTTAGTTAATTATTATTTATTATTATGGACCAACTTGACATTAATTCTAAAAACAATTATTTAAATTTCAAATAAAGCTTATTTATTTTGTTTTGTTTTCTCTATTTTTATGTAAACAATTAGTTCTAATGACAGCATAAGTCATGCGTAGGAAACTATGTATTTATTTTGTTTAGTCTAGCTACTTTTAACCACAAAGATATAACCACTCAATCTAGGAACATGGTAACAGCTTCATATTTCATCCTTTTCTCTCCCTTCACAAAAGTGTTTTAAAGTATTAGACACACAGTAGTGTTTGCTTTACACTGACAACAATTTTGAAAGTTATTAGTACAGACAGACTTTCTAAAAACTTCTTTGTCACTAAGCTCTGTGGAACTGACTCTAAATACTCACAAACCTGCTGAAGAATATGGACTTTAAAAATATCAGTCACTTTTCAGAACAGAACAGCACTTCCAATAGATTTAGTGTTTGTACAAGCTTGACAGCTCTGGGGGGACTATCTTTAGGCTAGGTACACAGAGAGCAGTGGAAGCTTATGTAGACAGTGCAGAAAAATGTCTTGCTACACTACCCCAGCCTCTGTACCCGTTCAGTT
This sequence comes from Emys orbicularis, assembly GCF_028017835.1. NCBI lineage: Eukaryota > Metazoa > Chordata > Testudines > Emydidae > Emys > Emys orbicularis. Next base: position 37,935,185 of record NC_088691.1, on the reverse strand, counting down.
CTTGGCCTAGCTGATACAGCACTAATTGGCACACTTGTTAGCAAATACTATTGGTTGTACTTTTGGTAAGTGAACACCTTTATGCTGGAACCTGGACTGATGCCCACGATATCAAATAGTTTTCCAAAAGTAGTGACCTTTTGGTCACTACTTAGATAGTACAGATTTGAAATTATGACCTTCAGATGAAAGGCCCTGAGTTATGCAGATACCTTCACAAGATTAATTTAACAGTCACCATTTTAAAAGATAAGCAAGACAGAAGTCTCCTAAAGGGGAAGAAGTCCATTTATCTTTGACCAATACCCTCTATTCTTCTTTCCATCCTTGCCTCTCCATCCTCTCCTACTCCCAACCCCCATGCAATTCACTTCCTGTTCATATTTTCTTCCCTACTACAGCCTGTATCTTGCTTTTGAGGTGTATGCAAAACTACTATTGACTAAATTAGAAATAGCATGTATAAAACAAAGACAGGAGATAGCCCTTAATTTTTTCCCTCTATGCATCCCTACTCCCTTGCCATTTTTTAAAAAAAATCTCTTGTCTTCCTCAGGACTGAAAAAAATAAGTTGCCAATATAAAATCTACGGTTTTAGGTTTTCCAAGTTTTCTGGTGACATTTTCAGTGTATTTTTTTCTCCTCTCTGATTTGATCACATTTATAAAAAATAGACGTAGAAAGTCTGGGGTTTTTTTAAAGTAAAGTATACAAATGTTACCCCAAACTCTAAACTTTGGCTGTTTAGACAGTAAATCAAGTTGTGTGACACTTTCTATTATTATACTTCAAACATTGGTACCAAACTGCTATCATGAAATAACTACCATTGTGAAAAAACAACTCAGCATTATCTATTACAAAACAAGACAGCATGAAAAAAAACAGATTGTTAAGTTGATAAAGCATTGAACTTTCAACTCAGAGTCCAAATTCCTAGTCTAAGACCTGTTTCTGAGAAAAAAAAGAATAAACCTTTCAAACCTTTTCAATGCAACACACCACACAATGTGCAAATGTGAGCCTTTGCTTCTGAGTATAAATACTAAAGAAGCCCAGTTCTGGAAGAGTATGGGTACTATTTCTTATGTTCTAGGTCACAACCAAGTTCACAGGTTCACTGTGTGTATAGATTTGCAGGCTATTTTGCCAGTGGATAAAGGAACAAGTTTTCTTTCTGGTGTCAACTCCAGAAACCACACATTTTCCTTCAAAATCCAATCCACAACAATCAACTCCAATATGTTTTTAAATGTACAGATGGAGTTTTGAGAACACCTTTATATTTGTATGTATTTTGAAGAACAGTGACAGAGACACATAAGTGCGTTAGTCACATGATAGCATGATGGTATAATGAAGGGAAAAGGGTCTTGTGGACTTGCTATCTGTGTGAAAGCAACAGAAAGGGCCATTAAAAGTAAAAATTAGCAGCACAGGTATCCTAATGTTAAGCTCGCCAATGCTGCAGCAGAATTTTTAGATCAGTCCAGGATTATGTTTTATCAATAGAAAGAAGAGGGTCAACTGACACTAGAAAGATCTTTCCCTCAAAGATTCATTTTTCCTTGATTCCCTTAAGCTGCAACATAAAGGTGAGGTATAACATATGTTGTGTGCATCATGTGTCTGCATACCCATGCTTACTGTCGCTTTGTATTATTCCAGGAGTCTCTTGAGTACATGGGCAGTAGAGTTTCAGTGGATCAGAAGTTCATGCTTCATTGAATGCATTGGCAAGTTGGTGACCATCTGTAACATATTCCAGAATTTTGTTTTACACTGCAACACTGAATAACATAAATTTCAGATTTCCAAACAGATAAAATGGTGTTCTGCAGAGTCCTTCATTAAATCAGACTCAATTAAAAAATATATTAGTTCTCCATCAAACTACACTATTTACAACAAATTCTCTTGGCTTGGGGAAGCATGTTCCAGAACAACTTCTACAACATAAGACTCAACATCTCCAGAGCTGCGCAACTTCTTTTGCTGTGTAGGCCCCTGAGAAACAACAAGCATGGAGAATTTCAGCCCAATGGGAAAGTTTCAGAGAGATATTACTGTGACTGGTTAGACCCCGCTCCTCCCCCGTCTGGGATGCCACCTGGTATACTGAGGTTTCACTGAGCCTGCCTGCTCCACTAGCCTGGGCTCCCTCTCCCTGTTTTGCTGAATCAGGGTCTCCAGCCTCTGGCAGCACACACGCACACAGAGGTAGGCACGCACCAGTTGTAGAATCGCACAAAGTCTGTAAGCAGCTCTCTATGGGAAGATTCAGCTAGGAAATTTCCCAGCACTCAAGTGCAGCTCCTTTCTGGAAAGTACACCCAAAATAATATTGTCTTGTGCTGTAGAGAAATCTACATAATGTAAGCTCATAAATTTGCCCTCTCCCTCAATGTGGAGGAAGATATGCACAACTTCTTCCCCCCACTCCCCCATTATAAATTGCACAAATGGGTTTTATAACAAATAAAAACAATGTATTAACCATAAAAGGTAAATTTTAAATGATTATAAGGGATAGCAAACAGAATAAAGTAGATTACTAAGCAAATAAAACAAAACACACATACTAAGCTTAAGATCTTAAAGAGACTGGTTTCAAGAAATAATTTCTCACCCTAAATGTTGTTTTAGGCAAGTTGCAGAGTTTCTGTAACTTAGAGTTCCAGGTATGTCTCTTTATAGACCAGACTCCTGTCTTAGGGCTTGTCTACACTGGCAATTTACAGTGCTGCAATGTTCTTGCTCAGGGGTGTGAAAAAACAACCCCTGAGTGCAGCATGTTTCAGCACTGTAAAGTGGCAGTGTAGACAGTGCACCAGCACTGGGAGCTACGCACCTCGTGGAGGTGGTTTTTTTAGAGCGCTGGGAAAACTCTCTCCCAGCGCTCTGCTGTGACCACACAAGCCATGTTAAAGCACTGCTGTGGCAGCGCTTTAGTGTCACCAGTGTAAACTAGCCTTTAGTCTGGACCCAGCCCTTGCCTTTCCCTCAGCTCAGTTCCTTTGTCTCTTCAGATACTTTCAGCAGTGTTTCTTCTTTGGCAGGAAGGCAATGGAGAAGAGTCCTGTTTGCCTTACTCCCCATCCTTAAATAGAATTTACATAAGGTGGGAAGCCTTTGCTTCCAGTGGAAAAGTACCAGCAATGTCCAAGGTGGTACTTTTTACCAGGTGACATTATCACCTGACCTTGCAGTGTCAAAGCAACCATGAAAACAGGTTTATTTGCAATGTCCACAGGAAGGAACTTCCGGAAGATGGGGGATCCTCATCTTCAAAGACTCATTGTCTTTTTCCTAAAGGCCCATTAAAGCTGATTGCTTACCATCTGGTGGGTGTTTCCAAGTATAACCACAGTTATAATTGTTACATAGTCAATATTCCTAACTCCAAATACAGAAATGATACATGCCTGCAAATTGGATAATCACAATTCAGTAAATCACAACCTTTCCAATGGTATCTTACATGAGCCATCTTGCATAAAATATATCTTAGTTATGCCATATTCATATCATAAGCATATTTCTATAAAGAATACGGAGCTTCACGTCACAATTACAAATGAGCGAAAACAGGAAGTGAGCAAAGAAACCCTTTTGCAGCATTCTTTACAGCTGTTAGTCTCTAATGCCTAGTGTAAGAAATGCCTTTAAGCGAAGCAGTAGGATTCGCTTACAGCCAGCAACCTGATTGCCTTCATGAGTGTAAGCAGCTACTGTGCTTGATTGACTTTGTCCATGATTAGGTAGGTATTTCCGGCTTCGTCTGGGATAATTAAATTCTGACTAGTTTAGGATAGCAAGTTTTTTGTTTGCTTGCTTGCTTGCTTGGGGTTTTGTTTGTTTGTTTTTAAAGCCTATCTTATTGGCATGGGATTTACAAATAAAAGAAAAGAAAGAAAGAAAGAAAAAGAAAGTCTTCTGGCCCTCCCTATAGAAGTTCCATTATGGGGTTTTTTTTTCCTTCCTCATCACTATCTTCTGTGATAATGAGATACAAAATAGTAAACTACATCTATTATAGCCACTCTGGGAACTACATAACCCTCTTAAGAAATGTTTTACTTTAGGGGAGGTCTGTACTGGTTTTTGTTCTCTTTTCTCTGATACCATGGTACATGTATATTCTATGTTCCCTGATACATTTCCTGGAAAGCATTAGCATAAATTCCATTAATTAATTTCTATTAGGTTTCTTATTTGTTCTTCTATATGCAGGTTTTGAGCACTAGCATTGGAAAGAGACTAATGGATTTCCAGATAATCTTGGCTCCATTTTAATGTAGTTTTTGTTGAGTGCACATCAGTCAACTTAGACCTGGTCTAGACTTAAAACTTTCACTGGTGTAACTATGCTGGTTAAGGGTGAGATTTTTTTTACTGATATAGTTATAGTGGTAAAAACTCTGATGTAGGTGCAGTTAGATCAAATATCAAGCTGACATATCAATCTAATTATTCCCTTTCCCATATGGGAATTGCTATACCACTGATAAGCACCTTTATACCAATGTATGGGCATGTCTACACTTGCCATTTAAAGCTCAAAAAGTCCCTTTTTTGCTCAAAAACCACAGGACTGTCTACACTTGCCAATGACTTTTTGTGGTGAAACTCAGAAGTTTCACCACAAACAGAAAACCACCTCCTCAAGCAGGGCCGGCTCCAGGGTTTTGGCCTCCCCAGGCAGCCAAAAAAAAAAAAAAAAAAAAAAAAAAAAAGCCGCGATCGCAATCGCAATCGCAATCTGCGGCAGCAATTAGGCGGCAGCAATTCGGCGGGAGGTCCTTCGCTCCGAGGCGGAGTGAGGGACCGTCCGCCGAATTGCCGCCGAATACCTGGACGTGCCGCCCCTCTCCGGAGCGGCCACTCCTAAGCACCTGCTTGACAAGCTGGTGCCTGGAGCCGGCCCTGTCCTCAAGAGGCGTACAGTTCTTACCAGTGATACTTTTGCGGTGATGTGCAAGTGAAGACACGTTCTTCCTGTTTACATAGCTTTTAGCCTCCGGAGGATATCCCACAGTGCCTAAGTGATCACTCTGGCCAGCAGCTCTGCTACTCTGACACCGGTAAACAGACATCCCCCCACCCCCTGTAATGTCCCGGGAACTTTGAAACTCCCCTTCCTGTTTTCTTGCCAAGTGCTCCCTTATCAAAGGATCCCCTGCTTGGAGCAATGCTGAGCTACTGGATCTGATCAGTGTGTGGGGAGAGGAGGCGATGCAGGGACCCAGGATGCCCCACGATCGCCCCCCCCCCCTTCCCACAAGACCTATGCTCAAAATGGAGAGAGCTGCACTGTGGGATAGCTGATCTCAGTGCGCTGCTCTCATGGCGATGGAAGTGCTGCAAATGTGACGATCTGACGCCTGTGGAAGTAAGTGAGAACACAAACCAGCGCTTTTCTTTTACCAGTTCCCTATCACTGGTGAAACGGACAGGGCAAAAACTCTGCAAGTGTAGACATAGCCTTACTATGTCCTGACTAGAGGGCTGTGCCACGTTAACTATACCAGTATAGCTAAAGCAGTATAACCTTCTAGTGCTGACAAGCCCTTAAGGAAGGCTGAAAGCACTAAACTGAAGAGATGGAGCACTGAATCTTTAACAGAAAAGCTTTTCTTGTAACTGTTTAAATGAAGCAGGTAAAGCAGTATTAGTCAAAACAAAGAAGTTTTAGACTATCTGAATACAAATCACTTTGTCAATTAACCATGTGTCGGTTCCATTGTATCTGATATCCTACTAATTCTCTGGTCAGCATTAGCAGCTTCCAAAAAAATGGGACAGAGAAGACCTGAACTTCTGATTTAAAAAACAAGCAGAACAAAAAGCACAATAGGGTACCAACCACTGTTTCTATTGCAGGTCTCCTTTAACAACTGGGATACTCTGTGCAGGTCACCTAACTTCTATGCATCAGTTTACCCAACTCTAAAATGAAATATCATTACATACCCCATGTAGGTGCTGTGAGGGTTAACGTAACTACTACTTTAAGAGTAACTTATGTCATCCTATTGTGAGTGAGAGGGATTTCTAGATTCACTCTTCTCCTCAAACCCTGCATCTTTTTATTTTTTAGCTAGGTTTCCCTGTATTTCTCCCATTAGAAAAAGACAGTTATAATTTGGTAAGGTAGCTTCTAACAGCTCCTTATTTTATCACTATGTGGGCAGAGGTGGAGACAATTCAAAGAGGTGAAGAAGAAATGGTACTCTGTCAGCGGAAAGCATATATACCTAGCCATTCGGTCCCTAGTCTGTAGCTGTGCATGGGATTCTTCCGTCCTAAGTGCAGGACTCTGCACTTGTCCTTGTTGAACCTCATCAGGTTTCTTTTGGCCCAATCCTCTAATTTGTCTAGGTCCCTCTGTATCCGATCCCTACCCTCTAGTGTACCTACCACGCCTCCTAGATTAGTGTCATCGGCAAACTTGCTGAGAGTGCAGTCCACTCCATCCTCCAGATCATTAATAAAGATATTAAACAAAACTGGCCCCAGGACCGACCCTTGGGGCACTCCGCTTGAAACTGGCTGCCAACTAGACATGGAGCCATTGATCACTACCCGTTGAGCCCGACGATCTAGCCAGCTTTCTATCCACCTTACAGTCCATTCATCCTGCCCATACTTCTTTAACTTGGCAGCAAGAATACTGTGGGAGACTGTATCAGAAGCTTTGCTAAAGTCAAGGAATAACACATCCACTGCTTTCCCCTCATCCACAGAGCCAGTTATCTCATTATAGAAGGCAATTAGGTTAGTCAGGCACGACTTCCCCTTGGTGAATCCATGCTGACTGTTCCTGATCACTTTCCTCTCCTCTAAGTGTTTCATAATTGATTCCTTGAGGACCTGCTCCAAGATTTTTCCAGGGACTGAGGTGAGGCTGACTGGCCTGTAGTTCCCCGGATCCTCCTTCTTCCCTTTTTTAAAGATGGGCACTACATTAGCCTTTTTCCAGTCATCCGGGACCTCCCCCAATCGCCATGAGTTTTCAAAAATAATGGCTAATGGCTCTGCAATCTCATCCGCCAACTCCTTTAGCACCCTCGGATGCAGCGCATCCGGCCCCATGGACTTGTGCATGTCCAGTTTTTCTAAATAGTCCCGAACCACTTCTTTCTCCACAGAGAGCTGGTCACCTTCTCCCCATATTGTGCTGCCCAGTGCAGCAGTCTGGGAGCTGACCTTGTTTGTGAAGACAGAGTTTGTTTACCTGCCACATCTGCAGGTTTGGCCCATCGCAGCTCCCACCATCTCAGGCCAATGGGGGCTGCGGGAAGCGGCGGCCAGCACATCCCTCGGCCCGCACTGCTTCCCGCAGCCCCCATTGGCCTGGGATGGCGAACCGCGGCCAGTGGGAGTCGTGATCGGCCGAATCTGAGGACGCGGCAGGTAAACAAACTGGCCCGGCCCGCCAGGGTGCTTACCCTGGCGAGCTGCATGCCAAAGGTTGCCGATCCCTGCTATATTGTTTCCTGCATAGCTAAGAACAGAGTAGAACAGTAAATCAGAATTTTCTCCCCTCACTCCAGAAGCAGCACTTAATTTTAAACTGCATGTCAAACTGTTAAAAGTAACATGGATGAAGTGTATTCAGGAGTACTTTGGAAAGATTGTCTAATTAATCCAATTTATTTTTAAATGAAAAAAATTGCCTGTAATTGTTTTGATTAAAAATTTTCTTGGGACACTATTCCCAAATTTTTGATTAAAATTTTTCTTGGGAACGAGTCCCCTAAATACTTTTGTTTTAGGACAATCTAATAATCCCTATCACTTTGTAGGTTTAGTCTCAGAGAAAGGCTGGCATGTTTTCTGCTATACATGAATTGTAGAAGAATTCTGTCTCAACAAGGGACTGGTTTTGAAGAAGTGGGGGTAGAGCTTTATGATTCAGGGAGTTAAGTGAAAAATCATTTATTTATAGAAGTGACAATGGATTTAAGAGACAAGTATTAGTTAAAGCTATGGTAGTGCTGATATTCCAGGAATACTAGTCAGACCTAGTGTGGTGGGTGAGCCACAGAAAGTTGACAGTTTTGGTTTGCAGAAATGGATTTAAACTTGACAATGTCTTCCTTCTTCTGAATTTTAGTCTATTCAGAATTTTCTCCAGCCTGTTCCTTGTGCTCATCAAAAGCTTTGCACAGCCAAATTCCTCTTTGAACAAGTCCCCTAAATACTTCTCCTAATGTAAAACACAGTCACCCTGCAACAGAACCTAAAGGGCAGAAGAGCAAGAAAGTGGGCAGAATGGGAAACAGAGACACCTCCCACTGTAGCATCTACTTGAAATGTGTTTATTTAAGAGGCTTCTCTTTCTGTTAAGAGTTTAATAGTACATTTAATATTAGTAACTAATGCCATTGGAATCTTTAGAAGTTTCAGAAGATTTGCTTGGACAAATATCCAATAGATCAGATGACTTTAACTCTTAAGATCTGCAGAAGTGGAATTGCTAATGAAAGACTAAATCATAATATCTACTACTCACTAATGTGTAGCCTAGGAAGACTGCAAGAATAACCTTTCTGATGGCAGCTCAGAACTACTCTGTCTAGCCCCATCCACATCCAGGAAATTTGGAAACATATTTTTTGGTTACTCTTTAAACTTCTTGTTGTTTTAAAACACAAACAACAACAACAACTTCTTGAAAGTTTTAGTTTCGTTTCATTGAGTTCCAGGAGGCGACTTGGCTCAGTTCTTGTTTAAGCTGGACAGTTATACAAGTTCTTAAGTGGACCTTCTCCCCCAATCCAACAAAGACAATAGTACTCTTCTGCTTAAACATAGAAGCACACATACATGCTTTACTGGATCAGGACCTTAGTGTAGTTATCATCGTAGTAGTAATTTGTTAGCAGGAGAGTGTTGTTGCTTGGCATTTAGCAATACAATTAACATTTTGTAAATATATATTACTATTCTTCTACATATACATTACATAAAAGGCCTTACATTTAAATAATGGTAAGGTCACAAAGTCAAGTACTCAAAAGTTAGGAAGTACCATAATTACGGTTGCCTGTAAAACCTTAATTTGGCTTCCTTATGCGTATGTGTTATGATACAGTCTTTAATTACATGATCACATACTATTTCTTCCACAAAACCCCTGCTTCGTTCAGTGACTAGGTAGTCATTCAATATTCATTTTTATCCACTAAATTCAATATGTTGTCCCAGGCATTATTTAAAACACACCATTCAAACCCTGCACTGACTGCAAAATTATGCAGTTTTCTCATAGGAATTTTTATGGTGCTCTCACCATCACATGTGAATTCTTCACACATTAATGAATTTCTCTTCACAGCACCTCAGTTAAAAAACACCACCCAAATCTAGCCATCCTTGCACATGGGAGCAGTGCCATTTAAGTGAATAAGGCTACTCATGCTAATAAGGAGGGCTAGATTTGGCCCTCCAAGTGTCAAAACTAACTGGTCACTGAAAAAGTTAAAACCATCTTTGTTCACAGTGTGACTGTAGATCATGTAGAAAGCGTAGGCATGTGATGTTAATGTGTATGAACATGTATGCAGCAGAATTTGACTGCGGAATGAAATCTAGAGAGATTTGTAGTAGCTAATGAGAAACCAAAGAATTCCTTGGATGTCACCACACATAAAGATTTCTAAATTTCTTAAGTAGCAGAGAATAGTACTTTTTACTCTTTTGCTTTCATTGTATGCTGTCTCCCAGCCCTTTATTCCCAAATCCCTTCCAAACTGCCTTAACTAGTATTTCTCTCTAGATATGTCTAAAATTAAAGCAGGCAGAACTGACCGACTGAAAATAAGAGAAATGCATTATGCCAGTTCGCATATGTCACCAGGTAAGTTCAACTACAATGTATAATAGCAGAACAGGGATCTGTTACCTCAGTACAGCACTATTAGGAGCACACCATAAAAACACAACTATGAAACTAACCATAAGTTAACAGTAGCATGTGAATTTTACATTACCATACATTTTATATTGTTAATGTAAACATACATAACAGTAAAGTAGGGGTGGAAGCACAGGGGAAAAAGAGGAAAGCAACCAACTTTTAATGAGCCATTACCTGCAAAATTAATGGCTACAATAATAAACTTCTTATAAAGCCTAGCGTATAATATCATTGTTCTCCACCAGCTGATATTAAATGATTGTACTTGTATTAACAATTAAGACAAAGAAAAGATCCCCTCTATTTTGAGAAGCAACTTTAAAATAATTACTATAAAGAGAAATTAATAATTTTATTAACGTGTATGTCTCTTTTGAACTGCTGTCTCACCAATTTGTAAAATCCCTCTGAAAACAAGGATCCACTTGCAATTTAACATTCAAAATAAAACTATGCAGGTCAGAGCACACTATTGAACAACACCCAAAATTGACAGTATTTTTCATTCAATTTATTTTAATAATGATAAATACTGCTGGTCTATCCCAAATACAAACTTTAAGAACAAGGTGACAACATGAGGCAGGTTTTTCATAATACCTGCTAAAGCAGAAGAAATCTCTGAAATAATTGTGACACTTAAAACTAATGATGGCAATGTATTAAATTCACCAAAGGAAATCAATATGTTCTTTGGTTGTTATTATCAGCTTTAATGAGCAAGGCCTAAGACAAAAGTGAGATCCTTCCTTGAGCAGTGTCAGCTAGTAAAAAAAATATCTATCAGACTAAATATTTCCATATTAGATACTGACAAGGAGATAAAAACCTTACCAGTGTGGAGAACACTGCCAAGTCTGCTAATCTATCAAGAGCAATGTACACAGCACTCCAAACTGCAAGAAATTCCTGTGCTAATGTGTTTAAATTCTCATTTTATACAGAAACATCCAAACCACACTTATGACAATTCCATTAGAACAGGGTAAGACGAGGACCCTCCATAAGGTGCCTCAAGCTGATCAACAATGATTAGCCCAATTTATTTCAGAAGTACTGAGTGTGGCTTTATAGCCACACAGAGAGATTTTCAAGAGTTCAGATCTCATAGCTGGGGCCAGATTTTCAAAAGCTCCCAACATGCTCAATGACTGCCATTTCCATGTCAATGAACCATTGAACTTTGATCTCATCTTTGACTTCTCTCCCCTTCAGCTGTCAGACTAACCTCCACAATACCGTAGGAGTGAGCGCTCTCTCTCACACACACACAAACACACACAAAATCAATAGGAAACATTTATCAATTTTCATTTTTATTCCAAAAGAAAAGAAGGAAAGAAGAGCTATTGACTTTGGCCAACTTTATCAAGTATTTTCACTCCCTTCATTTCCTCACTTTCATCCATACTGGGACTGTCCTCCAAGCTACCAAGTTCTCATCAGTATCAATGTGATTGCTAATGAGATAGAAATGATAATGTCCATCACCATTGTATGCCACAGTTAAAGAATTCTTAATTACCACTCTCCACTGGAGACAATTATTTTAGATCAAAAGAGCTCTGAAAGGATCATTTGAAGTTTCTGTGGTGCACTCATTTGGGTCAATTGGGTATTTAAAAAATAGGAAACTGACTCAGGTACAGATATTGACAGTGAGATATGGGAGCAGATAATGGAGCTGATTCATACAATTTCAGTAATTCTAGGTACAAATTATTCAGTTTAATTATTTGCAAAGAAACCACATCTCTCCTTGGAAAAATTACACAGAATAAACCCTGACTGTTCTTCCAGTTAGTATATTATATTATACTTTTATGTAAATTATTTGGATTAGCAGGTAACATTAAATTATGAGTTGCAGACTGTACTTTTATATTTATATCCTGCGCTCTCCACCGATTTAAGAATCAGAATGAGAGTTGCTTATTACAATGCATAATGCAGAGATGATTCTACCAGCAGAGTTCATGTTTGAACTCTACTTTACAGTAACCATGGAAGAGAAAAACTGAGGAGAGAGAATTGGAAACTAGACAAATGTGCTTGGAGTAGAATGGGAGAGGTGCAACATTTCAGTATTGTGTTTTATTGTAGACAGAAAATCCCCATGGTGCTTTCCATTCAACATCTGCAAAGCACTGTGCTGAAAATTATATGGGATTTGCTTTTCAAGTAACATAATTTAGATTTACTGTACCCCTACATCATATGCACTTATGAATACGTACAAGCTTTTCCACCTTACGTATTACTTGTATGGGTATTGTGGGCAGGGGATACAATTAAGGATATCCTAATTTATCAAAATGATACATAAAAATGATAAAGTTTGGGTATAGTCAATACATATAGGCGTAAGGGGGAGCGTACTGGGGTCAGAGGAACAACTTTTGTTATGTCTCATTCATGTATGTAAGATGACCTTAAAAGGAGGAGTGTGCAAGTTTAATGGTAATTTTTAGTTTAATTCTGATTCAAATGTAAGTTGAAATTTTATGTACTGCTTTCACTGCATAATGCATTATGTATTCACTTTCCTTAGAGGGATGAATGGGGCCCAGAGAAGCTTCTAAATCACATCCCTCAAAATGCCTACCTACTAGAAGAAGAAAATTCATGGAACTTCATAATTTAGACAAGTTATTACATCTCACCCGTTTAGGCCTCTCCTGCTTCCTTGTTATGATATGCATCTCCTTTGTGATAATCAAAAAATGCCCAGGTTGCAAGACAGTTTGGAGCAGCAGAATATTGATCCTGTGTAATTTGAATGAGGGAGGAGGAGAGGGACACTGTGAAATAATACTAAGGGAACTTAGAGGTTAGCAAAATGCACCGAATATTTGACAAGTGGACCCTGTAAAGGACACTTCCTCCAATTGCTATTTATAAAGTCTCATAATGTCAAGATCTCAATTATTTCAGTGACAACTGTTTGCACAAAGCATAAATGAAAGGCTGGCCTCTTATTTAAGTATCTCAATATAATCCGGCTGCCTAACTTTAGGCATGTACACTTAAAAGTTTTGGCTTTACCTCTTATCTTTCTGAATCCTAAATAATCTAATACCAATTTACACAAATCACCATTCTAAAAAAAGGAAGGTGCAAAGAGACTTTAGTTATATTAGGGACACCAGAATTTTTTGGGCTATTACTTTTTTTCTGGATGAAATTATTCTTATCAAAATTTTCAACTAACATAATGAATTGCACTTATACAATTACTGAATTGGTCACATAGAAGCATTCTGTATAAGAAAATAAAAAGTTATGAACTACTTCAAATTTGTTTCTATGGACTTATTCTATTTCATTAGATAGCTAGCAAAGAATATTTAATTAGAATAGGAAATATTTAAATACAAAAAGAGAAACCAAGTACATGTCTACACAAAAAAACCTATTTTAGACAAATATTAAAACATCTAAAAGCCAAGCAATGCAAAAGCTAACGTGATGCGTTAGGAAGGAGATGTTGTGCCCATGGCCACAGCTGTGAGATCAATTAAAAATTAATAGAAAGTAGCTGTACAATATGGACAGGAGAATCCTGCATGGGTTTCCCAACTAGTGAAGATTTTTTTTGTGGTAAAGGCCAAACTGGAGTGTGGTCAATGAACATCCAGATTTTACTTGAAGGAGAAGCAGTGGCAGTATCTGGTACCCAAAACATCCATGAGTCCAATTCAGAAGGTAGTGGAGGCATTGTTAGGGCAAGACGTGATAAAGCCAATGTCCTTGATGTGTAATTCCACAATGTGAGCATTGCAGAAGCCAGGAGAGGGGTGAAGATTGGCCATAGACTATAGGAGCGTAAATGATAGAACAAAATCTATGGCTCCTATAGTGGCAGCCTATCCAAAAATAATTGAAAAAATCTCTCCTAAAATAAAGTGGGTTTCGGTGCTGAATGTTAGTCATGGGTTCTGGTCCCTCCCCCTAGGGCCAGGGTGTTAATCCAGAATGGCTCTCATGGCAGGGATGTACAATATACATAGACCATACTGCCCCAGAAGAACAAAAATAGCCCTACCATTTTTCATGCCCACATGAAGTAGTGTCTCAGGGACTTTTCTCTGCCAAATAGGCTCATCCACTATGTAAATAACATATTAATACAATCTTTATAAATAAGAAACAAACAGGATTTGTTTAAGGCTTTGCAGTGTCTGCAGCAAGCTGAATTAAAAATAAATAGTAAAAAAGCACAGTTAATTAAAAAAAGAGAGAGAGAGAGAGAGAGTTGCCTTCTTAGGGATGTCCACAAGTTAAGAAGGGCAAAGTATCAATCACAAGAGGGTAGAATTAATTTCCAACCTTCCTATCCTTATAATGCTCATTTGTTTATGATCTTTTCTGGAAATAACAGGGTTTGCAAGAAATTCTCTCCCCGAATGCTAAAACAGCAAGCATGTTGTATGAATTGGTAAGGGCATCTCACTAGGATTGGCAGTGATTAAATTGAAAAGGCTTTTGGAGAGCGCTCCAATATTGGCTAGTCCGAATAAAAGTAAATCTTTTTCTGTGTACCCTGTGGTAACTCCAAATATTTTAGGTGTAGTGGTCACAAAAAAATATGAAAATCAAGATCTACTGGTGCCATTTGCCTCCTCACTGACACAGAATGCGAAACTAAAGTATAACTGTTTTTTAAAAAATCACGTTGGCAATATACTGGGCCAATATCAAGCACAAATACTTGGTCGGAGGCCAAAAAATGTTTATTGTTAGTCACCGTACCCCACTTAAGGTACAGCTGGTCAAGTAAGCAATGAGAGAATTCAGAAACAGATTCTGGCTTTGCAAGGAGAAAATGTAGAGGCTGAAAAAGCCAAAGACAAACTGCAAAAAAATGAATAAAAATGCCACATAAATGTAAAGGTAACTCCTCTAGCACCCAGCATCCAATCTTTAAACAACTACACACCAACAAAGTTAAATAAGATGAGCAGATTTGGTATACAAATGGCAGTAGTCTGTATGTACAAGGATAAAGGAAAGGAAGTCTGACAGCAGTAAAACTAAGGGACAGAATAGTCAAATAGTTTACAGTATAAGTATGGAAGTAAGTCAGCTCAGTATGCAAAATTGGAAGCAGTGATCAGTGTGCTAATAAATAAATCTCATTCTAAGTTTACCGTAGTTCTAGACTCAGGCCAGGTCTACACTACAGACCTATACTGGTATAAATATGTCACTCAGGGTGTGAAAAATCCATACCCCTGACCGAGGTAGTTATACCAACCTAGCCCCCTGTGTAGACAGCACTATGTTGATTGGAGACCTTCTCCTGTCGACACAGGTACCGTCTCTCAGGGAGGTGGATTAACTACGACGATGGGAGAAGCTCTCCCATCAGCATAGTAGCATCTTCACTAAAGCACTACAGCTGCAGTGCTATACGTGAAGACAAGCCCTCAAACTGAGTAGTCAGGGAAGCTGTGTTAATGTTAGCCTGCTACTTTTGAGCTACTAATGGAGAAGAGATCAAATTCAATACTATGTGGCAGATCCTGGATGATATTGCCAGTTTGACAAAACAAACAAAATTAATATTTGGGCACACCGAAAAAAAGGGTGCCTAGTAAAAGAAAATCAGTCAAAAATGAAGCAGTTACTGGACCGCTCTGGCCATAGAAAACTGCTTTAAAAGCTATCCCAGTAGCAATTCTCACTCAAGATCAGAAACAATCACAATAAACTAAAGCAGAGCGGATGCAAAGCATTCAAAAAACAGCATTTGGAGTTAAAGGTGCTTTAAAAGCAAGCCTGTAGCCAGGAAGTCAATGTAAATAATCAAAATTTACTTAGTAATAAAGCAAGAACTCTTATGTGTAAAATCAGAAGATGGTGTGGCATGGGTATTATCACAACATATGGGGGGGGGGACTGCTATTTTGGGTGCAAGGGTCCACTGTGGGTGCTCACCCCCAAGCAGGCAGAGGCCAAAAAAGGTTGGCAAAAATGGGGTAGTGGCACAAATGGGAAAGAGACCTAAACGAGCATCTTAATGCTTGCTTAATCTGAGCCAGACACAATCCACCTAACAGAAAACAGAGGAGCTCTGATAAAACAGAAACCCAAAGGTCCATAGAAACAAATTCAAATCAACTATACTGGGGAGTTGCCCTTAACACCAAGAGGTAACAAATATATGCTGGTTGTTATAAATGCTTTTTCACATTGGGTGAAGGCCTTCCCCATTAAAATATGATTGTGTACAATCTGTTCTGCAGATGGGGAGTGCCTAAAATTATTGACTCAGACAATGAGAGAAAAATTGGGGGGTTAGTTGTCAAAACTGTGCACCAAGCTGGACATCAATCAGAAGTTTCACATTCCCCATCATCCAGTGGCAGTAGGACAGGTTGAGAAAATAAATAGCACCATCAAATCCTAACTAAAAAGGGGTGAATGATTTAGTACAAAGGAAAATAAAGCGACTGGTGCCCATTGCCACACTAATAGCTGAGCAACAGAAAATTGGGGACAATACTGTACAGGCAACGAAAACACCCTGGTGGCCTGTAGCAGAGGAGGTGAGCTTGAACCCCCTGGTTCACATTTTAAGCCTAAAATTAATGGTGGTTCAAATGTTTACAACTATTGTAGGGAATATGGTGCTGGGTGATAAAGTTAAAAAAGAAAGCACAGAAGACAGCAATATGGTGCAAATGAAACAAATGCTAATATTAAAAAGAAAAACAAATACAATGCGCTATAGGCCTAGTTTGACATGAGTAATTTAACATGGGAGGCTTCATTTCTTGGCAGACAGGATTAGAGAGGTAAATAGATCAGCAGGCTGAAAACAGGAGGTTTGTGTTAACTAAAATATGTAAATGGGTCAGTAAGCTAAGAGACAGAATATCTGAACTAGCTAAGATTAGGGGAGGGAACCCCTCCCCCGAGAACCATTTGCAAAGAAGAAGATAACAATGGACAAGATAAATTGGGAACATAAAGATGAGGTAAAAAAGTAGAACATGGACAGAGCATGCTGTACAAGGATTGGTTCCTATGAAGTAACCAAGCCAATCCCAAAATGTGTGATTCAATGTATAGTAAATTCAATGAGATGTGTAAATGTATACATAGGGTGAGAGTTTCTGTTTAACTTTGGATCTGTGATATACCCTGCACCCACCCCCTGCGTTTGAGTCTGGTCAACTGAACGTAGCATTGCTGTATGCCAAATAAAGATATCTGAGTGACAACGTCTGGAGTTGAACTGAGTTCTTGGGAAGCCAAGTGGAAAGAGGTCTCAGAGGGAATCCCAACATTTAGAAGTCAGAGCTTTCCCATCTGCAAATTAATCCTGTTTTATTCCTAGCCATCCCATCTAATTCTGCCTCTCAGATTAATATTAAACTCTTCTGCCAAAGCTATAAATCCTCCAATTACTCTTGTGGCAATATTGTTCAGAGGAACTCCTTTCTCCTTGGGTAGAACTAACAGATAATAATTTATCTGGTAGTATTATAAACTTAAAACTTTTGTCACACAAACTCCCATTAGATTAAAAAATAAACCATCATTAAACTATGCAGAATCCCTGACTTTTTGCTGAGGTAGTTCTTAATCCAGGTATAAACCATAGCTAGAAAGTTAAAGTTGCCACTTGGCATCAGAAATATTAAACACTATGCCACATAATACAGGTCAGGAGGAGATAAGCAACACTTGGGTTCTGGTCCATTTGTAGTAAAGAAGCAATGCTTTCACTTTCTAGTCAGACACTGAGACTCACCCAACGTAAGACTGAAACACATCCACTTAAAAATTGCCTGCAATTGTGAGCTACACTGAAAACTTAGAGAGGTGAAAGGTAATTCTACAAGGTTAGTGGCATTCTCCAGATCACTTCCTTTCGGTGGTTGGGGGATAAGATATACTTAGTCATGGAACAGAGGATTCAATACTTTAAATTCCTGGACCTGAGCATGGAATATATTCCAGAATAAAGGTGTGCCCTACACATGGCCTCCTGGCCATACCCATCACCTTCTTGGCAATGTACGGCTAAAATACAGTTGGGTTGCCAGGGACTCACCAGCGGTTGTTGCCCACAGAACCCATTCTTGTTGAATCCACATTGCAGGAGGAGGGTGTAAGTTAATATTGACTAAGATCTTTGTTTTTGCCTTTTAGTGCTTACATATTGCCTAGTCCTGTTCCTTCAGGAGTCATGGTCTTTAGGTTAGGAATTCCATTATGGACCTTGCAATGAAGATCTAATTTACTTATGCAGCACTTAGATATTACAGTGGTATGGAAGGTAAACAATTCCCTTGGGTGAAATGATCATAGACATATGGGTTTTGCAAGAAGCTAACACTGTAGACTGACTCCAAAGGTGGCTCACTATTAGAGCTGGTCAGAAAAAACGTTGATGGAACAACTTTCTATTAGAGAATGGAGTTGCATCAAAATCTAATGCTTTGTGAAATCATGTCAATTTGCCAAAATGATCAGAGAGAAAAAAAGGCAAAACAGTTCTAATAATGTTGAAAAGCACATTTGACATTTTCTGAAGGACATATTTTGATTTTTCTGTTTATAACAACTTTGTTTCAAAATTATAATATAAAACTTAAGTCTAAATTGAAACCAAATATTTCAGTTGAGCTGAATTTTCTTTCATTCCTAATTGCTAATTTCATTGCTAAACTTTCATTCCTAATTGAAATTAAAGCACAATTTCTCAGTCTCAAAACCTCCATTCTCTATACAACTCTTATCACTGTGGACACTCATTCACAAGTGCATGCTTTTTAATACTTTCAACAAATACATTTCAAAACTTTTGCAGGTTATATCTCTATCTCAACCACCAAGAACTAACATTCCCCTTATAGGGGGTCACAGATTTACAGAATCTGTGCTTTGCCCCAGCCTACAGACAGTCTCATAGGAGTAACCTTTTAATCTGCCAGATGCCCCAAGAGGTCAAACTTTTCCTCAAGGGCTGGCCACATGGCTTCAATGCCTCCAAGACTGCATTCCTGTTTCTCACTGTGAGCTTTGCCCAGTGGAGTCCAGCTAAGGAAAACTCCTGTTCAGAGACTTTTACCCCTTTCAGGGATCAACACTTCAGCAAGTTCATGCAGCAACTCCATGCATCCTTTTCAAAACAGAGTAGAGTCCTTAGGTTATCAAAGAGAAGCTAAAGTTAAGAGAGAGTTCAGACTGGGCGCAGCTAAGGCCCCAACCAAGCCCCGCTGCTGTAGAATTCATTTTGGCTCTGTCTCCCTCTCACTCTGTACATTTGTCAGTCCCAACTGAGAGCTGTTGTACCTCTGTGAGGCCAGTTCTTATCACAGTCTCTTGTCACCTCCAATCTATCATCCTCCTGCTCCAAGGCTATGTTGAGTTCACATGTTCTGCCTGCCAGGAGCCACACATTGTTAAGTGTCAATTGTTCAGTCACTGGGGTCCCATTGTCTTTCTAGATCCTCCACTGAGAATCTAGAAATCTATGACCCATTCATACCATCCTAGAGAGTTAGGGGTCACAAACAACCCATGTCTCCTGCTCTACTCCAGAAGAGCATTTTAACCCTTCTGCACCCACTGGATAGCGATAGGGTTGCCAGGCATCTGATTTTTGACCGGAACGCCCATTCGAAAAGAGACCCTGGCGTCTCCAGTCAGCACCACTGACTGGGCCACTAAAAGTGTGGTCGGCAGTGCTATGGGGCTAAGACAGGCTCCCTGACTGCCCTGGCTCCGCGCAACTCCCAGAAGTGGCCGGCATGTCCCTGCAGACCCTAAGCTCATGGGCGATCATGGAAGCTCTGCGCGTTGCCTCCACCCCGAGCACTGGTTCTACAGCTCCCATTGGCTGGGAACCGTGGGGCAGTGCCTGCGGACGGGGGCAGGACGTGGAGCCGCCTGGGCACACCTCCACCTAGCGAGACGGACATGCCGCCACTTCCGGGATCCGCTGGGAGCCTGCCTTAGCCCCGTTGTGCTGCTGACTAGGACCCACCTGAAGTAAGCACTGCCAGGCTAGAGTCTGCACCCCAAAACCCCTCCTATACCCCAACCCCCTGCCCCAGGTCAGAACCCCCTCCCACATCCAAACTCCCTCCTGGAGCCCACACCCAGCACACCCTCCTGCACCCCAACCACCTGCCCCAGCCCTGAGCCTGCTCCCTCACTCTGAACCTCTTGGCTCCAGCCCAGAGCCCCTCCTGCATCCAAAACCCCTCATTCCCAGCCCTACCCCAGAGCCCACACCCCAGCCGGAGCCCTCACTCCCTCCTGCACTCCAGCCACCTGCCCCAGCCCTGAGCCCACTCCCACACCCTGAACCCCTCATTTCTGGCCCCACCCCAGAGCCCACACCCCCTTCCACAGTCCAACCCCCTGCCCCAGGCCAGTGAAAACAAGTGAGGGTGGGGGAGAGCGAGTGACGGAAGGATGGGTGATGGAGTGAGTGGGGAGCGGGTTCTTGGGAAGGGGTGGGGCAGGGCAAGGGTGTTCAGTTTGTGCAATTAGAAAGTTGGCAACCCTAGATAGCAATTCCAAGTCATATGAATCACTGCCACGCATATCTTTCATAATAATAATATAGACAATTCCCAATTCTGTCACACAGGATCTGCCTTTAAAATTGTCTTGCATTACCCAGATTTGTGTACTGGGCCCAGGTACTTATGCATATGTTGTGGTGTAATCTGTTGTGCAGTGCAGTGTTGAGTGTCTCTATGCCAGAAATGAAAGTACAGACATTTGTAATTATTATTTGGGGGGGGAGGAGAGGGAAGACAGAAAGAGGAGAGAAGCTAGAGGCCTGATAAAATGAGTCCAGCAAGGAATGGGTTTAAAGGAAGGTTGTAAGGAAGAAGCTGGTTAAGATGGACAGAAGTGATGTAGGGATGGTGTATGGTTAATTAACCTAGAAAAGTCAGGCCCAGGAAAGGAGATTAGGTATGAACTATCCTTAATTGAAAGTAACTTCAAGATAGGTCTGGAGATGTCCATTCAAGATCTGAATCAGGCCCTTAATCCTTCTAGTTTTAGTTTAAATATCAACTGTGTAAATTCAGTTATAATTTTTCCTTTCATGCGATTCCTGTTGCAATTATTTCTTTGGCATATGTATGGCCATGGGAGCTCCCTGAAAATAATAAGTAACAGAGCTTTGATATTTCCTGGTAAGAGATTACCTGCTTTATTCTTTACAGCAAACATTTTCTGAAGTTCTCTCCCCTTTCCTTAAGTCTCTTCCATGGCTGATTGCCTCTATCATGAACAGGCTTGTCAATTAATACGAACATTCTTAATGCTATGTGAGGACCTCAGTGACTGCCTGAGTATCTCGCTAAATAGTCAAATACGCCAGACATCACTGGCAGTCACCTAGCATAATTCATTGACAGATAGTAGAAGCACTTCAGCAAGGTATTAGACTACACCATGGTAATGCCCGACTATAGGATGGAGTAGAGAAGCACACAATGCTTAAGCTGCATTCCACAGCCACTAAGAAAGATGACTACTGTCCTCAAGAGGACTACTGAATCCTTCTATCTCAGTGTGCATGGAGTACCGTGAAAACAGACATTAACAGCTGTACTGTAGGCTCCCCTTGTAGTACCTTGAAACATAAATAGGACTAAAATCCTTGTGTGGCAATGAGTCAAGCCACATGCTCCCTGAAAGACATACACTGTATATAGATGGTAGTGCAGTAAATCCACACAAATCCCCAACAGGATGCTTGGCAATGCTCAAGATGGGAGTCAGGTCACTGTGTGATCCCTCCAGAAACAAAGGAGACGCTATAATGGATTTCCCATCATAATAGGGACATTACTTGAATGTTAACCTCCCCTTGGTATGCATTCCAAACCCAACAGAGGAAGTCAATAATATAGAATGCCAGTGCTCATGGAAGTAACTGAGAGGCCAAAAGAAGAGTTGAGAGCAACACTGAGGAATGCAACACATATTCCCTGAGCTCCTCAGAGGTTTGGAAATCTTTACCCCTCAATCTGTGGGTTTATGCACAATCTGGGGGGCATATCCATGATTCCTTCAGACAAGTCATCTATACTATAAAATCACTGTGGCAATGTGCTTGTGACCTTCAAAAGCTTCAGATAAGTTTCTCTTTTTTCTCCATAAGACAGGAGCATACAGCCAAAGTGACTGCACAGTACTTTATGCACGAGTTATAAATGATTTCATGCACTTCATAAGCAATATCTCTATTTAGAATTTTTAATATACAGTATTTCAAAACAACCTGAGAGTTGGTTGTAGGCTAAGAAGAAAATGAAGAGCTTGGCGTAAGTTTTATGGAGGAAAAGTGGCCATTTGTTACTAGGATGGGTTGAGATAGATAGGCTAGATATGACAGCAGAGCAAAAGAGCACCCCCCCCCCCCCCCAGTCATGGAGACATGGACATAAGCACACATGAAAGCTGTATAACAGCTTCCCATACAAAAAATTAAAACATGACAATTTAAGAAAGAAATCAGATTACTGGGGGGAGACTATAGTGGCTACAGCATTCAAGGAGAGAACAAAACAACTGTGAAAGTCCAAACTAAATCTTTGCTCCTTTAGTGTCCAGACTGTTAATAACCACAGCCACATATTAATAAGCTATATTCGGTTTCCACTCCTGTTTTGATTCTCTGATTCAGGTGTTGCAATTGCAGGAACTTATTCGTTTTGTGAAGTATGGTAACACAACAAACTCTTTAAACACAGAAAATAAACAAAGATCAAGGTGGTATTAAACTCCAAGGTTTTTTGGATGAATCATTATTCATAGAACAGAACCCACTAATAACAAATATATCCTTATAATAATAGCAGCATTTAAGGAGTTTAATACCACCGTGATCTTTGTTTATTTTCTGTGTTTAGAGAGTTTGTCGTGTTACCATACTTCACAAAATGAATAAGTTCCTGCAATTGCAACACCTGAATCAGGGAATCAAAACAGGAGTGGAAACAGAAAATTAAAGCCCACCCTTGCATGGTGCTGAGTGAACTATACTCACAGATAGAATGGAGGGTACTCCATATTTGAAAAGAGGTTTCCAACACCTGGAAGATTTGTACTCCAGGGGACATATTAAAAATTCTGATACATCTTTGTCATGAACACAAGATAATGAAAAGAGGAAATGGCACAATACTAATTCATTCTGATTAAGATTACAAAAGCAACACAGAAAAGACATTATATAGTGGCCAGGGCCGGCTCTAACTTTTTTGCTGCCCCAGGCAAAAAAGAAGAGCGCCGCCGCCCCCCCGCCCAGCGCCGCGCCGCCCAAACCCCCAAGCGCTGAGCGCCGCGCCGGGCCGCCGACCCCCCCCCCCCCAGCGGCGCGCCAGGCCGCTGAAACCCCCGCCCCCCTCCCCCCGAGCGCCTCGCCGGGCCGCCCAAACCCCCGGAGCGCCCCCCCCCATCCCCTGAGCGCCGCGCCGCCCAAACCCCCAAGCGCCGAGTGCCGCACCGGGCCGCCAACCCCCCCCCCCAAGCGGCACGCCGGGCCGCTGAAACCCCCGCCCCCCTCCCCCCGAGCGCCTCGCCGGGCCGCCCAAACCCCCGGAGCGCCCCCCCCCATCCCCTGAGCGCCGCGCTGCCCAAACCCCCGAGCGCCGAGTGCCGCGCCGGGCCGCCAACCCCCCCCCCCCCAAGCGGTGCGCCGGGCCGCCGAAATTCCCGCCCCCTCCCCCCCGAGCGCCTCACCGGGCCGGCCAAACCCCTGGAGCGCCGTGCCGGGAGGGCCAAACCCCTGCCCCCCCGGAGCGCCCCAAGCACGTGCTTGGTCAGCTGGTGCCTGGAGCTGGCCCCGATAGTGGCACAATATGAATCCTCTCTTCATGACAGTGATTATTACCAGGATGAGAAATAATACACTTAGTGTTCATCTAGACTTGTGGTGAATCCCACAGTTCGTTCACAATCATTTAGCCCATTTAATAGGATTCTTACACATTCATTCAGAGAAAGTATTGATCATGCTTTTCCACACAAAAGCATGTATTCCGATTCATTAAACGCCTCTCCTCACCCAAGTGTGTACACTCACACACACCCTTTAATTATGCACAAACGTTGCGTGAAATGTTTCTTAAGACCAACCATCTAGATTTCTTAGAATCATCAGCATCAGATAACTTGACTTTAACTAGAAATCACTAAGTAACAGTGTATTCCTGAAGAAACAGGACAGAAATTTCTTTTCCCAAGGAGTTCAGCAAGTGAAAATATGCAACACTAGAACTGGTTGAATAGTTTTTATGAGTAAACCTGGCATGTTTCATTCTGCTATTATTTAGAAGGATATATTTGTTATTAGTGGATTCTGTTCTATGAATAATAATTCATCCAAATAATCCTTTTGAGCTATTTGCTATTCTTCATTTGCTATTCACCTGTTCAGCTACCATATGAGAGAGCAGAAACAATGCAAGAGTTAAATTTAGAAGACCATTCATATACAACAAGTAATAAAATGGACAGTCTGCAACGAGACCCAGAGGTGAAATCTGATTGCACAAGCCATATGGTAAATACCAATTAATAGTCAATACATTAGTAGAATTCAGGGTTGGTTTGTGAATGATTCACAAACGGAAAGGTCTAAATCTGTCAAATAATTTGTTTGCAATGAATAATTCAACAAACTCTATAAAATATCTATTTTAAACATATTATACCACTAGAGACAATGTGTTCCGTATATCATAACATTCAAAAAGCCAGGATTCTTCAGAAGCAGACAATATCAGAATATCACTTGCTGGATATAATGCTGCCTTTACATCACTGAGTCATGGTCTGGTTGTTGAGATAAATGGATAAACTGTATCTCTTCACCTTTAAAGCGATGCATGGGCATCGCTTTAAATGGCGAGGGGAAATCTCTGCCAGTATGCTACGGTTCAAATCTCTGGGGAGTTACTAAGAACTGGGAAGTAATGGACTGTTTCTGAATCCAATAAGCTTGCCGTATAGCTGTTGGCTGTTTTCAGCTCATCAATAAAAAGATGAAATCATTAATCATTTTCCTTAATTCCTATGATATTAAGGGCCAAATTCTAAGTGCATGTAAATCAGCCTAGCTTAGTTGAAGGCAGCAGAACTAGGTTAATTTACTCCTAAATATTTATATCAAAATGATAACCAAAGCTGCATCCAAAAAGTCTTCTTTCCAGCAAAGGTCAACAAAAATATTTAATCTTTCAAAAACAGCACACATTCCAGATCACCTCCACAATATCAAATAAACTATTTTTACTACCCAGAAATACAGCATTGTCTTACTTTTACCAATGCGAACTTTAACGGGAGGAGAAAGAAGTGTTTGTGCACCATATGCATATAGAAAACATGCACTAACATTTTATTAGTATGGTATGAAATTCATTAATAGTGTTATCGCAGGCATCACCAGACTGCGCTGTTACACATAGCCTTCCAAAGTTCTTTTTCTTAGCGCGCAATCAAGGTTTCAGTCTTGGAAGAATTGCTTGTGGTGGTAGCTCTTGGTTATACAAGATTCTGTGTAGAGGAAGCTGTGTGAATGATGGTAGTTTTCTTTCTGCCTTAGTATCTAATTAGCATAAATCTTGATGCAAAATTACTCTCTGGGAACCAGGCACCAGAGTTGGCCTGAGATTCCTGACAAAAGTGGAAGTGGTTACGAGCAACAACCATTTCAGAACTGATGTATAAAGTGTAAATAAAAGTAATTTATGCTTAGACTATCCCCAGCCACTCCACATCACTGATGTCTCCTCCATTGGGAAGCAAACTTGTAAGGTCCCCAAGACATCTGCTATTGCTCCATAGAGGGGAAGAATGGGACACTGGTGTATGAAGCTGTACAAGGTGCCAGAACACAAAAAGTCAAGCCCTTAGGCTAAGTTTTCCAAATGAGTGAATCTGGATGCCCAACTTGAATCTTTAAAAGAGTCCAATTTTCAGATGGATTTTTTGCAGAACTGGAACAATAAGAGATTTTTCAGTTTGCTGGCACTGAAAAAAAATGGTTCAGATGAAACCAAATCTGAAAATTCCAAATAATTTTGGTGATTCAAAAAAGTTTGTTTTTAGTCAAACAAAACATGTCATTCGACCCAAAGAGGAGGAGGTGCTGCCTCTGCTGCCATCACTACTGCCCACCTTATAACTTTTACCCATGATTAGAGCACTCACCTGGTATGTGGCAGACCCAGGTTTGAATTCCCACTCTGGAAAAAGGATTTGAACCCATGTCCCCCCACTCCAAAGTAAGTGACCTTAGGCTATTCTGGAATGGGTTTTAGTTTCACTTATTGAAGCTGTTCCACTTTGTATCAAATACTTGATTAGTCACTGGAGCTTGGATTTTTTGGGTTTCTCATTCCCATGTGAGTGTCCTAATGACCACACTATAGAATTAGTCTCTCTTTCTCAGGCCCAATGACTGTTCAAGGATTTGAAGCTGTTCCACAGTGTATAAAATACTGGAATAGTCTTTAGGCCGGAGAGTATGTGAATGACTTTATAGCCTGATGGTTAAGGCACTCACATGGGAGAGGAGAGACCCAAATTCAAATCCCTGCTCCAATGACTAGTCAAATATTTTACACAAAATTGAACAGCTTCAAAAGGAAAGCTTGAGAGAGACTCACCCCAATAGCCTGGTTGTTAGGGCACGCAACTAGGATGGGGGAGACTGGTTCACATCCCTGCTCCAAACCTTGGACTGAAGGCAGTCTATAGCCATAAGACTAAAACAAGATCAGAAGAGCCGAAGAAGTGGGCTGTAGCCCACAAAAGCTTATGCTCTAATAAATTTGTTAGTCTCTAAGGTGCCACAAGTACTCCTGCTCTTTTTGCAGATACAGACTAACACGGCTGCTAACTCTGAAACCTGACAATAAGAACTGAATCTATCTGCATAGGATTTCATAGAGTAATAAGAAATACAGGAGAGTAACGTAAGTGACCCAATCTTGGAGGCTACTTTAGGATTGTCAGTGCTAATTTTCAGAAATGTTGAGCACCCACAACTCCAATTGAAGCTGCAGTGCTCACCTCCTCTGAAAAATCAGAACTATTAATCTTATGGCTGACTTAAATGTAAAGGTGCATACTTGTATTCCACTCCACAAAAAGGCACATTTGTTTTGTTAATCTCTGCTCTGTGTATCACTAAAACTCTTGTTCGTGCATTTGTTTCTGAGACTTTCCCTCTCAATGGAAGAGCAGTGTGCTGTCATCATTAACTTGGAGCATTCACAGTTTACTGCCTCAGACTTGACTCCTTTCTCTCATCCCTTATGCTGCCACATGTTCCATGACAATTTATCTAGGCCCATGCATCACTACCATGATGCCTAATGCTGCAAGGGCAGCAAGCCCAAATCATTACAGTGTGCATCATGTAAAGCTCCTCTCCTTTGTTATTAGTTTTTCAGTCTGACATCGTAAGTATAGGAGCACAATCAAATTCCACAGTAAAGCCAGTGCTTAGAGATTTACTGTATACTCAACTAGGAAAATGTTAAACAAGGTTAAAGGGAAAACTGTGTTCTTACCTGTCTTTGAAGAATACCTTAAGCAGTAAATAAAGGAGAGAAGTCTGAAAATGAATGATAAAGTCCCAAGAAGAATTTCCAGGTGGATGTTCAAATATGAAGAGTAAGCAATTTACTATTTCAGCTGCAATGTATCTAATAGCCTATGTGATTTGAATCCCTACACTGAATAAATATGCATTCCTAAACTAGCACTCTCTCTTTAAGGGAGTTTGATTCATAGCACTTATATTTTCATCATGTTCATTAAACACATAATTTATTGGTTATTAAAATGCCCTGCAGTATTTTTTCCATTATAGACAATATTAAAGTAATTTATGCAGCTCATGGGTAAATTGATACATATTATAAAGACAAAACTTGTAATTTGTTTTAGAACAGTACATCTTTACAATCAGAAGTAACTGAGAAATAGTCTCAGCTATTTGAAGCATAATCACAGCTAAAACTGAGTATTACAATGGATTGCTCTAGACACCAAGGACTCCCTTCTCAAAATATACTGATCTGGAAAAAAATCACGTATTAATCTTTTAGCCTTTGCTCAGTGTCCATACCTATTCAGATTGATACACAGAAAATAGGCTGAAACCTTTTGTTGATTTGTCTATGTGATGCCACCTATTTCACGCTTTATTTCCAATAGCCATTTCAAGTAGCACTTACGACAAGACTTCACTTTTATTTGAGGAGTGGTCAAAGATGAAGGACAAAATTAAATGAAAATAAAGGACAAACATGACACTATATATAAGAGGAAACTCTTCTATATTGTAGATATTGATCATGAACAAATTCAAAGCCCACTCCAAATAGTCAGACTATAGTCTTGAATCCTTGGATTTGACTTCTTCTACATTACAGAAACACACTGCCAAACATAGTATTTTAACAGTCATTTAACTAGCTCTTCCTCATTTTAAAATCTTCCACTCTGGAATCAGTAAAAAGGTCAAGTATTGTTACAAGTTCCATTAACTATTAATGACTTTTTGAATCTTATTACCCCTTTTCCCCAGGACATCCCTGGTTTTAGCATTTTCCTTCCCTGCTATGTTGAGATTAGTGATACACAGTGATTACAAGATAAGTATGGAAATTGTAATTTCAAACAAGTGACTAAAATGATTTTATGCATTCAGCTATACAATCCAGTAATTTGTTGTGCTTTTGCAGGAGAGACTTTGTAGGGATAATTTAACATGGTTTGCTCCATTATCACCAAGAAACACTAACAATGTTACAGACTCTACAAATTCATCTACTTCTGAATGGATTCATAAAGCTATTCACTTTGCTCATGTTAACTGGGTTGAATTAATGAAGCTGTGGCACTCAGTAAAAATATGAAAGTATACAGAGTTAGGTATCCAAAAATTCAATAGCAAATTATTTTGGCTGATCACTATCTGTATCAAACTTCGCACATTTCAAAAACTAGTTTTATTTTCAAAAGGATGTCACTCTCAAGCACCATTTTATGCAGCCAAGAATTCTCCTCAATATCTATTTCTTGGGGAATCTTCAAAGATTTGCAGTAGGCAGTATAGGTGCTGACTCCGTGGGTGCTGCGGGGCTGGAGCACCCACATGGAAAAATTAGCAGGTGCTCCACACCCACCGACAGCCAAGTTCCCTTCACCCACAACCCCTCCTCAACTCCTCCTCCTCCCCTGAACATGCTGCATCCCTGCTCCTCCCCCGCCCTCCCAGCACTTCCCACCCGCTGCCTAACAGCTCTTTGGTGGCACAGCACACTCAGGGGAGGAGGCAGAGAAGCCCAGGGCAGGGGCAGGGTGTAACAATGCTGGTTCTGGTGGGACCCAACTGAGAGTGCCAATTCAGGACAAATTGCTTAAAGCAGGGCAGTTACAGCCCAAGGCTGGGATTTTTCCACCTCTAAGGCAAACCAAACCAGCCAGACAGAGAGGACTTTGGTTTTACCACACTGGTTAACCACAAGTCACACAAGCGATTCCATTAGACACTCCAGTTTTCCCAGTAAGACGACCAGTGCCACTCGTTATGAAAACCAATACCCTGGTAAAAGAAAAGAGGTTCTCTTGATCCCAAAGGACCAAGTCCCAGACCCAGGTCAATATACAAATCAGATCTTACTCACAACTCACGCTGTTACCAATCCTTTAGAATCTAAAAACTAAAGGTTTATTTATAAAAGGAAAAAAGATATAGATGAGAGCTAGAATTGGTTAAATGGAATCAATTACATACAGTAATGGCAAAATTCTTAGTTCAGGCTTGTAGCAGTGATAGAATAAACTGCAGGTTCAAATCAAGTCTCTGGAATACATCCACAGCTGGGATGGGTCATCAGTCCTTTGTGTAGAGCTTCCATTTGTAGCAAAGTCCCTCCAGAGGTAGGAAGCAGGATTGAAGACAAGATGGAGATGAGGCATCAGCCTTTTATAGTCTTTTCCAGGTGTAAGAACACCTCTTTGTTCCTACTGTGGAAAATTACAGCAAAATGGAGTTTGGAGTCACATGGACAAATCCCTGCATACTTTGCTGAGTCACAAGGTGTATCTGCCGTCTCTCAATGGGTCCTTAATGGGCCGTCAAGCAGGCTAGGCAGAGCTGACACCAACTTGTCTGGGGTGTCACCCAGAAGCATAGCATAAGTTTGAAATATAGACAGTATAGAGCCAATATTCATAACTTCAGCTACAAAAATGATACATACATATAGACAGCATAATCATAACCAGCAGATCATAACCTTCCCATAGACACCTTACACAACAACCTTTGTACAATATTTGCTGCAAATACATAACAGTGTAACTGTATAGATCACAGTTGCAACCAGATTATGTCAATAACGTCACACGGGGACTTGAGGGAAGGGAGTGGAATGGGGGTGGGGGCTATCAAGCCCCAGACAGAGAGGAAGCCGGCGCCTAAGGTAGGCAGCTGTTCTCAGTTTTTATATCAAAGTCATTTGCTTTTCTCTGAATTCCCTCATATTACTTTTTTCAGCATACCTTCACTGTATTACTCAGGTAATAAAATGAATCATCCAAAATATGAGAAAAAAACATGGTAAAATGAGCAATTAAAATCTGAGTTAAGAGACTCTAAGGGAAGTTAGGCAAGAGGCAAACATTTTAACTTTGTTTATGTTCATTAAGCATTTCCCATGAATACTTAGGATTTATACCAAGAATGGGAGAGGTCCACTTAAGTCCATATTCTTTTTTACTGAAAGTCCTAAGAGGGTTAGATTCCAGACACCTTTCTTCACTATATTTCTTAGAGGTAGATTGTTTGAAAAAGGTGAAACAACTTGTGTAAACTTCCAAGACAAGGGGTCAAATTACAAAGAAACAAACAAACAAACAAAAAGACTTAAGTTATGCCTAGTCTTAAACTCCTCAAAGACTAGGAAGAGCAGTACTATTTGTATTATTACTCAGAACAAATATTTTACATTTCTCAAGTGTCCAGCCCCACCCTTTACTGTTCCCTTCTTCTTCCTCTGACTTCAGCTTGGTAGCCTCTCAGATGCAGGCCAAAACACTGAGGGCTTGGCTACACTTGCGAGTTAGAGTGCATTAAAGCAGCCCCGGGTGCCCTAGCTCACTACCCGTCCACACTGGCAAGGCACGTAGAGCATTCTGACTCCAGGGCTAGAGCGCTCCTGGTACTCCACCTCAGTGAGAAGATTAACACTTGGTGCACATTGGCTGAAACGCCCGGGCGTCAGTGTGAACAAGGTGTTGCATTACTGTGCTCTGATCAGCTTCCGGAAACCAGGGCCGGCTCCAGGCACCAGCATTCCAAGCAGGTGCTTGGGGTGGCAATCTGCAAGGGGCGGCAGTCCGTGTGTTTTTGCCACCCCAAGCAGCGCGCCGAATTGCCACCGCGGACTGCGGGGGCAGTCCGTGTGCCGTTAGGGCAGCACGCGCGTTTCCGCGGCAGCGGCAATTCGGCGGCAGCTTCTATATTCAGCTGCCTGCGGCTGCAATTTGGTGGCTTCTGTCTTCTGGCTTAAGCCCATAATCCCCTTAAGTCAAGTGGCCACTCTTGTCATTGTTTTGGAATCACTGCAGGCATACCTATATGCCCTTTGAAAGCTCTGTTTCTGACAGCTGGCATACTTATCTGCTCTGAGACAAAGCAACCATTACTGTGGAATGCTGTGTGTGAGAGAGAGAGGTGGGGGAGAGGTCTGTTGCTGTCTGAACTTACAAGACACCATGCTGACATGCTCTCAGCCCCGCCCCCCAAGACCCACTCTCTCTCCCCCCACATACACACAACACACTCCCTGTCACACTCCACCCCACCCCCCTTATTTGAATAGCACGTTGCGGCCACTTGCATGCTGAGATAGCTACCACAATGCACTGCTCTCTGTGGCTGTTTCAAGAGCTGCTAATGTGGCCATGCCAATGCGTTTGCAACTGTCAGTATGGACAGATTGCAGCGCTTTCCCTACTGCGCTCTGCAAAGGCTGGTTTAACTCAAACAGCTCTATATCTGCAAGTGTAGCCATGCCCTGAGACTTGGTGGCTAACTCCATATGTAGGCTTCTAAATTTAAGTAGCCTACTCAGCAGTACTAAGCATCTGCAGTTTCAATTCAATGGAATGGCACAGCAGCTATGAAAATTAGGCCACTTAGACTGGGTGCCAAATATGGCTTTACAAACCTTAATCTAGGCACCACGTTTGAGAATTTCAGTCTCAAGACTGATTCTCTCCTCACCCTTTCATGTCCCTAGAATCCCTGTTATCGCTCAGATACAAAGGTATTCCCGCAGTCTGGGGAGGATATCAATCTTCTTCCAACCCCACCCTTTCTGCATAGTCGGGTGGTTGGAACTGAAGAAAGATCTCAAGTTTCAGGAGGGACCTAGACTGGTGAAGTATTATAGGCTCAGGAATGAAAGCCTGTGGCTGGCTCCTGGGAGACAAACAGAATGTAAGCATGTAACTTATGTTAGCTTCTTAGCATGTTTAATAAAGCTCTGTTTCTTATATCTGTGCCTGTTTTCCACATCTTTTTCTGCTTATGAAACATTCAGTATTGTATTCACTGCTTTAGACAAACAGTTTAGGTTCCTGTCTTTCTTGTATCACCTTTACAACTTAGAGCTTTTTATAAGGTGAACACATACACAAATAGTCATCTCATTTCCTCTTTCAAGGGCCATCTGCTCCGTTCTACTCCACAAATCTTTAGAATTTTAATTGTCCAAGTTGGAGGCAACCACCTGAATTCAGTTTACTGTCTTTTAGGAGACAGGGCTCCTATTTTCTTATTAATTCACTTTAACTTTCTGTTGCCTGGGGAGGGGAGAGCTGCAGAGGGGAGAGCTTGCATAAGTTTTTAATCCTGCTCCCCTGACAAGTTTCAGGGATCACAACCATCCTCCCTTTCTCAATGGCTAGATGGGACAGGGCCCCAAAACTGTTCTCTGTTGCACAATGAGATCATCATATAGAAAAGGTTGAGAACCATTGTTCTACTGTCATACCAACACCAGTCTATTACTTCTGAATAGAACTAACCATGTATTTTACTGAGAAATGATGGGGGCAAATGGTGCTGTGGCGATCCCACGCTTACATAATAATTTCTATATCAGATGTGCTTGTGAAGCAGTTTTGTTTTCTAACTGCCATTTTTGCAAATTCAACCAGGAAACTGGAAGTTGAGCTGGGCTCTTTCCATTTTGTGCTTTGTCACTAGTAAGGGTAGTATATGCTTAATTATGCCCTCAGTGAAACCTTTGCAACCCCACTGCCTTCCTTGGGCTTACCCAAGAGAAACTGAATAGCATTTAGTAACCAATTATTTTGATGCAAAAGAAGGAACAAATTCCTCAGCTCGCTCTGTTCAGATGTTTTGGCTTCCCAGTGCCAATGGAACGAAAAACAAGCTGACGTTCTCCAAAGGAACAGGAGCCATTTTTACAGTCACTTTCCAGATTAGAACTGTACTTTAAATATATTTTATCTAGCATGCTTTCAAGTATCTACTATTTAATGTCATACAAATAATCAGTTTCTGTTAAGTATGTATAAGTAATATTGCCGTAATCAATGATCCAGAGTATGGCATTCCAATCACCAACTCATTTCATTTAAAAGAAAATGAATGATTTGCGAACAGGGGCTGCTAACAGGGAGTTTCGCAAGGGAGTTCTCCAGGTGAAGGAGGAGCTAATACAGCATCTGTGGGGTAAGTGACTGTCTGTAGTGTGTGTTTGTTTGTGTTTGGGGGTTACTTGCTGTGTGCTGAGCTTGTGTTTGTTTGTTTGGTTGTTTGAGGGACCGTGTGCTCTGGCTGGCAGTTGGAGGCAGGTTTGAAAGCTCGAAGCCTCTGGTAATTGGCTGAGCCTTAATCAGTGGGCGGGGCATTCACTCAGGCCAGGGCTTTATAAAGCCGCGCACAAGCGACCAGGGAGCTTTGCGACCAGGGGCTGCTAACAGGGAGTTTCGCAAGGGAGTTTAGACGGGGAGTGGGAAGGGAGTGGGAGTCCTTCGCCAGCCGTAACCCCATCCCCGTGGCCCCCCCTAAAACCTATAAACCAAACCACATTCCAAAACTCCCTTCTGTAAACCACCCTTTCACTAACTAGGATACAATGCAGGCAGAAGCCCAGCAGCAGAGTGGGGGCTATCCAGTTTATTGCACCGACTGTTGCATGTATGATTACCTGCCCTGTGGGCAGGTGGCGTATGTGTGCAGTCGGTGCAAGGAGCTCCTGGCCCTCAGAGACCATGTACGGACTTTGGAGGCCAGGGTGGTGGAACTGGAGGAGCTGAGAGAGGCAGAGAGGTATGTTGATGAGGCTTTCCGGGACACTGTAGAATTGTCCCACCTCCGCTTAGACAGCACCTGTGCTGTTAAGGAGGAAGAAGGGCCCAGGGAAGTAGAGCAGTCAATGGGAGCAGAGGGAAACTTTCCCGTAGTTGGGACCCTCCTTCCAGATGGTTCTGGGGTTGCCTCTCACACTGAGGTTGCCTCTCCGGGGGAGGGAACTCCAGTTTCTAGGAAAAGGCAGGTGTTAGTAATGGGAGATTCGATTATTAGAAATGTAGATAGCTGGGTCTGTGATGACCGGGAGAACCGTATGGTGACTTGCCTGCCTGGTGCGAAGGTTGCGGATCTCTCGAGGCATCTAGATAGTCTTATGTGTAGTGCTGGGGAGGAGCCGGTGGTCATGGTACATGTAGGTACCAATGACATAGGGAAGGGTAGGAGAGATGTCCTGGAAGCCAAATTTAGGCTGCTAGGGAAGAGACTGAAATCCAGGACCTCTATGGTGGCATTTTCAGAAATGCTCCCAGTTCCACGCGCAGGGCCAGGTAGGCAGGCAGAGCTTCAGAGTCTCAATGCGTGGATGAGACGATGGTGTAGAGAGGAGGGGTTCACGTTCATTAGGAACTGGGGAAACTTCTGGGATGGGAGGAGCCTATACAGGAGAGATGGGCTCCACCTAAACCAAAGTGGAACCAGACTGCTGGCACTAAACATTAAAAAGGTTGTAGAGCAGTTTTTAAACTAGGAGATGGGGGAAAGCCGACTGCTGCAGAGGAGCGTGTGGATCGGACACAGACTTCTCTTAGGGGAGAGTCTGATGATAGAGAATCTCCAGGTTATAGTCAGGAGCAGAGGACTGAAAAGTATAATGTAAGGGCCGGATCAAATGATAAACAGCCACATAAAAAAGAATCTGGCACATCAGAAAAAGGCAGGCTAAGAAACAGGGACAAGTTTTTAAAGTGCTTGTACACAAATGCCAGAAGTCTAAATAATAAGATGGGTGAACTAGAGTGCCTTGTGATAAAGGAGGATATAGCTATAATAGGCATCACAGAAACCTGGTGGACTGAGAGCAATCAATGGGACACAATCATTCCGGGGTACAAAATATATCGGAAGGACAGAACAGGCCGTGCAGGGGGAGGAGTGGCACTATATGTTAAAGAAAGTGTAGATTCAAATGAAGTAAAAATCTTAAGCGAATCCACAGGTTCCATAGAGTCTCTATGGATAGAAATTTCATGCTCTAGTAAAAATATAACATTAGGGATCTATTATCGACCACCTGACCAGGACAGTAATAGTGATGATGAAATGCTAAGGGAAATTAGAGAGGCTATCAAAATTAAGAACCCAATAATAGTGGGGGATTTCAATTATCCCCATATTGACTGGGAACATTTCACTTCAGGACGAAATGCAGAGATAAAATTTCTCGATACTTTAAATGACTGCTTCATGGAGCAGCTAGTACGGGAACCCACAAGGGGAGAGGCGACTCTAGATTTAATCCTGAGTGGAGCGCAGGAGCTGGTCCAAGAGGTAACTATAGCGGGACCGCTTGGAAATAGTGACCATAATACAATAGCATTCAACATCCCTGTGGTGGGAAGAACACCTCAACTGCCCAACACTGTGGCCTTTAATTTCAAAAGGGGGAACTATACAAAAATGAGGGGGTTAGTTAGACAAAAGTTAAAAGGTTCAGTGACTAAAGTGAAATCCCTGCAAGTTGCGTGGGCCCTTTTTAAAGACACCATAATAGAGGCTCAACTTCAATGTATACCCCAAAGTAAGAAAAACAGTAAAAGAACTAAAAAAGAGCCACCGTGGCTTAACAACCATGTAAAAGAAGCAGTGAGAGATAAAAAGACTTCCTTTAAAAAGTGGAAGTCAAATCCTAGTGAGGCAAATAGAAAGGAGCACAAACACTGCCAACTTAAGTGCAAGAGTGTAATAAGAAAAGCCAAAGAGGAGTTTGAAGAACGGCTAGCCAAAAACTCCAAAGGTAATAACAAAATGTTTTTTAAGTACATCAGAAGCAGGAAGCCTGCTAAACAACCAGTGGGGCCCCTTGACGATGAAAATACAAAAGGAGCGCTTAAAGATGATAAAGTCATTGCGGAGAAACTAAATGGATTCTTTGCTTCAGTCTTCACGGCTGAGGATGTTAGGGAGATTCCCAAACCTGAGCTGGCTTTTGTAGGTGACAAATCTGAGGAACTGTCACAGATTGAAGTATCACTAGAGGAGGTTTTGGAATTAATTGATAAACTCAACATTAACAAGTCACCGGGACCAGATGGCATTCACCCAAGAGTTCTGAAAGAACTCAAATGTGAAGTTGCGGAACTATTAACTAAGGTTTGTAACCTGTCCTTTAAATCGGCTTCGGTACCCAATGACTGGAAGTTAGCTAATGTAACGCCAATATTTAAAAAGGGCTCTAGGGGTGATCCCGGCAATTACAGACCGGTAAGTCTAACGTCGGTACCGGGCAAATTAGTTGAAACAATAGTAAAGAACAAAATTGTCAGACACATAGAAAAACATAAACTCTTGAGCAATAGTCAACATGGTTTCTGTAAAGGGAATTCGTGTCTTACTAATCTATTAGAGTTCTTTGAAGGGGTCAACAAACATGTGGACAAGGGGGATGCGGTGGACATAGTGTACTTAGATTTCCAGAAAGCCTTTGACAAGGTCCCTCACCAAAGGCTCTTACGTAAATTAAGCTGTCATGGGATAAAAGGGAAGGTCCTTTCATGGATTGAGAACTGGTTAAAGGACAGGGAACAAAGGGTAGGAATTAATGGTAAATTCTCAGAATGGAGAGGGGTAACTAGTGGTGTTCCCCAAGGGTCAGTCCTAGGACCCATCCTATTCAATTTATTCATAAATGATCTGGAGAAAGGGGTAAACAGTGAGGTGGCAAAGTTTGCAGATGATACTAAACTACTCAAGATAGTTAAGACCAAAGCAGATTGTGAAGAACTTCAAAAAGATCTCACAAAACTAAGTGATTGGGCAACAAAATGGCAAATGAAATTTAATGTGGATAAATGTAAAGTAATGCACATTGGAAAAAATAACCCCAACTATACATACAACATGATGGGGGCTAATTTAGCTACAACGAGTCAGGAAAAAGATCTTGGCGTCATCGTGGATAGTTCTCTAAAGATGTCCACGCAGTGTGCAGAGGCGGTCAAAAAAGCAAACAGGATGTTAGGAATCATTAAAAAGGGGATAGAGAATAAGACTGAGAATATATTATTGCCCTTATATAAATCCATGGTTCGCCCACATCTCGAATACTGTGTACAGATGTGGTCTCCTCACCTCAAAAAAGATATTCTAGCACTAGAAAAGGTTCAGAAAAGAGCAACTAAAATGATTAAGGGTTTAGAGAGGGTCCCATATGAGGAAAGATTAAAGAGGCTAGGACTCTTCAGTTTGGAAAAGAGAAGACTAAGGGGGGACATGATAGAGGTATATAAAATCATGAGTGATGTTGAGAAAGTGGATAAGGAAAAGTTATTTACTTATTCCCATAATACAAGAACTAGGGGTCACCAAAAGAAATTAATAGGCAGCAGGTTTAAAACAAATAAAAGGAAGTTCTTCTTCACGCAGCGCACAGTCAACTTGTGGAACTCCTTACCTGAGGAGGTTGTGAAGGCTAGGACTATAACAATGTTTAAAAGGGGACTGGATAAATTCATGGTGGCTAAGTCCATAAATGGCTATTAGCCAGGATGGGTAAGAATGGTGTCCCTAGCCTCTGTTCGTCAGAGGATGGAGATGGATGGCAGGAGAGAGATCACTTGATCATTGCCTGTTAGGTTCACTCCCTCTGGGGCACCTGGCATTGGCCACTGTCGGTAGACAGATACTGGGCTAGATGGACCTTTGGTCTGACCCAGTACAGCCTTTCTTATGTTCTTATGTTCTTATAAGATCTCTAACTGCCCTCCCCCACCACAAAGTCACAGAGCAACCCCCCCCCCCCAGAACATGAAAACCACCTCCCAGACTGACCAGGGTAACTAGTGACTGCACTGTGTGTGTGCCCTGCTGCTGAACCTGCCCCCGCCTCTGTACCCTGCTAAAGGTGACTGTCCTGTCCAATTACCAACCCCCTTCCCCCCCTTCAGACAGACTCTCCTCTAAAAGAACATGATGGAAACAGTAATTAACAGAAACGTATTTTTTATTAGCAACTACACATGAAACTGGGGGGTGAAACTTGGACGGGGGCTTGGGTGAGGCGGGAAGGAAAGGACTTGTCAAATTTTGGGGAATGAGAGCCTTCTAGTACTAGAGCAGTCTGCAGGGGTGGAGTGAGAGTTTTCACGGACTCTGCCGCCCCTCCTTCTTTGGACTTTGGGTGAGGGGGGTATGGGACTTGGTGGCGGGGGAGGGCGGTTGCAGCGGGGCTCTGTCCTCCTGCCTCCAGTTCTGCAGAACATCCACAAGGCGCCGGAGCGTGTCCGTTTGCTCCCTCATTAGTCCAAGCAGCGTTTGAGTCGCCTGCTGGTCTTCCTGCCGCCACCTCTCCTCCCGTTCCATGTGTGATCGGTGCATTTGGGACAAGTTATCCCTCCACTGGGTCTGCTGGGCTGCCTGGGCTCGGGAGCAGCCCATAAGTTCCGTGAACATGTCCTCCCGTGTCCTCTTCTTCCTACGCCTAATCTGCGCTAGCCTCTGGGAGTGTGATGCCAGGCTAGGTCAGGAGACAGTCGCAGCTGTGGGAATGGGAAAAAGGGAGTGAATTCCTCAGAAAGATAAATTTAGTTGTGAAAAAAGAACATAGTCTTTCTCTGTGAACAAGACCATGCACAGCACCTATCACATGCGCACTCAGGACAAGGTCGAATTTTCGGCCTTCGCATTCAGTGCCTGGGGTCTTGCAGTGCAGATCAGAGA
This sequence comes from Emys orbicularis, assembly GCF_028017835.1. Classification (NCBI taxonomy): domain Eukaryota; kingdom Metazoa; phylum Chordata; order Testudines; family Emydidae; genus Emys; species Emys orbicularis. The sequence continues at coordinate 37,895,960 of NC_088691.1, read as the reverse complement.
AGCGGGGCAGGACACCGGAATTTGTGTAGCAGGCCGACATGGTAAGCCGTAGACTTGTGGCTGCTTAAAACTTTAATAGTAGCACTGGCCTCCTTTCACATTGAAAGCAATGCCAGTCCCTGCTGCCAGCAATCCGGCAAGCATGAACTCTGCCCCTGTCCCACCCCCTCGCGGCTGTCCCAGGGAAAGATCCCTGTATGCTGCCCCTCTCCCGCCTCCACCGCGTGGCTGTAAACCGCCGGTTACAGTTCTGTAAAGGAACAGGCAAGCAGTCCCAATACTAACATTCCCCTACCTAATTCAAAGCAGGTCACCATGAGCCACATCACTCTGATGAGGATTTCAGAGACGGAAAAAGAAAGGATGCTTCGGGAAAGCCTGCAAAGACCAGGGCCGTATGCCGCCATGCTCTGCAGGGCAATGATCCCGGAGTACTTGCTTGTCTCCTGGCGCGGAAATGTTTGCTACTACGGAGGACCCAATAAGGCCGCTCTCCCCAGGAACCTGATGCAAAGGCTTTCCAATTACCTCCAGGAGAGCTTCGTGGAGATGTCCATGGAGGATTTCAGCTCTATCCCCGGACATATAGACCAGATTTTACTGTAGCTGCACTGGCAGGGACTAAACAGTAGAGCGGCTTGGGCAGAACAATCATGCTAAACCGGACATTGTTAGATTTTTTTTCAGTAGTTGCACTGCCAGGGACTGAACCGTTAAGCGCCTAGGGCAAAGTAATCATGCAAAACCCATTGTTAATATTGTTAATATTCCTGTTCTGTTAAAAATAAATGTTTAGATGTTTTAAACACTTACTGAGTGATCCTTCCCCTGATTCTGTGTCCAGGTTAACGGCTGGGGACGGTTGGTAGGGGATCTCTGTAAGGGTGATGAAGAGATCCTGGCTGTCGGGGAAATCAGCGTTGTAAGCGCTGTCGACTGCCTCGTCCTCCTCATCTTCTTCCTCATCTTCCCCGTCCGCTAACATGTCCGAGGAAGCGGCCGTCGACAATATCCCATCCGAGGAAGCGGCCGTCGACAATATCCCATCCTCAGAGTCCACGGTCAGTGGTGGGGTAGTGGTGGCGGCCGCACCTAGGATGGAATGCAGTGCCTCGTAGAAACGGGATGTCTGGGGCTGGGATCCGGAGCGTCCGTTTGCCTCTTTGGTCTTCTGGTAGCCTTGTCTCAGCTCCTTGATTTTCACGCGGCACTGCGTTGCATCCCGGCTGTATCCTCTCTCTGCCATGGCTTTAGAGATCTTCTCATAGATCTTTGCATTCCGTCTTTTGGAGCGCAGCTCGGAAAGCACGGACTCATCGCCCCACACAGCGATCAGATCCAAGACTTCCCGATCAGTCCATGCTGGGGCCCTCTTTCTATTCTGAGATTGCACGGCCATCTCTGCTGGAGAGCTCTGCATCGTTGCCAGTGCTGCTGAGCTCGCCACGATGTCCAAACAGGAAATGAGATTCAAACTGCCCAGACAGGAAAAGGAATTCAAATTTTCCTGGGGCTTTTCCTGTGTGGCTGGTCAGAGCATCTGAGCTCGGACTGCTGTCCAGAGCGTCAACAGAGTGGTGCACTGTGGGATAGCTCCCGGAGCTATTAGCGTCGATTTCCATCCACACCTAGCCTAATTCGACATGGCCATGTCGAATTTAGCGCTACTCCCCTCGTTGGGGAGGAGTACAGAAGTCGAATTTAAGAGACCTCTATGTCGAACTAAATAGCTTCGTGGTGTGGACGGGTGCAGGGTTAATTCGATGTAACGGCGCTAAATTCGACATAAACTCCTGGTGTAGACCAGGCCTAAGAAAGGGAGAGGTAAGAACAACAGGTGTGATGTTGAAGGAAAGCCAGTATGTGTCTGAAGTATTGCTGAGATTGTTTAAGAGAAGTTCACCTGTAAGAAATATTTTGGTTGTTACTTATCTAAGTAGAGATCATTTAGAAAGAAATATAACTTTGTTTTATTGCTTCTTAATTCTTTTTACCTCTATAAAAGTTATGTATGATTACAGAACCTGAAGAAGTAAACACGAAAGGGTGTCTTTTTTCTTCTTTAAAAATCCTCATTTCATTTTATATATATATATACCATACATTTAAACGTATGAGTAATGACTGTTCTTATTTTTCATGTTTTTGCTGGAGAGCTCTTTGGATGACCTAGAGATGCAGATTTTGAGCTTTCTTAGCCATTATTTGAAGGGGGAAAAAGGCTGAATCATTTACAAAGAGAACTTTTCTACCATGTGCTTGAATGAAAAAAAAACCTGTTTAAAATGTTAATTGTCTGCATAACCCTCCCCCCCCCCCCGCCCACTGCTTCTCACACGGTTCATCAGATTTAATTTACAGGGCTTCTCTGATGTCATAAGCCATTTCTCTAGCCATGCAGTTAGACAAACAGAGACAGAGAAGAGTTCAATTTCTAAATCAAACAAGCAGGGTGGGGGATGGAAGTTTCAAGTTATTTTATTCACCAAATCAAAAAAGACCTTGTATCTTGCAAGGAGCAGCACATGGGCAGCTCCTTGTGCCCATAAAGATCCCTACTGGAAACAATGCACAGAGAACTCATTGCAGGATCATGGCCTGAGCCAGGAAAAGAGAGAAGGGGAGAGTCAGAAAGCTAGACTTGTCCAGGGGCTTATTTCACTCATGCACTTGAGCTTTCAGCAAATTCTATAAAGTTTTGCAGGAATGATTTTCTTACTTTCACATTCTTCACATATTGAGTATTAGATATTTGTGGAGGACCAGACAAAACTTGCTTAGTCATGCCAGTTTCCTGTCTGCCGTGTTTGGAAAGAAAAAGGCAGCCAAGTGTCTTGTCACATACTAAGAACTCTTTTCTGAATATCAATTTTGCAGAACTGGAAAAAAATCAGATATAAGCAAAGCTGATGTAAGAAAATCCTAATATAGAAGTAACAAGTCTTTCATAAACCTGACCTTTACTGAAAGATGGAAATACACTAGTAGTTTTGAACTGTTTGTTTGTGGGGAAAAAAGATACACTTTGGATTTTTGTTCTTTTTAACAAAGTGGTGATCTAAACAGTTACAGGGTTTCTTTAATGCACACCATCATTTATAATGATATATGAACAAAACAAACATTCATTATTTAACCTTTGGCACTATTTACATAATGAACGAATAAATTAAACAATTAGTCTGCATACATACTTTTAGATCCTTAGCAGCTAGTGCTTTCAAAAAAGGTCAAACATTTCAAAAGGATTAACTTTCAAAATATATAGCAAGAAAATAAATTGAATCTTTTATAATGAAGATAAAACCCTCACAGACCCTATAAAGCCACAAAGTCTGAGTTTGAGATGACGACAGGCCGTTAATACCCTTATAAATTTCAGGTGCAGTCTCTACAATTGTATAGTACACACTGTCCCATAGCTAGGATCAGCACTCTGGATCGCACATTTTATCCAATTTTTTATATACTCAGGACTACAATGTTACTTTTCCACATCATAATTCCTGGAAACTGCCTTGGCCCCCGATCTTGCAATGAGCTCTCCATGGATAGACCCCGGACGATTTTAGCTTCAATGTGGCTCCAAGAGGATATCAGAGTCTGCCTGTGCAGAGCTCATTGCAGGATCCAGACCATATTATGGAAATAGATGTCTCTGGACAAGTTAGAAGAGCGGGTGCTTTGGGGATATCTACAGGCCCACATTTATATACCTGTATGTCCTTTATCGAAAGCAAAGATGACCGGTTTGCTTTTGTATGCTGTGAATAACTCATTCTGTAGGTAACAGTTACCCCTACATTTTTAAATCTTGCGTCTTTTTTCTTTGGTTCATCATAAATCAGAGTATCTATGACTGAAATCATTAGCTGTCTCTCACTTAGGCCAAGTATATTGGGGAGGGAGGGGTGTTAAGCCCTGTAAGTTTAAATTGTGCAAGATGCCTTGCTAATTGTGGTGCTAAATATAAGAACCATCTCTCCTGATTCTCAGCTTCTATGTGGTATAAGCGATACCTTTCAGCAGTTTTTCAGTCAAATGTAAATTGCGGAATATCACTGCCATCATTGTAGCTTATACGGGCAACTGGGGGTATGTCTACACAGTAAAGACAAACCTGCGGCTGGCCCATGCCAGCCAACTTGAGCTTGTGGGGCTTGGGCTGTGACACTGTTTCATTGCTGTGTAGACCTCGGGGTTCTAGAGCCCGAGCTCCACCTCAGCCCAGAAGCCTACACAGAATAAAACAGCCCCACAGCCTGAATCCCGTGAGCCCAAGTCGACTGGCATGGGCCAGCTGTGGGGTTTTCTTTGCTGTGTAGACATACACTATTGCTTTATTGACTTCCACGTAACAAATCTGAAGCCATCTTTGGAGTAGTTGTTGCTATGGCACACAGCAGAGCCACTTGGAACTTCACAGTGACAGCAGGCACAGAACTCAGATCCCCCCTTTCCAGTACTGCAAGGACTGACCAGTTGGCTCAAAGGTCCACACCCCTGAGTCATGTAGTTATACCAACATAGGCTGGGTCTTCACAACCAACTTAAGTTTAATTGAGGAAACAAATTGGCAAAAGAGAAAAAGAGGTACGTAATAGCTGGCCAGCCTCAGAAACAGGCCAAAGTAGGGAAATCAAGTAGCGTGAGATCAGATACCTTCACTACTTTTAGTTATTCTGTGAGAGATGGTCCCAGTTATCCCTTTCGCTGTCACCAATCACCTTTATGCTCCTCTACTGCCTTGCTTTATCTAAACAAAAAGATATAAACAACAAACATCACCTTTCTTCTGAGATTCTTATGTCAGGGACCCCTAAAAAATAAAAAACCTAATTACTAAGATGTCTGGCCTAATCTAAAACACAAATTTCTCCACTGGCCAATTTTTCTTTTCTTCATCTGATGGGACTTGATCCGATAAGATGAATGTGTGTGTGTTACAGAATAAAAAGTTGGCTAATTTAAATTGCTCCATGCTAGCTCCACTCCCCTAACTCTTTATATCAGAATTCTGGGTTCAAATCACAACCTGTTTCTGTGGTCTGATCCAAGCAAGCATTTTGTGCAGGGGAGCAGGATCCATGTGTAAATTGCTCTTGACTTGCCTGTGTTGCAGTGTCTAACAATGACAATCCATAAGAACTTTGAAAAGATGTCTATTGACTGATCTAATTGCTACAGAATCTGTTAGTCAGAGTCTGCCCTTTAAAAGTTGATTAAAATCATTGAATGCAATAAAAGCTGGATCAAATACAGCGCATAGCTGACTAATTGGTCTACAGCACTGAATTCAAAATCTTAATCAGAGCCTCTAAGAAATGCTGTGTAAAAAAAAAAGATTCTTAATAAATTTTGTCATAAGATCCTCCTTATGTTCTTTGAATGAATGCCACTGTGAAAATGCCTTTTGAGAGATTGCCTACTGGCAAAGGCTTTGTGAACTTTAATGTCCCCCTTTCTCCTTTTCTGTTCTCTGTAATATATTTTACATTATTTTTTTCCTTTTGTTCCTATAGGAAAATTCTCTCAGGGACAACATCTTTGCTTTGTCTTCCTTTGGGCATGTCTGCACTGTCAAAAAAGAGACTTGGCATTGTGGTTTTCCAAAAAGGAAAGAAAAGCAGCACAAAGCCAGATGCTGTAGCTATAACATTTGCAAAGGCATTCTAAACACCAGGTGTACCATATAAATACCCAGTTTCTTTTTGTATCCTACCACACTGGTATCGTATGGTTGAAGCATCTGGTCATTCCTACCCATGCTTTTCATAGACAGTATTTGTTAAAATCAAGTATACAACATGGCTTATTTATGTGCTGTGCGCAGGAAGTGCCACAATGGCCTTATTGTGTATGCTAATGGAAGCAATAAAGATAGGCACAACTGTTAACCTACAATTATCTTCACAGCCTAGTCTAATTTCAGCAGGTTTCTACTCTTTTGACTTTGAGTTGCTGAAGAAACATGCTTTTTATAGTCCTTCATGCTGTTGCAGCAAAAAAATCCAACACCTCAGACCACAGGCTACAAATGCAAGTGCTTCTCATGAAGTTGAGAGCAAGAAGTGAAGCAACCAAGGTGGAACAATTTACATTTGTTTCTAATATGTATATTAATGTTCTTAGAAAAGACCTATCAACTCAAATAATGAATTTTGTGGTATTCCTAATTCTGTGATACTTGGGTTACTGAACCATTCATATTTCCTTACCATGACCCTGTACCTTCAGCCTGCCAGCAACCATCTAACTTTCCAACCGGTGGATGTTACTCAATCAGCATCAGATCCTGCAAGAGACTATGTGGGCATATCCCTGTGCCTGTACACAGCCCTACTGAATTCACTGGGGTTATGAGTGGGTGTGGGAGTTTATCTGCCCAGAGTTTCTTCCAGGATCAGTAACTAAGGCCCAGATAATTGATTTCAAGAGGATTTAGGTGCCTAAATACCTTTGAGGATCTGGGCCTAAGCGAACAGAGAATTATTATTATTGTCTTCCCATAAGTGCAAGCCATTTTCTTGACCTTTTGCTTTAGCAGATGTTTTAATATGGTTTCTGGCCTAGGAGACCATGGTTTCAAACTAACTATAAAAGTAAGCAGAACAAACCCACCTACCCTTCCTCCATACACACACTTATTAGCTTCAGAATGATGTCAGGTAGAAGGAGTAGGGCCAGAGTGCCCACCCTCTTGTCAAAGTAGATTCTACTAAAGTACAAACATTCTATATAGTTGAAAGGACCTGCATCGATCCATCACTTTTCAGAGCAAGGGAACGAGATTCTGAAAAGCAATTGCTTTGTTGCAGAGCCTTAGCGATTACCCCCCCATCCCCCCTCCTTTATTAAAAAGGGATTATCAAGTTGTTTGACATACTACCTGCAGTATTTGGAAGACATTAAGAAATGTAGGCAATCTAAGAGCAGGTTGTCATATGGAGCAAGCTGGCAAATCCAATCAGAGAAATCACTAGCATAAATTGGATCACTGGGGTACATTTTTGAAAAAGGCTAGAAAATAACTAGATTTCAGGATAAGGATGATGGGTTAAAGTTTGTCTGGTATTGCCTGTAGTTATGTGGGCAGGCATTGATGGACTTTGAATGCTCCTTGCTTTTTATAATGTTGTTTTACTGTGGTAACAATGGTTTTGGGCTTTGTTTGTGTTTGTTTAATGACAGGTTTCAGAGTAGCAGCCGTGTTAGTATGTATCCGCAAAAAGAACAGGAGTACTTGTGGCACCTTAGAGACTAACAAATTTATTAGAGCATAAGCTTTCGTGGGCTACAACCCACTTCTTCGGATGCATATAGAGTGAAACATATATTGTTTATTGCCACGAAAGCTTATGCTCTAATAAATTTGTTAGTCTCTAAGGTGCCACAAGTACTCCTGTTCTTTTTGTTTAATGAAGACACCAAGAAGTTGAGAGAGAGGTTCCTACTCTTCCATTAGAAAAAGAATCATCACAACATTCAAAACTATGTGGAACAATTTAAACTTTTGCCGGGAATCCTCACTATTGCTACTTCAACTGTCAGGCTACAGAATTTATTCATTTGTATTATGTCTGTGGAAATCCACTTGTGTGAGCCCTAGCATGTAATCCCAAACTGTTCTCATGCTGTTCAAAGGATTGTTCTGCATATAGATTGGTTTGTGTGACCATATGTTTAAAAGTTCATTTCACAGGAACAGCTGAATCAGTTGATGAGATTGAAGTGTATTCACATTGTCTCCACAGTCTTCATTAAAGGAGATGGGGGTCAGTATTCATTCTGGAGATTCCTGTGTCTAGCCGTTATTTTGAGTGAAATGGAACTGGGGGGGGAATCTCTTGTCCCCAGTTTATTTTCCATCTTTATCAATATATTGCAGATGCTGCTGCTATTCTGTTTCTATTCATTAGCATTTCTGCAAGTTGTGTTATAACTGAGGATTTAACTAGTCTCAGTAAGTGGCAGGATCCTCCTTAGGAAAAATATCCTTCTCATCCTGGTTCTTTGCTCATTTCTGAACTCAGCAGGTGGATCACCTGTCCTGTTCCTTTTCATCATTTAACTTTTTAACATTATCTTTACTATGCCAAAACTAAAATCTCTGTGCTTTAATTATAATTTGAATTATCTTCAATTTACTGTGGGAAGGAAACTTGAATGAATCTCTGTAAGTTAGAATTTTTTGTTTATGGGAAGGAAATGTAACAGTGAAATAAAAAAAAAAACCTTCTCTAATTTTCCAGTGCTAAAGCCTTGCATATCTCCACTAATCACCCCTTCTATTAGTGTATTATGTGACATCTTTACAGAGATTACTGCACGCAGCCCACAGGTACAAAGAAACCATGAACTCATTTATTAGCTGAGTAAAATTGCTTCATTGACTTGAGCTGCCCAATGTTGTTCCATTGTGATTCTGGTACATCTCATTTTTAAACTGAAAACAAACCCATCAGTGTTTTGTCTTACAGCTCATATTCAAAAAGGACTTATACATGTACTTTCATGCTTATGGCTCTTTCCACAATCAGCAGCTGTATAGTCCAGGTCCTAAACTTTGTTTCTTTTCCTAAATCCTGGGATAAAGTTATTTACCCTCATCTGAACATCATAGTCCTGTAATATTTTTAAATATTGACTAAAGCCAATAGTTCATAGGACATTAGACAAGCCCGTTATATGAACTTAAAGTTGTTTCACTGGAGTTTAGCACTGTTTTCTCACTACACTTAATAGAACAAAAAACTGTTCCTGTTCCTTTTAATATAATAAACCTATTTGGGAGTGAGTCTAAAATCAAACATCTTACCTTCACATGAGATATGTCATGACAAATTGGCAAAAATACGTTAAAATTATCATTTGCTGAGTAGTCTAATAAAATCAGCTTGATACATAAGCATGAAAATGTAGCAGAAGGATAAACAAAGACATAAATTAATTACTTGAACTTGGAAACCTCTGTTAGGCTTCATACAAACATCCAAAGACACAAAGAGTGTATATTTTGCTGCAGTCTTGCTGTTTCTTTCCAGTAATAACCTCCTATTTTTTCCTCTATTTCTAGTAAAGTGTTTTTATGACATTAAGAAAAACAATAGTGCTGGAACAAAATTCTCTTTCAAATGCAAGTACCCTGTGTTTTAGTAGTTAGTTAGCAAACAACTGGAGTTTAATCCTTATTCAAATTCAATTTCACTTTGGAGAGCTTAAGGCCATCAGTCTGTTACAGAGACAACAAAGCTAAGTATTACTCATTTGAGTTGGTATCTTTTGAGAACGTTGAACTTGAAAGAAGTGTGATGAACTAATTTATTTTAAACTAAGCATATAAGAAAAGAAAACACAGTGGTCATTCACACTTATTCTGGTGGGGAAAAGGGGTGTTTTAATGTAGTGCATGTTTTTTGGTTCTATTTTTCCTTTTCATCTAACACTCCTAACCCACATGAACACTCCCTTTTCCTCTCCCTACCCCTTTGTTTTCTAGTTTCTTGTTTATATGACACTATTCAGTCCAAAGTTTAATTTCTGCATTGGGCTAGGGTAGAATCAGCACAATACCTCCAACGTCTGGGTGTGTCCAAGGCAAATGTGTCACAAACTCTGACATACTTACAATAAAATTCCAAAGCCTCAAACCTCACATTTTGCTTATTTGAGAAAATGGTGTGGTCTGTGCAAATTAGCTTTTCTATTTTAAAGCATAAATGTAGATTTATAAATTTTCATACTTTACATGGCCACGTTGTGCAGTCTATATGGTTTTATAAAAACATGATAAGTGAATATAATGTAACTGGGATATAGGGTGACCAGATAGCAAGTGTGAAAAATCGGGACGGGTGGTGGGGGGTAATTGGTGCCTATATAAGAAAAAGCTCCAAATATCAGGACTGTCCCTATAAAATCAGGACATCTGGTCACCCTACTGGGATAGTTTTATAAAGATTTGATGATAAGTGAATATAATGCAACTGGGATATGCTTCGTGCAAAAGGTCTCTTGTAAGGTATCATTACAAAGCTCATAATCTACTGAGTGTGATCATCCTATTTGTAGAAATGTACCACTCTTGTATCTAAAACTAGAAATATAAAACATAACTCTGAGGGCCTATTGTAATTATATAAAGTGTGAACCATTAATGATGGTTTGGAATCTTGATGACTCCCATTAACAAGGACCATTGTCTGCAGATGGCTGTGTTTACCTATTAGTCGTCCTGTATATGTGTGTGCTGGCAAGTGGGCAATGAAGTCTTGCAGTGACATGTGATCATGTCACCTGAACTGGAATCCATCTTTAACCTGGTGCTTTTCCAGTGAGGGGGGGTGGAAACCCAGAGGGACAAAGGGTTCCCGCCTTATGCAAAAGATATATAAAGGGGTGGAAGAGAACAAAGGGGAGAGGAGCCATCATGAAGAATCCCCTAGCTATCACCTAAGCTGGAACAAGAGCTGTACCAGGGGAAAGAATTGTGCCCAGGTCTGGAAGGTGTCCAGTCTGAGAAAAAACTTACTGAAGCATCTCTGAGGGTGAGATTATCTGTATTTAGTTTGATTAGACATAGATTTGCGCATTTTATTTTATTTTGCTTGGTGACTTACTTTGTTCTGCCTGTTACCACTTGGAACCACTTAAATCCTATTTTCTGTATTTAATAAAATCACTTTTTATTTAGTAATTTACTCAGAGTATGTATTAATACCTGGGGGAGCAAACAACTGTGCATATCTCTCTATCAGTGTTATAGAGGGCGAACAATTTATGAGTTTGCCCTGCATAAGCTTTATGCAGGGTAAAACGGCTTTATTTGGGTTTAGACCCCATTGGGAATTGGGTGTCTGAGTGCTAAAGACAAGCACACTTCTGTGAGCTGTTTTCAGGTAAACTTGCAGCTTTGGGACAAGTGATTCAGACCTTGGGTCTGTGTTGGAGCAGACGGGAGTGTCTGGCTCATCAAGACAGGGTGCTGGAGTCCTGAGCTGGCAGGGAAAACAGGAACAGGGGTAGTCTTTGCACATCGGGTGGCAGCTCCCAAGGGGGTTTCTGTGATCCAAACTGTCACAGCCATATTCCAAGTTAATGTTTGGACAGAGATCAATGTTCATAATGGAACATGCAAACCTTTCACATTCTGTGCATCTAAATCTAATTTTATGCAATCTTGAAAGGGGCGGAGGAAGGGCAGAGAAAGAGACAAAAACAAAGTCGTTGACACAACATTGCAAAATTTTTGTGATTTTTTTCCTCCTTACAATTATTGTGCACCAAAAAAAAAAAAAAATCCCTTATTTAACCCTGAACCCCACTTGCATGTAAGGTTATGCTGTTCTCCCCTCCTGCTTTTCAGTAGGGCTAATGAATTTTGTTTACATCCACATAGCAAGGAGGACTGGAGTGAGAACAATCAGGGTCACCAAAAATTGTGGATATTAATTTTGTTAATCACTGATATATATTAATGAATGTAGGTACTGAAGGCTTAAAACTTCTGTATATTATAGAGCTAAGATGTAACCTTTCACCCAGTTTGTTATTTCAAACAGTGCAGTGAAACTGCTATAAAAGCATGTCAGCTGAAGTTATTTTTGTTGTTGGTATGGAGTAAGACACACACCTAACAGGATGTCCGGGTGTATGTTTATGCATCTTTGAGGAAGACACCAGAGAACATAATATAGGCAAGATTTTGTATCCAGGCAGCTCTTTGTTGAATAGGTTGGCAGATTACAAGAATGATATTTTGACCTCTGATTATTTTAAACAATATGTTAAAGAATAAAAATACACACTAACCAGCAGAATGCCACTAGCTGGGCACCAATCTTGAAATGCTATTTGATCACACCTAAAGCTTAATTTAGCCAGATTCAGCATCCATAGATCAGTTGTTTTTTCCCTTGATACTTGTGGCATCAGCCTTTCCCCTGAATTTTGAATAGTAAGCACAGTATTGATACATTAACCCACAGTGATTAATGGCCTCACCAAAGGAAAGTGTCATGTCAATGCAACTTTTTTTTTTGAATAGTACCATTACAGTTTTCTTACTGAGAGACTGTCAAGAGACATTGTCCAGATAGTCATTTAACAAAAAAAGTCATTACCCGTGTTATCAACATAGGGTCAGAGCATGGCTTGCGCTGCGTAAGAGAAGAGCTTGTCTTCATTTGAAATGCTACGGCAGCTGTGCAACTGTAGTGCATCAGTGTAGATACTACCTATGCTGACGGGAGGTTTTCCCACCAGAGTAGGTAATCCACTTCCCCAAGCAGCAGTAGAAGAACTCCTCCATTGAACTAGTGCTGTCAACTGTTGCTTAGGAGTGTGGATTTTTCACAGTCCTGAACAACATAGTTCTATGTGCTCCATATCACTGTCTCCCATTCTCCCTCCCTGGCCAGAGGGGTCTATGCAGGCTCCATGCCCCAGTTCCCTTTCCCTCATTCAGGGTCACCCATTTGCAGGGGAAGTGTGATGTGGAGTAGTCATTTATGTGTGCTATAGATATCTACTGTTATTGGCAGGGCTTTGGAGCTGTTCTCCGGCTCTGCTCCAGCTCCAGGCAAAAACCTGCAGCTCCACTGCTCCGGAGCTGCTCCGCGCTCCAGCTCCGGGCTCCGCTCCAAAGCCCTGGTTATTGGGAGACTTTATTAAAAGCTTCTGTTTATACTTCCTGCCTTTGTTTCTCAAACATTCACATGCCAGTGGATTGTGCAACCAAATACTTTATTTTTTTTAAAAAAGACAACAATTAAACAAACAAAAAAATCACCACAGGCAACCCAATGCAAATGTTAAGAAAAGTGCAATGCACAAATAAAAAACAAAGCTAATCAGTGTAATAGCACTGCTAATGGAATTGCACATTGCCACTGTACTGTTCGGCCCCCATGGAAGTAGTGTGAACAAGGTACATCTTCCTATGCACACGTCCATTTCCTACCCAGAACTGTCCAGTTGTTTCAGGATGTGGTAGTGTGGAACAATGTTCATTGAAAATTGCTGCATCAGGGTGGCCTGGGAAGGGGCAGGGGCCTGCTACCTCCTGGTTACCAGGCTAAGTAGCCACTTGAACAGTTCCCTCTGCTGTTCTCAGTCCCGGTCCCTTGTTGCCCTGTTGTGCTCAGTGTAGTCCACCACCATTCTCTTCTCCCTCTCTCTGTCCTGTTCCAACATTTTCCTCTGTATTTCTAATGCTGGTTCAACTTCTGGACAGAGTCCTTCTGCATGTCCCACGGCAAGTTGTTGCTGACCCTTTTCCTTTTCCTTGGTTCATGGGCCTCACCTCAAGAGGCCTGGGTGGATGCCTTGCTCCACGTGAGGTGGAAGGCCTGGCAAAGGCAATAAAAGTGCTTATTTTGTTGTTGTTCGGGGAGAAAAAGAAAATTGTATCTCTTTTAATATTCTACATCACAGCAAGGCTACAAGTTGTAACTTTTATCTCCTTGATGTGCCCTAATTCTATCTCTTTATCCAGGGCTGGATTTAAGGGCAGGTGACCCAGGTGACCGCCTAGAGTACTAGGCTTGGGGCATGCTGGGCTCACAGATTTACAGATCCTAGCGTGCAAATTTATCATATTATATGACAGGGATATATCATGTATGTAAATCATGCAGAGTGAAATGGGCTACACATAAGTTATTCAAAAGTTTAACAAATGCAGGTAATGGGGTGGGGTGGGGGTACTGGTGCTGAAAATGCACCTCATCTGGGGTGCAATTTGTCTAGGGCCAGCTCTGTCTCTACCTTTGGCTCTCAGAAGCAGCTGCATTCTAGGTCACCAACCCACAAAGGCAATGATAAATATTTCATATTTATTTTATTACAAAATATTGTAACTTTTTTTGGCATGTGTGTGCACGCGTGCGGCCGGGCGTTGCCCGCAGACTTTTACCAGTGATGGCATTAATGTTATTTCAGGCCGTGGTGGCATAGTAAATTGTAAATTTCCCTGAGATGCCAGTTGGAAGACGGAACATTTCCATGCCTCTAGCAGAAGGCCATCTATATGTAACCCTTCTGCCCATCTAAGTTGGCAGCAACAAGGGCCGGGTTCTGTATCTAGGGGTTCCGTTTCAATAACACAATGCAAAACCGGCTCGAGCCCCCACCCAGTGACCTGGGACAATTACATACCACCCCCCTGGGTACCTCTAAGAGGCAATACTTCCCCTCTCGCAAGCACGGAGTCTGAGTGTAGCAGAAAATGTTTAATAACATGAGGTAAACGACATCGGCATAAAATTGGAAAAACACCACAAACAGGATTCATAACACAAACCCTGAGCAAAACCCACCCCAGCAAATTGGGCTGTGTCCTTTCCCTTTGGTTCTTGAATCCAGCAACCCAAAAATCACCCAGAGTCCCCAAAGTCCAACACCCCCAAAGTCTCTGTCCCTGGTCAGTGCAGCCCCAGAGTAAAAGGGGGGGGAGCACGCAGGGTGTTAAGGGGCACCTTACGTGATCCGAGGCTGGCCAGCCGTCTGTTTCTCCGTGGGGGTTCCGCCACAGCCTTTACCACAAGCCAGTCCACTTTCCTGCCATCCCACGAACTGCTCCGCTCTACAAGCTGCTCCGCTCCACTCCGCTCACCGACCTGTGAGCCGTTCCAGCCGTCCCCGCAAACAGCTCCGCTCGCCGTTCCTTGGGCCACTCCAACCGGCCCCGCAAGGCTCCACGCCGCTCGCTGCTCCTCCAGTCATCCCCACAAATTGCTCCGCCAGCTGCTGAGCAATATAGCTTCAGGCTCCCCCACTAGTTAACAGAGCACTCAGTGATCTCAGCTCTTAATAAGATCAACTCTTTAATTTGTTAGTCTCTAAGGTGCCACAAGTACTCCTGTTATTTTTGCGGATACAGACTAACACGGCTGCTACTCTGAAACCTGTCTTTTGTGATTTCAGCTCTTAGCGATTTCAGCTCATAGTATAGTAGGGGAGCCCCAGTGCTGGTGCACCATTGGCCCCAAGTGAATTCAGCTCAGCAGCCTGTAACTAGACTGCTAAGGGAATCAAAGTTAGCTCTGACATTCAACAGTGGAGAGAGGAGGCGGTGCAATTGGTGTTTCAAACCCTCAGAGGGGGCCCATATCATCAGGTACAAATACCTGTCCCCATCCTCTCTCAATTCGCTGGGTTTTGTAACCCATGCTCCTTGTCAAGCAAGTGCTACTTAGGTAATGGTGAAGGACTCACTCAGTCCTTCTGTCATACAACAGTTCCACTGGCCTTGATTCACAGAATCAGGGTAACAAAACTTTATTCTTCCTGCCCCAATAATAGAGAAACTGGGGATCCCACACCAGCCAAAGTAACCACTTTCAGTTGCTGTGTTTCATGCCAGGCGAGTGGGTGTGCCTATGCAAAGAAGATCAGCCCCTGGAGTTCTTTTCCACACTCGCCATAATTCACCACCAGATGTCAGGGTAGAGCTCATCCTGACTCTGCTTACATCCTCCCCCCAGCCGAGAATTTGTCGTCCCGACAAATCACACTCCCTATTATACCAACTCACTGGTTCCCTCCAAAGGGCCTCAGATAGCCCACTTTAGCTTCCACAAGCCTGTGTGCTAAACATATTGGTTCCTCACTAGTCACCCCAGGTGCATCATAAGTCAACCGTTTTACTGGTCTTATTACCCTGTCTTGTCTATTGAGACTCTCTGTTACCGTGGTAGAGTGGACAGCCTCTTGAACGACAGATGGGGAGGTTTCCTTTGAGGGCCCCTCGGCTACTGGCATAGGCCCCTGCAGTTCTAGTTCTAACAGTGGAGGGTCCAAGGTGCCCAGGACATCCTCCACCTGTATGTCTCCACTGTCCAATAACCTGTGTGTGTCATCACATGGGGGTCCCACCAGTGGCCCAGGGGTGTCAGGAATGGGCCTAAATACTTCTGCCATGGGGTTTAGGGCGGAAGAGGAGGAGCTCTCTTTTGATTCAGCTGATCGAGACTGAAATCTTGTCTCCATCCCAGGATACACCATGGTTGTGGCTTCCTCCTCAGACTCACTCTCGCATGTGCTGCATAGGGGTAGGTTAGCTGCAGGGGGCTGGCTGTCCACGTTGGAGGGCAGCTTTGGTCCAGCACCTTAGTTCCGCCTGGTTGCCCTGTTGTGGCCCATCTCATACGGGGTGTCTACCAATTCCCCCACAGGGAGCAAAAGGTTTCTATGCACTGTCTTTGTCTGCCCTGGACCATCTTCAGGTTTGATCTTGTAGACCGGCAGGTCTCCTAGCTTTTCCATCACCAAGTAAGGTATTGCCTTCCATCTGTCAGCTATCTTGTGTTTGCCAGTAATACCCAAATTTCGCAGCAGGACTCTGTCCCCCGGCTGGAGTTCTTGCAGACGTACCCTAGCATCATATCGATGTTTGTTCCGGTCTGCGTTCTTCCGAGCCGCAGATGTAGCTAAGTGATAAGCATCCCGCAGCTTTTCTCTTAGTCGGGATACATATTGCTGATGAGTTTCATAGCTATCTCCATCCTCTGATACACCAAAGCACAGGTCTATGGGTAATCTTGGTTCTCGCCCAAACATTAAGAGATATGGGGTGACTCCTATAGCATCATTCTTTGTGGCACTGTAGGCGTGCACCAGAAGTGCGACATGTTGGCTCCAGGTTGCCTTCTGCTCTGGCCGCAAAGTCCCCAACATATCTAATAGGGTTCGGTTGAACCTCTCTGGCTGTGGATCACCTTGAGGGTGATAAGGCGTTGTCCTAGACTTTTTAATTCCCGCTATCCTCAGCACCTCCTTCAGAAGGTGACTCTCAAAGTCCCACCCCTGATCTGAGTGTATCCGGGCTGGAAATCCATAAACTGAGAAATATTTCTCCCATAGTACTCGAGCAACAGTGGTGGCCCTCTGATCACGTGTGGGATATGCCTGCGCATATCGCGTATAATGGTCAGTCACTACTAGAATGTTCCCAATATTTCTCTTGTCTACTTCTAAAGACAAGAAATCAATGCATACCAGCTCCAGAGGTTTGTTGCTGGTGATGTTCTTCAGTTATGCAGCCCTCGTGGGCAGAGTTTTCCTTTGAACACATCGAGCGCAGGTCTCACATTTCCTGCGAACATCTTCAGCCATCCGAGGCCAATAGAACCTACTACGAATAAGTTCCAGGGTCCTCTCCATCCCTAAATGTCCAAAGTCATCATGCAGGGCCCTCATGGCCAGGGCTCTGTACTCTTTTGGCAGCACTAGCTGTGCTCGTTGCTTTTGTAAAGGGTCTGTGGTCACTCGGTGTAGCACTCCCTGAATCAGTTTCAGTTTGGTCCATTCTCTCAATAGTAGTTTACCCTCGGGGTTAGGTGGGACAACCACAGCTGGGCTTCGCCCCTCCCTTTTGGCAAGTAGTGTATCACGAATGTCAATATCTTGCAGCTGGGCTTCCTGCCAGTCAGCCGCATTGAGCATGGGCAAAGGAGATTGGTCCAACGCAATATAGTTCACTGAAGCAGAAGGCACGCATTCAGGGGGCAGGCCCAAAGCTTCTGCAGCACATCCATGAAGACTTTCATGGGACTCTGGCTCCCGGCGACTCACACTGCAAATAGCCCTCACTCCATCTGTGGGTATCACAGCAACTCCTGGTGCCTGTGGACGCCTGGACAATGCATCTGCATCTACATTGCTTCTCCCTGATCGGTATTGAATGCTGAAGTCATAGCTAGCCAAAGCGGCCACCCATCTTTGCCCTGTAGCATCCAGCTTAGCACTTGTTAACACATAGGTCAGTGGGTTGTTGTCTGTCCACACCTGGAACTGAGCACCATATAAGTAGTCTCGAAATTTCTCAGTGATGGCCCATTTCAAGGCCAAGAACTCCAGCTTGTGGGTGGGATAGCGAGTTTCACTATCAGACAGTCCTCGGCTGGCAAAGGCTACAGGTTTACGTTTTCCTTCCAGTTCCTGGTACAGTACTGCTCCCAGACCCTCCAAACTGGCATCAGTATGCAGGATAAATGGTTTGCTTGGGTCAGCAAAGACTAGGACTGGAG
Organism: Emys orbicularis; assembly: GCF_028017835.1. Lineage (NCBI taxonomy): Eukaryota > Metazoa > Chordata > Testudines > Emydidae > Emys > Emys orbicularis. Next base: position 37,877,931 of record NC_088691.1, on the reverse strand, counting down.
CATGAGTTAGGCAAGTAATGATTTCTCGAAAAGCCCTTTCACATCTCCCATCCCACCGTGGCCCAAATGGTTCGAAGGGGCCATAGTGTCTCTGCACAGGAGGCTTTGGGGACCTCCCCTTATTCTTGGTCTTAGATTTGTTCCTGCTGGACTGGTATCCCCTGGTAAGATCATTCAGAGGTTTTACAATCGTAGCATAGTTTTTCACAAATCTGCGGTAGTAGCCACTAAACCCAAGAAAGGTCTTGAGTTCTCTGTAGTTACTTGGACATGGCCATGTAGTGAGTGCTTCTATTTTATCGGGATCAGTACTCACACCCTCTTGGGACACGATGTGACCCACATACTTCACTGAGGTCCTGCAGAACTGGCATTTGTCAATTGAAAGCTTCAAACCATAATCCTCTAACCTATCAAGCACTTTAAGAAGTCTTTCTTCATGCTCCTCCAAGGTTCTTCCAAACACAATCAGGTCATCCAAATAAACTAACACTTGCAGTAAATTCATGTCTCTCACAACTTTCTCCATAAGACGTTGAAATGTGGCAGGTGCTCCAGAAATCCCTTGGGGCATGCGTTCAAACTGATAAAATCCTAATGGGCAGATGAAGGCTGTCTTCTCCTTATCTTCTTCACCCAGAGGGATCTGGTAGTATCCACTCCGAAGATCCAACACAGAGAACCACTGGCTTCCTAGCAAACAGTCTAAGGCATCTTGGACTCGGGGCATTGTGTACTGGTCAACCACAGTACGGCGGTTTAGGGTGCGGTAGTCAATACACATCCGGATTTTCCCATTCTTTTTACGGACCACCACAATGGGTGAGGCGTATGGGCTGCGGGACTCTGTAATGATGCCATTCGCAGCCAGCTCCTGAAGATGTTGTCGCACATCTTCCATCTCGGAGAGGGCAATCCTCCTAGATCTCTCCCTGAAAGGTCGAGAGTCATGTAGTCTGATGTTGTGCTCTACTCCTTTTGCACATCCCACATCCCACTCATGCAATGAGAACACCTTGGATCTTTCACAAAGTTTCCTCCTCAGGCGATCTTTCCACTCCTTGGACAACGGTGAATCTCCAAAGTCAAACTTTGCTGGGTCTATTGTCGGAACTTGAGTCTCACACTGGGGTTTTACAATTGATTCAGGCTCGAAGAGGTCTGCTATCTTTTGTCCTTGCTTCACAACAACATCTCGACTTGTTTCATTAGCAATCAGTATAGTCACCTTTTCCTGGGCTTCAGCAGGTAGGGTTATGACTCCACTGGGGACCAGCACTCCTTCCGGGAGCTCTCCTTCAACTGGCTGCTCTACCATTGCTAATGCCCCTTTACTGCCTTTCAGCCGGGTACTCATGACAAGCACTTCCTGCTCTGTCCTTGCAGGCACTACTAAGGGGGTTGTGCCCATGTACTTCAGCGCCCCAATCGGTAGCTCAAATGTCTCCTTTTTAGCACCCTCAATCTTCCTATAGGCTTCAGCACAAAGCGTATGGATCATCAGGGTATTCAGGTACTGGTCCCCAGCCCGTCGTCTGCAGTAATCCGCGAGCACCTTGAAGAGACTAGAGTTGGTCCCTATCAGCACAGACACATCAGAGGTCCCTTTAGGGTCAGGGCATATTAATGCAGCTGTGTCCACCTCTTCTCTTACCCCAGCAACCTCCTCTGGGAATTCCAGGTGCACTATGACATACCCTTGGTAGGGGTATTCATCCATGCTGAGGCCACACAGACCAGCGCCAGTCAGTGGCTGTATAGGCAGGTGCCTAAGCATCTGTTGGTAGAATGACTGAAATATAATAGTCACTTGAGATCCAGTGTCAAGCACGGCTTTACACTCCGCCCCTTCAATCTTCACCATGACCTCTGCTCGAGGCCCTATCAGTCCTGCGGGGATCCCAGCTGGACGGTCGTTTCTGGGGGAATCTTCAACTCCTGCAGGCCTGGGTGGTCCCCATCCCCGGACTCTCTGGCAGCTACCGGATCTCTCCCAACTGATCCTCAGCTTTCCATACACTAAGGAGGGGTTTTCTTCATTATGGCACTTGCCAGCACTGTGTCCGTCCTGACCACATCGGTAGCAGAAGAATTGTCCTTTCCCCCTTCGCCCAGGTGGGATGGTGGCTCTAAATGCTGACTTCTCCATCGCCACAGTCAGAGGCGCCTTATTCCTGGAAGTCTTAGCTCGGTCAATGGTGCTTTGCAGTTCAGCTATCCATTCTGTCAGGACCTGCATTTGTTGGGCAAGTTCCTCTGTGGTGCTCACCATCAGTACACTGGCCGTTTGCAGTGGTGCTGTGCCGGCTGGCTCCAATGTTTGTGCTTCCCAAAACTCGCTGGCAGCCTGCCTTTCTTCCTCTTCTCTGACCTCCTTTATCAGCTGGGAATAACTTGGGGGATGTTCCCGTCGTTCTCTTAGCCGGAGATGGAGTAGAATCGGGTTCTGATACTGAGCTCCTCTTACAATTTGAGCCAGTCTGGTCCGATCCATCTGTTCAGCAGTCACTGCTCCCCTCATGACAGCTCTCTGAAGCAGTCTCTCCAGCCTCTGTATATAGGCTGAAATCTTCTCGCCAATTTGCTGTCGGGAATTAAGGAACTTACAGTAACTGTCTTCAGGGCCCTCTACGCTCCCAAAGGTATGATCAAGGGCCTCTAGGCAGTCCTTCACACTGACCCCAGGGTCAATGAGCTTCAGGGTGCGAATCACATCTAATGCTGGGCCACTAAGGCTCTCTATTAGACATCTTCGCTTTTCTGCATCAGGTACGGCCCACTCCTGCAGCATTTCAGTGGTATGCTCCAACCAGGGTTCGAACTCCTCTGCCCCAGCAAATAATCTTAACTCACGACAAGAGTTTAACATAGCCTGGGACAGCACAACCTTTTCCAATATTTGCCCCAGTGCTTTTGCCCAATCATTGGCTGAGGCTGCGGCCCCTGAGCTAGAGGCTGCAGGGCCGGGGCCCAACAAACCTGACATATTAGCCATTATACAAACAGTAATTTCCTCAAAATATAACCACAATTGTTTCCCAATGCAGTGGAACACTCAACAGGTGCTTGCGAGGGGTACTGACCCAGGGAATCCCGGACGAGCCCCCAAAAATGTAACCCTTCTGCCCATCTAAGTTGGCAGCAACAAGGGCCGGGTTCTGTATCTAGGGGTTCCGTTTCAATAACACAATGCAAAACCGCCTCGAGCCCCCACCCAGTGATCTGGGACAATTACATACCACCCCCCTGGGTACCTCTAAGAGGCAATACTTCCCCTCTCGCAAGCACGGAGTCTGAGTGTAGCAGAAAATGTTTAATAACATGAGGTAAACGACATCGGCATAAAATTGGAAAAACACCACAAACAGGATTCATAACACAAACCCTGAGCAAAACCCACCCCAGCAAATTGGGCTGTGTCCTTTCCCTTTGGTTCTTGAATCCAGCAACCCAAAAATCACCCAGAGTCCCCAAAGTCCAACACCCCCAAAGTCTCTGTCCCTGGTCAGTGCAGCCCCAGAGTAAAAGGGGGGGGGGCACGCAGGGTGTTAAGGGGCACCTTACGTAATCCGAGGCTGGCCAGCCGTCTGTTTCTCCGTGGGGGTTCCGCCACAGCCTTTACCACAAGCCAGTCCACTTTCCTGCCATCCCGCGAACTGCTCCGCTCTACAAGCTGCTCCGCTCCACTCCGCTCACCGACCTGTGAGCCGTTCCAGCCGTCCCCGCAAACAGCTCCGCTCGCCGTTCCTTGGGCCACTCCAACCGGCCCCGCAAGGCTCCACGCTGCTCCTCCAGTCGTCCCCACAAATTGCTCCGCCAGCTGCTGAGCAATATAGCTTCAGGCTCCCCCACTAGTTAACAGAGCACTCAGTGATCTCAGCTCTTAATAAGATCAACTCTTTTGTGATTTCAGCTCTTAGCGATTTCAGCTCATAGTATAGTAGGGGAGCCCCAGTGCTGGTGCACCATTGGCCCCAAGTGAATTCAGCTCAGCAGCCTGTAACTAGACTGCTAAGGGAATCAAAGTTAGCTCTGACATTCAACAGTGGAGAGAGGAGGCGGTGCAATTGGTGTTTCAAACCCTCAGAGGGGGCCCATACCATCAGGTACAAATATCTGTCCCCATCCTCTCTCAATTCACTGGGTTTTGTAACCCATGCCCCTTGTCAAGCAAGTGCTACTTAGGTAATGGTGAAGGACTCACTCAGTCCTTCTGTCATACAACAGTTCCACGGGCCTTGATTCACAGAATCAGGGTAACAAAACTTTATTCTTCCTGCCCCAATAATAGAGAAACTGGGGATCCCACACCAGCCAAAGTAACCACTTTCAGTTGCTGTGTTTCATGCCAGGCGAGTGGGTGTGCCTATGCAAACAAGATCAGCCCCTGGAGTTCTTTTCCACACTCGCCATAATTCACCACCAGATGTCAGGGTAGAGCTCATCCTGACTCTGCTTACATCTATATGCCAACAAGATATTTTGTTGCTTGATGACTGATCAGCAAATTAACGACTGGAGAGGTCTAGTAAACAATATCAGGATGAGTGTCCAGGAATGGCATTGCTTCTGCCCTCAGCTGAAGCAGAGGCTGCCCCACAGCATGATGTATCATCCATAACAATTACATTGGTCAAAAACCAGCAACCCCCCAAACTTATGTTGTAATTTCCTCCCTAACAGTAACAAAGATGGTGTCATCTTACCTAGCTTTAGCTTTGATGTTGCATCCTCCCAGCTCCCTCCCCAAACAGTTCCATGTCTTCTGGTCTCTCTGCCCACAGGATCTATTGCAGCAATGGGATCTCTTCCAGTCTGTCTGGCCAGGTAAGAAAATAAGCCTGTTCAGTCTCAAAAGCCCATCCAACATGACATTAGGTTCTGTGCTTAGGACAGTGCTGAGCACCTACTCAAATTTATCAGGTTCACAGTAAGTTTAAAAACTTGCGATTTGGTGTCTTCTGCCTTGCAGCCTATCGCCTTCCTGTTTTTTCTCCTCTTTCTATACTGAATCACCATCGACTTATTCCAATTATCCACCATCCAGCCATTTGGAGACGTTAGAATCATAGATCCTTATACAAGTGATGATTATTTAGAAGTAATGCACACTGAAAAACATAATCCCAACTATACCTATAAAATGACGGGGTCTAAATTAGCTGTTACCACTCAAGAAAGAGATCTTGGAGTCATTGTGGATAGTTCTCTGAAAACATCCACTCAATGTGCAGCGGCAGTCAAAAAAGCGAACAGAATGTTGGGAACCATTAAGAAAGGGATAGAGAAGATGACAGAAAAATATCGTTTTGCCTCTATATAAACCCATGGTACTCCCACATCTTGAATACTGCATGCAGATGTGGTTGCCCCATCTCAAAGAAGATATATTGGAATTGGAAAAGGTTCAGAAAAGGGCAATAAAAATGATTAGGGGTATGGAACAGCTTCTGTATGAGGAGCGATTAATAAGACTGGGACTTTTCAGTTTGGAAAAGAGGCTAAGTGGGGATATGATAGAGCTCTATAAAATCATGACTGGTGTGGAGAAAGTAAATAAGGAAGTGTTATTTACTCCTTTTCGTAACACAAGAACTAGGGGTCACCAAATGAAATTAATAGGCAGCAGGTTTAAAACAAACAAAAGGAAATATTTTTTCGACACAGCACACAGTCAACCTGTGGAACTCCTGGCCAGAGGATGTTGTGAAGGCCAGGAGTATAACAGGGTTCAAAAAAGAACTAGATACGTTCATGGAAGATAGTCAATGGCTATTAGCTAGGATGGGCAGGAATTTGTGTCCCTAGCCTGTGTTTGCCAGAAGCTGGGAATGGGTGACAGGGGATGGATCACTTGATGATTACCTGTTCTGTTCATTCCTTCTGGAGCACCTGGCATTGACCACTGTCAGAAGACAGGATACTGGGGTAGATGGACCTTTGGTCTGACCCAGTATGGCCGTTCTTATGTCTGGCTGTTTCGCTACTTAAAATGCTTTCTTTACCCTCAGAAAGAAAAGGATTTTTTCTCTTTGCATTTCTATCATAAAACAATTGGTGTGTCATGTTGCATTACGTCACATTGCATAATGAAATGCAAACTGACATACTTTATCCTTAAGGTATTTGAACATATCATGTCAAACTGGAAGAAAAAATGCACTCTCTCTTTCTCTGGGTAGTAGCTGTTTTTTATTCTTGTTTTAATTTCTCTGTAATCTCTATTTAAAAAAATGTAGTAAAGGACAAGCAGCCAGCTCTCGTACCTAAACTCAATGTCCATTCTAACCACTATTCTTTTCTTAAGCAAACTAAAAAAGAAGGGAGCCACGAGAGCTGGAGAAAACCCCACCAGATGAGCAAGGTCGCTTTAAAATAAAAATAAAAATCACTTTCCGGGCTTGAATGCCTGAGGAAAAAAGTAATTAAAGTCAATGGAGAATTTAGAAGTGCGAAAATATAGGGCAACAAGAAATCATAATAAAACCAGTCTCTGGGAAGCCAGAGGGGCCTAATGCCACTCATCATCAATTTGTGGGATGGGATGTGTCAAGGATTAAAAATAAAAGAGTTTTTCAGAAAATACAAGCCAGACTTGGGCTTTTGTACAAGGAGGAAATCAGGGATCTAAGTGGTGTTTTGGTGTCATGGCATTCAGGGCCACCCCTCGGCATTTTGTTGCCATAGGCGAATTACAGTTTGTGTACCCCTGCCCTCTGTCCTTCTACCTTATCCACTTTACATTTTTATTGCTCATTTAACTTAACATTTTGGCATTTACATTTCTATCTAGCAACTTTTTTTTGGTCTTTGGAAAAGTTATTTTCCAAAATGTTGCTGTCCCCTTGAGTCTGACATCCTGGGTAGTTGCATGTCTAGAAGGTAAGGTTGACCTTGGTAAGTATGAACTGTCAGAGACTTATTTATCTAAAGAGTCATTTAGCTTGGTAATGACAAAGGGCTTCAGGTGAACTTTGTAAATTGAAAATCTCTATATTCCTATGGGTCACAAATCCAAAAGCAACACTGGGGTGATTTGTTTTTTGAAAAGCATCACAGTGATTTGAAGTGATTAAAAATCTTCAGCGTAGTGGCTTATATTTAGTGGTAATTCAAACTTTTGCTATTAGTACCTCACTTTCAGAAGCACTGAAATTGACTCACTGTGGGTTTTAAAAATCCCCTTCACTCCACAGCAGACTTAGATTTATTCTCTGCGTTATTTTTTTTGAGTTACAGTTTCCAAGTTACAGTACATTTCTTAATAGTCTTGTGAATAGGTTACTTGATAGATATGAACCTATTTATTCACTCTTTACTAACAGCCTGAGTGACTTCCCCTAGTTGTTGCAAAATCTGACACGAGTATTCCATAAACCTTCACTGCCCAGAAGGTTAAAACATGTTCTCATGCCCATTGTCAGTGCCCTTGTGCACTCATGTCTTGTTTTTGTTGGGCTGCCAGCCATTCTAGCATATTTGGGGGGGGGGGGCGTTATTAAACTAGTCGGCACTTATTCCTTTCTTTGTCTGTCCATGTCTAGATTACTTTCCCCTGCGATTTGTGTTAGTCTTTATTGAATGACTAAAATGCATGCACATTAGGCAAGCCAGACAGAAGATATTTTAATTCTGTTAGTTTTCTTTTGGGAAACCATGTACTGCCCTTACTCAGTTCTGCACATACCTAGAAGGTGCCAATGCAGCAACTTTCAGAAGCATTACATTTACTTCAAAATGGGTATTTATTTTAAAGAAAACCTTTCACTTCACTTTCACCTTTCACTTCAGATAGTATAACATTCAGACTATCATAGAAATCCTTACTTCTTTGCCAGTGTTAGATTGTCCTGTATAGCATATTTCCTACTTGCTAACTCAGTCTAATTTTCATCTCTTGCTGGTTATTAAAAGCCAGACAGAAGATCGTGTGATACATTTATTAGTTCTTTGTAATCCTGTATGCAAAGTACTATATTGTATAACATTTGTTAAACATTATAAATTTGGGTTCCAAAACGTTCTATCCCTTTATTGTACTTTCAATCTCTTCCCCTTTGTGGGGTCCAGTATGTTGTCACTCCCCTGCTTTACTCCAGCATCTTTTCCAGTTCCTCAAATTCAAAGTTGACTTGTGCTGGGATATGTATTGTAGGGTGCCTGAATTGTCATGGAGGTTATTGCTGCTCTTCCTACAAGGGACTCTAAATGCAGACATACTTACACAGTCCTTGTCCCTGCCCGGAAATCTGGCATGTCCTCCTGTGAGACAAATGTGTTGGGATTTGGATCTTTTCTCTAATAATAATTTAGTTGGGTGATTAAGTGTTAGAGTTGCACAAGAGTCAACCCAGATTTCTCTCTCACTTATTGCCTTCCCAACTTCCTTCGTTGTTTGTTTTGACATTTCTTTTGCACATTTTCTGTTTCCTTTTCTTTCAGCAGTATGGTACATCTAAAGCTATACACGTTGTTGCTACTCCCACCATATCCCTTTACTTAACAGAATACTCATTTGTGTTTCACACTAAATGGTTTTATTTTCACCTTCTAGTTACAACAAGTCTGAAACATTCTGCAGGAAAAGGCACATCAGGAAATATGGACTTAGCTATAACAGCTATATTTGAAATTGTAATAAACACTCAGAGCTATTATTGAGTTTCAAAAATGTATGTGTGTGGAAGTAATATTTAACATTCTTCTCTTAGTGAGATCTTTTGTTGGTTTTCTGAAACAATAGTAGAAAGTCTGCTTTGCGGTGCTTTTAGGTCAGTTAGATGAAAGTAACTTTCTTCAAAAAGTTTAACGCACTTCCATGCTTGGTTGGTGTGAAACTATCGTTCAATAGTTATACAACTTCTCCCACTGTCCTATTTTCTTCTCACTTTTTTAAACTTACGGTAATTTACAAGCAGAAGAGAAACTCCTATTAAGGCCATTGTGAGAAGATAAAACCACCAGTACAGGGTTAAGGGCTACTTGCCTGACACATGATTCATTAGGGGATTTATTCATTCAAAATCCTTCTTGAATTGTGGACATTAGAACTGGACACAGTATTCCAGAATGGTCGCACCAGTGCTAAATACACAGCTAAAATAATCGCTCTACTTATTGAAAGTTTAACTGACCTATAGAATTCTATCTTCCATATAGGATACATTTTAAAAAAATCCTTATTAGAAGATGATCCTTTTCAAATTCTATAAGTGTCTAGAATAATTTCTATATAAATCTAGAGGTCTCATCCCTATTAAATTCTATAGATCTTTTCCTTATGAGAAGCTTCATTTTAGGATGCTTTTCTTCTTTTAGGATACTTAATTTAAGGGAGACATTGGGAAATTCTAAACCATTAGAGGAATGTGGATCATTTGTTGCATCTATACTACTATGCTTCGGATAACTGGGAGCCCCCTCCAGGTTTCCAGCACAGGCTTTTTTTTTTGCCTCCCAGTTTTGTCAACTGAGTTGGGACTGAGGGTCTCTTAGCATTGCTCTGCTGGCTTCAGGAAAACAGCACCCTCTGTAGGCCCCATCAGAAGTTCCCCTTGTTGGCAAGCACTAACACTTTTCAGAGAGTTCTACAAGACTGCAGGCTGGTTCTCATGCCCCAACTGCTCTTTGAAAAATCATATCCTTAATATATAATATAGAGCAGGGGTCGGCAACCTTTCAGGAGTGGTATGCCGAGTCTTCATTTATTCACTCTAATATAAGGTTTCGCGTGCCAGTAATACATTTTAACGTTTTTAGAAGGTCTCTTTCTATAAGTCTATAATATATAACTAAACTATTGTTGTATGTAAAGTAAATAAGGTTTATGAAATGTTTAAGAAACTTCATTTAAAATTAAATTAAAACGCAGAGCCCGCAGGACCGGTGGCCAGGACCCGGGCAGTGTGAGTGCCACTGAAAATCAGCTCGCGTGCCGCCTTCGGCACGCGTGCCATAGGTTGCCTACCCCTATAGAGCTATACAAGCTATGTATTTTTTTCCTATACGAATATAGATTGCAATTTGATTTGGCTTGGCCCTTCAAGCTATTTCATTTCAATGTATACAAAAGTATTAATCAGCCCATATTCTAGGCACCTTTCCAGTATTTGAAACATACTCTTATCAAGTGGGTAACTGAAGTTTCTGACTAGATACCTCAAAGGGCTTCCACTAACCATGCCTACCTAGGAGAAAAGATTATGTCCTACAGTTACAGGCCTGGGAAAACAGAGCTCATGTTCTATTCCCACATCAACCAATGACTTGTTTACTAGCCATGGTCAGGATTCTTTTCTTCTGTGTCTTTTTACTAATTAGAATATGAAGATAATACTTAGCTGTCTCCAAGAGGTATGGAGAAGCTTGATTTGGTTTGTAAAAATGCTTTTGATATTCTCTGATGAGAGGCACTAAAGTAGTTCAAAGTTTGATTCCTACCAAGGAAATACCCTAACTCTCATGTTCTAGCAACACCGGGGATATATCCACATTCATTTTACTACAGCATTACAAGCTTCACTGCCAGCAAAGAAGCCATAATTCAAACTAAAGAAAATATAATTTATTCTGTTGTTTGAGTACTGTCTAGTTATACTTACAGATTTCATTCGACTATAGGATAAACAGAGTGAACTACAACACTTGAACCACCAAGCTGGCCTGACTATATCAACAAGTTACTCAACTATGTCATATTAATTTTTACTACACATTTTGTTTTATATATTGTATATCTCGCTTGTATCTGATGTCCCCACCCCAATGCTATAGGCTTAAGTTCTGTAAAAAAAAGCTCAAGTGTAAAAAAAAAAAAACCCCCACAAAGCAACAAATACTGCATAGTGAAAGAGGGAAAAATCTCAAGAAGGTTGCTGGAGCTACTTTTGACTCCATTTCTCAGAGGCAGTTAAGGCTTATCAGTCAAACAAACATCAGAGGTACTGCTGCTAATACATCTGCTGGGAATCTTTCCAGTGTCAGAACAGTTCACACCATAAAAAATAAACCTACACACCTTCTAAAGTATGGATTAGCACTAGTGCAGGCTGCAAATGTGTGAAACAAGTAATTGGATAGAAAAACCCAAGGGCTACAACTTCCTTCTCGTCTGAACAAAATGGTGAGACCAGGACTGTGATAAGAAGAAGAGAACTTGCAGCAGGTGCATGTAGAGACTAAATGTTATGATACCATCTGCACTCATCTAATTCTAGGCACATCGTTGCAGAGAACCATAGAAAAATCAGACAGCAGCTTTGACTGTGAGATATAAATTGAGAGTATTGGCTCTGCTCAAAAGCAGCAATTGGGGATTAGTGATAATGGACCATTTTCTAGCATCAAGCCTGGGCCCCCTACCAAAATCTGGTGTTTCCTGGCCAATAGAAAATCAAAACATCTGCATGCCAGCGACGTACAGCTGTTTATTGTTTGCTGATCCATGCTGCAGAATATGCCACATGCGATAAAGCAATTGCTGGATATGGAGAGCTTAAAAAACATGAAACTAGAGTCATCTCGGCTTGATAAACAAAGAGAAGAGTAACTAACACACACTCTTCAATTCTGTAAGCCAGTATTCTGAATGAGTCAATGTGCTCATTAAGTTTAGGGATGCAGCATGGAATGCACACAGCCTGTATGACTGTAGTGTTTTTCCAAAGTGTAATGATCATGATAGAACACCAATTACTGGAGACCCAATACCACTAGGAGAAACTATGACCACTGCTACCTGTTTTTGCACCTTCCAGCTCTTGAAGTTTGGTGTTTTATTTATACTTGAATAGTTTAATGGTCCTCCTAAATCTACATGGCAGCCACTTAGGCCTGGAAAGTTAACTAATAATTGGAACAATTTGCCAAGAGTTGTGGTGGATTCTCTATCACTGGACATTTTAAAATCAAGATTGGGTATTTTTATAAAAGATATGCTCTAGTTCAAGCACAGCTATGACTTGAAGCAGGAATTAATACAGCGTAGTCTTATGGCCTGTGTTATGCAGGAGGTCAGACAAGACAATCACAACAGTCCCTCTTGGCCTTAAAATCTATGAATCAAAGAGATGGTAGCAGTTGTCTTTGCTTTGACAACCCTCTAGGGAAATGGGTCTGACATAGGGCCTCTCATATCCAGACATTCAATTGAGCCACAATGCCCCTAGTGTAGCGAATATATTAATAGGTGAAGTCATCCTTCAAAGAAGGGTCAGCACTAGAGGACATTCAGACCCCTGCTTTGCTCAAGAATAGGAATGTCTCACTGTATTCAAATGAAGACCTTTATTGATCTAAGGATATGGTAGATAGCACAACTGGCACTTTACATCAATGTAGACATAACAGGCCCTATTCTGAGTTCTAGCCAAGGTGCGCTTGGCACAGTACCCTAATACCAATTATCAAAGACCAATATGACTGTGGGACTCATTTATGCCCCTCAGCCTCAATCGTCCCGAACCAGTAGCTCATATAGTAGTGCTCTCTCTCTCACACACACATATATATATATATATATATATATATATATATATATATATATATATATATATATATATATATTCCCTACAGCCTGGTTCCTTCATTTTTCCTCTATATATTCATCCTCTCTGGGCAGATGTGGAAGACACCACCTTGTAGGAGGAAAGGGCTTCAGGCAGGATTTGGGGCATTAACCAATACCCAGATACAGGGTGTTTAAGGACAGAAGGAACCATTAGGTCATCTATTTTGATGTCCTGGGTATCACAGGCCATATAATTTCACCCAGTTGAGCTCAATACCTTGTGTTTGGCTAAAGTGCATTTTCCAGAAAAGCATCCAGACATCAAGAGGTAGAGACTCCACCACTTAGCTTGGTAGTTTGCTCCAAAGCTCACTGTTAAGAATGTGTGCCTTATTATGAAAAGAAAGGGTGAAACAATGCTGGGACTGTGACTGGTGGAAGGGAGGATAACAAATGGCAGAGATGGGTTGGGGGACATGATAGCTTGGGGAACCTGTCTATATACCACTTATGAATTCTGATTAATTTTATTAACTCTATGCTTAACTCTAACTCTGAGTGTGCATTGTTTCAGGGGCCATGTCACAAATCGTGCCCCATCTGGAAGCAGCTAAAGGACAACCAAAGAAGTCATTAACATGGAATGACTTTGTTCAATGGGAAAATGAATATGCTTAAGAGATTGGCCAAGCTAAAGGAAGATGGTTATCCAAGGTTGTTCGCAGGTGGCAGGGGAGAGGGAATGTGGGGCTTGGAGAAATGGAAGTTCATCAGAAAAGGAGAGCAGAGAAATCAGCATTAGAAGCTGCTGTTAAAAAGACGCATGCTCTCTGAGCTAGAGGAACCATTTCACTACTGGACCTGAACAAGCCAGAGAGATCTTATTGCAGGGGCAGGGAGAGAAAACCTGAAGGCTGAGTAAGAGGAGAGAGTCTTGGGACCATGAAATCACTGACCAACACTCCAAAGAGCTTTTGGAGTAGCAAGGATGTAGGAGCGAGGTAGCATGCAGGTTTTGTTATTTTTGCATGGATCCACAATTGTCTAGGTTTTCTGTGTGAATGACGTGTGTACTGTGTGATTAATAAGTTATTTTGAAAAGTCTCTGAGTTCTTTACGGTAAGTATAGTGTGTCCCCAAAGGATAACACTGTAAATTGCAGTATCTAGGAGAGTGGAAAGGGTGTGTCTAAGCTACTGGGGGGAGGGGGGGAGGGGAAGAGTTCATCCCTGGTTTTGGGGCCCAAGGCAGCTAGACTGTGGGGTCCCACTTCTGAGAAAGGGTACTAGACAGGGAGTCTGTATCCCAGGAGCCTGCGAGACCAGAGATGATGGCTGGATGCTGTTCGGACTGTTTAGAACCACACAGCATCCAGTGGGGGCAGCTTGACCACATCTATGATGTGTGGAATGGGGGAGAATAATTACAATGGCAGTCACTGAAGAAAGGTGAGAATGTGAATGAACTGGTTTTGGGTGAGGGGAGCTGTGTGTTAGAGAGGCGGGGGAGGGGACATCTTCAGCAGTTCTGGTAAGAGAAGAAGATGGAGAAGAAGAGTGTGTTGTTGGAGAACATCATTGGCTGGGGGAAGAGTCATGCTTTCTTCTCTGTGGAAGAGGAAGAGGGGGAGAGAGAGATTGATTTTACCAGGAGCTGGTGGAGCTTTTCATAAGTGCAGCTAGAGGGCTGAGAAAAGTGTTGCCTAATCAGCCAGCTGAGAGGAAGTGGTTGGAGATGGACGGAATCAGTACCTTCCCATAGCAAGGGGCCTGTGGCCTAAAAAACAGAGGATCTGCACTGGTGAGCAGGAAGTGAATATTTCTGATGTGGACTGTAGGGATTGTGTGTGTGCGCTAATCTCTAGATTTGCACATATTTAGTAAGGCCTGGTCTACACCTGGGGAGGGGGGAGGGGAAATCAATCTAAGTTACGCAACTTCAGCTATGTGAACAACATTGCTGAAGTCAACATACTTAGATCTACTTACCACGGTGTCTTCACCATGGTAAGTCGACGGCTGACGCTCCCCTGTCTACTCCGCCTGTGCCTCTCACTCTGGTGGAGTCGATGGGAGAGCGCTCGGCTAGACTAGACACCATAAATCGACCCCCATTGCCCATCAATCCAGTCTGTAATGTAGACAAGCCCTAAGTGTCCCTCTAAGGGAAAGCAGTCTGTTGCCCACCAAGAGTTGTCTCTAGGGTTTTCCGTGCCCTAAGCAAAAGAGTGAAGTGTCCTCCTTCTGATAATCTAAAGCCACTAAATGTTTTGCTGCTGTAGACAATTGCTTGTGTAGTCATCCCTATCCAGCACTAGATGCTCATGCCTATTTGTTTGGAAGCAGGTTGACCACAGAACCCCTATTGCTAGCTCATTCATGGATGTGTGTGTGACCAGCAAACTTGAGTGTTACTTAAATCATCTTCCAATCAAATGATCAGAACATTCTGAAAGAGTTTTACAGAAGACCAGTAAATTGCTGCTATTTTATTTTTAACAACATTTTGTTATGGACGAGCCCACAAATTTTCCTTTGATACAGTCACAAATACAAGAGACAAGAAGAACTAATCAAAAAGAGGAATTCTTTTTTATATAATTCATCAAGCAAGAGATAACATTAAATAAACTAATCCAAAAATAAATCATATGGCACAAAACCATTTGAATTTTATTCTAGTAAAATAAATCACTTATTTCTATGTTAGAAATGTTTAACTTAATGTTAGAAAAAATACTATTTTCAGTATACAAGTGACACAGAGGAGGAGTAAATGTACACAGACACACCGTACTAGATTCACAAAGGGTACCTCAGTGTAACTTTTAGGTGCATGCTGCCTAACTTGGGGTTGTGAATTCCACTAGGCACCCACAGTCTCTAGACAACTCATGGGGAGAGTTAGATGCCGAAAGATGGGATTCACAGAAGCCTGCATGGTGAGAGGGGAATCACCTAAGCTAGTCAGTCGGAAATGCAGCTGAGAGGGAAGTGACCTAAGCACTACCCCTCAAAGGAAGCTAGGTGCCTAACTCTGGACTAGAGGCAGATCCCAATCTATGCTCAAGATTCACAGGTATGAATCCTCTCCTGAACTTGGGCACTGAAGCCAGGTCAGCCCTTTCTCAAGAAAAACAAAAAACAAAGGGGAGGTGTTGCTTCTCCCATTTTTGGTTCAAATCCCTCTGCTGCCCGCTTTTTAGCAGGGACTTCCCATGTAAGTAGCCTAGCCATGGCATTATGGAGTAATTCTCTCTCAGAACCAATGATTATAGAAGTATTTGCTATGAAGTGAAAAAGTTTTGGCAGGAGAGTGAGAGAGCCATCCTAAAATACCCTTGCATAGCCCAGTGGTTAGGGCACAACCCTAACAGGTGGAAGACCTGGCTTCAACTCCTTGCTTTGCATCAGATAGAGAGAAGGGATTTGAACCTTGTCTCTCACATTCTGAGTGAATGCTCTAATCCAGCGGTTCTCAAACTGTGGGTCGGGACCCCAAAGTGGGGTCGCCCGGGCTGGCGTTAGACTTTCTGGGGCCCAGGGATGAAGCCCAAGCCTGAACCCCACTGCCTGGCAGGGCCAAAGGGGGGACAGAAGGGCCATTTGGCCTGGGCATCAAGCTCAAAGGGGGCCTCAAATTTAGACACTTGTTAATTTTTTGGCATTTGATAAGTTTTGCAACTTGTTTTTATGAGTATCCCTATCGGATCAAAATGTGATACACGCTCTCAGCTTAGAGCTACAAATTTAAGCAAATAAGAGATGTGATTTGGTAAAAGATATAATTCTTTTGTTAACTGATATAGATTTTGTCATATTAAAGAGTTAAAAATGTTCATAAATACTAATAAAAATATATCGGTTCTGATGGCACAAGATTAGACCGTGATGAACGTGTCCTCTCAGATCAGCTGATTATATAAACAAATCACTACTAGTGGCTGGTGCTGGATCAAGTGCATGTTGAAAGGTAGAGAATTGTTACATTTTAGTGTCTTTATAGTTTTACGTCTAGTTGACTAAGGAATTATTGATGTGTGAGAATTCCTCATTATTACCTTCATATGGTAGCTAAAAGAGGTGACTGGCTGGTTGATTGAGCCCTAACTTGGCCATCACCATAGGCTTTAGTAGTCTATAGGCCCAGATTCAAGGTGAAAATTTGTGAGGAAAAATCTTGTACAGTGAGTTTTGTGAGGACACGTTTGAAATTTTTGGGCATTATTCCTCTGTCTGTATCTGTGTCTGTGTTTACTATATATCATCACTTTGTCTTCAGCTCAGTCTGTTATATTATACCTTGCGTGCTTGAGTTTTGATTCAGTGATAAGGATAATAACCTGTCTGACTGATTCATTTTGTTTTCTTAATTAGTATCCCTTCATTTTAAGTCTTTTCAGCATTTGTGTACCATTCAGCATTTGTGTACCTGTTTACAGTAGAAGATTTCAAGAGTAGATAAGCCACTTACTTACAGCAGAATATTTCAAGTGTGGATAGGCTACATATTGACCAGATAGATCACTATGAAGGGGAGATTTGAAAGTGGTGCAAGCAAGAGACGGCGAAAACACCTAAGTGAAGCAGCAGCTAAGAGCTCAAAGCCAATAACTTCATTTCTCAAACCACTGGAAAAAACACCTTACCCAACAAACAATGCTACAGATAATGAAATCTCCGGAACTGCAACAGGTGATATTTCAATGCCAATACCTGAACATGAGGACAGTAGTCAAGAAGGAGATGTGCCAACAGTAACAAATGCAGCAGAAGATCCTGTGTACGATCAAGAAACTCAACAGCAACAGGAAGATGTAGATCTTACACAGCAAGAGCAATTCATGAGTACTACAGGTTTGACTGTGACGGACATTGGAATTATTGACAAGAGCAATGCTGCCCAAATGCAAGCTTTTCTTCAAATTAGTTGTTTTGAAATTCCAAGTAATATTCCATGAGATGCTGATAATCATACTTTCCCTACTTGTCTGCTGACAAAAAACTCTTCCAAATAGTGAGACCTGCACAAGAGACTGGTTATGCTCGAGTATGGAAAAACAATCTCTGTACTGTGCACCCTGCTTCATTTTGAACAAAAGTGCTGCAAATGCATCAGTTCTCTCTGATCAATCAGGATGGAGCATCAATGGAGGTTGGAGGAAGTTGAAAGACTGAATACCATCACATGAGAGTTCAGCGTCACACAAAGAAATCTATGTTGCATGGAAATTAGCCATCTTGACTGTCATCCTTTTTCTTTCTCAGTGGGGATTGGCTTTCTTTGGTTCCAGTCATCTGAGTTCTCCACCAATTCCAGTCAATCATTAACTCCATTGGGGATCGTGCAAATGGAAACTTTCTAGGCATAGTTGAGCTCCTCAGCAAATATGACCCACTTTTATCAGAGCATGTTAAACGTATTCAAGACTCGCAAGGGTCAAAAGCGCATGCAAGTCCATTATCTTGCCACACGCATACAAAACGAGTTTATTGAGATATGTGGGTCATTGGTACAAACAACAATTCTTGATGAGATTTGAAATGCCAAGTATTTTTCAATCATTGTTGATGCCATTCCAGATTGTTCTCACAAGGAACAGACTATGATGGTTATTCGATATGTTAAGATTGTAGACAGCTCAAAATTTTCAACTGAAGAAAGGTTTTTTTTGTTTGATAATTTCATGAGAAAAACTGGAAAAGAAATTGCTGCTTGAGTACTAGCAATTCTAGAAGGTTTTAAGTTAGATTTTCAAGTCTGCATTGGTCAAGCTTATGACAGTGGATCTAATATGGCTGGGAAGTACAAAGGTGTACAAGCAGTTCTGCTTGAGCATAATTCAAACTATATTTTCTCCAGTTGTGGAAACCACACACTAAATCTTGTAGGTGTTGACTGTGCTGAATCATGCAAGGTGGCAATTACTTGCTTTGGAACTGTTCAGCAAATGTACAATCTCTTCAGTAGCAGTCCACAAAGGTGGGAAATTCTGGAGCAATATCTTCCTGTTTCACTGCATGGGATGTCCAAAACTAGATGGTCTGCATGGATTGATGGTGTTCAACCAGTTGCACAGCATTTGAATTCAGTGAGAAAGGCTTTAAATGAGCTTGAATCTCTCAATCTCACTGCACAGGATCGAACTGAACTTCAGTCTATTCAGAAGAACATGTCCAAATTTGAATGCATTCTGATGACATCTTTGTGGATGAAGCTACTTACAATGATCCACCAAACTAATCTGGTAATTGAAGCACGCAATTCTACACTTGGGGTACGTCTTCACTACCCGCCGTATCGGCGGGTAGCAATAGATTTATCCGGGATCGATATATTGCGTCTCGTTAAGACGCGATATATCGATCCCCGAACGCGCTCACCGTCGACTCCGGAACTCCACCAGAGCGAGCGGCGGTAGCGCAGTCGATCCCGTGCCATGTGGACCCCAGGTAATTCGATCTAAGATACTTTGACTTCAGCTACGCTATTCGCGTAGCTGAAGTTGCATATCTTAGATTGATCCCCCCCCGCAGTGTAGACCAGCCCTGGATGTCGAGAGGGATAACATTGGAAGTCTTATCAACGACATTCAACAGATTTGTGAACAATGGGATGCGATCCTGACTGAGTCCAAATTAGTATCACAGAATATTGGCATTTCATCTGAGTCCTTCACCAATCGCAACTTACCTACTGAATCTGATGCCGAGCAGCATTATAGGGTCAATGTCTTCCTTGTCATCATTAACTCTATTCAATCAGGTCTTACACATTGATTTGAGTCACTGCAACTAATTTGTACCCTTTTGGGGTTTCCTTGGCAGTTCAACAGACTGAGTAATGAAGATCTACTTTCAGCAACAGTACAACAAAGAAATCTCAAAAGATCTCAGTGACGAGGTCATCTTCCTCAAACGAATGTATTCCACAAACTTTAAATTGGATTGCAAGCCAAAGGAATTGCATCAAGAAATACTCGAACTTGTACTCTATGCGGTGTTTCCTAATATCACAATTGCTTTGAGTATTTTTGTCAGTTTGCCTGCATCAGTGGCTTTAGGTGAACGCACCTTCAAAGTGTTGAAGCAGGTAAAGAACTATGACCGTTCAACTATGGGATAAGAGCGTTTGAATGGGCTCGCCATGCTTAATATCAACTGTGACACTGCACAAAAGCTAGATTTTTCCTCAATAATTAGTGCATTGATTTGCACAGAAAAAGGCTAGAAAAGCATTTGTTAAATAAAAAAAAATATTCAAATTATGTCTCACTCTTTTTTTTTGGTGCCTTATTTCGTTTTCATGTGTCATCATTTTTTAATGTTATTATGGCTAGGGGCCTCAAAAGCTGGAAGTGGCCTGGGCCTCTCTGGACCTATGAAAGGGCCTGCTGCCTGGGGCAGAAGCCTAAGGGCTTCAGCCCTGGGTGGAGGGGCTCAGGCTTCAGCTTCAGCTTCAGCCCTGGCAGTGGGGCTCAGGTTAGAGGCCCCCTGCCTGGAGCTGAAGCCCTTGGGCTTCGGCTTTGGCCCCCGCACCTACGGCGGTGGGGCTCGAGCTTTGGCTCCCCCACCCGGGGCGGCGAGGCTCAGGCTTCGTTACTCCCTCCTGGGGTCATGTAGTAATTTTTTTCTCAGACGGGGGTCGCGGTGCAATGACGTTTCAGAACTGCTGATCTAATCACTGGACTATCGGGGGGAAGGGTCAGGCCTGATCCAATAGGTGGCTTCTCAGCCTGCCTATCAGATCAGGCCAAGCAGGCAAGATAGTCAGGGAAATGTCTATTTTGTAAATTCTGATGGAGGTGGTAAAGCTTCCCATAGAAATGGGAAAAAATCATTGCATTTTTCAGACCTCATTCTTGGAAACAGCTGAATTGTTTTTGCTAAAAACTTTCTAAAAATATTTCAGCCTGAGAAAAACACCTGGCATGGAAATTTCACCCCAAAGCATTAAAATTTGGCAAAGTTACAACTCAATGTAAACAGGGACATATAACAGAAAGTGTTAGGCAACCTTAACTATAGGCATCAATAGTAAGTAATATTGCAGTGGTGTCCAGAAGCCCCTATAAGGAATGAGTTCTCCTATTTTGAGATACTGTACAAACACACAGGGAGATGTAGAGATCCAAACCTAAGTCAATCACAGTAAGTTTTATGTTGAGAACTACCAAACAGCAGCAATGCAATTAATGTTGTGTTGTGCATTTCATAGGTTCAGAACTACCATGTTGCAGTGATCTCAGAGAGTGTGCTGTTTTAAATACTGACCATATAGGCAGCCATAACCTAAGCATTAGAGTTATGGAAAACGTGAAACCTCTCAGCCAAGTGTTGCTGTTAATCTAGTACTACTATGATTTTGCTTTTTGGGAGTTGATCCTGTAACATGTAAATTATTGATATTATAGTAGTGCTTAGAGGGCAAGGCTCCATTGTGCAATGCACTGTACATACCCACAGTAGGAGACAGTCCTGTCTCAAAGAGTTTTGGCCCATATTTTTAAAAGGTATTTAGACATTGCGACACTCAGTGTTGCAATGCCTAACTGATTTAGGAGCCTAAATATCATTTGCAGAAGGGATATAGGCATTTAGGAGCCTAACTTCAATTGACTGTCAATTGGAGTTAGGCTCCTAACTGCCTAAATCCCTTTTGCAAATGATATTTAGGCTCCTAAATTAGTTGGGTGTTGTGGTCCTCAGTGTTGCAACACCTAATACCTTTAAAAATCTGGGCCTTACGGTTGAAATAGACCAAGGCAAGGCATAGAGAAGTGAAATTAGTTGCCCAGGATAACACAGGAGATCAGTGGTAGAGTCAAGAATAGGTCCAGCTTCCAGTCCAGTACACTACGTTACATGTTGCTGTCTTATCCTTGAGCTTCCTCAGCTCTTAATGATAGCCATAATCTCCTTAGTGCCATGGGAGCAAACTTTAATTGAACCTGCTTTGAAGGATTGAAAATGTACTTACCTTTCAAAGATTTTCCTTAGCTTCAATGTTAGTCTTGTGTCCCTCCACTAACATGTTATGACTGGAACACTATAGAAGAGAATATACTAGGGCAGGGGTTCTCAAACTTCATTAAATCACGACCCCCTTAGAATCATAGAATCATAGAATATCAGGGTTGGAAGGGACCTCAGGAGGTCATCTAGTCCAACCCCCTGCTCAAAGCAGGACCTAATCCCAACTAAATCATCCCAGCCAGGGCTTTGTCAAGACTGACCTTAAAAACCTGTAAGGAAGGAGATTCCACCACCTCCCTAGGTAACCCATTCCAGTGCTTCACCACCCTCCTACTGAAAAAGTTTTTCCTAATATCCAACCTAAACCTCCCCCACTGCAACTTGAGACCATTACTCCTTGTTCTGTCATCTGGTACCACTGAGAACAGTCTAGATCCATCCTCTTTGGAACCCCCTTTCAGGTAGTTGAAAGCAGCTATCAAATCCCCCCTCATTCTTCTCTTCTGCAGACTAAACAATCCCAGTTCCCTCAGCCTTTCCTCATGCTCCAGCCCCCTAATAATTTTTGTTGCCCTCCGCTGGACTCTTTCCAATATTTCCACATCCTTCTTGTAGTGTGGGGCCCAAAACTGGACACAGTACTCCAGGTGAGGCCTCACCAATGTCGAATAGAGGGGAACGATCACGTCCCTCGATCTGCTGGCAATGCCCCTACTTATACAGCCCAAAATGCCGTTAGCCTTCTTGGCAACAAGGGCACACTGTTGACTCATATCCAGCTTCTCGTCCACTGTAACCCCTAGGTCCTTTTCTGCAGAACTGCTGCCTAGCCGCTCGGTCCCTACTCTGTAACAGTGAATGGGATTCTTCCGTCCTAAGTGCAGGACTCTGCACTTGTCCTTGTTGAACCTCATCAGGTTTCTTTTGGCCCAATCCTCTAATTTGTCTAGGTCCCTCTGTATCCTATCCCTACCCTCCAGCGTATCTACCACTCCTCCCAGTTTAGTGTCAAACTTCTGACAACAAAAATTACTACACGACCCTAGGAGGGAAGGGGGGGAAGCCTGAGCCTGCCCGACCCGCCCTGGGGGAAAGGGGGGGGCAAAGCTCAAGCCCGAGACCCACTGCCCCTGGCAGGGGCCAAAGCTGAAGCCCAAGGGCTTCAGCCCCAGGCAGGGGGCCTCTAACCTGAGTCCTGCCACCAATGGCTGAAGCCCTCAGGCTTCGGCCCCGGGTGGTGGGGCTCAGGCTTCAGCATCAGCCCTGGGCCCCAACAAGTCTTAAGCCATCCCTGGTGACCCCATTAAAATGGGGTTGGGACCCACTTTGGGGACCCCTGTACTAGGGATTTGAACAGTGGCAATAAGCATTGTATAAAATGCCCCAAAACAAATAAAAAGAGATCCAAATATTAGAGAGAGTGTAGAAAATGTTGAAAAATGACTGGAGGAAAAGCCATTTTCTTCACAGCTTATCTGACCTGAACCACTGAAACACTATCCTAGCTGTAGTATGTGCCTTTTCCCCCAGAATTGCTGCATGCTCTTTAAAAAAAAAAAATGGATATAGAAACTGAAGTGGTCCTGAAAAGATCTAGATTGATCAACTTCATTTTTGGTGCTACGTACTATGCAAAATGTGCTCTGTCACAGAGTGGTCTTTTAGGCCCCATCTCTTGCCTGTACCTATTTTACACCCAAGTCACATGACCAAGAACAGGCAAGGTCTGATAGAAGGTGTCAGGTGACAGATCATGTGATGGAGGAATATATAAGCTCCTTGCTCAGTATAGGAGAATACAGGGTTGAGACAACACTTGTGAGAGTTTGTCTATTAGGGGAGCCAGGATAGAAGCCTTGGGGGTAGCTGGTTGTAAGTAATTTCTCCGGGTAGGGAGCTGAGGAA
Organism: Emys orbicularis; assembly: GCF_028017835.1. Lineage (NCBI taxonomy): Eukaryota > Metazoa > Chordata > Testudines > Emydidae > Emys > Emys orbicularis. The sequence goes on along the minus strand of NC_088691.1, from coordinate 37,854,543 downwards.
AGGTTTAGAGACCCTAGACTTGTGGTAAAAATTCCTCAGTTATCTAGGATAACTGCACTCTGGGAGGGCTTGAGAGAGAAGACCTAGAGAGAAGCTAAAAAAAGATTTTTGGGAGCAGTTTGTTTGCTGGGGAGCCAGAGGAGTTTGTTTGCTGGGGAGCCAGAGGAAAAAGCCAGATTAGAAACAGACACCAAGGAAGATTTATGGCAGAGGGCTACCAACAACTTCAAGTCCTGGGGGTTTATAGTAGAGGGAGGCAAGGGCCTAAAACGCCATCTAGACAGGTAGCATGGAATGCTCTGCACCAAGGGACCTAAGATTGTTCAGCTTGAGGAGGACAAAAAAATATATTGAATTGGGATTTAGGAGTTTTGAACATGGAGAATTGGGCATAGCTATCCACTTCAACTTTCTGTTGCCTTGAAAAAAAGAACTTTTGATTTAAAGCGACTGGCTACAAGGAAAACTGAGAAAGATGACAAATCTCCATCCTGGACAAGGTAAGCACTAGTTTGCTGTTTACCTTTCCTCTCTCCACCTCACCTCACCACCCCGTGTCTGTGGCATCTAGGGGTGACCAGACAGCAAATGTGAAAAATCGGGACAGGGGGTGGGGGGTAATAGGAGCCTATGTTATATAAAGACCCAAAAATCGGGACTGCCCCTATAAAATTGGGACATCTGGTCACCCTAATGGCATCCACAGTTGGATCTTAAGCTTAAGTTGTGAGCTCTTTTGGGGCATGGGCAGTCTGCCCGTAACATGGTTTTACAGTGCATAGAACAAAGGACATCATGTTCCATGGTTAGAACCCTAGATGCTACCAGAACACAATTAAATTTCCAAAGAACAGGTTTAGCACAGTCTTATAAGTCTCTCTATAGTGTGAGGAACAAGACAATGTGCCTGAGTCTTGTCTTACAGGGGTCACTACTAGGTGGAAGAGCGTAGGTCAGTTTCCATGCCTGTTCAATTGTTGGCTTTTCTGCTGTGACAGCTAGCCAATTAGTGCAAAATGCATTGGTGGTTTCCACTTGTGATACCACTGATAACTGACAAGCCTTTGTATATACTAGAATATAGTACAGATGAAAATACTTTTTTGGTAACTCAGTGTTTTGTCCTGTCTGTAATTGGTATCCCCTAGACCTTGTGTCTAACAACCTTTCACATGCTGAGAAAAATGTATTTGAAAACCGTCTCTATCTTCAAGGATACAAAGTGATATAAATCCTGACTTTTTTTGTCTATATTATAAACTGGTCTTCCTGAGCAGGCTCTCTGCAACCGATTTCTTCACTGAAACAACATATGTAATGTCCCCTTTAAAAAAAGAAAAACACATCAAGAGGGGTTGTGATTGGGAAGACAGCTTTTTAATGGAGCTATAGAATAGAAAACACTTTGTACTTGCCACAGATTAGTATTTAAATAACTTGCTTGCATGTATTCACAGGTAATTAAAAAAACAACAACCACCCTAACCTTTAATTAGATGCCACTTTCAGAATTAAAATTATTTTGCCTCAACTCCATGAATATAGCCTTATTTTGGAAGTTTATAAACCCCCAGTTGAACATTGCCCCTACACAAACAATAGATCCTGCCTCCCATCTGTACAAAAACACAGGAGCCTAAAAACACGCAAAACATGTGTTGCTTCATTAATAGTGAAAAGTGTCATCTTAACTCTTTCTCTCTCACACACACACTCTGAAGCAAGTGTTGTTGGAAAGAAAGAATGCGTTTATTGAGATTTGCTTTTCAAAAGCAAGTGTCCTTCAGTAGCTAAAGAGTGGATTTGATATTTATCTTCTTGTTTATTTCATGCTATAACTAGATATTACAGCATTTAGTCCTAGATCCTGCAAAGACTTAACCACATGCTAAAGTCTGATCTAATGAGTAGCCCCCTTGAAGTCAATGGGGCTACTTACAGGTTGTAATTATGTCTTTAAGCGTAAGGGGAAGATCCTCAGTTGGTGTAAATTGTCATTGGCCCACTGAATTCAATGGCCCAATGACAATTTCCACTACCTAAGGATCTTCCCTTAAATTTTTGCAGGAGCAGGACTAGCTTGTCTACACCGTTGATTAGCTATGCCAGCTATGGTGTAAATGTACAGGGCACTTGCCTCCTGTGCATTAACTGATCACATGGACTCTGCTTACAGTAGCATGCTTTGATTTACTGCTATTTCAAACTGCAGTATATTAAAATGTATATGGAGCTTTTAATGTGCAGTGAGGATGGTCCATATGGCAAATATAGCATGCAATAAGCCAGAGCGCTGTACATTCACACCCTGGCTTGCTGTGCATTAATTCTCTGTGTAGGGAAGCCCTTGGAGAGCAAGTTCTTTGAAGCAGGACCATCTCTTCATACTTGTGTGTGTGAAGCACCTATCATGTTTTGGGCACGCTATTGTATCTAACCATTTCAAGTGAGTGCTATGATTTGAGCTAGTGAATCTTTCATTGAAAGCCTTTTTAAAATTAAAAGTGGCTTTTTGACAATCAAAATCAATTTTTTATTTTTCTGATGAAAACTGGACATCTTTGGTTACTTATTTAGTTGAATTCTTCAAAGGCAGTTCTAGAAAAGCAAGTGCATTTTTTTTGTCTTAGTTTTTCAGTGAAAAAGCTTCACTGACCATACCAAAAAAAATTTGCAGGAAGCTAGGGATTTTTGCACCCCCACCCTCCAAATTTGCATTTTTAAACTAACTCTAGTTAGGTTACTGGGTTAAAACTCACTGAAGTGGCTTTATCCTGATCGAACTATTGGACTTCAGTGGAATTATTCTTACATCAGTGTAACAGAGTAGAAATAGGCCTGCTGTGTGTCTTGCCAGTTTTACTAGTAGCAATGCAATATGATTTCTCCACTTGCTCTCCTGATCCCTTTTCCCCTCAAAAAAAAAAAAAAAAAATTTGTGTGTGGGGGGGAACAAATCTTTGTGCAGATTGAATTCATATGGAATTTTCCTTTAAAACATTTGGAATTAAATTACTGTTCTTAAAAGCAGAAGATTAAACAGCACAAAATGGGGTATTAGACAAGGTGACTGAAAACCTTGCCATTTATGACCTGAGCTAGGAAGGCACCATCTCCAGAAATAAAAGGCAAACATATTATCTCACCATGCCCAAAGTCTCCTCATGTTTCTCATACACAGCTAAGTCCCCACTAGGCTTTTGGATCTGACCCTTGACAATCTGTTACTCTGAAACATGACCAACTTATTTTAGCTAGTTTTACAGACGGATGGGGACAGAAATAAGCTTTTATGATGCCTCTTTATCCTGTGAAGCTTTCTGCAACTGTTTCACTTTCCAGAATGTCAAGATATTGCACTTCATCATCCAGTTATGAAAATAGATATAAGAGTAGCACTAAGCCTTACTACTAGGTGCATCAGCTTAGGACAAAAAGTTGATTGCTTCTCGCTTGGAAACCTGACTTTAAGTGAGAAAATTATTTGATGTGCATGCATGCCCTTCTGGTTTCCTGCACTCATGCCCATCTTAGTTTGGCACTGTAATTATTAGTTGGTTGGATCATCTCACTATGGTCAAGATGCCAAGCGCTAACTGCTTTATATGGGCACTCTGCATAATCAGGCAAGTAGCGTCATTTGCAGCTGGAATGCTCTTCTCAGTGACATACTTGAAGCATTGGTGCCTCATGCCTCTTAACAATAGAGTACACCTGTTGGCATTTGTGTGCCCAAAAAGAAAAAAAGAGACCCTTAATGGTAGATGAAAGGAAGACGTGGAAAACAGGAGAATTTTTGGCTGCCAAAAAAGGCTGGTTGTAGTGCAGCTGGCAATTTGGACAACTTACAATATATTCAATAGGAAAACACTGTTTATACTGCAGCAACAGAGAAACTAAACCACCCAAGACTGAGGTTGTGCCCTTGATTTGAGAAGTTGGCTGCTGTCCGTATAAAGGCATAGAGTGGAAGAGATACAACTTTGTACTAGTCCAGGTGGTTCTATCAAAAGCTAAAGTCTCTGTGGCACAGGAATAGTGTGGAAGGGCTATCTGCTCCTCCTGAATTAGGGTGTGGCTTTACGGCAGGTGAGCTATAGGAGCCTGCCCAGAGTCCACAGCCGAAAACTATTGAACTCTGACTCTTTCTTCCCTGCAGAATAGAATCCTAAAATATTGCAGTAGTAAAGTGCGAGAGATAGTATGCCCAAAAAAAAAAAAAAAAAAGGAGAACGCTTGATATACTTAATCATGACACCACCAGAAACTTGATCATGGGTGTGTCCTAAATAATGTACAATTAAAACCCATGTAACTGTTAATTATATTGGAGGTATACAGTCCTTAAGGATAGATGCTATGTTCCCTGTGCTGCTCTGATGAGCTTATGCCCATAGCTAGTTTCACAAGTAGCTTGGACTGTTCTAGTTTTTAAAGGGCATTTTTTTTTTGGTCCCAAGTTCCTTTCTAAATGCCAACACATGTGTATTTAAAAGCATTTATTAGTTTGTTCAACTTCTAGGAGGAAACTAAATGACATGAAGACCGTGTAAGACAAGCACAGTGAAATTCTAAAAAGATTGTCATTGTTGGTATGGTGACCTACTGAGGTCCTTGATCCAGTTGTTCATGCCTCATTATCTGCCACATGTTTTTGCTACATAGTTAAGCACCAAATCCAAGATTTGTTGGTGATAATAGCCCATGAGGATATGAACTTAGAAAGCATAAGATTCAGTTCTCAGAGGATATTTATGACAAATAGGCAAATACTGCTGCATCTACCTAAAACTCTTCTTTAGAGAGTCTAACTATCATGTGTACTTTCACATATTTCCATTCCAAATACAGCATAATGGCTGTTAAGGTCATGTAATGTCATGTTCTGTTATATACGTTCCAGTTACATCAATTCTTGGAATTCTAAAGAGAGTGAAAAGAATAAACTCTTGTTCTATATACTTCTCCATGTGAAACAGTACCTCCTGCACTTGGTACAAATACCCACTCCCCTACCAACCATCAAAGGCCCTTCCCTCCTCTACTCATTCTGCAGTACAGATTGTGATCATTGTTCCCTATCCCTCCTCTGTGGCCCATCTTCTCTCAGCAGAGAGCATCTCACATGTCTGTACCAGCTTGCCTCACTTCATGGAGCCAGTTCTGGGCTCTCTGCTAGTAAGACTACAGCCCTGGCTGCTCTTGCTCTGCATGAAACAGCAAACACTTGCACCTGGTAACAAGGGGAGTCAAGATCAAAATCACTGGTGAGCAGAGATGCTGCCAGCAAGGGAAATGGAATATTATGACTGGTTCTCTGGAGTCACAATCAGGGCCTCTTCCACAGTAGCCACAGGCCATGTATGCTTAAAATCCTCTAACCAACTGAACAACCAGTCCTGATTTGGATGGGGGAAGGTGGGGCAGCAGAAAATGGAAACAAGAAATGTATATTTTCACCTGTATGCAATTATTTGTGTTCTAGCTCAGTAACCTAGCAATAGACTTATTGAATTGGCTATGCTGGAAATAAATATGTAAAACATAATCATGGATAATAAATCTCTTTAATCCTGCATAATCAATGCAATGTAGGTTGCAGAATGTGGCTTCTCACCTGTTGAGCAAAGTTAGCCAAAAGGGTGACTTGCTGAATGCGAGGCAAGGCATTGACTTGGATATCTGAAGCTGTACAAAGATTGGATCCTAGTTATCTCAAATAGCTTACTTTGCCTCTCCATGTATTGTACTAGCTAATCAACAGAAGAGCCCATTTCCCCCTCATCTGGAATTTGTTGCTAGTCATGTGGTTTATTGAAACTCATGTTTAAAATAACAAGCAGCTATCCCTTTAAAATCCAATGGATTTCCTGGTTGCAGGCTAGTAGACTCCAAGGAATGTGTGCAATCGGTGTCCTCAGTCTGCAAAGAGCCAGTCTTCAAGATGTTGGAGTAGAGTAAGCTGGGATGAGTAGTGCCTATCTGCATTAGGAAATAGCCTGCTTTATGTGTCTCTGGTTTTGGTTCTTGTGTACTATGGAGAGTTCCGGATTCTAAGAAATAAAGTAGTGTTATGTGCAATCCTCCAGACAGATTAAAAAACAATAAAAGCTCTATCTTTTCTGTATATATGTTGTGAACATAATAGTAGTTTGGTGGTATCCCTGCTCATCTAACACAGTCTGGGCTTTAAACTATAGTGTAAGGAATCCCAAAGTTTCTTTAAAATTGTATTTTCTGTAGATTGTGTTTTTACACACGGGAACAATTTATTAAAATAATGTTTACATCTGTTTATATTACTACATCTGCATTAACATGTTTTACTTCTTTTTATATTTTCAGATCAACACGTTTAAAAAATGACAATAGTGGATTGTGTGAGAATGTAAGATTTGAGAGGTGTAAGCTTTGGAGAGTGGAAATCCTCTGTTTATCCATAAAAATTGCTGCAGTCTATGGTGTGGTAATTTAAACTTCCCTGTCAGTTGTGGTATACATTACTACGTAACTGCAAAGTGATGCTATCATGGTTTTCTGCATCTTCCTTGTTCCTAGGACCAATCCTATTCAACTTATTCATAAATGATCTGGAGAAAGGGGTAAACAGTAAGGTGGCAAAGTTTGCAAATGATACTAAACTGCTCAAGATAGTTAAGACTAAAGCAGACTGTGAAGAACTTCAAAAAGATCTCACAAAACTAAGTGATTGGGCAACAAATGGCAAATGAAATTTAATGTGGATAAATGTAAAGTAATGCACATTGGAAAAAATAACCCCAACTATACATACAATATGATTGGGGGCTAATTTAACTACAACTAAAGGGATCTTGGCGTCCTCGTGGATAGTTTTCTGAAAACGTCCACGCAGTGTGCAGCAGCAGTCAAAAAAGCAAACAGGATGTTAGGAATCATTCAAAAAGGGATAGAGAATAAAACAGAGAATATCTTATTGCCCTTATATAAATCCATGGTACGCCCACATCTTGAATACTGCGTACAGACGTGGTCTCCTCATCTCAAAAAAGATATACTGGCATTAGAAAAAGTTCAGAAAAGGGCAACTAAAATGATTAGGGGTTTGGAATGGGGAGGAGAGATTAAAGAGGCTAGGACTTTTCAGCTTGGAAAAGAGGAGACTATGGGGGGATATGATAGAGGTATATAAAATCATGAGTGGTGTGGAGGAAGTGAATAAGGAAAAGTTATTTACTTGTTCCCATAATATAAGAACCAGGGGCCACCAAATAAAATTAATGGGCAGCGGGTTTAAAATAAATAAAAGGAAGTTCTTATTCACACAGCGCACAGTCAACCTGTGGAACCCCTTGCCTGAGGAGGTTGTGAGGTCTAGGACTATAACAGGATTTTAAAAAGAACTAGATAAATTCATGGAGGTTAAGTCCATTAATGGCTATTAGCCAGGCTGGGTAAGGAATGGTGTCCCTAGCCTCTGTTTGTCAGAGGGTGGAGATGGATGGCAGGAGAGAGATCACTTGATCATTACCTGTTAGGTTCACTCCCTCTGGGACATCTGTCATTGGCCACTGTCAGTAGACAGGATACTGGGCTGGATGGACCTTTGGTCTGACCCAGTATGTCCGTTCTTATGTTTTCCTCTCTGCTTCAGTATCAGCCAGCATTTTGTGTTTCAGTTTAGATGCAGAATGTTAGAGGAAGTCCCTGAATGGTTTTTATCTTTTCTCTCTGGAGCTTTTCCCCTACACTATGTTGCTGAATCCTGAAATTATTAATGTGGATTGATATCAATTATATGATTAAGATATGCCTTGTGTCTGGGGAAAAACACAACATGATTTACTTGACCACTGATCTAGAGGAACTCCACATCCATGTGGAGAGAGTGAAAGGAATGCTGGTGTTCAAAATATTTTCAAGTGTGAGAATTGCCTAGGAAGGTGCCAGTTTCTTCAACCCTTCACTTTCCTTTTCCCCTATCCAATGGCTCTTGCTGCTGTCAGACATTCCTATCATACACTAAAAGCATTATTAGTGTTGCTTCTGGTTCCAAGCTTTGGCTATCAAAGAAGACTTCTTCCCACTGCCTTAGGACTGTCTCCATAAGGGTCACCATGGCCTACTGAATCTTGGCTTTTCTGTAGAGATTCCCACGGTCTTCAGCTTAGTCATTTTACAATATTTGAGCAGATTTGAATCTTTTGAATCTTGTGCATATTGATTTTGGTATGACTTTCATATTATTTTCATTCTGGGTCAAATTGTGCAGTCTGGGCATACGCAGAGGGGCAGAAGTAGGGGCTCAGTACATCTCAGTTGAGAAGATGTGGCTATGAAACAAACTTCTAGAACTGGGTGAATCCAGAGTCTTACCATCTTTAGGAAAAATGGCAAGACTTTCCATATGAACTCTCCTCTCTAATCAAGCATTTCCTGAATGTAAAGTTCTAAGTTCCTAGTTTCCCAATGTATAGGATGGTTGTCTACTGTAACAAGGCCTTGTCATAAAAACACTTTTCATACAAATATCTCCTTCTGCCCCTTACAACAACAGACATTTAAGATTCTTATTTAAAAAAAAACAAACTAAAAAACCTACCAGAGAGTGTAAGCTCTCACCAGCCCAGGAAAGAACCAGCACCATGCCAGTATGTACATCAAGCCTATGCTCAGCATCCGTTATTGTTCAGACACCCAGTTACACAAAAACATAGCAATTCCCCTGACCAACACTGGTTTGCAATCCCCAGACACCTTGCCCCTTGCTTCTCTCAGACCCTGGTAAGAAGGCAAGCCCCCTTTAAGTCCCCTGGTGAATCTTGGAATAGGTGGGCAATGCTCAATCCTTTCCTGGCTGTTTCATTCTTTCACTTAGAGACTTGACTCTGAAAATGGGGGAAAGTGCTAGAGACTTTACTAAGTCCACTAGGGACTTCCCTACTACCACTGATTTTATGTGGAAGTCATTCAGATAATTACAGTAGTGGGCAACAGTATAAAGCTCTAAGATTTTTTTTCCCTAACTGCAATATACATATGCTATTGGATTTTTGCATTCTTTTTCAACTAAAGCATCTAAATGAAAACCTGAATGGAACCAGAAGCTGTAAGTCCCTTTACCTATTCACTAACATAAAATCAAGAAAGTGTCTAGAGTGTTATCCTCCACGTTTTTGCTAATATCCATATCAATTAATATCAAACTCACTGATTTTTCAAACACTCTCCAGGTCAACTACCAGATGTTAGAATGACAAGATTAAATAGTTTCAATTCTGTAGCATCCATAATCCTATTTTTAAAATGCTTATCCCTCTGTCTAGCTTTACATAGTATTTTTAAATAAAGGAATTACTGCATTGTGTTTTTGTTTTAACAGTGTCCTTGGAGAGGTCACCCTAATGGCTGACACTTAGCAATAATATTTTATTATGACACTGAATTGTACCAGTTCAGTAAATATCTGTACAGACAATCTATTCTAAACAAATACAGGGTCAAATAATTTGGTTTGGCAGAATGGAATATATGCAGTCTTTGTTATTTTAGAGACTAGACAGCCAGTGTTAGCAAGAGAACAATGCTATTGGATTTAAATTACATACTTTTTCAGCCTTTCCTCTACTGAAAATCCTGCTTGCTACAATTTCATGAAGAAGAAGATTGGGTATAAGTATTAAGACTGAATTTTTATGTTGACTGAAGGAAAAATATCCCTGTTAAGAAGAAATGATTGCAATGAAGAGGTCTGGCTCATTCATCTTCACCTAAATTGATCCATAAAACTATAAACTTTGACTTGGCTAATCCACCCAATTTCATTCTGTCTAGCATTGATACCAACAAATGATTGTTTAGTTTGCGCAGTCTCCCCTCTATCATCCCCTCCCCCCCCAGTTGCATATCTTGTTTGTGCTGCCCTAGGTTCTCCTTGGTGATGAGAGGGGAATTTGCTTTGTAGGAAACTGGGGGAGGTTGACTGAATTTTCTGACGAACAAACATTGGATGGGTAGCAGCCTGGAAAAACTTTCCATTCCACCTCTTTTCTTTTGGCACTTATCTCACTGCATTGTAATGGTGTCAAAAACAGGTACTGGAATAATGCAGAGAGAAGAATACGTGAAGTAGAAATGCAAATAGAAGGCAGTGTGGAGAGCTGCCTTCTACCCTCCCGCTACAAAAAAATTCAGGTTAGCTTTCACCCTTTCAGAGGCTAGCTTTCTCTCTCGAATAACAACTTGTAATTTTGAGATAGGAAATGAATTCTTCTAAGATGAAAACTAAATTATATAAAATATACTGTGTTAAAGCAGTTCCACAACAGTGACTCTTATTAACAAATAGCAGGTTTTGTCATATAAATTATGTTTTAAAATTAGATTTAAATGTAGTAATGCTTTCATGTATCCCCTATTTTTTTCAAATTGGTTAACTTCCTAATATTTCTGCAAGGTGCAATTCCATCCTGGCTCTGAAGGAACTGAGAAACTAGTCGTTTACAATCATTCAATTATAGCCATTCAATGCTATTTTCTAAAACTTAGTTTTTGCTTACATTTAATCAGCCTCTTTGTGCTTGTAGATTTGACTTTTTTCCAGTTGTTTCCAAAAAAGTATCTGATAAACATTAGTTACTACTGTACCCATCGAGACATTTATTGATACGGTCAAGATCAACATAGTGCCCATAAAAGAGAGCATAATTAGACATTTTAGTATGTCCATTTATCTTAATATTTCTGCCAGTACCAGTAAACAATTTAAATAGCTCTTTCATATGGACTATAGCAAGCTGAGGCGGAGAGCTCTGCAATTTTTTTTATTAATCTGATTGAAATGTTAATACATTTTAGATAGTTATGCAGCAGTAAAGGCAGCACCAAAGTTGACTGATTGCTGTAAGAAAATGTAGAATTCAGCATAAACCCGATAGCACTATAGCCTTAAACAGAGGTGGGCAAACTACGGCGCGCGAGCCACATCTGGCCCGTGGGACTGTTCTGCCCGGCCCAGGAGGCTAGCCCCCGGCCCCTCCCCCGCTGTTCCGTCTCCCCTGCAGCCACGCCGCGCTCCGAGCAGCGCGGCGGCATGTCTGGCTCCGGGCAGCATGGCTGCCAGACATGCTGCTCTGAGCGGCATGGTAAGGGGGCTGGGGCTGGGGGGTTGGATAAGGGGCGGGGGTCCCGTGGGCAGTCAGGGGAAAGGGAGCAGGGGGCGGTTGGTTGGGCCGGAGGTTCTGGGGGGCGGTCAGGGGACGGGGGATGGGGGGGTTGGATAAGCATGGGAGTCCCGGGGGGCCTGTCAGGGGGTGGGGGTGTGGATAGGGGTCAGAGCAGTCAGGGGACAAGGAGCAGGGTGCGTTGGATGGGTCAGGGGTTCTGAGGGGGGCAGTCAGAGGTGGGAAGTGGGAGGGATCAGATAGGGGGCGGGGGCCAGGCTGTTTGGGGAGGCACAACCTTCCCCACCTAGCCCTCCATACAGTTTTGCAACCCCAATGTGACCCTCGGGCCAAAGAGTTTGCCCACCCCTGGCCTTAAAGCTACACAAGTCCCAGCACACTTACAGCTATCAATTTGGGCCCAATCTATGGCCTAAATTGGTGGCAGATTAGACATCAAGCATGAGCTTCCGTCTGCTGGCCAGCTTTGATTGCTGGAAGTAGGGACATTCCTGCACTTCTTTTTTCCCTCAGCTATCTCGGAGGGCACTAGTATGAGATAACTGTGGCAGGCCCCTCTGGGGAGAAAAAAAAAAGCGGTGGAAGGGACAGTGCCTGGTTTCCAACTGCTCCTCACAACCCTCTGGCAAACCACAGTATGTCTCCTAAATGGGTAAGGAAAAATATACCCGCCCCCCACAATAATGAATAGATTGTAACTTGGACTTACATCTGTGAAACCCCCTTCCCCTGCTGAGCTGTAGGGAAAGGGACAGACACTGGGACAGAATGAGCCTGCACAATACAAAAAACATGCTCAGTTGAGTGGAGTCAAGATTCCATGGCAGTTGGAGAAAATACTATGCAGACATAGTAGTCTTTTTATATCCAAATACTTACAGGCTCTGCAGCAAGAACAGGATTAGTCTTCCATCTTTGCTCATAAAATGCCATCTACCTGTGTAATCTGTGAGGGAAGGTTTGAAGCCATTAGAAGGAAGTAATCTCAGAAAAGATCCTTAGTGCCTGCACTATATCCTTTCGGGAAAGATTGTCCATCTTTCTGCCTTGACAGTAGCACTAATTAAAGCATCATGGAAGTGAACTTTATGTTTAAGAAGGCATTTTTATTCTAACTCCCAGACTTACATGCTCAGTTTTTAAGAAGAATTAGCTCTTGGTTTGCAACATCTCTTAACTGTGCTCTTTCAAAAAATATTGCGGCTGAAGTCCAAGGAGTTAGGATACATACGTCTCTCCAGCTGTTTGTGTGAATAAAAAAATAGTGTTTGCATTTTTAGAACCAAATGATGATCCTATTTAAAATCAGTGGACAATTGATGACAGTGGGACTAGATGTAGCCCTGAGAAAGTTGTTCCTTTGCTTGTTTGCACTCTAACTCAGATGTTGTTCTTCTGGAAGCTCTCAGTGAGGAACGCACATGTGTCTTGCACATGTGTGAAAAGGATTGAGAAAGTTGATGGAAAGTGAATACAATTTAGGGATAAACTGGCTCTGCCACAATTCATGCATTTGAGGTGGAATAAAACTGAGCTTCCCCAGGAACAGCTCATGTGTGGAATGTGTGCCTCTAAGCGTATGTCTGTATAGCAGTCATAGAATTTGATTGCAGTTCAAGAAGAAATACCTGAGCAAGCTAGATCAAATCTAGCTCCAGTACCGGAGCTGTGAAGCCACAATAGTGCATGTTTCAAGGCAAGCAAGCCAACCTGGAACCCTCAGTATGGTCCATACTGAAGGCCGTGCTGCCGGAGCTGCACTTCTCTAGTACCTGAGCTAGCGAGAGTAAAGCTAGCTCAGGTCTGTCTCCTCGAGCTGCAAATCACACCACATGACAGCAGTCTAGATATATCGTTAGAGATACAATTACCTTTCTCTGCTTCCCTCTTGCTGTGGCTAAATCACAGCTGTTAATGTTTGTTTGAGCCTTGAAAGGAAACTGTTACCCAACAAATCTCATGAATTTAAGGTTTGTGAAGCCTACACAGGCGGCAATCTGGAGTTAGACTACTCTAGTGGAAATGCCATCATTGGAATGGCTTAACATTTAGCTTGACAACACTCCAGCAAGACCAGTCCTGCACTGGCAGGGGAAGGGGTGGACTGACCTCTGGCAATAGTTTGTTTCCAGCACTCATTTAAACTATTCTGACTGCGTGTGAGAAAGATTCACCAAGGAAGTTTCAGAGTGCTGTAATCTAAACATTATCACAGCGATCAACAGTTATTGTGTTCTGCTAAAACGATTTAGTGATTCTTCTGTGTCCTTTGCCTTCTAATCCCCACAGATTTCTAGGCTCCATGCAGGAGCCTGTGGGACACCACCATAGGTTTTTCTGGCATAAGTCTCTGTTCAAATCAGTCACACACTTCCATTGTAACTGCAAGCCAGGCAGTTCACTGATAGCACTATTGATCATACATGAGGAGTCTGTTTATTCTGGTAGGCATTCCCCCCCGCCCCCCTTATGGAACTCCTCTAGGTGCCAGTGATAAATCTTCACTTACTGGAGGGAGATCTCAGCAAAGATAGGATTTTTAAAATTAATGAAGAGAATGTAGTGCTGCTGAGAATATTGGTTTGATGGGCCTGGAAAACTGTCTTTAGTGTATTCTTAGACTACGTACAGGAAAGGGACAGCAGGACAAGGTTTTTCCATATCAGCCTGCCACTGAGTCTCATTCTTGATTTCTAGGTGTGACAAGGCAATTCATTCTCTGTACCAATTCATTCCTTGACCATCATCTGAGAATACCTTTAACAATGCCAACTTTGTTGAAGATTTGTGATGTGGACATAATCACTAGGAATTGGACTGAAACCATCAATTCATTTCACGTAGGATACAAAGCAGCCATTGGGTAGCCATGACTTTCAGCCTTTACTGAAGGGGCAGGAGTGAGCTAGTTATCTTTACACGAAAGGCACTATCACCTGTCTGAGCCATCACAGTAAGTGGTCATTTAGAACACTGTTGGAGATGCATCATGGTAACTGAGCAAAGAATGTTAGTGACTGAAAATGCGGGTGAGTTGTCAAAATAAATTGGTTTGAGTAGACCCTTTTAAAGGAGAAATCCAAGGGCCATGACAGAGACCTTGAAATGGGATTATACTTATAAATAGACTCAAGTAGCTATTTTCTTAACATGGGTTCAATACACTTATTAAGCACTGACTAATTTTTATAGCCCTAATTTAAAGTGATGTAAGTGGTTATGCCATGCTTGGCAGAGGCTAATATGCTTTGTGAGATTTGGATGTGTTTCTTTGATATATGAATATAAGTTAATATCCCATTGTCTATCATTTACAAAAAGTTCAGCCATCATTTACAACATTTTTGTCAACAGCAAAACCTGAAGCAAAATATTTCCAGGTTTGCCTGTCCATACAATAGACTCAGAAGGAATACAAAAATGTGTGTATGAAAAGGCATTTATAGTGGAGAAATTAGAGGCAAGGAACTCATTTCCCCACTGCCGCCGCCACCCCCCTCCTCCTTCCTTCCATCACAGTGTCCTTCCTAATGATGGAGGGCTGTATGCAGTTTCTCTGGACCCTCGCCATACTGCTTTGTCTGTCTATCAAGGAAAGATAGGCAGAGATCAGTGTTAAGCAGTTCCCCCCCCCCCCCATAGATACTATTTACATTCCTAGCACTGTAAGCTCAGGATCCACCTTGAGACCCAAACTTCAGTCACTGTTAGCAGTGCAACATAATGCCTACTGTTGTAGAGCTAGCTCACTTCCCACCCCTCCTCTCCCCTGATGCCCGAGAGCCTGAGCTCCAACCGGAGATGCAATGTCAAAATAGCATCTACACGGCTATTTTTAGCCCACTAGTGTGAGCCCTGCTAACACAAGCCTCCTGCTCCCTCCCAGATGCAGTGTAGACATATTCTCAAAGACTGTTCAGCAGGACAATCTGCTGCAATGCTTGAATGTACTTTAAAGATGCCAGAGAGGATTCCTTCTGTTGTGTTTAATAACACTGGCATTTTCTTACCCCAGGAACTTTTTTCCTGCCTGAATCAGGTGACATTGGATTAAGCTGCATCTCTATCATAATGTATTCACTTCAGCACACAACAGTGAGTTATGTTATAGATGGTAAGAAACAGACCTTTTGTTTCCCCGGCAAGAAGTAGTGTGGTTTCTAGACTATAATTGGATAGTTTGAGATGTTGACATTTTTCCCATTTTGACAGCCAAATCAATATTATTGAAAGCAGTTTGTAGACATTCGTGACAGCCTAAGGATTAATATCTCTAGTCAATCTCAAAATGGCTGCCATTTATAGTATTTATAGATAAAATAGTGATGGTATTTTTTGGGTGAATCAGAAATGTTTTAAGTAGGTAGTAAAATAATTGCTGCCAATAACGCAGTCATTAAAGGGGAACCAAATACTTGCAGTTAGCAGGAATTGGGAAGCGGATAAATTAGATATCCAGTATCTGGTGCTGGAGAGGACACATCAGAATTGTGTGTTTGAACACAGTACAAGAAATCCCACCTAACCTCAGAACTCAAAGGACAGAGGGAACTTCAGAACTCAGAGTAGCTGAGATTTGTTTACTCACTAGTGATCGATGGGTGAGCCTCCAGAGCTTCACAATTAAGCAGTATCCAACAGCTAAACTGAAGTATCTGAACTTCCAAACTCTACTATATTGCATTGAATCTCCCTGAAACCTCTCATGGTATATTTTGCATTTCTACTTCCAAACATGGAGGTGGAAAAATGTGCAAAAATAAAACTAATGTGAATTTCATATAGAAGAACAATTTCAGCTTAGAGTTAGAGTTTAAGCCAGAGGTCTGGAGTGTGCTGCTGATATTCAAATGGCTTTGCCAACCTCCAACAGCAACCCACTTCATACTGACTTCCCATTGCCAAGGTTAACAATGGTCTGAGAAAAGAGTTACTGTAGACAGCCAATTGCAAGATGTTTTCAGAGCTAGATGCAGCATACACCATTATCAAAGGAAGGGTTGTACTCTTGTTTAAAAAAAATGTCTAGCAGCTTATGACACCAACTTTCAGGGGAGAAGAGCATGACCAATAGCTTTTAGTTTTGCTACTATTTTTAGTTCTTGGTCTTCAGTTTAGTGTCAGGTAGTGAAAGCAGTGCTGAAATTGGGAAATCTAGCTCATCCAGCATTTAACAATGTTGTCTCCAACGGTCTGTAATTTTGGATATAAAAAATTGATGCACAAACAAAAACTGCTTTTTATTCTATCCAATATTTACAATGTTTCATGCTTCAGATCTTTGGGTGAGAGGGTAGAGCTAAAATTTTAAGTCTTATTTCAGTGTGTGAATGGAAGGGGAATAACAGTGACCCCAAATTATTTTTTTGGATTCTTTGCTTCACAGTGATACGTCCTTGTGTGCCTGTCAAAGTCTGATAGGTTCCAGCATACTGTGGCTTACTCAGATTTGCGGCAACAAGTTACTTTTGTCTTGCTTGCTTTAAATTAGAAAATCTTATGAAACAGTTCAACTGCCATACATTAAAGGAAGTCCTTATAGTAAACATAACCTTTCTTTGTAAGTAGTAATAAAATGCTCGGCAGTTCTAGTTCAGTTAGTTTATTCATTTATCTAAATCTTTTCATATACTTATGAATTTTTGGTAACTCAACTCTATGCCTTTATGTACAATGTATTCCAGACTGTCAGAAAATCACATAAAAGATCTTAAGAATCTAAGCTTGTGACATTAATATAGTCAAAGATGAAAATACAGCTTCATGATCCCTTCCCCCCCCCCGCCCCCCACCACCTGCTTTTATCCATACAAAAATTGGAAGCAGTGTAGCATCCACAACAGGAGAAATGATGTCACTTTATCTCTGGAAAGTGCACAGCTGACTGACTGAATAACCTGCACAGATAAATATGCTAATAAAATGGGCTTGGACTGTATAAAATTGGATTGGCTACAAACTGGTTCCTGAAGGGAAAGAGCTTGGTATGCGAGTCTGCTATTTGAGATTTTTTTCATTTAACAAGTAATTCATTGTAATTAAAATAAAAATGAAATAGCTTTCACAATACTCTAAGAGAGTTTATCAAGGCCTATCTGAAGACCGAGGTAATTTTGTATCCAATAACGTATTTATGCAAATGTCTCTTCTTTCCCAAAGCAGAAAAAGATACATCTTTTTATTACATTTTCTAACAGGAAGGAAGCCTTTTGGAATAGAAATTTGTAGGTAGTGAAGAATCTTTGGATTCAGAGAACAGATAACGTAAATTATACCGTGATTAACAGCTGGCTTAAAGGTTAAGGAAGCTCTTGGCAAGAGGAATCATTATGATCATCTATTCACTCCTCTTCAACATCTGACCCAGAGGTATTCAGGCTGTCCTTGCAATGGCTTTATACTAGTTGCATAAAGCCAAATATTCACATCGTGTCTCCCGGATGTGAGCAGAGGAGCATGCTGTCTAGGCCTATTTGTAGTTGCCTCATTTGGAGATACAAACTCTTACTCTGTTTGAAAGTACTGGATTTTTCTCTTACACTATTTCTAATACAAGCTGTTTGCAATAACAAAGGAAAAAATAGACATTTAAGAGCAGTGACAGGTCCGTTATGTTAGCACCTCATCATCAGCTAATCAGAGACCATCTGTTCCTCAATGGCCTGTAAAGGTGAACAGTATATGGGCAACACACCTCATCACATATCCAAATACAGACTGTCTGGGAAAGGCATAGAGCTGGCCAGCAAATGGCTTTCCCGTTATGTGAAAACTTTGGAGATTATGAAAAATGTCCCATTCCTGATTGGGATAAAACAAACCTTTTAGTTCCCCCCCCTCCCCTCCTTCCCCAATGAAAAACCAGACACACATCCTGACCCTCATCCAGAACAGCCAATAGTCTGGTGATCAGGGCACTCCTCTGGGGTGTGGGAGATTCAGGTTCAAGTTCCTGGTCTGAATCAGGGGTGTCGTGGAGCTCTCTTTCTAACTTTGACCAGAAATTCCTTCCTGAAACTTTTCCTGACTAAAATTTCATCAAAACTCATACAGTCCCACAAAAAGTTTAGCTTTTGGCAAATTGACATTTTCCAACACTTTCGCTATAAGCTTCCCAACTACCTCTAGGAAGGAATGTAGCTTGAGTGTACACCTCCTGGCCAACTATATGGGACTGGAGCACTACCCATGCTCCCAAGGAATGCCCATGCATTGCACCAGGTCTCCCTGGGAAGAACAGCAGGGTGCACATCTCCATCCGTTTCAGCAACTGCCGTGGTTACATTTTCTGGCAATGGGTGCCAGACTGAGGTGGTAAAGCAGCAAATGGATATAGGCAGGGATAAAAAAAAGCAGGTAAGTGATGTGGTGGTCTTATGCTCTTATTTTAAAAATAAACTGGTAAGGGTACAGTGTTTAACTACAATTTTTTTTTTAGAGTTTATCTTAAAAATAAACCAGGATGAAATTGACTGACCAAGTTGTGCACTACCTGGCATATGCAATTACATAATTATCTCAGAAAGACTTTTTTGGGGGGGTCCCTCTTTTTTGTTGTAGTGTGGAATTTGAATCCCTCCTTCACCATCAAATGTCACTTGGAGCTTGAGCAAAGCTCCACCATCCCTGTTTAGCCTGGGCTGTTCTTTGCATATTCTCCAAGTTGTTAAATCCCATAATCTTTCCCTCCCTGAGTAGCCTGACTGAGGGATTGTTTTGGTCAGAGCCTTTTCAATAAGTTGTCTTAAAATTGGATTGTAAACTCTTACTATGTCTTTGTACAGAGCCTAGCACAATGGGGTTTGATTCTAATTAGATATTTCTGTGATACGATTAATGCTAAATGAAGGTGGAGACAGACCAAATAGCTGATGCCTAACACATTCCAGGGAGGCACAGATATGCAAATTAACTTCAATTGTTCCTTCCCTCCATTGTCAGCATGATAACAGGGAGGAGGGGAATGGCTCACCCCTCTCAACATGCTCAGTCTGGGATACAACAATGATTCCTCATCCTCCAGCTTTAGGCTGGCTGTGAGGAGGAAACAGAGGGTACTTTTTGCAGCAGCACAGAGCAGTCTGTTCCTCTCTCCCTATTGGCATTAATGATCTGGATGATGGGATGGATTGCACCCTCCACAAGTTTGTGGATGACACTAAGCTGGGGGGAAGAGGTAGATACGCTGGAGGGTAAGGATAGGGTCCAGACTGACCTAGACAAATTGGAGGATTGGGCCAAAAGAAATCTGATGAGGTTCAACAAGGACAAGTGGGGGTCCTGCACTTAGGATGGAAGACTCCGATGCATTGCTACAGGCTGGGGACCGACCGGCTAAGCAGAAGTTCTGCAGAAAAGGACCTGGGAATTACAGTGGACGAGAAGCTGGATATGAATCAACAGTGTGCCCTTGTTGCCAAGAAGGCTAACAGCATATTGGGCTGCATTAGTAGGAGCTTTGCCAGAAGATCGAGGGAAGTGATTATTCCCCTCTATTTGGCACTGGTGAGGCCACATCTGGAGTCTTGCATCCAGTTTTGACCCCCCCCCCACTACAGAAAGGATGTGGACAAATGGGAGAGAGTCCAGTGGAGGGCAACAAAAATGAGTAGGGGCAGGGGCGGCTCTATGTTTTTTGCCGCCCCCAGCACAGCAGTCAGGTGGCCTTCGGCGGCATGCCTGCGGGAGGTCCACGGTGGATTTGGTGGCGTTTCTGTGGGTGATCTGCTGGTCCTGCGGCTTCGGTGTACCCGCCGCCGAATTGCCACCGAAACCGTGGGACCGGTGGACCTCCCACATGCACGCCGCCAAAGGCCGCCTGACTGCTGCCCTCACAGCGACCGGCAGGCCGCCCCCCGCGATTTGCTGCCCCAGGCACACGCTTGCTGCGCTGGTGCCTGGAGCTGCCCCTGAGTAGGGGGCTGGGGAATATGACTTACGAGGAGAGGCTGAGGGAACTGGGCTTATTTAGTCTGCAAAAGAGAAGCATGAAGGGGTGGAGGGTTTGATAGCAGCCTTCAACTACTTGAAGGGGGGTTCCAAAGAGGACGGAGCAAGGCTGTTCTCATTGGTGACAGATAACAGAACAAGGAGCAATGGTCTCAAGTTGCAGTGGGGGAGGTCTAGGTTGGGTATTAGGAAAAACTATTTCATTAGGAGGGTGGTGAAGCGCTGGAATGGGTTACCTAGGGAATCCTTAGAGGTTTTTAAGGCGTGGCTTGACAGAGCCCTGGCTAGGATGATTTAGTTGAGGTTGGTCCTGCTTTGAGCAGGGGAGTTGAACTAGATGACCTCTTGACGTCTCTTCCAACCCTAATCTTCTGTGAGCCATCCAGCTGTTCTGTCTTTTAGGAAAGGAGCAGCTGTTATTGTAGACTTCTGGCAGCAGAGTCCACTGTGCTCCCTCCTGCTGTAGCTCTAGACCTCAACCATTTCTTCCTTGCATGGGTTTCTCCTGCTGGTTCTGTGGCTCTGCAGAGCTGGAGAAGTATTGCTGGGGCAGCACATTTCCCCACACATTGTTAATGCTGGTAGGCAGCTGGGGAAGACAGGTACAAGGGGAGCACCTGAGAGTTATGTGGGGAAAGGAAAGATAAAATAGAACTAATTGAGGGAAGAAAGACTGGGTTGAGAGGCAGTTTGTGGGAGAGGATGAGGGACAGAATGAGATGAGTTTGGGGAAAGGGATGGGAAAGAGTGGGTGTGGTCTGTGGAGATAAAAGGCTGGGGCTTGGGAAAGAGTCTGCATCAGAGGAGTTCAGGGAAGTAGAGGAATGAGGTTGCATCTCACATGTAAAGAAGCCTGCAGGGGAAATGAGGACAGAGTGGGGGAGTTAGACATGGTTATAGTAGACAAGAGCCATTTAGTCTACAGAATAGGAAAAGCAGAAGTTGGTTTAAAGCAGCTGGAAAGCAAGCTCCATCATGTCACCCTAGGGAATACCTCAGTGCTGAGTGCCCCTAGTAAATGCAGACCTAGCTCTGCATCCACCTGCCTTCCAGAAGAGCTCCTGCTTCTGGCAGTGTTCTGGGACATTCTGGATCTAGTAGGTGTGTGTCTGAGACAGCATCTTGTCTTGGCTATTCCCTGGACTCCACCAGGCCTATAGCCCCAGGAAATGACTGACAGAAGCCCTCTCCCATCTCGTTGCAGGGCTGTACATCAGTACAGTCATAAATCCAGCTTGAGAGTTGTGTATAAAGCATTTCCAAAGGCTAGTCTAATAAATGTAGTTGGCCTATGAACATCAGTCTTTTTCCTTGAGAAGCAGTTTGCCCTGCACCAGCACCCTGTCTCACCTCATGTATCCATGTGAGATAGCTTACAACTATCCCTTTTTAGTTTGAGGAGCCAATTAATGGGGGAAAATTGTTGGCCTCTGACTCTGTACCAGTAGCATCATTCTAACTTGTAAGTATAGCTATCTCCTGTGACAGAAATTCCTAGACCACTGCTTGCAGTTTGGATAGCCAGTGTCTATTTCAGTTTTATTGCCACAGAGTGAAGTGGAGGAAAATAGTCCACTGTAACCACAAATCAATGGAAAAATCCCTGATCAATTACCATGAGGTTCATTCAGCTATCTGAAGTATTTCTGTGCAGTCTGGCAAATCTCACCAGCAGGAAGCAATCTATTAGGGTCTGAAAACAGGAAAACAAATAAGGATGGGATAGATGCCATATTCTACCATCTCACACAGTTCTACTAATGCTTAGCTCTCAGTATTTGTAGAGTGCTTTAAGATCTACAGGGAACAAAGAGGCTAAGTATAACTATTTGGGAGAAGTATTCCTGAACCAGAGCCCCTACTTGAGGAAAAAGGTCCATGCCCTCCACAACCACTATACATTTGTCAATTTTTCTTCCCTTTCTTTGTTTGTAGAATTCTCCAAACAAATCACTTATACGACCATAGATAGCATACTTTTCCTCTGAATCTGTCACAGTATGCAACAGTGCAATGTCTTTTTTACAGCTGGTCAAAACACTGAAGTTTCATTTAAATCTTATCAAAATTCTGACAAAGAAAATGGAGAAAAATTGTGAAGATTATTGGTATGGCATTATATGGCTGTGTTTGAAAATGTTGGCCTTGACCTTCCTGTGACTTAATTTCTCCAGCTGTAATTTGGAAATAAATATTTAACTGGGAGGGCTTCAATGGATGAGTTCACTGGTCAGGTGTGAAGTACTATTGCTATTAGAATTGGGTCATAGTGGGAAGCCTTCCAAAGTGCTGGATGTGGGGAGGGATAAGAAAGCAGATAATTCAAAAACACTCTAAAGAAAGAGGGCATATTGTGTAAAAAAGCAAATGGTTCTTCTGAAGACTGCAAAGGGGAATGTTAGGGTATATGTAGCAGGAGTTGGAATTACTGGGGAATTAAAACAGCTGAGGATGACTACTACTGTGTGTTGATGTATTAGAGGGTGCAGAATTTGAATCCAGTTTTACACTGAAGCATTGGTCTCTGCAAATTGTGAAAGTGAAAGCAGGAGCCTGCTGCTCACACCTGAATTTGGGGCATGAAAATGGCTTTGCACACCTCTGATGGAAGAAAAGAAGACCATTTTAAGCACTTTAGTTATCTCATTCGGCCACAGTCTGACAACAAAGACTGATACAGCTTGCAACAACTTGCCGCTTTGTGTGGGAGTTTCCTTTTTCTTTAGGTGAAAGGTATTAGCCTGACAGCTTTGGAGACTGAAGTTCTTCATTGACAGAGCTGGTACCACTGGCAATATTGCTGGAAGTTTCAGCAGGGAAACCAAGCACTGAGTAGGTAGGTGTAACTACCCTAGAACAGCATTAAAGTATGTTAGTTGCAACTGTTCTGTGGATAAATTATGGATTTCAGTCCCAATGGATGTCAAGTTTGCATCTTTCACCAGTGCTAACCTTACTGTAAAACGAATAAAGGAAAAGTGAATCCTTGTGTGAAATTGTGATGTGGCACGGACATCATGTATTCTCACATTCTGGTTAAGTGAGTTGAAAATAGTGTAATGAGAAGCACTGACACAGATGATGATGTCTGGTTTTTCTATCCTAACATGCTTGGGATTTCCATGTACATCCAGACACTAATACACCCTTCACTGTCACAAATTTCTAAGTCTAAATGACTAGGTAATCACATACACAAAGATACAGAGTTTCTTACAGGAAGAATATTTATAAGAGGAGGTTTAGAAAAAACTCAATTCTTGGGGATTCAGATCCAGTACATAAGTGATATTGAATTATACTAAAGTTAACTTTTCTGTCTTGTTTATACTATAATACATAGACAAGGGAAGACTGTAAGGGAAGGAGGAAGATGCGTTAAGAGCTTATGAGTGGCAGAATTAATTAATGGGTAGGGGACAGAATAGGAACTCTAAGCCAGGTTCTAGTCATGGCTGTGCCAGTGACTTGCCAATTTGGACAAGTTACTTAACCTTTCTGTACTTCATTTTCTCACCACTGTAAAAAACTGTAAGTGATTGTTCCCGTCGTTTGTAAAGCACTGGACTGAGATGTTTGGGTAAAAGTAGTATTTTAGAATGAATTCTATTTTATGGCAATTTGCCAATTTTGTTCCACTAGGAATTAGGCGAGAAGAACTGGTTTCTTTAAACACAGGAAATTGAAGTATTATTTTACCTTTTTATTCTAATCTTAAAGCTCTACAACTCCCATCTTATACTGTGGTAAACTACATCCATTGGTGAAGGGTTTAAGCACAACTACAGCAAAAGAGATGTGTTTAAAAAAAAGGAGAAATAGGATAAAACTTCATTTACAGTTCACTCAACCACCTTCAGAGGAGAGACTGGAAATGTATTCACACATTGTTTTAGGACCACTTAAACTGATACCAAAGTGGTTTGAACAGTGACAATAGCTGAGTAGAGCTGGGTGAAATTTTTTATCAGAATAACTTATTCACTGAAAAAAGCAGATTTGGGTTGATTATGGTGAATTTTTTCAGTTGAAAAATTTTTTTTTTTCAGTTGAAAAAATTCAGAAACATCTAAGTTGTTTGTTTCAGAAAGATGTTTGGTTTTGGAATTTACTTCAGTTTTATTGAACAAACATTTAAAAGGTTTAAATCACTGCAAAACCCAAAATGAACCACTTAGTTTCTGGTCAATGAAAATGTTTGTTTATTTTTGGACCAAAAACAATTTGGGGAGGCTCTTTTGTTTTGCCCGTTAATTTTTTTTTTTTAAATTTCAAATTGACCTGAAATGAAAATTGTTCTTATTTTCCCCCCTTCCCTTTCATTTTTCAACCACTGAATGGAAAAGTTTCTTGCTCAGCTCTATAGTTGAGTTCCTGTGTGCTCTGCAGAAAGTGGACCTAACTTCTGTGTCAAGGTTCTCTAGATTTTGTTGCACTCCAGTGCAGCAGGCAAATGTCCCCCACAAGCACAGCGGCATATGATTATTTCTTGAATGATTACACAGTGTACCTTGGGTATTGTCTTGTGAGTGTGGAGCTTGAAAAAGTACGTTGCTTGTGCCCTTTCTACCAGTCTAACTCCTGTCTGTGAAGAACTTGAATAAGCACAAAAGGACTCAGTTTAAATCTCCCCCACATCCTCCTCTTTTAAGAATTTTGAATGGTTTGCTCATTTTAGTGGGTAAAGACTTATATGCTATTACTTGTGAATTGAAATGAAAATGAAAAACGTTGGAGTTAAATATCTGCAGCTTGTAAAATCAAGTATTTCTTTTACCAGAACTAGAGAGAGCCTGAATCATCTCTAAGCCCCCTTGAACTGCTGGGAAGTTCAAATCTGGAACGAAACTCTTTGGGAAGTCCCAATTAAAGATGGTTTCAATCCATGTAGGGTTTTTCCTTTGTGTTTTAAATGGGGTCAGATTTTTTCCTATGAAAACAAATCCCTATGGACTTCTTCTGTTAAATGCTTACTTTATATATTTTTTGTTGTTGAACACATGAGCAGATTCAGAGTTACTATACAGTTTCATTGCCAGGCTGTACAAGGTGGGTAGAAAAGTATATATTGTTTTTGTGGTCTTGCAGGGGCTTCTGTTTTAAAGAGACTGGAATTTATTCATGCTGCAGCCCTTGCGCCTTTATATAACCATTCAGCAGTGTTTAGATATTTTTAACCTGTTCTAGACCTAGAACCCTACAAGATTTCCTTAAACATTGCTGCAATAGTGAAAAAGCAAACTTACAAATAAGGCTGTCCTTAAAAAAAATCCTTATACTCCTTTTAGAATACAATATATAGAAAAGCATAATCGCAGTGCCTTAACCTTCCACCTCTCTTGCCGGAGGTCTTTAACTTCTTCAACTATGGGTCCATTTTTTCCATTTAGGGTTTTTAAGGTTGCTTGGCTGTTTAATATAATGGTCATTTTCATATCTTAATAAAACAAAAATTGAATTATATGCACTACTGGGCAAGCATGACATGACTTTTGCTAGCATATGTAAGGTGTGAAAACCTGTGGGAAAATCCTATTCAATTTAGGTTCCACTTGAGCACCCTGCAGTGCACTGGAAATGAGTTCAGTCTTAATGTTACTGAAAAAGGTAGAAGCGGAGGAAAGGTGGAGATTACCAATTTGAACCTAATTAAAAAGACCTGATGATAATGCTAGAAAGCCAGATGGCAAAGTCAATTTCTCAGCTCTATACTGGCCAGGAGATGGAATATGTTTAGACACTGACATTCTGCAAGGGTAGTCTGATAATATCAGCAGGGAAACCAAAAAGATTTCTCCAGCAGTGTTGGACGTTGTATTTATAACTGTTGTTTACCAGGGCCTAAAGAATAAGTAAAGAATTTGCACTTCAGTGAAGTTCTCACATACAGTCTTCTAAGATATGGTACTTGCAAAACTCACAGATCAGGCACCTTGACCCAAGTTTTCCAACTTGGGTGCAAAAGCTAGACACCTAGCTGTGCCTTTATTTTTCAGATGTACTGACTTTCCAAAACGCCTACTGAAATCAATCTGAAGGTGTAGGTGCTCAGTGCCTCGGGAAAATAGAAGCACTTAGGTACTTAAATCTGTTTCAGCTCCTAGTTTTAGGCAACCAAACTTGAAAAGTGTTGGCCCCCCAATTTTAAACCAGACATCATATACTCTGCTAGAACTCTAGGATATTCAATGCCAAAATTATTAATAAAATCAGGATTAAATTGATACTAATATAAGATTACATCTGTGGTTGTGGTGATAATTGGTCACCATTAACACCTAAATTGAATAGGGTTTTCCCACAGGTTTTCACACCTTACATACCATTAAAAATAATGCCTTTGCAAGACACTGACTTTACTGAAGTATGTGATAATGCCTAGGTACTAAATTGAGGGAATACTGTGCTATTACTCTCTATTTGCAAAGGCAAAT
Organism: Emys orbicularis; assembly: GCF_028017835.1. Lineage (NCBI taxonomy): Eukaryota > Metazoa > Chordata > Testudines > Emydidae > Emys > Emys orbicularis. The sequence continues at coordinate 37,827,998 of NC_088691.1, read as the reverse complement.
TGTGAATATTAATGGTGGCCAAAACACACACTGGTTTGTCTACACAGTGTGTTAGTCTGCACCAACAAAGTATAAATTCTAATGTGCACCAGCATGCTGCTCACTAACTGGCCCATGTGGACCCTGCTGACAAGTTCTAAAAGTTCCGTAGTGCGTGTTAGTGTAGTACTGTTTGAACCAGGAGTAACATGCACTAGAAAACTTTTAGTGTGTCCCAGCTGTATTCACACCAGACAGTTGGTGCACAATATGCTGGTGCGAGTTAGAATTTACACCCCACTGCATGGACTTATGTGGACAAGCCCTTAATAGAGGAAAATAACGTTATGTTATACATGTAACCATTCTCGCAGACGGTCAGGGCAGTAATTAGGGGTTGGGCTCAGTGTTATGTTTAGGAGTCCCTTTCTAAAATGTGTGATCTGAACCAGCACCCAAAACCTTATCCACTCCCATATTTTAAGAACTTTAAAGTCTAATATTCTGCTCACCTTTCCAGGTGTTTCAACACTCATAAGGATGTAGGTATAATTGGGAATATGAAATCACAAATGGCTTTTTATTTGGGGAAAACAAAAATTAAAGTGTGCCTAAACAGCACCTTGAAGCATGGCCCACCCCAGTCCCAATTAATAATCACCTGGCTTCTTGAAGCTCAGAACTTAGTCAAAAGATAGTCACGACACATCTGCAACCTCACTTATGAATTCAAATAGTCTTGGTGGTGACCAAGTTGGTGACAGGGAGTGGCTCTCCTCTGTCTGCTTGCTGTAATCCTGCAAAGTCTACAGCTCTGAACCTGGTCATAGACATTAAGGCCAGAAGGGACCACAAGATCATCTAGCCTGAACTTCTGTAGATTACAGGTCATCACCACCACCACCACCTAGCACCCCCCCCTCCCTAAATCTAGCAATCAAAATTAGACCAAAGAATTACAGTCCACAGGAGACTAGACTATTATATGCCACAGGCAGAGAATAGGTGGGACCAGGGTGCATTGGTGCTCCCTGGCCTCTCTCTGAAGGTCAGCTATAGCACAGCTAGCATCCAGTTCCACAAAGTTTGCTTTATAAGAGATTCAGAATCTCTGGGTGGGAAACCCAGAGAAATTTAGCATAATAGGTCAGAGAACCTGGCCTCTCAGACAGTGACCTTCAGATCTCCTTGTTTTGAATTCCCTATCCAAATCAGCGTCCACAACATGTCAGCTTGGAGTAATCCATTTCCCCCAGTTATAACATTTTGCATTTTCTCCACCCTTTCAAAAGTATATGTACCATATAAGTTCCAAAAAGAAAACCCAAATAACAACATGGCAGAATACTGTACAGAAATGCTTTGGAGCAGAGCTATAACTCATGTAAATTAAGCCTCCAGAGCTAGCTAGCTATTCTTTTCTCTTACAGAGGAGCACAAAACTTCTTTTCCTTTTAAATCTTCCAGCTCTAGGATTCACAGATATGCTTAACACTAATAGCATCTGTAAAGTATTAGTTCTGGAAAATCCACTGCAGAAACAGACTTTTCTGAATAGTTTTCTCTACCGCTGCACTCTGTCCTCCCCCAACTCCCTTGGATATTATGGTAGAGACAAGCAATATTGAGCAATATTGCTATAAGTAGTGATCCAGAGAAGGGCACTTCCAATCACAAATCATTTCATTTAAAAGGAAAGGATAGTATTTATTTTGTGTCTTTCCCAGCTTAATCATTATAAAGACCTCCTTTCCCTCTAGGAGCTGAGTTGGCTCCTAACTTGGCATTACTTGTCTCTACCATCTTGATGAGAGAAAGTTCTCAGATGGCCTTAATCACATCTCTCACAGAGCAGCACAAGCAGTCTGCCTTTTCCTTTTTTTTTTTTTTTTTTAAACTTACACAAATGCATTACAACATTTGGCTTGTTTTATCAGCAAAAACACAAAGGGAGATAAATTACATTAACTATTAACCTTTTATATCATAGCAGCTTGTATTTAATATCCAGTTGTGTGTGTGTGAATAAAATATCAATATTGCTAGCATGTCCATTACTCAACCAGTCTCATGAGTTTAGACCATCTAAAGCATAAATTAAAGCTATTGAAAACATTGGATGACTAAGATTTGGTGACATTTCTTTCTTTCAGTTACATATGAACCAGTTGCATATGGACTGACAAACATAATTGTATGTAAACTGATCATTAAACTTGCTTTAAGAAGCTGGTCTGAAATATGACACACAAATGATAAAGTGTCCCCAAATACAAAATTCAAGACAAATTGGCAGTTACTATGCATAGTCAAGTACCCAGTGCTCTAGAAATAGTTTTGAGTTGTTCACTCACCATTAAAATCCTAGTGAATCTTGGTTTCTTGTTCTTTGGCACAAGTTATACAGTAATCCTTAAAACTAGAATCGTTGGCTAGCAAATAGCATATAGCTCCAATAGGAATGTTGGTCTCTTGGTTTTAAACTCCACAGGAAAATAAATAGCTGTCTTGTTTCAAACACCTCTAAAAGTAGACAATTTTTAACTGGGATTTTTGAATCCACAGCATAAATATGAAAAGACTGACCAATCTAGCTTGGTTCATGAAAGGATACAATTATAGAATAATGTCTTAATGTTGAATTTTATTATATTAATATCTTGGCCCTGGTCTACACTACGAGTTTAGGTCGAATTTAGCAGTGTTAGATCGATTTAACCCTGAACCCATCCACACGACGAAGCCATTTTTGTCGACTTAAAGGGCTCTTAAAATCGATTTCTGTACTCCTCCCCGATGAGGGGATTAGCGCTGAAATCGACATCGCCGGGTCGAATTTGGGGTAGTGTGGATGCAATTTGACGGTATTGGCCTCCAGGAGCTATCCCAGAGTGCTCCATTGTGACTGCTCTGGACAGCACTTTGAACTCAGATGCACTAGCCAGGTACACAGGAAAAGCCCCAGGAACTTTGGAATTTCATTTCCTGTTTGGCCAGCGTGGCGAACTCAGCAGCCCTCAGTAGCACAGGTGACCATGCAGTCCCCCCAGAATGTTTATACGCTCCCCCTATCATCTCCATCCCTGAGGTTATCACAGATTAGAAGGTGAAAAAAAACGCACTCGTGATGACATGTTTTCCGAGCTCATGCAGTCCTCCCACACTGATAGGGCACAGCGTACTGCATGGAGGAATTCAGTGGCAGAGGCCAGGAAAGAATTGCTGTGTTTGCTTAATGGCAAAAGTATCATGCCTCGCTAGCGATCCTGCCCGAGCCAGGTCGCTGTGTCACATGCACTCCACGCTGTGTCAGCCTTGGGCAGGGGCATGATCACTTTGTGAACAGGAAGGCCATAGATATAGACATTGCATTAGGTAGCTTCTGTAGCTAGAGAAAACATTCCTGTGCATTTGGCAAAGTCTGTGGCAAAAAATGAGAAGCCCCGTAGTATAGTGGTTATCATATTCACCTAACACATGAAAGCCTTGTAGTGTAGTGGTTATCACGTTCACCTAACACGCGAAACATCCCCAGTTTGAAACAGATCACTGTTCCTTTTTCTAACTCCCCTCCTGCATTTTTAGTCTTAGAACAGACCGCGCTGTGAAATTTTACTTTGAATTATATCAATTATGAGTTAAATAATATGGAAGCTCTCTCTAAGTTATAGTCCCGGTTTCCTTACCCTTTCAGCTGCTCTGATAAATTAATATTTTTGTTAGGGGCAGGGGAAAATTTTCATGAAGCCTTTTATAGGGACTAAATGTTATCTAGGACTCTGAAATAATCTTAACGTGGCCCATAGAGTGCAATCCTTCATTCTGGACTTGTCATTCCACAAGTTGAACTGCTCCTTACTACTGTCCAGGCTTCATGAGCCATGGGAGCAAGGGGCAGGCTGGGGTAGGTGTAACCGTGTGGTGCTGCCGGCTGGGAAAGCAGCCTGAGGCAGAAGCCTCCAGCTCGCATGATATTCCAGGCAGGACTGAATCTCCATGAGACAAAACTTAAAGAAGAGAATGACCTGGAGTCATTCCCATTCAGTGCTCTAAGAGGAGGATAGCCATGTCTGTCCAGGTACCCCTGATCGACCTCACCGAGGTCTGCCAGCTGAGCGGGACCCCGACTGGCTCAGCCCGCTGCCGGTCTGGGGCTCCATCCGCCAGCCCCGCTCAGCCTGCTGCCTGGATTGTCTGCCGTTGGTTTCACGGAAGGAGGGAGGGAGGGGGGGCCTGACGACATGTACCCAAAACCACCCGCGACAACGTTTTTGCCCCATCAGGCATTGAGAGCTTAACCCAGAATTACAATGGGCAGTGGAGACTGTGGGAATTGTGGGATAGCTACTCAGAGTGCACCACTCTGTAAGTTGATGCTAGCTGCAGTAGTAAGGATGCACTCCGCCGACTTAATGCGCTTAGTGTGGGCATACGCAATAGATTGTATAAAATCGAATTCTAAAAAAAAAAATCGACCTAATTTCATAGTGTAGCCATTCCCTTGGTTTCGCTTCCTACGTGTTCAGACTAGACTAGCATTCTTCAGTGAGTGGTAAATGATTACTTAACACAGGTGCTAAGTCTCCCTTAAACAGAGCAGCTTGTGATAATTACTGAGTAATCTGGTTCATCTAACTAGCTCCCACCTTTAGTTACTGTGTATCAAAGCTGCAGCTAACATTTCATCGTGTGTGTGTGTGTGTGTGTGTGTGTGTGTGTGTGTGTGTGTGAGAATATAATAAAATGATGGCATTAAAAAAAGTCATATTAATGAGGATCCTTAAAATCTTTGTCTCTGTGCTTAAAATAATAGTTTATTGCCCCCTCCCCCAAATTTTCCTGCTGTGGAATTGTTTAATTGTGGCAGCATTTACTTATCTGCTGATTTTGTTTGGAAGACTGAAATTAACACCTGGTGTAGTCAGCACAATTTTTTTCTTGTATATTACCTGCTGCAATATAGTTCAATAAAGTACATTGTAGGTGATTAGGTTCGACTTTATTTTCCTATCACTATAACATTCTGAAAATTGCTTTAATGCCTCTAATCTGTATTTTGTGCTACACAGACACAAATGATTTTCCTTGCGAAAATGGCTAATAGAGTTTCAAGGTCTGAAGTTGAAATTGAAAGTGCAGTAATAACTCCTTTTTGGAGTGTGCAGACCACTTTTTAGCCTTTGTTTGTTTGTTCTTATTTGGATAGTTACCTTAGTCATTTTTCCCCCTGTAAAGGGTTCGTGCCGGGGCTCGACCCTCCTGGGCAGGAGGGGAGCCACACCGACTCCCTACTGACAGAACAAGCAACCAGTTAGCTCAGGACTCAGGCCCTCTGGTACAGGGGCTGAGCAAACAGTTAAGGAGCCCAGGCCCTCTGGTGCAGGGGCTGGGCAAACAAGCAGTTCAGGAGCCCAAGCCCTCTGGAGCAGGGGCTGGGCAAACAAGCAGTTCAGGAGCCCAGGCCCTCTGGTGCAGGGGCTGGGCAAACAAGCAGTTCAGGAGCCCAGGCCCTCTGGTGCAGGGGCTGGGCAGGCAAACAGTTCAGGAAGGCCCAGGCCCTGGATCAGAGCGGGGAACACACAGTCACAGCTCAGGCCCTTGGATGCAGGGGCTGAGCAGACACACAGTTAGGGAGCTCAGGCCCCCTTGTGCAGGGGCTGAGCAACACTCACTCGGGGTTAAGCCCTGGCTCCGACACCAGAGCGTTGGGTGAGGGGGAAGCCTGCCACCCGTGAGCGGGGGTGGCAGGGGGGAACGCAGGCCCACCCACTCCACTGCGTTCCAGCCCGGGGCCCTAGCAGCGGTTACTGCCGCTGCCGGTCAGTGGGGTATCCTGACCGAAACACACTGACATTGGCTCACATGCGTCTGCAGCCTGACCGGGGTCGGCTACCCCCGGGCTACTTCCAAGATCCCCCTCAGGGCCTACCTCGTCCGTGGCACCGGGCCCGGTCCAGTCCACCAGCATGGGCTCCTCTCGTCCGGGGCTTGGTGGCAGGTCCGGCAGCTCCGTCGGGAAATCCGGCCAATTGCACTCGGGCGGCTCCTCCGGGTAACAGCAGGGGCGGAGGGGCTCCGGCGCGGTCTCGTCTTCGGGGTTGGTGTGGGGGAGTTCCACAGGCTCCTCCCAGGGAGGGAACGGGCTCCGGCGGCTCCTCCTCGTAGTGGGCCCGGGGTAACTCCGGCCAGTTAGGGCAATGGCCTCGGGCCTTGGAGGTCTCCCAGCCGGGAGCTCCCAGCCGCACATCTGCTCCCTGCGATGGCTGGGCCCAGACTGAGCTCCGGCGGCCGGCCTTTATACTTCCTGTCCCGCCCCTTGACTTCCGGGGGGCGGGAACAGGCGGCGATGGCTCCGCCCACTCAGGGGCCTGCAAGGGTGCTCCCTCTTCTGGGCAGGAGGGGAGCCACACCGACTCACTACACCCCCTTATAAGTTAATGTGTATAGTATTCTAGCTTTGTTTTTATTGGGCCTGTTATTAAGACCCTGTGGCTGCAGGGGTCCACCTGTGCACATATCATTGTACAATCAAGCTTTTTGTCCCTGGGGCAGACTTCTCTGGAGTACCACTGAAGTCATACAGGTGAAAGTGCTTATCCAGAAGATAAGTGTACAAAAGAAGAGTATAGAAAACATGGAAGGGATTTCAATTTTTTAGTGACTCAAAAAGAGGCTTTAAGGTGAAATGTACACTTTGCAATTCAATTTGTCTAAAAGCAGTTAGCACTATCTTAAAGGCCCAGCTACTGAATTTGTCAGATAACATCAGAATCTCAGTTTTCATTTAAAAAGAATGCCCTCAATGTTGCAGAATAAGCTAAATGTGAACCCTAAAAGCTCTAAAACCCAAAAGGCCAACACCCCCCCGCCAAAACCCGCACATTTTTATTTTTAAAATATTTTTTGGGGAGTCTGGCTTATGATTTTAGAATGTTTGTGGTTGGCAATACTGAAATTGGTTAATACCACAACGTACTTATGAGTATAGTAAAGGTTATTATGATTACACTGAGGTACATAGTGAGTAGCTGAACACCCTCAACTCCAGCTGAAGTTGGTGGAAGCTGAATACACTTAATACCTCAGGAAAACAGGCCCCATGAGACTTTCTCAAGATGACTTCATGGTAGAAATGAGAAAAGAATGTAGGAGTCCTCCCAGTTCTTTCAATCACTAGCCATTCCCTCTTCATTGCATCTGGTCTGTTAGACATAATTTTGTGATGGTTTAGTCCAGGGATCGGCAACCTTTGGAATGCGGTCCGCCAGGGTAAGGACTCTGGCGGGCCGGGCCGGGCCGGTTTGTTTACCTGCCGCATCCGCAGGTTTGGCCGATTGCTGCTCCCACTGGCCACGGTTCGCCGCTCCAGGCCAATGGAGGCTGCGGGAAGCGGCGGCCAGCATATCCCTCGGCCTGGTGGGTCCAGGAACAGACATTTCCCAGGGTCATGTGTTTTAGATTCCAGAATTTTAATAGAGGTTGGAATCCCAGTTACAAGATTGAAGTAAGTGGGAAGATGTTTCAGATAACATTAATCTATGACTACTGCAAAGTGGAGGCTGTATTGCTCATATTCCTCAAGAGTGCAAAGAGATCCCCTACAGGGGCTCATGGAGGAAAACAATAGTAACAACAAAAACCTGAAGCTTCTGTCTGTGATTTAGAAAGAAGAAATACTAATGTTCACACCCAACATTTCCTGTGACATTCTATCAATGGAGAAAGGGAGTCACATAATGTACTAATGATTATCTTATTTAGGAATTCATCAAGAATAAATTGATGTGCAAGTTCATTATTATGTCAATTAATAGCAAAAAAATAAAAAAAATAAAAATCTGACTCTTATATAAGAAAAAATCTCTTCAGCAAGAACACCAGCTCAATTTGTATATGACATCTGCCTGTTAGTAGTATAGACTACATATTGAAGACCCTGTTTGCATGCCTAAAAACCTTGTATTTGCATATCTAATAATGGCTTAGTTCATCTACTGTGGGAGGAAGGGAGTGAAACCCTGTGCCCTTCTGGTTTAGCCAAGGAAATGGGGAGTGTTGGCTCAGTTTCTTTCAGTTCCCAGATGCGTCTCCAAGGACCTGGGGATTTTCCTGAGAAGAGTGCTGGCCAGGATGCATATCTTTTTCCTACACACCCCCATTGGGAAGCCATACACAAACTAATACTCACTCAGTGTTAAATTTGTGCTTCCCCCTTCCTTGCTATACAGTCCCTTTGAGGATGATGATGATATGAGCTCAGAAACGAGCACCAGCTTGCGGATCCCTGACAGCTTGGTTCCACTATCAGTGAGCAGGATTGATGGGGCAAGTGGCATAGAGTTGGTGCAGAGCAAAAATAGGTAGAGTCAGTCATGCAAATACAGTGGTATGGTAGGGTACACCGTACCAGTAAGATATTTGTAGCCAGTATGGCATACCGGAAAGACACAGGAGGAGTCCACCCCCAGCCCTGCTCCCAGCCTTCCACACAGCTGTCTCCTGAATCCTCCCGCCTGGGGTCTGTACAGCAGCCCCGCTGAAGGACAGGGCGGGGCTGGGAACAGTACAGCTGCTGCGCCAAAGAGCTGCCGGCGTGGGGTGCCTGGTGGTCCCACATTCTGCTCCTTTAACTGCTGCAGTTCCCGTGAGACCCCTGCAGTTCAGGTGGTGCCACGCCGGCAACTCTCCAGCACAGCTGTACCATCCCCAGCCCAGCTCTTCCCCGCAGTTGCGTCTCCTGAGTTCTCCTGACTGGGGTCTGTACAGCAGAAGTCTCCAGTGCAGAGGGAGGAGGACAGAGCCTCCCCCAGGTAACATGGGATTGATGTACATCATGGGGAGGGGATGGGGAGAGCACGGGGGCCCTGGGCTGGGGGCAGGGCAGGGAAGAGTCACATAGGGGATCACGTGGGGAGGTCACATGCCCCCCCCCCCATTTTGTGTCCCTCCCATGAGTGCAGTGTACCAGCAAGAAATTATTTCTACTTTAACCACTGGGTAGAATGGGCTTACAAAAAAATGAACAAATGAAAAAAGTGAAGTGACTAATTTAAGTATGTAAACAAAGAGCTTATTCTTATTTTGGGATTCGGGAATGGGGATTACCTTACTGAGCCAATGGGGCTTTCTCTGAGCTAGAAGGGATTCAGCAGCAGGAGGGGGCAGACAGTATTTACACAGTTACCCTTTTCTCCTGGGATTTCCAGTTCATGGAGATCAGCTTTTCCTTGACAGTGCAAATCCCTAGCCATGCCCCCCTCTGTGGACAATGACATCCATTTCTTGCATGAGCTGGTCAGGAAATTTGATTACCGTTTTTTGTTGGAAAAACTTTTCCTGTAAATGGATTGGTTTTGATCACAGTTTATTCAGAAAAGGTTTCTTGGGTCCAGGATGAATTGGGGATAGGGGGTGGGGGTAGGGGCAGAGGAGAAAGAGACACCAACCAACCCCTCCTCTCCCAGAATATCCAATGGTTTGGTGATTAGGGCACTCACCTGCAATGTGAGATACCCAGCTTCAAATCCTTGATCTGAATCAGGCAGAACAGCCACTTCAACTTAGCTCTCCCACATCCTAGGTGAGTGCCCTAACCACCAGGCCCTGTGCATGTGTCTCCTGTTTAGAAGTTTTTCAATGAAAAATATCTTGGGGAAATCTCGAAATGTTGTGGGATGGAAAAACTATTTCCTGCCTAGCACTAGTGGATGGACTCCGGATCTCCTGTCTAAGGAGGTGGTTTCTAGGTGTCTTGTATGACTACAATTCATCCTCCACATGGACTTGTTGACACTAGCAATTCTGCTTCTTGGATTATCCTGTCTGAAGCCAGATTTGCCTCGGCCTGAATATGGCCCAAAATCTTGCAGTCAATTGCAATTGGATCACTGTATGTGGCTGAAACCCACAATTAATTAGACTTAAAATTTAATGAATACAGCTACAGAAGACTTACTGGTATGGGGGCCCGGCTTTGGGCCCCTGGAAGGGGTGGGGCCAGGGCCGGCTCCAATTTTTTTGCCACCCCAAGCAAAAAAATTTTCCCGCGCCCCCCGGCCCCGCCCCAACTCCGCCTCTTCCAACCCCTTCCCCAAATACCCAGCCCCACCTCCTCCCCCGGGCGCGCCACATTTCCCCTCCTACCCCTCCCTCCCAGGCTTGCCTGGGAGAAGCGGAGCGGCAGCGCGCTCGGGGGAGGAGGTGGAGGTGAGCCCCCCCACCACCTCAGCTCACCTCCGCTCAGGGCCGGCTCCCGGCTTTTTGCGCCCCAAGCAAAAAAAAAAAAAAAAAAAGGAGCCAGAGTGACGCCCCTTGGAAAGTGCCACCCCAAGCACATGCTTGGAGTGCTGGTGCCTAGAGCCAGCCCTGGGTGGGGCCTTGGGCAGAAGGGGTGGGGCTGGAGATCAACCTCCCTCAGCCAGCCCATCCGTGTTGCCTGGCCTACGCCGCCGAGGGCTCCGATGGCGATTTAAAAGGGCCCGGGGCTCCAGCCGCTGCCGCGGTACCAGCCTACTTTCACCCTGGAATACATGTAATTAATCATATTAGCTGCTAAATTATTCCTGTGGGTATAGAATTAAACAAACATCCACGGTGCAGGCGGGAGCAAAGGGACACATTTACAAACAATAGTTTCACATGTCAGTCTCTGCAGGAGAAAAAGTTTGAGATAAATGTGTGACAAACAAATCACTTTTTAATCTCTGAGAAGATTTTGATAAGTGAAGTACATGCTGAGTTTTATTATGTATAATGGCAAAAATCTTGTAATTTATAACCTGTTAGACAATGGGTTCATTGAACACAATATCAACTCATGGATAACAACCTAAGCAAAACTAGACCCTATATTTTTTGTGTGGATATACAGCTGTAAGAATAAACCAGGGAAGAATTTCATCAGAGTCAATAATATTCTATCATTTACTGGTGTTAGAGTGAATCCACATTTATATGAGTCAGCTTCATCAAACTGATAAACAGGTCAGGATAGGAAAATCATAAGAACATAAGAACATAAGAAAGGCCGTACTGGGTCAGACCAAAGGTCCATCTAGCCCAGTATCTGTCTACCGACAGTGGCCAATGCCAGGTGCCCCAGAGGGAGTGAACCTAACAGGCAATGATCAAGTGATCTCTCTCCTGCCATCCATCTCCATCCTCTGACGAACAGAGGCTAGGGACACCATTCTTACCCATCCTGGCTAATAGCCATTTATGGACTTAGCCACCATGAATTTATCCAGTCCCCTTTTAAACATTGTTATAGTCCTAGCCTTCACAACCTCCTCTGGTAAGGAGTTCCACAAGTTGACTGTGCGCTGCGTGAAGAAGAACTTCCTTTTATTTGTTTTAAACCTGCTGCCTATTAATTTCTTTTGGTGACCCCTAGTTCTTGTATTATGGGAATAAGTAAATAACTTTTCCTTATCCACTTTCTCAACATCACTCATGATTTTATATACCTCTATCATGTCCCCCCTTAGTCTTCTCTTTTCCAAACTGAAGAGTCCTAGCCTCTTTAATCTTTCCTCATATGGGACCCTCTCTAAACCCTTAATCATTTTAGTTGCTCTTTTCTGAACCTTTTCTAGTGCTAGAATATCTTTTTTGAGGTGAGGAGACCACATCTGTACACAGTATTCGAGATGTGGGCGAACCATGGATTTATATAAGGGCAATAATATATTCTCAGTCTTATTCTCTATCCCCTTTTTAATGATTCCTAACATCCTGTTTGCTTTTTTGACCGCCTCTGCACACTGTGTGGACATCTTTAGAGAACTATCCACGATGACGCCAAGATCTTTTTCCTGACTCGTTGTAGCTAAATTAGCCCCCATCATGTTGTATGTATAGTTGGGGTTATTTTTTCCAATGTGCATTACTTTACATTTATCCACATTAAATTTCATTTGCCATTTTGTTGCCCAATCACTTAGTTTTGTGAGATCTTTTTGAAGTTCTTCACAATCTGCTTTGGTCTTAACTATCTTGAGTAGTTTAGTATCATCTGCAAACTTTGCCACCTCACTGTTTACCCCTTTCTCCAGATCATTTATGAATAAATTGAATAGGATGGGTCCTAGGACTGACCCTTGGGGAACACCACTAGTTACCCCTCTCCATTCTGAGAATTTACCATTAATTCCTACCCTTTGTTCCCTGTCCTTTAACCAGTTCTCAATCCATGAAAGGACCTTCCCTTTTATCCCATGACAGCTTAATTTACGTAAGAGCCTTTGGTGAGGGACCTTGTCAAAGGCTTTCTGGAAATCTAAGTACACTATGTCCACCGCATCCCCCTTGTCCACATGTTTGTTGACCCCTTCAAAGAACTCTAATAGATTAGTAAGACACGATTTCCCTTTACAGAAACCATGTTGACTATTGCTCAAGAGTTTATGTTTTTCTATGTGTCTGACAATTTTGTTCTTTACTATTGTTTCAACTAATTTGCCCGGTACCGACGTTAGACTTACCGGTCTGTAATTGCCGGGATCACCCCTAGAGCCCTTTTTAAATATTGGCGTTACATTAGCTAACTTCCAGTCATTGGGTACCGAAGCCGATTTAAAGGACAGGTTACAAACCTTAGTTAATAGTTCCGCAACTTCACATTTGAGTTCTTTCAGAACTCTTGGGTGAATGCCATCTGGTCCCGGTGACTTGTTAATGTTGAGTTTATCAATTAATTCCAAAACCTCCTCTAGTGATACTTCAATCTGTGACAGTTCCTCAGATTTGTCACCTACAAAAGCCAGCTCAGGTTTGGGAATCTCCCTAACATCCTCAGCCGTGAAGACTGAAGCAAAGAATCCATTTAGTTTCTCCGCAATGACTTTATCATCTTTAAGCGCTCCTTTTGTATTTTCATCGTCAAGGGGCCCCACTGGTTGTTTAGCAGGCTTCCTGCTTCTGATGTACTTAAAAAACATTTTGTTATTACCTTTGGAGTTTTTGGCTAGCCGTTCTTCAAACTCCTCTTTGGCTTTTCTTATTACACTCTTGCACTTAAGTTGGCAGTGTTTGTGCTCCTTTCTATTTGCCTCACTAGGATTTGACTTCCACTTTTTAAAGGAAGTCTTTTTATCTCTCACTGCTTCTTTTACATGGTTGTTAAGCCACGGTGGCTCTTTTTTAGTTCTTTTACTGTTTTTCTTAATTTGGGGTATACATTGAAGTTGAGCCTCTATTATGGTGTCTTTAAAAAGGGCCCACGCAACTTGCAGGGATTTCACTTTAGTCACTGAACCTTTTAACTTTTGTCTAACTAACCCCCTCATTTTTGTATAGTTCCCCCTTTTGAAATTAAAGGCCACAGTGTTGGGCAGTTGAGGTGTTCTTCCCACCACAGGGATGTTGAATGCTATTGTATTATGGTCACTATTTCCAAGCGGTCCCGCTATAGTTACCTCTTGGACCAGCTCCTGCGCTCCACTCAGGATTAAATCTAGAGTCGCCTCTCCCCTTGTGGGTTCCCGTACTAGCTGCTCCATGAAGCAGTCATTTAAAGTATCGAGAAATTTTATCTCTGCATTTCGTCCTGAAGTGAAATGTTCCCAGTCAATATGGGGATAATTGAAATCCCCCACTATTATTGGGTTCTTAATTTTGATAGCCTCTCTAATTTCCCTTAGCATTATGCAGCGGTGCTTATCCTGCATCACAGAGCCAGGCAGCAGGGGATCTGTAACCGTCCTCCCCCTGCCACAAAGTCACATAGCCCACACACACACAGAGTCCCGAACAGGAGGGGTGGCAGGCTCCGTTGAAACAACCAGTCCACCACTGCGGAGCCTGTCATTCCTGAAGTTTAGAAGCGTCATTTGCATCACTACACTACACTCGCTCCCCACCACAGTCTGCGTCCCAGGTTCAACACTTCCCCGCGAAAACAGTAATAAAGAAAACGGTGTTCATTAACAAATTTCAAGTGATTTTATTTTTAAACGTGTGTTGGAAGGGGGGGAACGGGGTATGTAACTGGAGAGGATACTGAACATTTAGTGGGTAAAGAAACGGGGGCAGGTTCAGCTTCTCTGTACACAAACTTAAAAGTCACAGGTTACCCTGCTCACTCAGGAACCTAGCTTTCAAAGCCTCCCAGATGCACAGCGCGTCCCGCTGGGCTCTTCTAATCGCCCGGCTGTCTGGCTGGGCGTAATCAGCAGCCAGGCTATTTGCCTCAACCTCCCACCCCGCCATAAAGGTCTCCCCCTTGCTCTCACAGAGATTGTGGAGCACACAGCAAGCTGCAATAACAATGGGGATATTGGTTTCGCTGAGATCACAGCGAGTCAGTAAGCTTCTCCATCTCCCCTTGAGATGGCCAAAAGCACACTCCACCACCATTCTGCACTTGCTCAGCCGGTAGTTGAAGAGTTCTTTTTCAGTGTCCAGGGCGCCAGTATAGGGCTTCATGAGCCAGGGCATTAGCGGGTAGGCTGGGTCCCCGAGGATGACTATAGGCATCTCCACATACCCAAGAGTTACTTTGTGGTCCGGGAAGTAAATACCTTCCTGCAGCCGTCTAAACAGACCTGAGTTCCTGAAAACACGAGCGTCATGAACCTTGCACGGCCATCCGACATTGATGTTTGTAAAACGTCCCCTATGGTCCACCAGTGCTTGCAGCACCATTGAAAAGTAGCCCTTTCGGTTGATGTACTGGCTGGCCTGGTGGTCCGGTCCCAGGATAGGGATGTGAGTTCCATCTATAGCCCCACCGCAGTTTGGGAATCCCATCGCGGCGAAGCCATCTATGATGACCTGCGCGTTTCCCAGGGTCACTACCTTTGAGAGCAGTACCTCAACGATTGCGTTGGCTACTTGTATGACAACAACCCCCACGGTAGATTTGCCCACGCCAAAGTGGTTCGCGACTGACCGGTAGCTGTCTGGCGTTGCAAGCTTCCAGAGGGCTATGGCTACTCGCTTCTGGACAGTCAGGGCTGCTCACATCCGGGTGTCATTGCGCTTCAGGGCAGGGGACAGCAACTCACAAAGTTCCAAGAAAGTCCCCTTCCGCATGCGAAAGTTTCGCAGCCACTGTGATTCATCCCAGACCTGCAGCACTATGCGGTCCCACCAGTCCGTGCTTGTTTCCCGGGCCCAGAATCGCCGTTCCACAACATCAACATGACCCATTGCCACCGTGATGTCCTCGGCGCGGGGTCCCGTGCTTTCTGACAGGTGTGTGCCACTCTCAGACTTCAGGCCCTCACCGCGCTGCCGTAGCCTCCTCGCCTGATTTCTCTGCATCTGCCTCTGGGAAAGGTGGATGATAAGCTGCGAGGTGTTGACAACGGCCATAACTGCAGCGATGGTCGCAGCGGGCTCCATGCTCGCAGTGCTGTGGCGTCCGCGCTGTCACTGACCAGAAAAGTGCGCGAACTGATTTCCCGCTGGCGCTTTCAGGGAGGGAGGGCGGTAGTGACGGACGGATGACGACAGTTACCCAAAAGCACCCTCGACACATTTTTTTACCCAGAAGGCATTGGCGGCTCGACCCAGAATTCCAATGGGCAGCGGGGACTGCGGGAACTGTGGGATAGTTGCCCACAGTGCACCGCTTCCAATGTCGACGCTTTCCCCGTTAGTGTGGACTCACAAAGTCAAATTACTGTCCTTAGTGTGGACACACACGTTCGATTTTGTAATATCGATTCCACATATTCGATTTAAGTAAAATCGAACTACTCTCGTAGTGTAGACATACCCTTAGTGTACCTACAGCTTTTATTATGCGATAATGTAACAGTTATAATTTATAATTAGTATTATAACATAGTATTTAATGTGACTAATGTACAAGAGCATTAGTATTTACTGCAGTTAAAGCAATGGAACATTTTTCTCTTCCTTTAGAGTGTTTTGATTTTCTTAAGTATACCTAGCATTAGAATAGAGAATTTTGTTCCATACTTATGTCATGTTTTGTTGAATCCCCATCAAGACTCCAGTGCCCTAGAGCCCTTGGAAGTATGCACTGATCTTCTGCAACACTAGTTTAATCTCTTCAAGACTGAAATTGATTTTCCTCATCTTGGCATGCAAAGGTACAGAGTGTACTCACTGATCCATAGCTCAAGTGTGTACAGTGGTACCAGCAGCAGTGGATGAGGAGATAGTAACTTTGAATGTTTTGCAAGTGACAGTGCAAAAAGAAGCAGACTATGGTGAGGAATTTATCTTGCAAAATGCCATGCAATCATCTTATTCCACTGCTACTGGAACCTATTGTCCATGTTGCTAAGTAAAGGGTAAAAATGGTTTTCTTTACTTGGAAAAAACAGACACCACCGTAATAGATTCTTATAGTGCACTAACATAAAAGGATAGATAGAAGGGACGGCTGAACTCAGTCGTGAGTACTGGCATAATTTGCTTCATGCTACAGCCACTACAAAAGCACTAAATCCCCCCTTTGCACACTAGAAGGTGCCCGGGAGGGGAGAAAGGAACATATCTGTAGCTCCTTCCCACTATTGCATCATCACATCATCCCCTCTGTGAAGCTTGGATCTGGGAGGGGAGAGTAGCTTTAAAAGCTAGGAAAGGTGGAATTCACATAAGTCAACCTTCCAAACTCTCCCAACCTAACACCCTTTTACCACAGCTTTAGCTTCTGACTTCTTGAGCACATGCCCCATGCAGTGTATATAAACTGCAGAAGGACAACCCGGGGAATTACAGACCAGTCAGCTTAATTTCAGTACCCAGACAAATAATGGAGCAAATAATGAAACAATACATTTCCAAACACCTAGAAGATAATAAGGTGATAAATAACAGCATGGATTTGTCAAGAACAAATCATGTCAAACTGACGTGATAGCTTTATTTGACAGGGTAACAAGCCTTGTGGAAAGAAGGCAGGTGGTAGACGTGGTATATCTTGACTTTAGTAAGGTTTTTGATACTCTCTCTCATGACCGTCTCATAAACAAACTAAGGTAATACAACCTAGATGGAACTACTATAATGTGGATGCATAACTGATTGGAAAACATTCCCAAAGAACAGTTATCAGTAGTTCACAGCCAAGCTGGAAGGGTATAGCGAGTGGGGTCAGGATCAGGGTCTGGTACTGTTCAATATATTCAGCAATGATTTAGATAATGGCATAGAGAATGTACACTTATAAATAGGCCCTACCAAATTCATGGCCATGAAAAACGTGTCATGGACCATGAAATATGATCTCCCCCGTAAAATATGACACCCTGATGGGGGCTCCTACCCTGCACAGAGCTCCAGGTGCTAATCCCAGCTAGGGATTGGGACTTCCTCTTCCCCTGCAGGGCCCACTCCCAGAGTGGGTCACACCACCTCCAGGCTCTCCCCTGGCTGCAGGAAACTCTGCAGCTCGAGCTGTCACCACCACCACCTCGTGCGGAGAGGTTGAGTCTCGAGCTGTCACCACCACCACCCTCCACCTGGGAGGAGCTGCAGCTCAAGCTATCACACCACCATCCCCACTGGGGAGGGAGACTGCTGAGCAAAACCAGACCTGTGGTAACCCATCCTCACCCCAACCCCCCATATCCTGTGACTCACATTTCTGAGCTGCTGCTGGCGGTGGCACTGGCTTTAGAGCTGGGTGCCCAGCCAGCAGCCTTCCTCTCTGGCTGGCCAGATCTGAAGGCAGTGCCCCTGCCAGCAGCAGGGCAGAAACAAGGGTGGCAATCCCATGATCCCTGTACAATATCCTTGCAATCTCCCCAACCCTGACCGTGTTTTGGATCAGGACTCTCAGGGTTACAACACCCTGAAATTTCAGTTGTAAACTTCTAAAAAGTGAAATTGACTAATTTTAAAATCCCCTGGCTGTAAAATTGACCAAAATGGACCGTGGTAAGGCCCTACTTATAAAGTTTGCAGACGATATCAAGCTTGGAGAGGTTGCAAGGGCTTTGGAGAATAGGATTTAAATTCAAAATGATCTGGACAAACTGGAGTAATGATCAGAAGCAAATAGAATGAAATTCAATAAGGACAAATGCATAGTACTCTACTTAGGAAGGAACAATCAGTTCCACACCTACAAAATCGGAAGAGACTGCCTAGGAAGGAGTACTGCAGAAAGGGATCTGAGTGTCATAATGGATTACAAGCTAAATATGAGTCAACGGTGTAACACTGTTGCAAAAAAAGCAAACATCATTCTGAGATGTATTAGCAGGAGCGTTGTAAGCAAGACACGAAAAGTAATTCTTCTGCTCTACTCCGCACTGATTAGATCTCAACTGGAGTACTGTGTCCAGTTCTGGGTGCCACATTTCAGGAAAGATGTGGACAAATTGGAGAAAGTCCAGAGAAGAGCAACAAAAAGGATTAAAGGTCAGAACACATGACCTATAAGAGAAGATTGAAAAAATTGGATTTGTTTAGTCTGGAGAAGAGAAGACTGAGATGGGAGATAACAGTTTTCAAGTACATAAAAGGTTGTTACAAGGAGGAGGGAGAAAAAATTCTCGTTAACCTCTGAGGATAGGACAGGAAGCAAGGGGTTTAAATTGTAGCAAGGGCGGTTTAGGTTGGAGATTATGAAAAACTTCCTAACTGTCAAGGTAGTTAAGCACTGGAATAAATTGCCTAGGGAGGTTGTGGAATCTCCATCACTGGAGATTTTTAAGAGCGGGTTAGACAAACACCTGTCAGGGATGGTCTAGATAATTCTTAGTCCGGCTTTGAGTGCAGGGGCCTGGACTAGAGGACCTCTCGAGGTCCCTTCCAGTCCTCTGATTCTGTGATGCTACTCTGCTGAAATAAATATATGCATTTATTCTCTCTATTTATTTATGTAAGCCCTGAAATAAATATATGTATGTATTCTCTTTCTACTTAAAATCCACAATCGGGTATTATGGATGATTAAAACTGGTGCACATATTGGTATGTGAAGCATCCACGTGTTTAAAAGGTTCTCCTCTTATTTTGCTAAGTGTGTCATGAACACACTTTTCTACACTGGCAGAGAACTTTCATAATAATACAGGTAAACGGATGAACTCTTGATGAATAATGCTTTTTGACTTTACTGTGGCTTCAGTATGAAAGTATAGCCCCTGCAGCTGTAACTGAAAAGTCACCTCTCTACCTTTTAAGTCACTACCTTGCTGAAGTGGATGTGAACTTTCTTTCTAAAAAGTAAATGTGTGTTTTGTTGTTTTTTCCAATTGATGCATAAGAAATATGAAATTTTTAGAGATGCTAACAAACACCTAGAACTCCAGTTGATGTCAACAGAAGATATGGGCATTCAGCACCTCTGAAAATCAGGCTCATAAAGGTTAATACGTTTGAGATTTGTCTGTTACTGAATGAGTTCCCAACATGCCTTGTATCAACAGGACACATGTAAAATATTACTGTGGAGTTTATGCAGACACACTTATCTTATAAAAACTAGTGCTAGTTACGGATCATGTTTTCCAAAGTCATTAGCTACAAAGTTGTTGGCATCATGCTCTCTTGATTTTAATCAGTGTTCTTTCTAGCACTTTCAAAACCCCAACTCTGTCATTTTAAAAAACTTAGCTTCTTTCTGCATACTCAATAATGTACTGGTACTTAGCTATAGGATTTGGCAAAACTGGTAAAGAACTTATTACAACAAATAGACATCATGAAATGAGGAAGAATTGCCTATTCCAACATGCACTCCCACTGGAATATAGGTGTAACCCTTCTGCCAGGGATTGGGAGCAAAAAGAGTTGGTTCAGTTTTCTAGGGGTTTCCTTAAAGACTTAAACTAACACCTGCTTGAGCTCCACTAGAAATCTAGGCAACTATATACACCACTCTGATGGGTGAGGAGAGCACTGGGTTGGGTTGGTTGGGTTGGGTGGGGTGGGGTGGGGTGGGGGCTAAGGGGTAGAGGCAGAGCATGAGCAGGGCCATGGTGTGGGTGTGAGTGCTGGTGTCCCGTTTCCCCCATACACACACACACTTCTAGGGAGCTTCACTTCTAGCACTCCAAAGGCAGTGGGCTGGCATTGGCCCTCCTGCATGTCCAGCTTTTTGGGGGGAGGCTTAGCCTTCCCAAGCCTATTACATGCGCCGCCCATTTGGATTAATCTATTCCAAAGCACAGTAGGTATCATTAAGCCAATGAGGAGGAGGAGGAGGAGGGAGACAGTGAATAGATAATATGAGTTGTTAAATGGCATCTCTCAAGTGTTAGAGTTGCTCTAGACTGTATCCCTTGTTCCTAGAGGGGGTGTTCTGAGGGTTAGCTCAGGAGACTTCATCATTCGGGCATATCAAGGGCTCCAAAATCATGTGGCTAAGGATCCTTTAATGTGTTCAGAGGAGTTACAAATGGAGTTCCAGATTGTTCCTATAGATTTTCACAGAGAGGAGACCTTCAATGCTTAAATATCCTCCACTCCTTGCAGAGGGGTGGTGGTCAGTAGGGCTGGACAGAAAACAAGAATTCTATTTCACAAAAAAAATCAAGGTTTTGACATGTGTTTCTGTTCTGCATCAAGATGAAACCAAGACCTTTGAGATTTTTCATGAAAAAACACAATGAGAACTAACAGGCTAGTGGTTAGGGAACTCACCTGGGATGTCAAGACACAGGTTCAAGTCCCTGCTGTCTGATTCAGCTCTAGTCATTGGCCACTACCCTATCTTCCCAAGATCTGCTAGATGCCTTTTGGGGATCCACTATCCACACATGGAGGAGAGTACCCAGCAGGGACATATGTTGACCTCCCTCCAGACCTCTTGTAGATTCCACACAATAGGTAATATTGTTCTAGGCTGATACAACTTTCTATGCAGAGATTCTATACTTGAGGACCCCGTCATTTTAAACTGGTGTGGAGCAGTGACTGTCCTGGAATCTCTGGCAATATGGGTATATTGAGGCTATGCTGCCTGAAAGTCAATGGAGAAAAGGGTCCCCAGAAGTGGAACGGATGCAAATGGCCTCTGCAGAGAAGGTCCAGTACCTTCAAGATAATATTGAAGGGTTTGTGGTTTGTTTGCCTCTTTACTCAATAGGAAGGGGGTTCAAATCCTGCCTTCTCAAAGAGAAGAATTCTGTGGAAGGACAATGAGAGGAACCTTCAGAGTTTTCCTTCCACAAGGGGGTGGGGGTGGCTTCAATGAACTGGAACTGAACATTAGAAAAAAGAGAAGTCTCACCTGTGCTCAGTGAACCTAAGGAGTGTCCAAGCATGCATGGTGAAAGTTATAGAAGTTAGTTTCTATTAGCAATAGTGAATTATACTGCCTGCTGTTAAAATACATACTAGTCATTGGACTTTTATATTTATAAATAGCTAAGTGGGATCGACCTGAGCAAATCTTATGTCTGTTGTCCTCACATTTCCATTTCTAAGAGGAATCTCTCACATCCAAGTGCACCAACTACTCAACACGCTGGTAATATGTTATAATCATTAACCAAAGTTGACCAGATAGGCGTTTTGGTCATGTAATTATGTGGTTTGCTACAGTGCAAATGTAAAATCACTGTGAACTGTGATGAAGTCAGTATGACTCCCAAAGGCATATGAAAACCATAAAAATCAAATACAACTTTGAAGATTGGGACTACTCAAGGAGCAATTATGCGCTGTCCTGGAAAAATGGTATAGAAAGGAAATGAATTTCAGTAAAACATATGGGTGATTTTTCTCAGCATTTCTTCCTTTAAAACCAAGATACAGTTTTAACAAAACATAGCTTTTAGAGAAAAGACTGTGACAATTATTTGTCTTGCTTGCAGTAACTTAGATAAATTTTAAAATAATGTAGTTTTTGATAGACACAACTTCAACTTGACTCTTGGGGAAATAATCTTGATTTCTGATCCTGCTCTCCTAGTGCTTCGGGCTATAATGACCACACAAAACAGTTTTCCCATTCCATTCATGGAATGCACGAGAAGACTAGATTTCAATGACTGGCAGATGCTTTGTGTGACAGACCCAGACCAGTGGGGTACAGGAGTCTGGTAGAGGGCAAATATACTGGTCACTGGATGAGTAGTTTTCTGTTCCCTGAGTGACCAGAGCAGGAGCTGCACTAGAGTAATCAGGAACCTGCTAGAACCAGTTAAGGCAGGCAGGCTAATTACGACACCTGGAGCCAATTAAGAAGAAGCTTCTAGAATCAATTAAGGCAGGCTAATCAGGGCACCTGGGTTTTAAAAAGGAGCTCACTTCAGTTTGTGGTGGGAGTGTGAGGAGCTGGGAGCAAGAGGCGCAAGGAGCTGAGAGTGAGAGGGTGTGCTGCTGGAGGACTGAGGAGCACAAGCGTTATCAGACACCAGGAGGAAGGTCCTGTGGTGAGAATAAGGAAGGTGTTTGGAGGAGGCCATGGGGAAGTATCCCAGGGAGTTGTAGCTGTCATGCAGCTGTTACAGGAGGCACTATAGACAGCTGCAGTCCACAGTGCCCTGGGCTGGAACCCGGAGTAGAGGGTGGGCCTGGGTTCCCCCCAAACCTCCCAATTGACCTGGACTGTGGGTTCTCCCAGAGGGGAAGGTCTCTGGGCTGTTCCCCAACCCACATGGTGAATCTCTGAGGCAAGAAAATCCGCCAATAAGCGCAGGACCCACCAAGATAGAGGAGGAACTTTGTCACACTGGTGTCAAGAGTGGGATCTTGGGGTGCACAGCGCGGCGGAAGAAGGAGGGTGATTTAAACAAAAAACAACAACAACAAAAGAGGGTTTATTTTTTTTCCCGCCACAATGGATGATGTAGTGCGGGCACTGATACAAGCTACGGCGGCCCAGCAGGAGGCTACCTGTGTCCAGGCAGCCGCCCAACAGAAGGCAGTGCGGCTGCAACAAGAGACTAATCACCTGCTGATGGACCAGGCTGCTCAAGACCGAGCTATGTTGCGGGAACAGGTAAACCAGATAAACTCCCTTATAGAGCTGAATCGCGGCCATGATGGGACGCGGCTCATACGGGCCAGCCATTGGCTGCAGAAAATGACACGGGAGGATGATGTAGAGGCATACCTTCTGGCCTTTGAGAGGACAGCCCTACGGGAGGCCTAGCCTCGAGATCAGTGGTCTGGCATCCTTGCCCCATTCCTGTGTGGGGAGGCCTAGAAGGCCTACCATGATCTGCCTGAAGAGGCTGCGGCAAACTACCCCCAGCTGAAAGCAGAGATCCTGGCCAGATCTGGGGTAACGACAGCAGTGCGGGCCCAGCAGTATCACGGTTGGAGGTACCGGGAAGACAAAACCCCGCGGTCCCAATTGTATGACTTCATCCATCTCGCACAAAAGTAGTTGCAAACAGAGTCCCGGAGTCCGGAAGAGATACTAGCGGTTCTGGTCATCGACCGATACATGAGGGGACTACCACCAGACCTTCGTGCCTGGGTAAGCCAGAACGAACCCTCCACCTATGATGAGGTTGTCGCCCTGGTAGAGAGGCGAAGGACAGCGAGGCAGGTGACCCGACCAGTTAAGGAAGAGGCACCCCGGGTTAAACTAGCAGCACCAAGCCCTAAAGTTCGGGTGACTGGGCCACCAGGAGGGCCCAGGTGGAAAAAGAGAGAGGCTGAAGGCCCATTAGAGGCCACAAAGAGTCGGAGCACTGAGGGAGAAGAGGATCGTGATGTTAGACTGCCCAAACCAAGAGACCGGGGAACGCCTAGGGCTCCATACAGATGTTATGCCTGCGGGGAGTGGGGACACATAGCTGCACAGTGTCCCAGTGCTGAGGAGTCTATGCAGTGTAACCTGGGGAACTGGGCAGATCCATGCTCCCTAATCCACCTTGTGGGGGTCTCACTAACCCCACATGTATACCAAACCAGTGAAACTAAATGGGGTAGGGACCACGGCACTGATTGATTCGGGGAGTGCTATCACGCTTATCTCAGGGAAGCTCGTGAAGCGTAGTCAGCTGCTGCAGGCTAAACATATGGGGATAACATGTGTCCATGGGACAGTTAGTTACTACCCCACCATCCCAGTAAAAATCGAGATCCAAGGGAACACTACTAAGGTAGCAGCAGGTGTAGTCCCTAAACTCCCATACCCGGTGCTCATAGGGAGGGACTTCCCAGGGTTTGGAAACTTACTCCCAGTAGGGGGATTGGAGAAAGATGGGGATCCTAAAATTGATGAGGTATCCACAGCAGACTGTCAACCCCCAATCTTCTCTGAAATATCCCCAGATTTGTTCTCCACTCCCAGACAGGCTAGAAAGACAAAAAGGGAAAGAAGGGCAGCTAAGGCCTTGGGAACCCGAATACTGACCCAAAGCCAGAGGGTCACTCTTGTAGGTAGGCGGACTCGCGCAGCTGAAAAGGAGGCCACGCAAGAGGGAGAAGCACCTGAGTCTGACCCCCACACTAATGCTTCTGAACCAGTAGAGGCAACAGAGACTGGGCCCCTAGATCTTGGGCAGATTAGCCCCGGGAGAGGAAATTTTGGACGGAACCAGGCAGAAGACCCAAGGTATGACAACATTAGGAAGGAGGTGACTGAAATAGATGGGGTCCCCGTGGAAGAAAAAACCCAGGGACCAGGACCCTACTTCATAATGAAGAAGGATCTCTTATAGCGGGTTGCACCAGTACAGGGGCAGAAGGTACAGCAGATCCTAGTACCTCAAAAACACCAGAACGCTGTATTAAGTCTTGCTCATAGTCATCTTTTTGGGGGGAATTTGGGGGTAGAGAAGACCCTGGCACGAGTCCTACGATGGTTCTTCTGGTGCGGAGTACATGAAGAAATGCGGAGGTACTGTGCCTCCTGCCCAGAGTGTCAGCTGCACAGTCCCCGTCCCCACTTGAGGGCACCTTTAGTACCCCTTCCCATCATAGAGGTCCCCTTCGAGCGAATAGCCATGGACCTAAGTGGGACCCCTGGAGAAGATGGCTCGGGGCCACCAATATATACTTGTTGTTTTGGACTATGCTACTCGCTACCCAGAAGCCGTCCCCCTGCGGAAGACGGCCTCTAAAACTATAGCCAAAGAGCTGGTGGGGATCTTTGCCCGAATGGGGCTACCGAAGGAGATATTAACCGACCAAGGAACCCCATTTATGTCGAAGCTAATGAAGGACCTCTGTACGCTGCTCCATATACATACCCTGAGAACTTCGGTCTACCATCCACAGACTGATGGGTTGGTAGAAAGGTTTAACCGAACCCTCAAGGCTATGATAAGGAAGGTGGTAAGTCGGGATGGGAAGGATTGGGACACTCTACTACCCTACCTTATGTTCGCTATCCAGGAGGTACCACAGGCCTCAACTGGGTTTTCCCCCTTCGAGTTATTATACGGGCGTCACCCCCGTGGCATAATAGATATCGCCAAAGAGATCTGGGAAGAGGAACCCAATGAGGGGAGAAATATAATAGAGCATGTAATGCAGATGCGAGACCGGATAGCCCAGGTTACCCCTATTGTACAGGAACATTTGGAGAAGGCACAGGAGGCCCAGTGAACCCATTACAATCGCCAGGCAAAAGTGCGACAGTTCCAACCAGGGGATCAGGTTATGGTGTTGGTACCCACGGCAGAAAGCAAGCTTCTGGCCCAATGGCAGGGGTCCTATGAGGTGGTTGAACCTGTGGGGGAAGTAACCTACAAGGTGCGGCAGCCAGGACGCAGAAAACAAGAACAAATTTATCACATTAACCTTCTGAAACCCTGGCATGCACAAGAGGCATGCACAACGGTCCAAAAAGACTTAACCCAGGAAAACAAGCCTTCCAAACAGGTGAGAGTGTCTCCCGATTTAACACCAGACCAGAAGAATGAGGTGTCTGAGATGATCTTCCGGAACCAAGATGTGTTCTCGACAAAACCGGGTCGAACAACTGAGACATACCACTACATCGTCACGAACCCTGGGGCCAGAGTAACAATGAGGCCCTATTGGGTGCCAGCGGCAAAAAGGGAGGAAATAAAAGCAGAAGTAAAAAAAATGCTGGAGTTGGGGATCATCGAATAATCCCACAGTCAGTGGTCCAGCCCAATCGTGCTGGTGCCCAAACCTGATGGCACCACAAGATTTTGCAACGACTTCCGGCGACTAAACGAAGTATCCCAGTTCGACGCGTACCCCATACCTCGCATAGATGAGCTAGAGGACCGTCTGGGTAATGCCTGGTACTTGACTACCCTAGACTTGACAAAGGGGTACTGGCAGATTCGCCTTGCGGAAGACGCAAAGGAAAAGACTGCGTTCTCTACACCAGAGGGTCTTTTCCAATATACTGTCCTCCCTTTTGGACGACATGTGGCCCCAGCTACCTTCCAGCGCCTCATGGACAAGCTATTACGCTCGCATAACAGTTATGCTGCTGCCTACTTGGACGATGTGGTCATTCATACCCCAGACTGGGAAACCCACCTGGAGAAGGTGGAGGCAGTCCTCGATACCTTCAGGCGAGCTGGCCTTACAGCAAACCCTGCCAAGTGCGCTGTAGGGTTTACAGAGGCCAAATATCTTGGCTACGTTGTGGGAAAAGGTCTGGTAAAACCCCAAGTGAACAAGTTAGAGGCCATCCAAAATTGGCCCCGACCAAGTCGCAAGAAACAAGTCTGGGCATTCCTAGGTGTGGTGGGGTATTACCGACGATTTATCCCCCACTTTGCCACAAGAGCAATCCCCCTGACAGACCTAGTGAAAGCCCGTGGACCTGATCTGGTGAGATGGTCTGACGCAGCAAAGGAAGCATTCACAGACCTACGGACTGCCCTCTGCAATAACCCCGTACTGATAGCCCCTGATTTCACCAAGGAGTTTATCCTGCAGACGGATGCATCGGAAGTAGGGTTGGGGGCTGTTCTATCACAGATGGTCGGGGAGGAGGAACACACAATTCTATACCTCAGTCGGAAACTTCTTCCAAGGGAACAAAAATATGCAGTGGTGGAGAGAGAATGCCTCGCTGTAAAATGGGCCATGGAAACATTGCGCTACTATCTGCTCGGGCGCAGATTTGTCCTCGTGACCGACCATGCCCCTCTTCAATGGATGCAGCGGAACAAGGAGAAGAACACAAGGGTGACCAGATGGTTCTTATCCCTCCAACCTTTCCAGTTCCGTGTGCAACATAGAGCAGGGAGCCGTCATGGCAATGCCGATGGCTTGTCACGTGTGCGCTGTCTGGCGTCCCAAGCTGCCCAACCCCTTGGCGTTGAGCAGGGGGGAGGGATATGTGACAGACCCAGACCAGTGGGGTACAGGAGTCTGGTAGAGGGCAAATATACTGGTCACTGGATGAGTAGTTTTCTGTTCCCTGAGTGACCAGAGCAGGGGCTGCACTAGAGTAATCAGGAACCTGCTAGAATCAATTAAGGCAGGCTAATCAGGGCACCTGGGCTTTAAAAAGGAGCTCACTTCAGTTTGTGGTGGGAGTGTGAGGAGCTGGGAGCAAGAGGCGCAAGGAGCTGAGAGTGAGAGGGTGTGCTGCTGGAGGACTGAGGAGCACAAGCGTTATCAGACACCAGGAGGAAGGTCCTGTGGTGAGAATAAGGAAGGTGTTTGGAGGAGGCCATGGGGAAGTAGCCCAGGGAGTCGTAGCTGTCATGCAGCTGTTACAGGAGGCACTATAGACAGCTGCAGTCCACAGGGCCCTGGTCTGGAACCTGGAGTAGAGGGCGGGCCCGGGTTCCCCCCAAACCTCCCAATTGACCTGGACTGTGGGTTCTTCCAGAGGGGAAGGTCTCTGGGCTGTTCCCCAACCCACATGGTGAATCTCTGAGGCAAGAAAATCCGCCAATAAGCGCAGGACCCACCAAGATAGAGGAGGAACTTTGTCACATTTGGCAGTAGTTAGCATGTTAGAACAAATGCAACATGGAGTCAGACTAAGGTGTTGAGACAAAACAGTGATGAGGCTTGTTCAAGTACCTGGATAAACTTGAGAATGGGCTCTGTCACAGTTTCCTTGCAGAGGCAAAACGTTGTTTCATATGGCCATCCTGACAGAATATGACCTGAGATGTCCCTTAGACAAAGAGCCTGTCACAATAGAAACATTTCTAGATATTCCTTTGTAATGAAATTAATAGACTATTTCAGCTTTAATAAATACAGAACTAGTAAAACAGACTTACTTTGAATTTATAACTCGTTAGATCTATTGCTTATAATGATTAATGACAAATCACTATCTAAGGCTTGGGTCATTCATCAGCAAAACAGTGTGCCCTTAAAACAGGTGCTGGGGGAATTTGAGAACTACATAATACAAACTTGTAATTTACCCATAATAGAGCTAACTGTGGGAATTCCCAAACCAACTGGAAATATTAAGACCTTGAAAATGGGAGTTAACTTTCCATACACATTTTTCCATACATATATTTCTCCATTCTTTCCTTTCTCCCAACCACCGTGGTGGTGTCTTATAAGATTCAAGTCTCAAATAAATGTAGACAACACAGAGAATCCCAGCCTCAGAAAAAAAAAATTAACAGGGATGTTATCTGAAAAGCTAGTACATGAGAGTTCTTCTTCCAAAGCTTTGCCTTGGCTGTGGTTGAGAATGTCAGCTAGCAGAATAATGGAAGCCTGTCTTAAAGCTAGAAATTGGAAACTCTCTCTGGCCAAGACTTAGCCATTTATAAAATAATGTAAAATGTCAATGATTACTGGATAGGAAAAAGAGCCAGACTGTAGAAAGAAAGAGACTGGAAGGAGATTTATCACCTGCCAAGCATCACCAGAAACATGACGTAAGACTAGAGGAGCAAAATGGTATATTAATCATAAAACTCATTAGCTGGTGGCCCACCAGGAGTCCACCAATGGCAGGCTTAGTACTGTAACAGTATAGATAGCATGGTGTCTATAATCTAAGAGGCAGTCACAATGCACGAACACCATCACAGAAACAAAAAATATCCTTAAAAGTGAGGATAGGAAGACGCAGGGGTGAAAGTAAGTCCAGTGACTTACAGGTACGCTGGGGCCAGCTATGACCCCCGGACGGGGCGGGGCCTAGGGCGGAAGGGGCGTGGCTGAGGGAGTCAGAGCCAGCCCCAGCCCACCCTGTAAGTGCCCCCACCACCAGGGTAGCAGCAGCAGCCTGGGGCTCAGGGGGCTATTTAAAGGGCCCGGGGCTCCCCTGCTTCTACCGCCCCAGCCCTGTAAATAGCTGCAGGAGCCCTGGGGAAGCGGCGGGGCTCCAGCGGCTATTTAAAGGTCCAGGGCAGCAGAGGCAGCTGGAGCCCCAGGCCCTTTAAATAGCCCCTGGAGCCCCCCTGCTTCTCCGGGCTCTGGGGGCTATTTAAAGGGCCCGGGGTTCCCCTGCTTCTACCGCCCCGGCCCTGTAAATAGCCGCCGGAGCCCTGGAGTAGTGGCAGTGGGGCTCCGACGGCTATTTAAAGGGCTGGGGCGGTAGAAGCAGCGGGAGCCCCGGACTTTTTAAATAGCCCCCAGAGCCCCGCAGCCCTACCCTAGGGCTCCAGCAGTGGGGCTCTGGTGGCAATTTAAAGGGCCTGGGGCTCCAGCCCCTGCTGGGAGCCCCAGGCCCTTTAAATTGCCCCCTGGGGAAGCTGGACCACCCCAGTATGGCAAACCGGCTCTTGCCGGTAGGCCGTACCAGGGCATACCGGCTTACTTTCACCTCTGGGAAGACGCCATATAGACAGTGTAAAGAGTCTCTCTGGGGCGCCTCTGGAGCTGTTCTGGGACCCCTCACCACACCCAGCTTCCACTACAGGCCACAGCCTCTTAGTCCTGGTAGCAGCCCCACCCTCATGTGCCGCTTATTTTGCTTTGGGGGAGGGGGATGGAGCAAAAGTTCAGGTCAGCACAAACCTAGCCCCTCCCGGGGTCAAGAAAAAGCTAAAAAAAATCAATGGCTCCATGTTACTTCAGGGATGCCTGGGTACCAGCTTTGTTGGAGTCCTTATGGCTGGGTAGCCAAGTCAATCCCTCCCTATCACACTCCCCCCCCCCCTCTGGGAAAGGATCCCCCCCAGCCTAAGGGGGGGATCCACAGGATCCCTATCACACTTGCCCTGGGGTTCACGGACACCTTGCAGAGGTTTGGTGTGGGGGGGGGCCTACTCCTGCTATTTCTGGAGCCAATCTCATCACTACCTTCTCAGGGCTTCCCCCTTTCCATACTCCAGCTTCCTCCTTATAAAGCCCTCCTCGCTATAGCTATAGTGCATGATTAGCAGGGCCAGTGGGGTGGGGCTACCTTAGCACACACCACCCCCCAAACCCTTCCCCTGGCAGTGCACCCCAAACACCTCATCACAGTTTTTCACTCTCTATAATGGTAATAATAACAAAGAGTGAAGGGAAAACTGTCATAAAAAAACAGTTGCAGTTCAGCATCTGACAGGATTTACCTTGCTCAACCCTCATTAAAGACAAATCAATTAATGTGTGCTCATCCCAGGTTACTAATGGTAGCACTGTCTGACCTGCAATTGTCCACTAAATGAGACACAAATATTTCATTCCATTTAAGCTTCCAGTCTTGTTTATAGACAAAACAAACACAATATAACAAACCTGAAGTCAATGAATAAGGAAAGCAGGATTTAGTCCAACAATAGCTAAAATCATGCAAGAATACACAAGAATCTTTAGCAATTACAACTTCCATTAACATATTAGCCAAAGCACATTGCAGAAGTGATGCGTGGGAGTAGGGTTGCCAACTTTCTACTTGCACAAAACCAAAGACCCTTGCCTCGCCCCTTCTCCGAGGCCCCACCCCCTGCTCACGCCATCCCTTCTCCCTCTGTTGCTCACTCTCCCCACCTTCACTCACTTGCTCATTTTCACCGGGCTGGGGTAGGTGGATTTGGGGTGCAGGATGGGGCTCTGGGCTGGGGCTGAGTGGTTCAGAGTGCAGGAGGGGGCTCTGGGCTACGGGTTGGGTTGCGGGCTCTGGCTAGGGGTGCAGACTCTGGGGATGAGGAGTTTGGAGTAGAGGAGGGGGATCAGGAGGTTGGGGGCTCCAGGATGGGGCTGGGGATGAAGGGTTTGGGGTGCAGGAGGGTGATCAGGGCTGGGGCAGAGGAGGTCAGGGGTGCAGGCTCCAGGCGGTGCTTACCTCAAGCAGTTCCTGGAAGCAGCGGCATGTCCCCGCTCTGGCCCCTCCACAGAGGCACAGCCAGGCGGCTCTGCGCACTGCCCCGTCCACAGGCACTGCCCCCACAGCTCCCATTGGCCATGGTTCCCAACCAATGGGAGCTGCAGAGCCAGCGCTTGGGGTGGGGACAGTGTAGGAGCCAGAGGAGGGACATGTCGCTGCTTCAAGGAGCTGCATGGAGCCACGGCAGGCAGCGAGCCTGCCTCTGCCCCACTGTGCCACTGACAGGACTTTTAATGGCCCAGTCAGCAATGCTGACCGGAGCCACCAGTGTCCCTTTTCGACTGGGCGTTCCGGTCGAAAACCGGACACCTGACAAGCCTACGTGGGAGGGGGCACCCAGGATCATATGCCCCCCAGAGGTGCTGCTTGGCTTGTACTGAGCATGCTCACACGGACTGAACATGCTCAGTAACATCTACTGAAGCTGCTGCTCTCACTCTGCCCCCTCCCCACCCTGCTGATCAGCAGGTACTGGTTATCTCTGCTGCATTACTTTATGTTTGGGGGGGAGGGATAGCTCAGTGGTTTGAGCATTGGCCTGCTAAACCCAGGGTTGTGAGTTCAATCCTTGAGGGGGCCATTTAGGGAACTGGGGTAAAAATCTGTCTGGGGATTGGTCCTGCTTTGAGCAGGGGGTTGGACTAGATGACCTCCTGAGGTCCCTTCCAACCCTGACATTCTATGATTCATTCTATGTGATAGCAGCAAATGATTAATGCCATCAGACTATCATGTAAATGAATAAATGTATTGTGACAAAGTTCCTCCTCTATCTTGGTGGGTCCTGCGCTTATTGGCAGATTTTCTTGCCTCAGAGATTCACCATGTGGGTTGGGGAACAGCCCAGAGACCTTCCCCTCTGGAAGAACCCACAGTCCAGGTCAATTGGGAGGTTTGGGGGGAACCCGGGCCCGCCCTCTACTCCGGGTTCCAGACCAGGGCCCTGCAGCTGTCTATAGTGCCTCCTGTAACAGCTGCATGACAGCTACAACTCCCTGGGCTACTTCCCCATGGCCTCCTCCAAACACCTTCCTTATTCTCACCACAGGACCTTCCTCCTGGTGTCTGATAACGCTTGTGCACCTCAGTCCTCCAGAATCATAGAATCATAGAATATCAGGGTTGGAAGGGACCTCAGGAGATCATCTAGTCCAACCCCCTGCTCAAAGCAGGACCAATCCCAGACAGATTTTTGTCCCAGATCCCTAAATGACCCCCTCAAAGGATTGAACTCACAACCCTGGGTTTAGAAGGCCAATGCTCAAAACACTGAGCTATCCCTCCCCGCTCAGGAACAGTCAACATGAATTCACAAAGGGCAAGTCATGCCTGACCAACCTGATTGCCTTCTATGATGAGATAATTGGCTCTGGGGATATGGGGAAAGTGGTGGATATGATATATCTTGACGGTATCAAAAACATTGCTAAAGTCTCCCACAGTATTCTTGCCAGCAAGTTAAAAAGTATGGATTGGATTAATGGACTATAAGGTGGATAGAAAGATGGCTAGATTGTCGGGCTCAATGGGTAGTGATCAATGGCTCGATGTCTAGTTGGCAACTGGTATCAAGTGTAGTGCCCCAGGGGTTGGTCCAGTTCAACATCTTTATTAATGATCTGGATGATGGGATTAATTGCATCCTCAGCAAGTTCGCAGAGGACACTAAACTGGGGGGGGGGGTAGACAAATTGGAGGATTGAGCCAAAAGAAGTCTGATGAAGTTCAACAAGGACAAGTGCAGAGTCCTGCACTTAGGATGGAAGAATCCCCTGAACTGCTACAGGCTGGGGACGGACTGGCTAAGCAGCAGTTCTGCAGAAAAGGACCTGGGGATTACAGTGGATCAGAAGCTGGATATGAGTCAGAAGTGTGCCCTTGTTGGCAAGAAGGCTAACGGCATATTGGGATGCATTAGTAGGAGCACTGCCAGCAGATTGAGGGACATGATCATTCCCCTCTATTCGGCACTGGTGAAGCCACATCTGGAGTATTGCGTCCAGTTTTGGGGCCCCCACTACACAAAGGATGTGGACAAATTGGAGAGAGTCCAGCGGAGGGCAACGAAAATGATCAGGGGGCTGGGGCACATGACTTACAAGGAAAGGCTGAGGGAAGTAGGCTTATTTAGTCTGCAGAAGAGTAGAGTGAGGGGGGATTTGATAGTAGCCTTCAACTACCTGAAGGGGGGTTCCAAACAGGATGGTGCTTGGCTGTTCTCAGTGGTGGCAGATGACAGAACAAGGAGCAACGGTCTCAAGTTGCAGAGTGGGAGATCTAGGTTGGATATTAGCAAATACTATTTTACTAGGAAGGTGGTGAAGTACTGGAATGGGTTACCTAGGGAGGTGGTGGAATCTCCATCCTTAGAGGTTTTTAAGGCACGGCTTCACAAAGCCCTGGCTGGAATGATTTAGTTGGTGTTGGTCCTGCTTTAAGCAGGGGGTTGGACTAGATGACCTCTTGAGGACTCTTCCAACCCTAATCTTCTATGATTCTATGATTCTCTCTATGCTTCATGAAACTTTGGATCAAAATGGTAAAAGACAGTTGTTCCCATTTTAATCATGGCATCCTTTAAGAGTGTGATCAATGCCATTTAACTAGGGAGCAGCGTTCTAAAAATAGTTTACCTGGGCCACAGGTCACCATAGCTTCTATCTCTGGGGTGAAAAATCAACCACTAGTACCTGCAATTTCTACCTGAGTTCTTGTCAAATCTTTGACCTTACTTGGAGTAATTTTACACTTCTCTGGCGTAGAATACTTCACCAACCATACAACATATCAGTAGCAATAGTGAGGTATAACTCCCCCAATTATGCCCTTTTATTTTTTTAATTTGGTGGGACAGATTTAAATTAGGGACTAAATTCAGGTGTGTCTTAGAATTCCTGTAAGATACCAAATATCAGGTATCTATTAAAAATAGATATATTTCTGCAGCTATATCACATTCAACATGGATTTCATTTTCTACATATTTGCAGCATCTCCCAGGGGTGAGCTGAAGAGAAATGTCACTTCCATTTTTCCCATCTCTACCTAGATAGGGATTGCATTTCCCAAATAATAGGCAACATGCACCTGATTAGGAAGGAGATATCTTCAGGAGCGACCTCCTGCAGGGCCTGGGCCACAACTGCTTTGGGAGCCCAATGCATGGGTATTTTGCTTAGTTCCAAGTCATTTACTAGGGAATACTCTTCCCAGGCGTTTAGAAAAAAATATTGACCTAACCAATTGAACAACAGGGGGATTGGGATGGTGATGGGGAATAAGCGAATCCCTCTGACTTACCCTATCTTCTTCTGTTGTTACAGAGCGTGAAATGACATTTTTCCTTATCCCTGCCCTGTTCCTGCTCTTTGTTATAGTTCAATATATTTTAAATGAGGAAAATGGTAGTTTTCTAGCACAACCTGAAGCAACATCAGAGCAACTGGGAATGAAAAAATTTGTTCCCGAAGGGGGAACTTGATGACTAACAATTGCTTTGAAATGGGGGAACAGTATAACCGTGATGCTCAGGGTTTGTTTAGGTCAGGTCAAGGGGAAAGCTAATGCCAGCCACTGCACCTGGGATGCATCTGCTCTACAACTAGAATTGTCTTTTTACACCAAGATCACTAACTTGAGCAGCCAACACCATGTACAGTCCTAGTGGATGTAAGGCACAGATAGTTTTTGCCTCAGTGTAGCTTGTTGGGATCAAACCTCTCTCCCCCACCTGGAGCTGATGAACATTCCTGGCTGGAGGGACACACACTCCTACAACTCAAAAGGAAAGGAGTGGATAGAAAAGATCCCAGGACTGACCCCAAAGAACGGGGAGCTGCAAAAGGCAGAAGCAGGCAACTCATCTGGGGGAGCTGAAAGACCACGTGAAGATAGTGATATTTGCACCATATGGGAATTAGCAAAAGTGATTTTTTAAAAAGCAGCACACCCTCACCCTCTCACTCTCAGCTCCTTGTGCCTCTTGCTCCCAGCTCCTCACACCCGCACCACAAACTGAAGTGAGCTCCTTTTAAAACCCAGGTGCCCTGATTAGCCTGCCTTAATTGATTCTAACAGCTTCTTCTTAATTGGCTCCAGGTGTCCTAATTAGCCTGCCTGCCTTAACTGGTTCTAGCAGGTTCCTGATTACTCTAGTGCAGCCCCTGCTCTGATCACTCAGGGAACAGAAAACTACTTATCCAGTGACCAGTATATTTGCCCTCTACCAGACTCCTGTACCCCACTGGTCTGGGTCTGTCACAGTATATATAAATTGTGTTATGAGAGATGCAAAAAAGTGTCTCCTAAGGTTTCATAAATGAAGTGAGCTGGTGCAGGGAAATTCAACTTGTACTCCTCTCTGTACCCCTGAGGGATTTCACCCTTGTGGAAAGCCATGCTGTGCTTGAGCTACTGCCACTTACAGGGGATCTGTTAAAAAAAGGGGACTTTAAGACCCCTCAATAGAACCTATCCTGGTCTCACACATACTCCTAAGCTAGAACCACCTATTTCTGGGCTGCACTGGGTGTAGCCCCGTGGCAAAGGCAGCATCACGAACATCAACCTACGGGCAATAAGCTTATCAGTGCTGGGAAGAAGTTGGATACAAGGCAATATTGCTCTAGCTGGAATGAATTCTGATAATTGCATATTTCCATTTACAAGTTCTTAGACTTTTACTTTCTTAGATGTCATCAAAGACATTCAAAAACTGCCAATTCTCCCCCTCCCCCCCGATTTTGAATTTTTTTGCCTTTTTGCAATTTTTAGTTTTTTCACAATAAAACAAAACCAAAATATTTTAGTTTTTGAGAACTGTTTTTAATAACAATTCAGCTTTTGGTTAAAAAAAATTAAGACCATCCCCAGGCCTCCAGCTCTTCCCAAGGAGCAGCCCTGGATCTTCCACCAGAATTCTGAATAATTTTCAAAAGATTCAGACATAGAACACAGCATTTCAGCTCTATGTGAAACAAAAAACACCCTCTCTCTCACCAAATATGTAAGCAACTTGAATATTTAGAAGAAATTTCAAACCTTTTTCAATTGACACCATCTGTAGAGGAAAGGTCATGACCTTAAGTATATAATTTCAGACAATGAAAATAAATATTAATTTAAAATAGTTTGTTTTCTTAAGTGGGCACATAATTTCCTTTGGATTTATGGTGATAATATTTAGTGCCTCTATTAAATGCCATACCTAATACATTGTCATTGCTTTAGGCAAATGAAGAACTGCAACTTCTGCTTTTCTGCTTCATTCTATTCATTTTGTTACATCACCCATCTCAACCCACATGTTCTCTGTTGTCCTGCTGCTGCACCCTGTCTCTCCTGTAGATTGTAAAGACTCTGGGGCAGAGACTTTTACATGTCTGTATAGTGCCTAGCATGATGGGACCCTGATCCACAATACGGTTCCTAAGTGCTATGGTTATATAAATAATACTCCTAACCTTGCAGTGGTGGCTGATGACTTTTTTGACAAGTGAGGCACAAATCACAAAATAGTTATTTCCACGCCCACCCAACGTATGATGTAATAGCTATTCAAATCTTACCTTATTTATAGTGAAGAAGCAGCAGGCAGACCTGGGAGCCGGAATCACCACTATTGGCTCCTCATGCACACACACAGGGCCTGCCCCATTAGGGAGGGGACCAGCAAGGCACAGGCCTGATCCTCTGCAATCCCCTGGAGCCAGGGCTTAACGGCTACAGTCCTGCTGTGGGCCCACCAAGCTGTGGTTACCACAGAAAGGCCCTTGTAAAGTGACTCCTGGGCATGGTAAATTGCCATGGTAACAAGGCAGCTTTGTGAGGCACTATTAACTATACCAAGATTTGAGCCTCACGCTGCACTACATTCTTTGAACCTTCTGGTGTTGCAGTTCACTTCCTGAGAGAGTGAGTTGTGATATTTAAATCAAATCACAATTTATCCTTAAATCTGTATATATTTATCAGTTTAAAAAGAATATGCACAATTTATTATGTAGCTTTTGGGAATTCTTGGTTAGGCTGTGCCTTGCTTGCCTGGGCTGAGGAGCCATCACTGCTACCTTGTTTATTTAAACGTATACTCCTTATCACCGAAGTGGAAGATAAATTGATAATTAAACACTATGTCAACTTAGGAAAATGTCAGAGTGAAATTCTTGTTGGAAAACTTATCTTAATTTCTTTTTTCTTAATTATTTTCTTTCAATGCACTCTCTTCAGCTATCATCAGAGCAACTTCCTGGCTTTGCCCTCAGATTCTGAGCATATTTAAAAAAAACATCAGAAATGAGCTGGACTGGCTGTCAATGACAGGGCTGTGAATTATGCATTGCCTTGCAATCTAGGCCACAGTGGAAAAACAGGCTGAATCTCTGGATTTAAAATCAGAGATATTACAAAATGTGGCCAAATGTGAATGATTTTCATGGGGCCACACCTGTCGGAACAGGGAATTACTGAGGAGTATCTTCAAACCAGACAGCAATCTTCTCTCATATATGCAGGGACTGATGCAGTTGAACAAACTGTTCATGATTCCGGTCTATTGCATGCAAATCTGGAGAGGACTGTGCTGCAGAGATTCTTACCAGTGCAATGGCTCCTAGTGATTATTACAAGCTGATGCAAGTTAAAAGGGCTGCTTTAACTTATGTCAAGACCCAATTTGGCCTCCACACAGCCCCAGGATTGGAAGAAGGAGAAAGAAAGTTGACTTTGGACTTGCCTCACTCCTCACCTGCACCAAGATATGCCCAGTGCAGCTGAGGATCTAGCTCTAAGTGTTTAGCTCAGTCCTTCCTGTAATATGAAGATATTTACCAGGAATATGTTTGAGCCTTAATTCATTAATACTTATACAGTGCTTTGAGATCCTTGATGGAAGAAACTATAGATGTAATAAGTGTAATCATGAATATTGTCTCCTATTTCTTCTCCTTCATTCCCATGCAAGGATATTTTGACTGCCAAGCTTCCTGACACAATAATCCCAGAGAAGGAGAGTCCAACGTTACAAATAATCAGATACTTAAACGACTAGAAATCACAGAATGATAATATAGAAGTCTGGATCATGTGCTATATTTTACCAAATGAATTTCCTTAGATTTGGAGAGTTTCAGGCTAGAGTCCCAAACGCTACAAAAGATTTGTTTAAAATATTTCAAACAGAATTTTTTAAGTAATCTAGATAGATATGAAAATTATTCTGTGTGAATTTGGATCAGGGTAGCATTAGCCCATCAATAGTCTCTAGTGCCACATATGGCTGGTCTAAACTGTCATACTGAGCACAGTGGTTTAAAGTGGTATGAAGAAAGCATGTGACTACTAGAGAAGGCTGAAATTTTTCATGTAAAAACTTTTTTTAATAAAAGATGTAGATTTAAATCAGCTAGAACAATTTGCAAGTTTGGTCTGAATTTTTTCATTTAAAAAAAATGGGGGAAATCCGTAAGAATCTAAACTTTTTTTTTTTTTTTTTTTTTTACACATAAAATGTTTGGGTTTTTTTATTCAAAACTTTTTTCAAATTTTACTTTATTAACCTTTTAATACATAAATTAAAGTTTTATATTGGGTTGAACAAAATGTTTTGTTTAACCAGAAATACTAATTTTCAGCATCCTTGGTTCATAAAATTTTTTGGAAAAATTTGGTTTCAGATAACCCGGAAACAATTTTTTAAAGTTTTTTTCTTTTGGCCACTGAACCAAAAAATTAGTTATTCAGACAACTGTGGTGACTATACCTG
Source organism: Emys orbicularis (assembly GCF_028017835.1). Taxonomy (NCBI): domain Eukaryota; kingdom Metazoa; phylum Chordata; order Testudines; family Emydidae; genus Emys; species Emys orbicularis. The sequence goes on along the minus strand of NC_088691.1, from coordinate 37,789,185 downwards.
CACATAACCAGGGTAACTCTCAAAATAGCAATCAGTTTTTTTTCTCTTTTATTTTTCACATCTTTATTTCCTTAAATGTAAACTATATTTCTCCCTAGATCTCTATCTTGCCCCATTTTTTCCCTATGGAGCAGAAAATAACTCTTTTAAAAAAAAAATCTGTAGTTTAGAAATTTGCAACTTGTACATTCTTTCTAATAGAAAATGCTGGCACACGCTTTCTGCATGTTGCTTTTACCCCTTTAAGAAATGCACCTACAGAGATGAACATTTATCTTTGTATACACATTTGCCTTTGGATATTTTTCTCTTCTTTACAAGCCTATTACAGTTTTCTAATAGATATTTTGCATAAGATGCAGAAAGTAGCCATGTACAACTGATGTCATACAACAATGGGACACTGATAATGTTCATGTTCCAGTCAACTGAAGCAGCTGCTACTGGAATGGAAAGAGGATAGATTACATTTTGAATGCATCTTAGGTGAGCTCTAAGTACTAGGCTGTTTGGTTTGTTATCCCCTTTTTTTTCAGTCAACTGAATCTTCTAATATTGACAGTGCCAGTAATCTTCTAGGAATGAGGAGGGACTGGAGCTGTTTCAGAGGCAACTGGGATTCTAAATGGAACCAAAGAGAAGTGGAATCAGAGTAAATAAACTTTCATTGAGTGGGCCAACTCCTTTGTTACACAAGTCCTACCAAAAATGGTCACATCTGAAGCTGAATCATTCTTTCAGTGAAGTCCTGTTACTTGCTCGGTTTTGCAGGTTTATTGGCTGAGTGAACTCCAAGAAAACAGGAGCGCAAAAGCTTCTTGCAGGTTCCCAGAGCCTTGTCATAATTTCTAGACCACAGAAACCAGAAGCAGCACATTTAAGGTGTATATATGATTGAAAAATAAATCACAACCAGTCAGTCCAAGTGACATTAGTACAATTCAGTATTAATAGCAAGAGTACCAAAAACAAACTCCAACAATAACATTTACAAATGGGTCAGTGAGTTGCCAAAACAAATAAATATAATAAAAGATCCTTTTCCCCCTAGTAGTGAGTAGCATGTATTTTGCCACCTGCCTATTAGTAGTCATCCATCACTGTTTCTAGGTTATTGATATTATGTCCACCACAACATGGAACTGACTCAGACCTCTGTGATTGCTCATATGGAAGAACATACTTTAAAAATCAGTTTAATACAGAAGAAATTATTGTTAAACTAAAAGTTAACAAAAATTTAGAACCTGACTTTCAAATACCTTGGCACACAATCAGGCATGCAAAACTTCAAGGGTAATTACGAAGATTGAGTGTGGGATGTTACACATGAAAATGGCTATTTAGATTCATAACTGGGAATGGGCACTACTGGCAGGAAAACTTGTGTTTTTCTCCCATTGTAGCTAAGGGCTGGAAGCTGTGTACTTTCCCCCACATTATTTGCATTGGTCAATTTATTATTACCATTTTGGATGTACTCAGGGATTTTGGATTTTTTTCAAACCAAACACCTGTACAGATTTTCAGCCTATTTTATATTGCTGATGTATTGATTACAGTCTGCCTGTTCCTTTGACACTGCACAAGAAGTGTTGTAGAGAGAGCATTGCTTCTATATAATGTGCATTGGTGCTATGAAAAGATATTGCTTGGAAAATGAAGTGGGCATGAATCATTTTTATGTCCCTATTTGAAACAAAAAATTAAGAAATCAATTATTGTTTAATATACTTAATTATCTTTTAATGTGTCTCAAGTTACACAGCATATGTACTATAAAAAGGCACTTGGTATGGCCCTCTGAACATGTCATGTACATGCTAATGATGAGAGATGAGACCACTTGCTCTTGCCAAATTCAGAACCAGCTAGCAAAACACATGGCTCTGGTGAAAAGTGAGTTTCTGAGCTGCCACGTTTTGGAGATGGAAGCAGGATAGAAGAAGTCCACAGTACACCTCTACCCTGATATAATGTGACCCGATATTACACGAATTCTGATATAACATGGTAAAGCAGTGCTCCGGGGGGGCAGGGCTGTGCACTCCGGCGGATCAAAGCAAGTTCGGTATAACGCAGTTTCACCTATAACGCGGTAAGATTTTTTGGCTCCCGAGGACAGCGTTATATCGAGATAGAGGTGTACTTCCAGAATCAGGACAATTCCTTTCAAACAAGAATATGTGTGTTTACAATTTGATTTTATTAATAGTTCATGGGGAAGATACATTTAAAAACCCAACTTTAAAAATGTTTTGAAACCCCAGAAGGTTTCTCATTGCTACCAATTATGCAAAAGACTAAGACTATATTTACTCCATGGTTTGGATCCTAGGGTTTGGCGAGTGTTGCATTCACTAAAAAAGATACAATTCCCTTTGATAAGAAGCTCACTAAATGAGTTTGAAAACCAAACACAACTGCACTGTGATTAGCATTCTGTAAATCTGTTCATTTACGCATACTAAAGGATTTGGACCAGATTACCTCATGGCACACACTATTGACTTCAATGGATTTTCACCAGAAGGGAATTTGACCCTATATATTCATTAAAGTCTAGACTCTGTGCATGAGTAATTGTATATAACTTTGCTTCTACATTAGTTGAGGTCTTTGTTTTGAAAAGTTTGATGTAAGGATTTGTCAAATTTCTGTACTATGCTCACCTTTGACAGTGCATAAAAAAATCAAACAAATGTTCAGAACTACCAAATTGCTACCAAGGTATCAAAGAAATGAGCCCTTTAAAAGAGTGAATTCATCTACAGGTGGTGTTTGAAAGTGTTTTCACAGCTCAGCAAAGGAGTGTGTTAACGTTACTTGTCACATACATTCTGTCAGGCCCTCAACAGTTCCAGAAAACAAATTTGATAAAACTTCGTCGACCATCAGGGTGCACTTTTGCTACTGGTTCTGCAATAAAATTAGATGAATGCATTATACTCACAGGTTACTGTATTCAAATGATAATTTTTGCTTGCTTCTTTCTATTTACAACGCAATAATCAGCTTCATGTGACTCATCACTTTGTGGGAGTTCAATGCCAAGACTGCTTGCACACAAAGGGAAATTACATAATTATACTAAATTTTGCAAATCAAAAAGTGTTCTCTTTTTAATTGTATACGTTTATTTTATATTCCATTAGCATGGGATGTTTTCCTGTGTAGCCGCTTAGCAGGAACATTTATGTAGAACAGTTAATTTTAATTTCTGAAGGAATCAAAACTTAAACAGTTTGTTTCCAAATAAAATCTCTTTCTTTTTCCCCCCTCCCTATAATCTGATTAAGGAAACTGTCATTTACTTATCTAGTGTAAGCAGTGGTTCTGAGTTGCATCTTTTATTGAACAGCTGTTCTAATGGGAAAAAAAAGTCAGGCACTGACTTATATACTTAGCAGTCACTGGACTATGTTCAGCTGAAGACAAATATTTTAAAATTAATGAGAAGTAAAAGAATTTACTGAAACAAATTTAAATAGGATTAATTCCAACAGATTGATGGAAACAGGGCTTTAAAATCAGCACTTCTTTGAGGAAAGGAGGGCCAATGGTAAAACTTTGATAAAAATTAAAGTTTCTCTCTCTCCAACATTAATTTTTCAGGACCTTGTTGCAGTCCTATGCAGACAATTCTGCACTAAGCAGGTATTTCTATTTCTGATGTAGTCCCTTCTAGCTGACCTGTAAACTGTCACGTTAATATCTGGAGAATGTCATGCCTAGTAAAACTGAAGGAGGGGAAGAAATCAGGAAAATCACTTCTAATTACTGTGGTATCAATTCTGAAGCTGATCAGAAGCACCACGAATTCACCCTTACTTCTGACAATGGCAGCAGAACCACAGGCTGCTTGGCTTCTTGATCGACAGCACTGTCTGATTCTTGAAAATTCCATGGTTTCACTAAAGAGGATTTCTAGATTGTGTGTAAGTGGGAGGAGATGATAAAGGGCTTTTCATAACTTAATAACTAGTCACAGAGTTCTCTTTAGTCAGCTTGAATGCTTCATAAAATTGGATTTTTATTAATTTTTGCACCTAAATTTCCTCTCTATGCATATTTACAAAAGATTATGACATAAAACACTGGTTAAAAGCTAACACACACCTATAGAAAGGCAGTCTGCATACTTCAAGATGCTTTATGGGCTCCTGTGAACATTAGACACACTGTTTATACTTACCACCTACTAACAAAACAAGACAAAATAAATATATATTGTGAAACTCACTGATATTATTCACAAAAAGAACAGGAGTACTTGTGGCACCTTAGAGACTAACAAATTTATTTGAGCATAAGCTTTCGTGGGCTACAGCCCTCTTCTTCGGATGCATAGAGTGGAACATATATTGAGGAGATATATATACACATACAGAGAGCATGAAAAGGTGGGAGTTGTCTTACCAACTCTGAGAGGCCAATTAAGTAAGAGAAAAAAAACTTTTGAAGTGATAATCAAGATAGCCCAGTACAGACAGTTTGATAAGAAGTGTGAGAATACTTACAAGGGGAGATAGATTCAATGTATACAATCAACTTAGGCTTGAATAGGGACTGGGAATGGCTGAGCCATTACAAACATTGAATCTATCTCCCCTTGTAAGTATTCTCACACTTCTTATCAAACTGTCTGTACTGGGCTATCTTGATTAACACTTCAAAAGTTTTTTTCTCTTACTTAATTGGCCTCTCAGAGTTGGTAAGACAACTTCCACCTTTTCATGCTCTCTGTATGTGTATATATATCTCCTCAATATATGTTCCACTCTATGCATCCGAAGAAGTGGGCTGTAGCCCACAAAAGCTTATGCTCAAATAAATTTGTTAGTCTCTAAGGTGCCACAAGTACTCCTGTTCTTTTTGCGGATACAGACTAACACGGCTGCTACTCTGAAACCTGATATTATTCACTCTCTATACCACTTTTCTCTGTATTTGTTTGAACATTCTGCAAAGCTACTTTGGTATTTTTTAGACTGAAAGCAGAATTTTTCTTTCCCTGTTTGCCTTGATACTGTTGGATCACAAGGAAGGAATTTAATTGTTGGCCTATCCAACATTGTGTAGGTGGAAAGACTGTCCTTTTCCCACTACTTTAGGGAAAACTCGAGCAGGTTGTTTCATGACTGGTTGGCAGGTTCACAACTCCTTCTATGGTGTCCTGGACAAATTCCAACCTAATAATTACATTCCACCTACCTAAAATTCCCCCAGCAGTTTAATTTGGACACTATATTATTCCCCTCCCCATTTCCTGAGCTGTTGTGCAGCATTGCTGCTCTGTTCTGACTCAGACATGGGTGAAGTTACTTCTGAGAGTGTCTAAATTCTGCTCTATATTCTTGCCTTTAAGCTCCCATTGACATCAGTGGGAATTGTGTTAGAAAGGCAAGCAGGACTTGGCCCTTTGGGCTGAGAGTGGTATACATCATTTGAAAGTTGTTCAGCAGAGCTGGTTGGAACTTTTGCTGAAATATACTGTTTTGCTGAAGCTGAATCAGTTTCCATTAAACTAGGGAGGGAAGGGGAGAAAGAGAGACTGTTGCTCAGTGGTTATGGAACTGGCCTGGGATGTGGGAGATACAGATACAAATTCCTGATTTGGAGTGATCTGGGATAAAAAAAACTCTGTTCTAAATCAGTCAGAGCAGGTACTTGAATTTGGATCTCTCCCATCTCTGGCCAGCAACCTGACACACACACACCACCCAGGATATAGACACAAAGACACATACAGGAACGCCTCGCTTAATGTTGTAGTTATGTTCCTGAAAAATGCAACTTTAAGAGAAACGATGTTAAGCGAATCCAATTTCCCCATAAGAATTAATGTAAATGAGGGGGTTAGGTTCCAGGGAAATTTTTTTCACCAGACAAAAGACTATATTATATATACACACACACACACACACACACACACACACACAGTATAAGTTTTAAACAAACAATTTAATACTGGTACACAGTGATGATGATTGTGAAGCTTGGTTGAGGTGGAGGAGTCAGAGGGTGGGATATTTCCCAGGGAATGCCTTACTGCTAAATGAACTAGCAATTGACTGAGCCCTCAAGGGTTAACTCTCACAACACTCTACAAGGCAGCAGGAAAGGAGGGAGGGCAGACAAAGACACACACCCTGGGTGTGAAAGAAAAAATGTGCATTTCCCCTTTAAGTAGCTGACCCCAGGCTTAATTAAATCAGCTTGCTGAGACCTGAGACAGCAGCTACTGCCTAGAAGCTCCCTCCCTCCATCGTGTGTGTCTCCCTCCCCCGCTTTATGGAAGATGGGGTAAGCGGGGTGCAGGAGCAGGGGGGAGGGGGAGACACCCTGACATTAGCCCCCTTCTTCTCCCCTCCCCCCGTACAGCAAGCAGGAGTCTCTGGGAGCAGCTCCAAGGCAGAGGGCAGGAGCATTACAGGGCAGTGTGGGGAGGGACACAGCTGAACTGCAGGCAGCTGCTGCACAGGGAACTTAGGGGAGTGGGGAGCTGATGGGGGGCTGCTGGTCCACCCTGGTTCCAACCACCCACCAGCTAGCTACAACGGGCTGCTCTTCCTGCAAGTAGTGGACAAAATAGGCGGCTGCCTAACGACCTTAGAAGGGAGCATTTCACAACTTTAAACGAGCATGTTCCCTAATTGATCAGCAACTTAACATCGAAACGACGTTAACTGGGACGACTTTAAGTGAGGAGTTACTGTACACACTTTCTTCTATTTTTGTGAAAATGTTTGACAGGTTTTGGTTTTGTTCCAATACTGATCAAAAACAAATTTTGAAACCTCAAAAGTTGCCACGAAACAGCATTGTTATCCTCTGATCAGCTCTATTATTCAACTCTGTGTTCAGGAAGTTCACACTTGATGAGAGGTGACTTAAATAGCTGCTCCAGTTTCTGTCTCCTTCAGTAGGACCTTCTATTCATTCAAATTTTAAAATGTACCTGGAAATTGATACTAAACAGTTGCAGAATAATAATTCTTGAGGGCTGAACCAGCAGGTAGACACAAAGGAAGAGTAATTTTTGTTTTCAGATTCTCATTTCAGACTGTGGAAGAGCTGTCATTTTCAAAGTTCCTTTTTGCTAAAAATAGTTTACCAGTAACTTCCACACATATTGCGAACACCTATTTTCAAAAGTCCCTTAGGGAATTAGGTGACCAATTCCCACCAAAATTCAATGGGGGTTGGTCACCAAACTGCATCAGGTGCTTAGAATCATCCTCCTAAAGCCATGGGGGAAAAAGGTAATGAGAAAATGGAGGAAACAAGACACCCTGGTATATTTAAGAGGAATGGATAAAAACTACAAGCATGAGTTTGGAGACATGGAGAATCAGAGAAGTGTGAAGGGGACAGAAAAATGATGAAAGGTAGAGAGCAAAGCAGGAAAGGCAGGGAGAAGACAAGAAAAGAGGAAGAGGGGCATAGGCACTGGAACCAGGGATTCTGGGGGTGCTGCCGCAACCCCTGACTTGGAGTGGTTTTCATTATTTACAGTTTGGTTCAACAGTTCAGCAGCCCCATTATAAAAATTGTTCCAGCACCCTGAAGAGGGGTGAAAAAATGGACTTTGTGTCTTACTCAGAACTCCACTGACTCTTTATTCTGGCCTTGTCTTGAGGTGACACCATTTATTCAGAAAATTCTATATATTTCATTCCCTGAAGCAAAGCATGTGGTGGTGGTTGGCTACACTGTAATAAGCTAAATGATAGATTTTGTGGATAAATTGTTTGGGTTGCTCAGTGATTGTCAGTCTGTTGTGATGTATATTCATAGAGAACATGTTTGTTTGCCTACTGAGGGGAGGGAATGGAAAGAAGAGAGAAAATCAATTTGGGCACAATGACCTGCATTGGTTATTTTAGTAAGTGACTTAATAGTTACTGTAAATTCTTGTGACACTCTCATGCCCCGTTCAAAAGCAGTATGATTGGCTTGATGGCAGTACACACCATACAGCCAAATTACACATTTTCCCTCTTCTGTTAGTGGCATCCTCCCAAGTAAGCAGCGTGAAATGTGATGAGTGTTCAGTGAGCCTGACCTAGTGACTAATAGCATGGGACTGGGAGCCAAGAACTCCTGAGTCCTAATCCTGGTTCTTCTCCATTGACTCATGTGCCCTTGGAGATTATCACTCAGCCTCTCTCAGGCTCTAATTCAACTCCAATATAAGTCATTTGGAATCTTTTCAAATCAGACAATTACTTTATAGATCAAATAGGGACAACATAGTGAGAATTGCACTAAATGTGTAAACTGTCATATGCACTATATACTATGTTGACTAATACATGCTAGGTAGTGCATATATATGTATTATTCACATCATATATATTTATATAAATATTAGTATGCATTAAGCACCCCCAAAATTAAGAACAAATTTTGTAACAGTGATAGAGCCTAAACTGGCCTATACTGTACCATAATCCTGTTAATTTATGCTAAGTATCTAATAATTCCTTGCATTTGCTGAAGAAAGCATTTTGTATACACAGATAGGAAACCTGTCAAAATGAAGATACATTTCGTTCTGTCTTTGTGTAACCTAGGGAAGTACTTTCATGGACCAATACCTGGAATACTAGTATCCAAAACTAAGATAAAGAAGAAAAGGAACAATGTGTTAGGGAATTGGGACAAACTGATGGGTTGGATTTTAGTGAAGTGTTGAGATGTGTAATTTGTAAAATCATCATATAAATAATACCAGCTGAAATGTGTAACTTTGGAGCACACCTGCATAAAGTGAATGTAACATCACTGCACAAGATGGCTTCCTGGAGACTGCTATTGCATAGAACTTTTTTCCTGTACTATATTATTATTGGCTTAGAGCAATAAACCTGACTGACATTGGTTATTTGGCTTCTTGAATATATTTCAAAACAGCCCAATGTGTTCTCAAGCAATTGATTATACAATTTATCAATAAACTGACGAGTCAGCCAGGAACCATCTAGCTAAAAGGTCAGTCAAACCAAGCAGTACAGGTTCTCTACCTAACTGCTTGGTGGGAGATAATGGTCATTAAGTGGTGGGAAACTAGTTTTTGTTAATTTCACTTACACTCATGCAGATGGCCAGGCCAGGTTGTGGGGCCCGGGGTGGAATTCTGTAATAAGCAATACTATGGCGAAATGCCTTTTTAAAGTAACTGGTTTTATAGATAGTGCATGGTAAAGCACTTAGGCAAAATGCCAATAAGTTAGGAATTCCTAGGCGAAAAGCCACATTTTAAGTATACATAAAGATTAAAGCACTTATCTTGGCTAAATGACAGACATAAAATAAAAAGAGAGGAAAAGAATTCTCTCTCCTGTAATCCATTTGGCATGGAGACAAAAGCAAAAGGCACTAGGGGGAACATATTCAGGTTTTGCAGGAGCACTGCCCTCCCAGAGCCATACGTCCTGTTTTCCAGCCCTCCACCCCCCCACCCCCGCTCTAACCCATGGAACCCCACTCCCCTCTCAGAGCTAACAATATAACCTTCCTTCGCAGATATTTTTCCATACATGTCAAGCATCTCATGCCCCTTTTGCAAGCAGTATGATTAACTTACCAGCTGGCAGTTTTTCAAAGAGACATTATTAAGGGCACAAGAGCAAACTATCCCACTGTGTAGGAAAGATAGGAAGTATGGCAAGAGACCACCCTGGCTTAACCAGGAGATCTTCAATGATCTAAAAATCAAAAAAGAGTCCTACAAAAAGTGGAAACTTGGTCAAATTACAAAGGATGAATATAAAAAAATAACACAAGTATGTAGGGACAAAATTAGAAAAGACAAGGCACAAAATGAGATCAAACTAGCTAGGGACATAAAAGGAAACAAGAAAACATTCTACAAATACATTAGAAGCCAGAGGAAGACCAAGGGCAGAGTAGTCCCGTTACTCAATGAGGCAGGGAAGACAATAACAGAAAATGTGGAAATGGCAGAAGTTCTTAATGACTTCTTTGTTTTGGTTTTCACCAAGAAGGTTGGTGGCGACTGGACATCTAACATAGTGAATGCCAGTGAAAATAAGGTAGCATCAGAGTCTGAAATAGGGAAAGAACAAGTCAAAAATTACTTAGACAAGTTAGATGTCTTCAAATCACCAGGGCCTGATAAAATGCATCCTAGAATACTCAAGGAGCTGACTGAGGAGATATCTGAGCCACTAGAAATTATCTTTGAAAAATCATGGAAGACATTCCAGAAGACTGGAAAGGGGCAAATATAGTGCCCATCTATAAAAAGGGAAATAAGGACAACCCGGGGAATTATAGACCAGTCAGCTTAACTTCTGTACCCAGAAAGAAAATGGAGCAAATAATTAGGCAATCAATTTGCAAACACCTAGAAGATAATAAGGTGATAAATCACAGTCAGCATGGATTTGTCAAGAACAAATCATGTCAAACCAACCTGATAGCTTTCTTTGACAGGGTAACAAGCCTTGTGAATAGGGGGAAAGCAGCAGATGTGGTATATCTTGACTTTAGTAAGGCTTTTGATACTGTCTCATATGACCTTCTCATAAACAAACTAGGGAAATACAACCCAGATGGAGCTACTATAAGGTGGGTGCATAACTGGTTGGAAAATTGTCCCCAGAGAGTAATCATCAGTGGTTCACAGTCATGCTGGAAGGGCATAATGAGTGGGGTCCCTCAGGGATCGGTTCTGGGTCCGGTTCTGTTCAATATCTTCATCAATGACTTAGATAATGGCATAGAGAGTATACTTATAAAGTTTGCGGATGATACCAAGCTGTTAGGGGTTGCAAGTGCTTTGGAGGATAGGATTAAAATTCAAAATGATCTGAACAAACTGGAGAAATTGTCTGAAGTAAATAGGATGAAATTCAATAAGGACAAATGCAAAGTACTCCACTTAGGAAGGAACAATCAGTGGCACACATACAAAATGGGAAATGACTGCCTAGGAAGGAATACTGCAGAAAGGGATCTCAAGGTTATAGTGGATCACAAGCTAAATATGAGTCAACAGTGTAACACTGTTGCCAAAAAAGCAAACATCATTCTGGGATGTATTAGCAGGAGTGTTGTAAGCAAGACACGAGAAGTAATTCTTCCGCTCTACTCTGCACTGATTAGGCCTCAACTGGAGTTCTGGGCACCACATTTCAGGAAATTGGAGAAAGTCCAGAGAAGAGCAACAAAAATGATGAAAGGTCTAGAAAACATGACCTATGAGGGAAGATTGAAAAAAAAAATGGGTTTGTTTAGTCTGGAGAAGAGAAGAGGGGACATGATAACAGTTTTCAAGTACATAAAAGGTTGTTACAAGGAGGAGGGGGGGAAATTGTTCTTCTTAACCTCTGGGGATAGGACAAGAAGCAATGGGCTTAAATTGCAGCAAAGGCAGTTTAGGTTGGACATTAGGAAAAACTTCCTAACTATCAGAGTGGTTAAGAACTGGAATAAATTGCCTAGGGAGGTTGTGGAATCTCCATCATTGGGGATTTTTAAGAGCAGGTTGGACAAACACCTGTCAGGGATGATCTAGACCAGTGTTTCCCAAACTTGTTCCGCCGCTTGTGCAGGGAAAGCCTCTGGCGGGCCGGGCCGGTTTGTTTACCTGCTGCGTCCGCAAGTTTGGCCGATCGCGGCTCCCAGTGGCTGCGGTTCGCTGCTCCGGGCCAATGGGGGCTGCTGGAAGTGGCGGCCAGTACGTCCCTCAGCCCGCGCCGCTTCCAGCAGCTCCCATTGGCCTGGAGCAGCGAACCGCGGCCACTGGGAGCCGCGATCCGCCGAACCTGCGGACGCGGCAGGTAAACAAACCGGCCCAGCCCGCCAGGGGCTTTCCCTGCTCAAGCGGCGGAACAAGTTTGGGAAACACTGGTCTAGATAATACTTAGTCCTGCCTTGAGTGCAAGGGACTGGACTAGATGACCTCTCAAGGTCCCTTCCAGTTCTATAATTCTATGATACAGCCAAATTATACGTTTTCCCTTTTCTATTAGTGGCGTCCTCCCAAGTAAGCAGTGTGAAATGTGCTGAATGTTTATTGAACGTGCCTCAGTGGCTAATAGCATAGGATTGGGAGCCAAGAACTCCTGAGTCCTCATCCTGGTTCTTCTCCACTGATTCATGAACCCTTGGGGATAGTCAGCCTCTCTGAGAGTCTAATCCAACTCCAATGTAAATCATTTGGAGTCCTTCCAAATCAGACACAATTACTTTATAGATCAAATAGGGATAATGTAGTGAGGATTAGTTAATTTACCAATGTGCTAAATGTGTAAACTGTCATATGTGCTAAATACCATGTTGGCTAATATATGCTGGTTAGCATATCTATAGCTATATCAATAACTTTAACAAAGCCCTGGCTACCTTGGTTTTCACATACATCAGTATAATGAACATCCTGGCCATTTGACAGCCAGTGGGGAAACAGAACTACTATCCTTCTCCAAAAGCACAGGCCCCTCTAAAACCTGAACTGAATCAATACAGGATCTGTGATACATTATTCAGATAATTACAGTATTATTTAAATATTCATTTCTAGAGCTCCCATCATTCATGGTATCTAGGCACAATACTTCACATGATTGAGTACTTAACATTAAAAGTAAGAGGAACAAAACACAATGCTTCCCTGCTGCTTGCAGCATTTAGACACATGACATATCTAGTTAGTTAGTGAAGGATAAAGGATTTCATAGCTTTAATCAGTTGGAAAAGCCAGGCAGAGAGATGGCCATGCTTTGAAAGATCCAAGTTTACTTTAAGCATACTTATGATGGGAACAAGTTACAGAGATATGGGAATGCCCTGCCTTCAACTCCCACAAACTTCACACAAACAATGGAGTTTCAGTGTCCTGGATGAGCATAGGTGGTGGCACAGTGGGCTAGAGGTGGACACGACTTTTTTATCCTGCGTCTGTTTCATTTAGGATTTTCCATGTAGTTATCAGCACCAAGAATTTCACCTGGATGTCAAGTAACAGCCTGTGCAGAGAATAAAACACAGGTGTAATGTGTTCTCCTTGAAGAATAACCATTCTCACCCACAACCAGGTTCTCAGCTGATGCTGTTAGCGAAGAATAACCATTATCACCCACAACCAGGTTCTCAGCTGATGCTGTTAGTGAATGTCCTAAGTCTCTGAGTTTCAAGTATGATATTCCAATTGACTTTACCTGATCCTACTTGGAAATTCTCAGATGGAGAGCATTCTAGAAGTACAATGTATTCTTTACAGGCATCAATGAATTAAGTCTGACATACCTCTTTTTGAGATAGGAATGTATTTTTATGCTTATAGTTGAAAACTGAAGCACACTGGGGTTAAGCACTTCCATAAAGTTACACAGGAGGTCTGCAGGAAAAAGCAAGAACAGAACCCAGAACATTTAAGTCTCAGTTCTGTGTCCTTTAGACCACTCTGCCTGTCTAATATATCATCTCTAGAATTATCACACATAAGGATGGCTCTTCCAAAAAATAGCAACAATTCAAGATAGATGGAATATATTGCCTAACAGTAGGCCTCAGGACTTGTTCAGAGACATCTCTTCTTTACCAAACCAGTTTGGCCCATCACTTCTATTCATCCCTTTTGGCATACTGACAACCCTGTTTATTAACTGTCCACTAGGCCTCCTGTTGCATATCTAGCACATATAAAATGAGCAGAGGCATGTTGTTTGCAATGTTGTTGTAGTCATGTTGGTCCCAGGATATTAGAGAGATGAGAAGGGTGAGGTAATATCCTTTATTGGATCAACTTATGTTGGTGAAAGAGACAAGCTTTAGAGCTTACATAGAGCTCTTCCTCAGTCACATATTCTTCAGAGGCATATTGTCTTTCTACATGCTCTTTATAAACTCTGTGCTAATCTGTCAAGATTCTTTTTCATTTACACAAGTAACTATAGAGATTAGGAAGTGTTGGATTATTTTCTAGCAATAGATAAAACTAAAAAAAAAAAGATGGTTTTGATCACATAGCCATTCTAAAAACTCAGATGTATATCCAAAATACAGTGGTTACTTTGCAAGAATGGTTCTTTGGGGGAAATTTTCAGTACATCCTGCTTCTGGGCAGGCTGGAATGACTGCCAGTAGAACCTCCCTTGTTGTATTTTGGCACTTCCTCCACCAACCATTGCAGCAGATGGAAGGGCAAAGACAAGTGAAAAATATTATTATTAGTTTAACTGAACTTTATTGAACTTCCTAAAATCTTTTGGTTCAGTTTCTGTTTAACTTACCCATCACATTTGGATCTGTTTTTATTTATCCAAATCTATTTGCCCAGTGCTAACATTGCCTTTTTCCTTTTTGAATTATTGCAGATGCTTGCTAGTTACATCCACCCCACAGCTGCCTTTTAAAACTATTCATGTAACAGGTATAGCACAGGCTATGGTGCTGCATACGTCCCCCACCAACATGCACAAAGATGAAACAATCACCTACGCTAAGATTCTCAAAAGCGAGTGGTGATTTTGAGTGCCCATTTTTAGACACCTCAGTGAGGCCTGATTTTCAAAGACTATATGGTGCATGAATTTGGGCGCCCAAAATCACTAGTCACTTTTGAAAATCTTATCCCTAGTCTAGATTCTTAACTGGTATTTTCAACAAAGGTTTCAGTGTTAGTGCATCCATTCAATATTTGTAATGCTAGAAAATCAAGCAACATTGATAACTGTGGCTGGTTACCAGGGTACTTAAAGGGACCTCTCTGCAATATGAAAGCAAGTAAATCCTGAATCTAATTATAATCTACAGCCAGTGTCTATGCCTATGTCTATTAAAGCATTTATTTTCACTTAAAGAGGAGGAGCTGATTATATTGATCCCTCTTACTTAAATGGCTTGGGATGATCAATTTTGGTCTGTAAACCTCTGATGTTTTAAATGCATTACCTTAATACCCCTTTAAGTATTGCCAGTTGTCAACTTCGTTAACCTATGGTGTGAAGCTATTTCCACAAAATAAAATGGCAATAGGTAGCACAAAGATGAGGAGGAGGATTTAATAATGTTAAGCAAAACAAATCTTCATCTTAGCCTATAACCTCTGTTTCTCCAGAGCAATCTTGTGTATAAAGTAAAACTTCCGACTATGCATTTTTGTACATCGTGTAACAGCAAAAGCCAAGTAAAAAACCTCTACCTTGACATAGCTCCCTCTGTTGTTTTATTTTCTAAAGTATCCATCACCCAAAAAATGAGCTTCTGTACAAAATTAAAATACTAGACTCAGCAGACAAGAAAAATAAGTCATTCAAGCAACATGGGCAAAGAAAATAATCTAAAACAATTAATGAACAGAAGAGGGGGAAAGGACGGAAATGAACTGATATGAACTAAAAGGCCTTACTTGCAGAAAGCTTTGAATACAGCTGCAGACTTATTCATCAGACATCTATAGGAAGGGAGTTCCACAGAGATGGTTCCTGAACTGAAAAAACCCTGCCCTCAGGCAGCTTCAGATGGAGAAATAGAATCTCTGGTAAGAGGGCAAGGATATAGCCATACAATCACAGCTGTCTTGGACCAGCATAAGGGGAGGGAGTACCTTGGGTTTGGGTTATTTAATATTAAAACAGTGACAGAACTGGTTGAAGGTTTGCTCTCAAAGTACTTTTAGTAGAAGATGTGAAGTATTGATGGTGCATCTGTGTGCTAAAATAGCAATGGTGAGGGACCAACACAAAAATGTGAGCCAATGGAAAGTGGAAAAAATTAAACTTACAGGATTTGAATTAAAACAATGTCATGTGAAAGTTGGACACAATGTGGGGAAGGAGCATACTCCAGTCAAACATTAACCACTTGACTGCTGCAAACTGCAGTATTGCTGAACTTACTGCACCATGTATGTCCGGAACCTTTTATTTATTTATTTAAATTTAAAAATTTATTTAAAAATTTAAACCTGAACATTGCATTGATTGCAGTTGAATGCATCAACACAGCAGGTGCAGTGCAGCAAAGGAGTTAAATATTGTAAGAGTCTTCACTCAAGAAAACCTATTGCTTATCCAGCTCTCATCTGAGTATTTTTTTCCTTCTTTGTATATCATGGAAGAGAGTGTATACTCTGGTGGTTAAAGCAGAGGAATGGAGGTCAGGATCCTTGTATTCTAATCCTCTCTCAGACACTAGCTCACTGTAGCTTTGGCCAAGTCATTCAATAGTACTCTACCTTGATTTGTTGTGTTACACCTTTTTTAGAATCTCTGTAGAGCTCCATTAACCAATCAAAATGACAGACATGACATGCAATAAAATATTTATACATTCCATGTTTTTGGGGCCCTCTGGAATCCAAATGTAACATCCAGGATTCCCCATTTTCCTACCAAACTCTCCCACAAAGTCTCAGCAGCCATCATCTAGCAAGGGATCAAACATCCTTTGGCAGAATTCTGATTTTTTTCCCCCAACGTCCAAAACAACTTCTTTTTTCCCTGAAAAAAATTCAAAACATTTCTGTAAGTTATTCACTTCATAATCAGATGTAGTCTTTAAACATATAAAGGCACACATTGCCCAAAATGAAAATATGCTGTCCATAATAAGTCTGACTTGCACTTACACACATGCACAGGTGCTCATCCTCATAAATATCTCAAAAGTGAATGAATTTGCCTACTATTCCACATTTCAGATGGTATACAAGGATAACATTTCCCTACAAAGTCTGGGGAAAATCGGACAAGAGGTATAGGAGGTATGGCCATGAAAGTTAAGATAGGGCTTTATTTTTGGCAGATTTTTCTGTCTTCAAAATGTCTTGGCCTAGATATGCCCAATTTGCTTTACTCTAGCTGCAGTCGGTGAGTAGTGTCTCTTACTAATTTTAGAGAGGTATTGAGATAATTAGCTGTATTCCTATACTTAAAGCACACCTGGCTAATGTGCACATAAAGCATGCATGAGTTCTGCGTGTTCTGGTATAGATTTCTTTTTTTAATATACGCCCCATGGCCTCACAAAGCAATATTGATCTGGAGATAGGAAGGGAGAAGCCACATGTGGAGGTGGGAGACAAAATGAATAAAAGAATGGGGTCCCTCTCTGCGCAGCTTGAGAGCTCTGCCTGACTCCTTGTATGCATTTAGCTTCTGAGGCCCATCATTTCAAAGTCCCAGGCCCAGATCCTAAAAAGCATTTAGACACCTAACTTCCATTGATTTCAGTGGCAATTAAGTACTTAAATACCTTTGAGTATCTGGATCTCAGTGCCTTGAAATAGCCACTGGAACATTTTTTAGAACCTAAGTCATTAAACTGCAGTTAAAGTTGTGTAGATGTAGCAGTAATATTTTGGGGAAATTGTGCTCTTTTGGGCTTGTGCTTTTTTTCTGTTTTAGAAGTACGGAAATTCACTTAGGATCCACTAAATTAATTATATATATTTCCAAATTATTTATTTAGATATTACTTATGCATTTTCCTTTATACCGTAAAAGATAAGAGTCCTGATCCGTAACTGTACACATCTTTGCAATATTTAAAAATACAATGATTTATAACATCAATTACTATTACAGCTCCATCTTTGCCATGTAACATCCCTAATTAACGATGGCCAGGGGGAAAAAAAGTCATAAGAATTTGCCATCCCCAGTCCCCCAACCACTCACCAACGTCAAAATCCCACCCTATCCTTCTAAAAGACAAAGAGAAAGGATGGACTTTGCCATGTGAAAATACATGATTAAGGTCATGCAAACAACCTTAGCATTGCCCCCATACAACTGCCAGTCTCCCATATTACACCCTGCCTTCCTTATTTTGTAAGATGTGGTCTTTTGAGTACTTTCCCTGAATTAGTTCAGTTACATTTCCATAGGACTTTAAAATTTCCATAGCTATGAAGGCAACATTTTACATTTGGGAAAAGCATGTATTTGTTCTATCTGTGTATAGAATATAGTAAATCTGAACTACAAAACATTTTTGTACATCCCTTTGTCTGATATGGAGTATGATCCTTAGTCACCACACTAACTTTGCTTTTACCGTATATATCCCATAATTTAAGGGTTTCAGACTTGGAGATTTGCATTTGTCGATGGACTAGCTATGGTGACATGTACTGTACCTTTTGGGAAGAGTGGGGAATGGCTTTCCTTAACATTCAGGAGATAAAGTGCGTGCATCTCTTTTGGGCTGTTGATAAATTACGTAACGCATTGTCGGGGGGTGGCCTTTTTGCATGACAGAGTGTTGGTTGTAGTATTACAAAGTGTTACAAGTGGGTGGGTGGGTGGGCCTTGAAAATCACCAAAAAGTGTGTTATGTTATTTATGGACAACCCTTTTCTGCCATCTGTGTATGCTCATAAAGAGGCAGGCAGACATCCTGGGCGTTCATAATGTATACATGAATCAAATTTAGTTTAATAGTACTATAATGTGGAATTGTTATAAGATTCAGAGAGAGAGGTGATGTTAATTCTAGAGAACACTGATCATTTGAAGCTGCGTGACCTTGGTAATAAGGCTAATACAGAGAGGTCATTATTGGGACAGGGGTACAGTTATAGATATTTGGGTAAAAGTAATTGTGCATTTCCACCTTAAGGCTTCTGTGACGTGGGAATAATATATAGCCATTTATTTAATTTGTAATGGGCCTATTACGATAGTACATAGGCACCTTGAACACCCTAGCAGAGAGGGCCCATAAGCCCACGACTCCCCATTTGGGTGGTGAGACAAAGACTGGGTCAGGTTTGTGTTCATTTTGGAAATATTTCACACTGCCTAAATCATTTCAGAGTCAAATGCTTGTGTTCTCTTAGGTTGCCCTAATTGGTTCACCCTTGTTTGTAGCCAAAGCTCAAAGGTACACTCTTTAGGTCATCAATCTACTGGAGAGCTGTGTCTGATATACAGACATGAACAGAAATCTTTGTATTAAGCATTTTAATTTAGAGAGAGAACACAGGGTGTTCTATCAAGCTTCAGATATAGTACTGTGCATTATGGGACTGGTAGATATGTACTGTGTTAAAACTGGAAATGAAAATACAGTAGTATGCCTACAGCTGGAGTTCTCAGCAATTTCTGGCTATGACAATTGAGGAGAACTCCCCTCATCCCACCTCACTACTGCTTGGCATCAATCCGAATTTTAGATTTATATGTGAATCAGGCCAACATTTCATGTTTCTGCAGGGGGGGGTTTCCAAGCTGCTCTCATGGCAAGAAAGTGTGTTGCTCTGGTAATTGGTGAGTAAACTGCCATAGTAAAAGTGCTATGGCAAAATTACTTAGTGGCTCTTTAGAATATGAGCTTGAATTTAAAGGGGCCACTGCTTCTTACCTCACTTGAAATTAGAGTTGATGGCATTGTTCTAGTTAATTACTTATGGCAGGGTTGGGTGGACTCATGTGATGGTGTTATGGGAAAAATAAAACAGAAAATGACTTAGGGGACTTAAGTGAGATGCTTTAAAGTACATAGCAGATCCCCTTGTTCTGGGTGCCTTCTAAATTTGATCAGTAGTACATAATTTGTAATTATGTAAAATTACACACAACCCTGTGACAAGTAAAGTAAAATTGTTTTTATGAAGTTTGCTTGGACTGGTTAATTGTGATTATAGAGCAGTATACTCCTTAATAAATGGGGTGCTGGTGAATTAGAAAGTGATTGAACAGTTACTGGTAAGATGCTTTTATCATTGAATGCACTAAGCCCTTTTTTGTTCATTACATTACCGTACACATACAGACATGATATAGCAATGTTACAGATGTTCTTTTATTTTTTTTAAAAAATCCAGCTTTTGAGCACCATAGAGCTCTTCTTCGGGTCAGATCTGTGGAGCTCAAAAGCTTGTCTCTTTCATCAACGGAAGTTGGTCCAATTACTTCACTCACCTTGTCTCTCTCAAGGTTTCACTTTGTCAGGGGTAGATTTCACACATACTGACTGAAATAACAGCAAGAGGTGTCCTTTCTCTATAGAGGTTAGGGAAAGCTATGCCACAAATTTTTTACTGCATGGTTTCTTTTTTCCCCCTTTAAGAGCCTCAGCAATAAGTTCTTGGCTGTACTGAAGGCCTGAGAAGCTGGATAGCTGAAAAGGGCTATTTCCCCCCCTATTTTCATCCCCACCCTGCTTTCACTCTTTGTCACTTGTTAATGCTTCTTACTGTTAAGGTACATTTTAGAAATTTGAGATTGCACTAGAGCCGTAACAGTGAAAAAGCAAGGCACTAAACTGAATGTTTTCCTTGAATGTTCACGACATTAGAATTAGGGTTTCTGTTTAGCTGTTGATGGATGCACCTCAGGAAGTCTTGCAGTTCAGTTTTGATAAGAACCAAAAAGTGTGGATGCTTATTTGATCTGTAATAACTTGTAAAACTGGTGTAAGTTTCTTATGAGAAAATCTTGTGAGATTTCCAGTACTCCCTGCCTTCTACTTGGGCCAGCAAACATGAATAACCCTCTTAGTGATACATGGATCACTCTGATTCTTGACCAAACTCAAGACAGCCGAGGAATAGAAGAAAAAAAGATATACATCTATATAGATATATCTTTAATTTTATATCTCAAACAAGACTTGCTGTGGTTCAGTTTGAGTTTTGAGTGAAGGTTTGGCTCAATTTTTATTTTGTGCATACCTCCTATTCTTAGTTTATTTTGTCCTAAAAGTGATGAAGAAAAAAGGGGAAAGAAAACAAAAGAAAGATGGTGCATATTCAGATGAACTGGTTGCTACAATAGCTTGACACACAACTGCACAAGAACAGCTCATGTAGTTCTAATATGGGATTCATAACTAACTCTCAGATTTAAAAGAGGTCACATACCACATGGCAGATTTCTTGTAGAACAATCTTGATAATTTATTCATCAAGATGGTATCTATGAGGATCTGACAATGGGGAGGAGAAGTGTAGACGTACAGAGAAGAATGTGGAAAGGTGTAGTAGAATTATAATGTGTTGTACAGTACTTAGCACAGAAAGTATTAGAAAATGTAATTAGGAGACAGCTGAAGCTGAAAAATGAGAATCCAGAGAACATGTGAAATAGACTAAAAGGGGAAAGCAATAGGATAACATCATCTCTAGTGAAAAACAGTATTGGGGGAAAGCGTGGAGAGCAAAGGGGGGCCAAAAAGTATGAATCTATGGAACTTGGAAAAGATAATTTTCAGAAAAGGAGCTAGAACATTATGATTGAGGGACCATACAGCAATGTAACACAGGGAGGTGGGGAGAGGGTAATGTGCAGTTCAGGTGAAAAGTCAGGGGGCAAATATGTGGGGAGAAGGTTGATAGGTATAGACGCTGGAGGAGAAAGGACACTGTGACACTGAAGTTATATTGTAGAATGAAAATACAGAAGGAGATGAGTGGTATGATCAAAAATAGAAATAAGATGGCAGGGGGTGTTTGAAAATGGATTGAAGAATGTATAAGCCTGTCACTGTCTGGAGTGGCTCAGAACCGAGACTTCCAACCTCAGAGCAGACACTCCAACTGGTGGTATGTTCTATAATTAGGTTTCACCAATCCAGTAACAAAAGTGAACTCCCAAAGTACTACAATAGCCTTATAATGGAGTCACAGACAGTCCCCTTAGACACTCCAGTCTATCTTGCCACACAGGCAAGCTGGACTATGTGATAAGTTGCCACTTACACCAAAAATCACAAAATATTCAGGTTACAGCCAGTCCCAAGAGAGCAGTCACTCACCCAGGTGGATTTGTAACCTACATCTCTCACCAAAGACAACGCTGGTAGCGAATTCCATAGTAAACTAAAGGTTATTAGCTAAGAAAAAGGAATGAGAGCTATTGAGAGGTTAAAGCAGGTAAAAATATATGTACAGGTGAGTCACAGTCTATAATTTCAAAATGTAGCAGAGGTGTAGTTATCTGCCAGTTTTCCAAGAAGTCTTTTAGGGCTACCCAGAGTAAATTTTGGGAGCTCCGTCTTCTTTTTTGGTTATTCTGCCATGTTAGGCTCCAAACAGTCCACAGATTAAGCATTTTTCCTTGTGTCCATATTTATAGCTTCTCACAGAAACCAAGCTGACCAGACAGTCCTCATACCCTTTCTTTTTTGATGCACTTTGAGGAATGCACTTAGAGACTTTGAACTTTGATCTCATACACAATGGCCATAAGCTTTCCATGTGCAGAAATTAGCACTTTCCTGTTAAAATTCTTCATTTGGATTACACAAGGCTTCTTTCTTGTTTGACGTGTTCCTTAGTTACAGGGGTATATACAATGCAAATGTTTGCTTTTATATTATAACAGGGTACAGATAAGTGAAAACAATGCCTCCAACATCCCACCAGTTTTTCATGGAATTTAAACACTAAATACATTCTTATACATTTTAACATCTACTTTGAACTACTCTAACACAAGTGAGTAGGTCTGGCTTCCAGCTCTGTGTTTGTCAGTTCTTAGCTGATGCCTGCGGCCTTGATCAGAGCTGGCACTTGGCTTACCAGCATCACAAACCCGATTATTGCATTGGGGCCACAGGAAGATGGGCAATGAAATGTTGAGAGAAATCAGGATACAGATAGAAAGGAGGATGAGTTACAGGATACTGAAAACAGCTGGTAAAATATTACAGGATACTGAAAACAGCTGGTAAAATATTGGAGGAGAAATACTGATGAAAGAGGTACTGAAAATAACATGCTACTGCAGAAGCAATATAGGAAAATATTATAAGAGCTGGGTAATGGTATTTTGGCTTTGTTGTACTTTCTTCAGTTTTAGAGGGGTAGCTGTGTTAATCTGTATCCACAAAAACAATGAGGAGTCCAGTGGCACCTTAAAGGCTAACAGATTTGTTTGGGCATAAGCTTTCATGGGTAAAAAACCTCACTTCTTCAGATGAATGGAGTGAAAATTACAGATACAGGCATAAATTTGTTAGTCTTTAAGGTGCCATCGGACTCCTCGTTGTTTTTCTTCAGTTTGTATTTGGTTTTTACATTGTTCTAAGGACAAGGGGACTTCTTAAAAACGGGGCATGGGGGAAGAGGAAAAAGTGGCATGACAATAACAGCCAAGGGGTTAATCCTGCACCCTTATGTGATAGAGGCCTGATCTCTCATTGAAGTCTACAGGGATCTTTCCATTGACTTCAGTGAGAGCTGGATTAGGTCATTCATCCTGACTCACCCAAGTAATTCCACTGCCCTTGGTGGGAGTATTGCATGCAGGATGAGGCATCCACAGCTGGATTTTTCCCTCTGCAATAACCAGGGACACTCAGTCTATAAGACCTTGAGGGGCAACTTATTTACTCACTCATTCTTTAGTCATTCATCAAGCATAATAACTTCTGTTGGCAATTAGCTTGCAGGATAAGTGATTTTGGCAAATGCTTGAATACAGAACAGCACAACTTACTCTCAAAGGAAACAGCAACAGATGTATTGTTAGAAAGTGCTCTCATGCCCACGTGTTGTGTGAGATTTTTTAAACGAAACTGAAAACACTAGAAATGTGTCTGCTTTTCATTTTCAAATAAAAAATTGTTCTAAATTTGTCAAAAATGTACAAAATGCATGAAGTTTTCCCTCAAAAGTGTGCTGTTTTCAATGAAGAACTATGTGCTTTTATGTCTAATAGAGGAAACTAGCCCCTTTCCATCAAACAGGATTTGTAACAAAAGTTGCAAAATTGTTTCCTATTTGATTTTCTTGGTCCATGCTCAAGAGGGTACAAACGGAAATAAGTCAGGGAAGTTCTTAGAGTAAATCCATATGTCCAGTCAAGCAGGGATAATTTAAACATACCCTGGGTCCCTGTGGCCCAAGTGGATTGTCCTCCTCTCACCTATGAGGTAATGCTGGACTGGACTATGGAGTGCAGAAGCTGACACAAGCATAGACATATTAGTGAACAGCAGCATCCCCCATTTCTGGGGAGCACATTGCATCAAGGCTTCAGACTGCAGTGGCCATGCATTGTTGGATATTCCAGCAGGGGGAGCAGTAGAATCCAGGCTACTGGTAAATCCAGGTGAGGACAGTGATACATCTCCAGGCTGATCCAAATGTCATACCACACCAGGGAGGGAGATCTCAGCAGGCTATATGTCTAAATGTGAGCCAGTGGACAGCTCCAACTAGTTCTTGCTGCCTAAAACCCTGGAAGTCAAGCAGAGTTATTTGCTCCTTACATGGTCTGGAGGAGGAGTGAGAAGCAAGCATGCTCATAATTATGCCTCCTGGTGGGGACCTCTCATCTCAAACTAGGAACCCTAACATCACAGTTTGTTAGGACCTACAGGGCTTTCCATCATTCAGCCTCTGCAGCAGCAGTCTGCACAGATTCAGGTCACTTTTGTATAGGAACAAGAGGAAAACCACTATCAGGATTCCCAGTAGTTCACACACCTGCATGGCTGCAGGCAGGCCTAGAAACAGCCTCAGGTGTCAAACACAGAATGGGAAATCTCACAGCAGGAAGCTAAAAAAACTTTAGTGCCATGACAACGGTGTCCAGGGATTGTGACACTTTCCAGGGGCATCCAGGGTTGTAAGGCACCATGTTACCACCTGCCCTTAGCATAGGGAAGCCTTATCTGTGCCTGCCGTGTGTCAGTTCCTGGTCCACTGGACAGTCACAGAATTCACAGAGTCGAAGCTCCCAAAGCAACAGCACCCCGCCCCAGCTTACCAGTTACACCTTAGATCACAGCTACTCTTAAGACACAGCACTTAGATATGTTTATAGTGACAACAAGAAAAGTTTATTTAGGAAAGAGTAGAGATTCAAATGATAGCAAGTAGAAATATTGGAAACAAATGGTTATATATAAAATAAAATCATAACTCGCATTCTAGAACCTAGACTTATTTAACTAGTTACTTTCATCTCTTGTATAGCAAAGCATACCCCACAGTCCTTTCAGTGTTTTTCAGCCAGGCTTTGCTGTGATCTTCAATTCATGTGACAAGACATGCTGTCATCTTGCCTCCTTGGTGGAAGATTCAGGGTGTCTCCCGGTACCCCAGTTATGCCCCCCAAAACCATAGCTTTCACTCATAAACAGCTTGGTCACACACACACACACACACACACACACACACACACACATCCCACTTGTTACTTTTTCCTGGATGCCTCTTTCTTGTTGATTTTACAATCTCTTGATTAGCATTTGGCTCAGATTGTAGGTAGGCCGCCACTGTGAAGGAGTACAGTACACAATACACATAAGACCAGCCAAAGCGAGATAAGCATCTCTTCCCTACTGCCTGACAAGACCATGTTTATCACCTTCTGGTGACCTGCCTTAATTCACATACCTTAAGAACATAATGTTCAGTGAAGATATGTAATTCCTTCAATATTATCCATCCATACATTTTGCAGTGATTATGATGACCAGTGGGCTACTGGCAGTTTCTAGAGACCTCACATGCCACCATTTGATGAATTTAATATGTATACGTCTGACTCAGGGGATCCCTCTAAAACTCTATGCACCCCTTGTGCCCTCTACCAGTTCAGCTGGCACCAAGAGTTTTCTGTGTCATAGAGACAAACCAAGGTGAGCAAGCACTCCCATTCCCCTAAATATTGTACTTCTTGGTGAGATAGAGCAAGAGAACAGGTTTGGGAGGAGCTCTCTGTAAACATCTGCAAAACTAACTTATCCTCCTTTACATCACTCAGTAAAGCTCTCCTTTGCTGTGATGCCTACAAACTTTGACAGGCTTCTGGTGTGCTGAGACCACTGCCCATTACACTGAGCAATATTGCCCTCTCCCATTGGTCTGTCTGAATCCATCTGCTTTCTTTTTCTTATGCTTAGATTGTAAGCTCTTTGGGGCCAGGACTGTCTTTTTGTTCTGCATTTGTATAGCGCCTAGCACAATTGGATTCTGATCCATGACTGGATCTCCTAAGTGCTCCAGTAATAGTAGAAATGTAATAGAACATGGTGGAGCCCACAAAAAAGTTTGATCTATTCACTTGCTGAGCAAAGTGTATGAGCAATGTACCCACTTGTTAATATGTGCATCCAATTAGCATAAGGAATATTCTGTAAGAACTATGGGCTAAATTCTGCTCAGTTACATTTGTATGCCAGAAGCAACTACAGTGTGATAGGTACTGTCCACACAAACATACAGGAAGACCTACTCCCTGTCCTGGAAGAAATTATCTTGATGTAAAGACAAAGAAATTCCATTGACTTCAATAGATTTCCCCACGTTTTACACATAAATGTCCCATTGTTATGGCCCAGGCACTGAGCTTTAAAGCTTCTTGATGAAATAGCAGGTACTAGTACAGTAGAACCACAGAGTTACAAACACCTTGGGAATGGAGGTTGTTCATAACTCTGAAATGTTTGTAACTCTGAACAAAACATTATGGTTGTTCTTTCAAAAGTTTACAACTGAACATTGACTTAATACAGCTTTGAAACTTTACTATGCAGAAGAAAAATGCTGCTTTTAACCATCTTAATTTAAATGAAACAAGCACAGAAAGTTTCCTTACCTTATCAAATATTTTTTAAAACTTTTCCTTTTTATTTAGTAGTTTACATTTGACACAATACTGTACTGTATTTGCTTTTTTTTTTTTTTTTTTCTCCGCTGCTGCCTGATTGCGAACTTCCGGTTCCAAATGAGGTGTGTAACTGACTGGTAAGTTCATAACTCTGGTGTTTGTAACTCTGAGGTGCTACTGTACTTTGAAGTTGCAGCTCAGGCTGGAGCTGGGACCCTGAAGCCCACCCCCTCCCTAGGCTTCTGGGCTGGCACCCATTAACAATTGATATTACCCCATGGCTAATCCCATTATAAACATTGTGTGGGGGTGGGATAGAGTCTGGATTTGAATCAATGTTAAATTCTTAAAGGAAATGTGAGAGTTACATTTTTTATCATTCCTTCGCCTCTTTCTAATGGAATCCACCAAAAACATGTAGTGAATTACAACAAACTGTTCCTCTGCACACCCTGCTACTAAAACTTCACAAATCAGGTTTTTTATTATGAATAAACCCAGAGAAGCTTGACTAATTTAAGTGCACCTGCCTTATAGAAATTCAGAGTTCATCAAATCCTGCTTTGTGTGTCTCACTGCAGTATTGCCTGCAGTAAATATTTTGGAAAGTAGTCAGTCAGGGTTCCCAGGAAAAACTGTAGGTGAAATCCAGTTCTGGGTCCACATGGGCTTCAATGTTCAGAGACACTTGGTATAAAGCCATAGAGGCCCATAGCACAAAGGCTGCCAAGAGTAAATTCCAGGGGATCATCACAACTCAAAACCTGAGGTGCCAAACTAATAGGGGGCATGACTAAGGCAGTTAAAGGGCAAGCTGCAGCATCCATGATGATGGGAATTGAAAACTCTGAGAGAAGAGAGGTAACCACACTGACTGCCTCCCACAGAGTGAAATTCTCCCCTTCCCCACAACCCTGCCAACAATACAAGGAGAGACTGGTGCAAGGAAATGTAAAATAATCCTTCCTACACTAGTTTCAGTTAATCTGCTTGTGGTGCTATCAGCAAGATGTGAAAATGAAGCTGGCAACATTCAAAATAACAGTCTACTTGGCCACTGTAAAATCATGCTATCAGAAAAGTTTAAGGGAGATGCACTGTCAAGGTGTTTTCACAGTTCAAAAAAATATTTTGGTTAATTTATTTTAAACTAAAAATAACCACTTGGAAGCTGGAATCAAATAGTTCATGACTGAAAATGAAATTTAACAAGCATCTCTCTATATCCTGTGGGCACACAGAGATAAAATTTTACATTGTAAGCATTATGTTGACTTGGAAGGTGTCAACATTTTATACCTATCAATCTCCATAGTGTTCCTTTTCCACCAGCTGAACTTTGCAAGCAATGTCATGTTGGTGAGATCATTATTCTTCACCTCTTCTTGCTTGGAAAAATATAAAGTTCTTCAGAATTGCCATTAAAAAAGTTTGGAGATGGCCATACTCAGCTGAAACTACATACAGCAAATCTACAGCAAAGTGTTGAACCACTTCCAAGGAACCCACAAATGGGCAACAGACAAGTTAATGTGGAAACTTTAAGAAGAGAAATTAGTTTGAATACATCTATTTGGGAAAAGTGAGATTTAAATTGATCCTTCCCTCTCCTTGCCAGAGTACAGAACCGCTAGAGCTTGAGTTTATGATCTTTAGGTCTTTATTTCAGAACAAAACCTATTATCTACAGTACCAAATGCACCGTTGTTCAGTGGTGGAAGTTCAGGAGTTGTGGTAGTTCTTTCTGTTTCACAATTACTGTTGTTCCTTAGCACAGTAAGTCACAAGTTGGAAGATAGAACTTGGAGATATGTGCACATGTGGAGACAAAAAAAGAAGCCTGCCCACAAGAAGGTAAAATGGCATAGAGGAAAGGTATACAGGTATTTATACAATATAACAGACCAGGATGCAGATGGATAGTATGCAAGAATAGGAGACTAGGTCCCAGGATAGCCAGTGTGTCTGCTACCATTACAAGTATGTGCTAGAAGGCAACAGAACCAACATGTAAACTGCTCCTAGCCAGAGGATCAGTAAATGACACTTAGCAGTGTATTCTAGTAGTCCCGCTACAAGCAGCACTGCCTTGCAATAGCAGGATGCTTCTGGTACTGGATGTTTGACTAGCAACATGTCAGTACTTCCCCACTGCACCAGTTGCCTGCAGTAAGTAGGACTGAGCCCTGTGTGTTTGTACTGCAAGCCACATAAAAGGAAAAGGTGTTTCAACAAAGCAAAAGACATTATAGTCATTAACACAAATAGGAAAAGCTCACCCAGCTTGTCCCTTAAATTACCTTCTGTGAAAGGCGCATTCTAGAGCTGTAAATGTTCTTACTACTTACCCATGTTTTGCACCAAAATTAAGAACAACCCACAGAGGAACCTTATTTGTCTGCAGGACTAGGATGCTATAGTGGTTCAGTGTCTGCCTCCAAGCTTGTTCTTTAAGTTTGTGGTACCAGTGGTTACTTCAGCAACTATTTTCTAAATAGCCCCTATCACACTGGCCAGTTTGGGGGAATTTTAGTCTAGTTGAGAACTGGCAAATTTCTCATTATTTGAGAGTGTTTACTAGGCAGGAGGTGGGGATTGTGGCCTGAGGGTTGAGGAGGAGAGAATGGTCAGGACACCTGTATTGGGGGGGGGGGGGTTTCCTTCCTCTGAAAACCATAACCCTGAATATTTTGAATTTAAATACAAGAATAATAGGATATGATCAAAGGCCAACAAGGTTGTGGGCAACACCAGCAGCTTCCATCATTTAATAGGTGGCAGAATTTGACATATTCTGAGTTTTGCTGTTTCCAACAATGTTAAAAATGCACAAATTATGCTCTAATAAATTTGTTAGTCTCTAAGGTGCCACAAGTACTCCTGTTTTTTTTGCGGATACAGACTAACACGGCTGCTACTCTGAAACAAATTGACAGTGATTATTTTATGATTGGTCCAGCTGTGGCCAGGTCACTGTTGCTGCGTGAGCTCCTGCTATGTTGCAAAAGGCAATGGGAGCAGGAGAACACTTGGGACAGATGATCTGGGAAGTCTGTGGATAGGCAAAGTGAGTGCTTCCCAGCAGTAGGGAATGGACTGCTATTCAAAGTTGCCTACCCAGGTTGCACTGCTCCTCCCGTTGCTAGAGAGTTGTGAATACAGTAAGATGCAAATGTGCAGGCAACATCGACAGTATGAAAATAAACAAATGCAAGACTAAAGCAGTTCTAAAGTGTATAACATAGAGCTGGCCAGAAAAGGGAACTTCCTTTTCAAGGGAAATTTTAGGTTGTTGCATCATAATGAATCAGCATCACTGCAGAATTTTCAGTGAAATAAAACAATCCATTTTGATGCCCTCTGGCCAGACAGCTGGGCAGGCTGCTGGACCATCAGCTAGCTGGACAACTGGGAAGCTGGTCAGCAGCAAGATAGCTGGGCAGCTAGGCAGCCAGTTGACCAGGCAGTAGGGTAACCTGCCTGCCAGCCGGCAAGCTGTTCAGGCAGCCAGGGAGCTGTCCAATGGCAAGCTAGCTGTCTTGCTATGCAGCCAGTGACCCAACAAGCCAGCAAGGGAGCTGGCAAGCAGCAAACCAGTCAGGCGAGAGGAGAGGGCAGTAGGCCAGCTAGGCTACCTGCCTGCCTCTCCATCTGCAGGTGGGCAGCCTGGCAGATGAGCTGGCAGGAAACTAGGCAGACAGGCCAGCCTTCTATGATTACGCTGAAAGTGTTGATGGACTCCATATATTCCCATTGCATCCATTCAATTCTGTCTACTCAGCATTTTCCAATGGAAAACTGTTCAATTTAAATTATTTTACTAGCTCCAAATGTAAATGTCACTCCCTTGATCATGTCACCATTGTAAGCCTCGAAGTCTTGTATGAACACCACTGCATGTGAGATTATATCTTGACCAAAGATGCAAGTATATTTAGTATACACATAGAGAACACAAAAATGGCTGGAGAGATTTTTCTGAAACTTTGCAAAATTTTCCACCCATGGACTGAGACCTAGCATACACAGCTTCAACTAAAAAGGAATTTGTTACAAGCAATTAAAAAGAGGCATTTAAAATAGATACTGCATTTCAACTTAGCTGTAAATCAGTTGCTTCTGCTGAAATATTGAGGACTAGTTTTCAGTGGTATTTTTAACAGAAACTTGCTATTTTGTACTTACTTGTGTAGGACTCTTGACATGAGTTCCATCTTTCCCTCAGTAGCTTGGAAGGTTTTTCTTGTAGCTAAACCTAGTTTACAAGGCCTCACAAATAGCCTTGTAAACTTCACTGGTGCCTTTGAGTCTCCATTAATTATCCAATATGTTGGTGGCAGAACCCTGAACTTACTTGCTATTTCATCTAGTCATGAGGGGGTCTAATACACTGTTGAAAATAATAATAATAAAGAAGTCAAAGCTAGTCATATGAATGATCAAGTGTCTAGCTTGTAACTTTGATGAGGTTGTGATTTGTATTGCGTCTTTAAGCCCATCTTTTTACGCATAGATCCAAAACAGCTTATCCTCTGTACTAATGGCCCCCCTTGGGGCTGTCTTAGTATAAAGAGGTTGATTTTACTTTATCAGTAATAAAGATGGGATTCAGGAATGGAGCAGATGTAGTGATTAGAATTCACTACATGAGAATACACATAAGTGATTGGAGGAGGGGGAAAGCATCTCAAGTGATTAAGCTCTGGACACCGGCATGTTTGCTAAACATTTGTCTGCTCTCTGATAAACCTAACCAATCAGATTATCTAGCTTCACTCTGAGTTGTTCCATCATGTGTATTCTTCACTGCAGCTAAAAATCCAGCATCTTGCATTCCTTATCAGACTACTTATATTTCCAGGCATTCGTCTTTACAGTGTCTTCTCCATCATCAAATCTTAGGAACAAAGAAAATTGATCCAAAGATAATTCCTTTGCTATTACACCAAATAGAATCTGTGTCAGCCTATCCACTGAATGGCTGATATTTAGCCACTGATATATTCTGACTTTCTTTAAAAAAACAACAAACAAACAACTTCAACCTCTGTGAAATCTGTCTAATATTTTAAAAATTGTATACTCCTTATAGATAAACCAATCCCTGACTTGACACAGCACCCAACAGCTTTCTGGTCTAAAGGACTCAAAATGCAGTGTGCTGTGAGATGTTCAGTGATCAGTTGTCACTTCATGGCAACAACATTGATTATATGGAAAAGAATATATCTACATCAGTCATTTACTATAAAAATAAAAACTTTCCCTTGCTTTATAAAGAAATGTCTTAGCTTTCCCTAGGAACTTCAGGTGTTTTGTGTTAGTGTCCAGTGACACATGAGAGGACAATAGGTCACGGACCTATAAAACTCAAGAAACAACTAAAGAATTTATGTATTTTATGAGCTATCAGCTAGTTCCTATACTTCAAACAAACACGTCTTTTTGTTGGTGTCAGGGTGCACAAGCACTAAGTGTACATTGTTAATAGCCTGCATGGAAAATTTCTCATTTATGGAAGTAAACTAGCTTATTTCAACTAAAATGAAGCTGAATGTTTAACTCTTCCACTGATACTTGTCAGCTTACTGGTATGATTTTTTTCCCCTAGCAAATACATAGCATTCCATAAATATTGATTCAGTTTTAACTTATTTGACACACAGCATAAGCATAAGCACCAGCAGGGTCATAAATTTCCCAAAGCT
The DNA here is from genome assembly GCF_028017835.1 of Emys orbicularis. Taxonomy (NCBI): domain Eukaryota; kingdom Metazoa; phylum Chordata; order Testudines; family Emydidae; genus Emys; species Emys orbicularis. The sequence goes on along the minus strand of NC_088691.1, from coordinate 37,756,931 downwards.
GTGTTTTCCACTTCAGATGTCAAATTATATATGTTTTTTCTTAGATCTTCACTTATTATTGATAGTGAATATTTTAAACTACAGAGGGTAGTAAAGGCTTAAATTCCAAACTCTGCTCTATATTTCTTCCTTCCAAAAATCTGTCAGTTTTAAAGCATGAGTGAGGGATCTGCTTGTCAATAGAAAAGCCAGACAAATTCTGGCCTGAGATATACAAATCTGCAAGCCTCACTGTGAACCACCCACTTAATGACATCTTATTAGCCCCTGTCAAGTGCACAAGAGGTTATGCCAAACTGACAGATCATACAGACTTATTCTAGAATGGGTGTAAATATAAAAAGCAGTTGATCACACCTGTAATAATTAAACCACCAGATATTCTGGAAGCAAATAAAACAAAATTGCCCAGTAAAACCATGTCATTCTATCGAACTTGATAATGGCTATTCCTTCACAAAGCATTTATTGAAGAGGATGCAGTTAGGATCAAATTACACTGCTCTACAGCCAAAATGCTTCTGAAATAAATGTAGTCAAACTTTACTATTTCTGGGTCACTGAGAACGAAAATGATGCTTAAAATTGTTGATTGGCTCTAGTTTTCAAGATATGCTATTGGGTCAGTATATATGACCCTTGACTTGGGAATGGCGGAGGATAAGTGAGTTATAAAGGGAAGGGATCTCAATTTAAACCAGAAATGACTAAAATACATCTTTGACTGGATCTATGAATAAATCTATGACTGGGTTTCGACAGTACTTGCTTTTTAGGCAAAACAATGAATGATGCAATCTGAAGCTGGTATTGCGTCATACATGATATGAATTGCATCATGTTATTCCTAGAAGTCATGGATGATGCAATCATAACGAAGCTTACATCACTCTGCTGAACAAATTGCCCTATATCAGCTCTAGAAATCATACAGTGTCGTGCTCTCTTATTTGTCAGTGTTTGATTTTGCAAAGGGATACATTTCTGTTTAGCCAAAGTGAGCAGAGATGCCTTGTACTTGTGTGAACAGTGCAGATAACTTCTGCTATGTTTGTGGTGAAGTGACTTTTGCATCACAAAAGCGCAGTCTAACCACTATGGTTAAGAAAGCCTATCACCTTTATTTTGGCTGCAAAATTGGAGATGAGGACAAGAGGTGGGCCCCACACATATGCTGCAACACTTGTGCAACAAATCTTCGCCAGTGGTTGAACAGGAAAAGGAAATCTATGCCTTTTGCAGTGCCAATGATTTGGAGAGAGCCAACAGATCATACCAGCAATTGTTACTTCTGCATGGTGCCTCCAGTTGGGAAAGGTGTGTCAAAGAAGAAAAAGTGGACTGTGCATTATCCAAACATTCCATCAGCTATACTCCCAGTACTCCACGGAGAAGGACTGCCGGTTCCTGATGCACCAGAATCATTCTCACTTGAGTCAGATGAGGAAGAGGAAGAGGATGAAACTTCTGGTCCTGAACCATCAATGTCACAGGACCTACATTTTCTCCCATCCTCCTCCTCTGAATCACACCTCATAACACAAGGTGAACTGAATGACCTTGTCAGGGATTTGGAACTACCCAAGAGTAAGGCAGAGCTGTTGGGCTCCAGACTACAGCAGTGGAATCGCCTGGCAGGTGATGTTAGGGTTTCCATGTTCCGTGACCGTCAAAAGGATCTTGTCCCATTCTTCTTCATGGAAGGTGATCTTGTAGCCTGCAACAACATTGATGGTGTGATGGCAGCCCTCAACATCGTTCACGATCCAGATGAGTGGAGACTGTTCATTGATTCATCGAAGACGAGTCTGAAAGCTGTTTTACTGCATAATGGCAATGTTTTGCCATCAATTCCAGTTGGTCATGCAGTCCATAGGAAGGAAACCTATGACAACATGAAACAACTTTTGAGGTGCATAAACTATGGCAGCTTTGTGGCGATTTGAAGGTTGTTGCTCTCTTGCTTGGTCTGCAGACTGGATACACAAAGTACTGCTGTTTTCTCTGCGAATGGGATAGTCGTGCAAGAGATTCCCACTACATCAAGAAAGATTGGCCACTCCGACAGTCATTGGAGCCTGGGAGGAAAAGTGTTCAGCATCCACCACTTGTTGAATCAAGGAAGATTTTGTTACCACCCTTAAACATCAAGCTGGGTCTGATGAAGAACTTTGTCAAGGCCATTGACAAAACACAAGCAGCTTTCAAGTACCTCCGTGGAAAATTTCCAAGGTTAAGTGAAGCTAAGATAAAGGAAGGTGTCTTTGTTGGTCCTCAGATTCGTGAACTTCTTCGAGATGATACATTTGACCATGCACTACGTGGCAAGGAAAAGACGTCATGGAAAGCCTTCCAGTTAGTGGCAATAAATTTTCTTGGAAACAACAAGGCAGACAACTACAGGTTGTTGGTGGAAAACCTCCTCAAGGCATACAAAAGCCTTGGTTGCAACATGTCACTAAAGATACATTTTTTGCACTCTCATCTAGATTTTTTTCCACCGAACTGCGGAGCAGTGAGCGATGAGCACGGCGAGCGATTTCACCAGGACATTGCAACAATGGAGAAACGCTATCAGGGCAAATGGAGCCCATCAATGCTTGCAGACTATTGCTGGACAGTGACAAGAGATGCTCCATTTAATGAATACAAGAGACAAGCCAAGAAGCGCCGAGTAGACACTGAATAGGACTAAACTATGTACATAATAGTTTTTTGCCTTTTGTTTCATAATAAATTTTATTTATATAACCCTTTTGCTGATTTTTAAAGTGTTACATAAACAGGACAGGTGAAATATTATCATGTAAAGCAACCATAAACACATGAAAAGACCTAGGTTTACAATTTATGATTAAAACTCTACTATCTACACAATATACATAGACCTAAAATGTAAAAACTTAAATATCTTAGAAACAGTAGCCAATCAGTTGTTTTAATTGTCATATTTGAATTCAGCACATCAAAATACATAATAAATAGCACATTTTATCTCTGAAGCAGACGACTTCTCAAAAATTGTAGACCAGTGTTATTATTATTTCAGCAATCTTCAAGCTCCAACAAAGGAAAAAAATGGATTTTTAAAAAGCAGGACATTCAGAAAATGGAGAAAAGGATAAGTAGCAGGGCTGACAAACTTTTGCCTTGTCAGTTGATTACTTTTCATCATAAACTGAAAGGATTACAGGGACCAACCATTTGAGAGTCTGTCCTCCTTCATTCCCCATGCCAGTTAAAATTAAACAAGCCAGGTATTCAGCATTATTCTCTAGCATTGCAGTAGTTGGCAATGGGGAGAGGTAAGATGGGATTTTCAAAAGCACTCATCCTTGGCCTAACTCTGTTAACTGACTTCAGTCAGATCAGAGCTAGGTCAATGGTGATGGGTTTTGATCACCCCACCCATACTGTATATAATTCCTAGGGTTCTTCAGTGCAGACAAACATGGAATCAGTTATGATTATTGCCCACACCTAGGCTGATTGACAATTAACTAAGGAACCGTAAAATGTACGGCAGCCTGATCCAGACCATGGAGTTTAATGCGAGTTTTTGGGGGTTCAGCAGCTCTCAGGATCAGGTCCTTTGTGTAGTACTTTTAATTTACATCATGAAAGTTGCAAATTTTAAAAAATGTAAACAGTGAAATTTCCCCCATTATCGTTTTTTTCTCATTCCTGGGAGCTGCGTCGGCAATACATTTCTCACCATGCCAGTTTCATATTGTGACTTGCTGTGCTACACATGAAAATGTTGATTTGCAGTACTGCAGGTGAATCTGTTAGCACCAGAAAGTAAAGTGTCTCTTGATACCATTACCCTTTACACCAGGACTATTCAATAACTGCATGCTGCTTCTGCAAGTCTAAGTAGTGTTCTTGCTACCCTAGTACAGCCAGATTCTTTTGTTCAGGTGCAAAGGGTGAAATAAACACAAAATACCATCTACTTCATTGCTTTAAACTACTGTAATCAAGTAAAATGTTCCTCCAGTCACTAGAACATAATAGGTCTCTGGCAGCCTTCTAAAAATCTCAGCAAGAAACAAAGGTTTTTCTAGCAAATGAGATTCTTGTGCCATTATTAACATTCTATAGCAGGTTCTACTGCACCCATTGAAGCAGAAGAAAATGAACCATCTCCTTTTTCTTTTTTCTCTTCCATAAAACAGAAACTAACTAAAGAGATGTAGTCCATAATAAAGATCTAAGTAAAACACAATATTTTATCGATTACGTGAGTGACACCACAGTAACTAAATTGAAAAGTTTTGTTCATATTCTCTGACTTGTCGAAATACAAAAACTGATTTTAAAAAAATCAATCACTCATAGTATTTGTAACATCTAATAAAGCAAAAACTCATTTCAGTATTTCTCTCACATCTATACAAACTATTTTTATGGGCTACAATATATATTGTAGTACAAACATTGAGAAAGTAGGTAATACATTTGCCTTACAAATATAAAAGATTACAAATCTCAAGTTGCAGTTTAATAATCTAATTAAATCTGATTTTTTTCTGTAATCATATTTTAATTTAGGACTTTTTTAAGGCAGCAAAATTACTAGCACTTCGCAGAAAACCAACTTAAAAGTCACATCTCTTGTCAAATGACTTTGAGGTCTATGTCATCCTTTCTCTTTTTTGCTGTGGATGAAATGAGTGTGGAAAATCTGCTATATTGGCCAAAATTATAGCAGTGGGAGCAACTGTGACTCCCCTCTGACTCCGTATGATGTGTTTTCAGGCTTATGGTTGGTCAAGGAGTGAGGAGAAGTTGGAGAAGAGCCATTCTCCACAGTAACATTTCCTGGAAAATCCAGGAGAATTTCCTCATTAGCCCTGCCACCCACCATGACTGTAAAAAACTCCTCCATGCTGCAAAATCCCCACCTTTGGGAAAGGGGTTTTGGCCAAGAAGCCCCTGGGAAGCTATGCCATTTTAGTATAGTCCTAGCTCAAGGGAATGTTCAAAGATATATGTGAAAATATTGTAGAATTTGGAACATCTGTGAAGTTCATAGATTCCAAGGCCAGAAGGGACCACTGTGATCATTTAGTCTGACCTCCTGTATATCACAGACCATAGAATTTCCCCAAAATAATTCCTGTTTGATCTTGAGCATATCTTTTAGAAAAACATACATTCTTGATTTTCAAATTTTCAGTTATGGAGAATCCACCACAACCCACGATAAATTGTTCCAGTTGTTGATTATCCTCATTGTTAATAATGCACGTCTTATTTCCAGTCTGAAAAGGCAAAGCCTGCCCTGACCAAGCTGAAATTGGAGGCTCGTGCCCTGCGGCCAGTAGGAAGGGATGTCAACCTCCCTTCTGATGGGAGAATTCAGTAGAAAAGTTACTTTACTCAATCCCTCTTGCAGAGTTTTTACGGCAGGTGTGATTTAGTCCCTAGTTTCTATGGCCACTTGATACTTTGTCAACCGGGAGAACTTTTTGGAATGCTACTTTTCCTTTTGCCAATGAAGTTAACTATGGAAGTTGTCAGATAACTATTCTTAAAACAGCCTCTTTTGAAGTGATTTGATGTTTTCTTCTTGAAGTATTTTACTAATTATGCCTTTTAATTTTGCTCACTGAAGAGAAGATACTTAGCCAGTCAAAGAACTTATGTTGTGTCAAAAAGTATCTGCTTAGGTACCATTAGTAGGATTATATGGTAATTAGTTTCTATTGTTGATTGCCCAACAGTCTTGTCAGCTACCAATTCTTCAACCATCTGTTTGGAGATTTTTGTTTTTAGGAGAAGCTGAGTTAGGGATCTTACACATTTTCTGAACATCTTGGAGAAAGGTTCATCCTCTCTGTACTCTCCTCTCTTCCAAGGCTTCTGTGCTGCAGATCTTGCTTTTTAAATACTGGCATGAATCAATAAGTAAAAGAAAACCAAGATTGGATTTGAGTGATAACAGGTGCTATAATAAGCATAAAATGTGTTCAACATAGCAAAGGTTTAGGCAAATTTTTTAAATTAACTACTGTGCTAAAACTTTCTCACAAGATTTACTCACTTCAGTGGCTCACTGTCTCACGTTTTCTTTTCCTTTTATGTTTGCTTTCTGCATCAAACTGGTCATCAACTCTGTGCCATAATATATCAGGCTGTGAAATAAGCTTGGTTGAGTAGCAAGAACATTATGATTTCTCATTTTGCAGCAGACAAATTGCCTTATGTTCAAATTCATGCTTCTCAGTAAGGCTCCCAAATACTTTCCAGACGGTGGTTTTTAATATCTGATCAGGAAAATGTGTCCTAGCGCTTAATTCAGACTTGCCATCAAAAACCATGAAAAGGATGTATTTACAATAGGCTGGATCCTGAAGATATTTATTTTAGTTTTAATTCACTTTTTATTCTGGTAAAATTCATTGCAATCAACTGGAGTTTTATATGAATAAGGACTTCAGGATTTGGCCCAATGATTACCACTTGGCAGATCATCTTTCTAATCTTTATTTATACATAGGCTATCTACAGTGACCAAATTCTCATCTCATTTACATTAGTGAGTCTGATTGTAGTGGGCTTGCTGTGAATTTTCACTAGTCTAACAGAGATCAGAATCTGATCATGTGTGAGATATAGAATGCCAGTGACATTGTCAGCTTCCAATGGAATTTCCATACAAAACCAATGTCCTTACAGAGCTGCAACTTTAACAATATTCTATTCAGCTTGACAAAATCCATATTTTATCTTGATCTTAGAGTATTTTTTGTCAAGTTGGTTAAATGTATTTTAATTAGAAAGAGAAAGGAAAAACCTGTTGGATTTAATGGACTTTTTTGCCCTCATCAAAAGTCAGTTCCATTTTCAAGCTTGAAATCTGGCATGTTTTTATTCTGTGAGCAACAGTCATTTTGTCTACAAAGAAAAACAAACGGCATGCTGATAGATAGACCCCCCTATCCACTAATGAAAAAAATGAAGCAACAAGCACAAGCAGGTTTTTAGTAGTGCTGATTGTAAAACAAAATTTCTGTTCCACGGGAAATTCTGACATTTTGAAATTTGTTTCCATTCTGAATTGGAAAATAAAGTTGAAATGACAAAATTTTCTGTGAAATGGAAATTCTCAAATATTTTTATTCAGAAACTTAGTAATATTTTGTTTTAATAGTGTCAAAATGTTTCATTTTGATAAGAGAAAAATGTTTGCTTTGATAATGTAAAATATTATAATATAATGTTAAATACGATATCATATAAGATTTAAAATATTGTAAAATCTAAATTAAATCAGTCGAAATGAGAAAGTTAAAATAAAAATTTTTACTTTAGTAAAATGAAATGTTACAACATTGAAGAAACAAGAAAGCTCAATCAATTCATTTCAACATTCTCCCATTGAAAATTCAGTAAAAATTGGCATGTTCCCACAAAACGGTTCAATGAATTTACATATTCCAATAAAAAGCTGTTTAATCAAAAAAAATTGACCATCTCTAGTTAACAGTTTTATAATAAATAATGCCTGATCCTTATCCCATTGAAGTCAATGACAAAATTCCTATGGAAATAGGTTAGGGTCTCTAAAGTGTCTTTAAAATCTAATTTCCATACCAATGTGCACTTCTGTAACTAACATTCTCATAGTAGCTACTTTAATAACATTCCAGACATTGTGGATCAAATTTGGTTTTTGTGAAGGGCATCAAACTACTTCTCTGGCACTGTATATGTATGTGAATGGAGGGAAACGGTGTACTCTGTACACATAAATGAATACTGTAAAGTGACTTTACACTTGATGAAAGGAGAAACTTTTAAACCATTCCAACATAATATACGCAATTCATAGTTTGGAAATCTTATTGGCAAACACTGTTCACCTTCATGCCCTGTTGCAATAATATCCTTAACTTTTCTGACTCAAATTCTACTTCCAGCGGCTTCAGAGGGAGCAGGAATGGATTCTTCAACTGAGAATCCAAGCACAAAGTTAGTATTAAAATTAAATAGTGCACATATGCATTCTGGAAGTAATAAGTTTAAAAAACACCTCCATGATTAGTATGCATTTCATACATAGCACTGAAGAAGTAACATGAGCACTTAGAAATACCAAAGTTCTGGAGACTTGAAAATAGCACATTGAGCATGTACAAGACTTTAGTCTCTTTCCTCTAGAGACATATGGATTAGCATTTATTTTAACACCTTTCTGTGTGGTTATTTGAACAACCAGTCATTCAAAAACAGAAGGGATGGAGGAGATGCAGAAATCTTAAGGCCATCAAAAAAGCAAATTTTGAACCACCTCAACAGTTCTGAACTTCCACTCAGGACTTCATGGGGCTTTGGATCAATTCTAGGAGGAAAGTTTGGAGAACAAATAGTAAAATCAATTCAGCTAATGGTATAGCAGAGGAGTAAGGGTTCATTGGGATGAAAAAGCTATGGGAGCTGCATGCTATAATTTCAAGGACAATGATTGGATGCTTGGAAGAGAAAATCAGTAGTATTTAACTGGCAGTTAAAGCAAATTCTCCTTTAGCTCAATAAGTTGCCTTGAAAATTTTTGGATGCAAGTGTCACTCATTAGGTTTCTTTATTAACAGGATTTCTCACAAATAAGGATAATTTTTCAATCAATGTTTACTCACTTGGTTGCTTTCCTGTGTGTGCCCTCTTAACATTTGACATTACAATGTTGATGTATTCTTGCCAGAATGAGTTTGTGCATTAGTTTGTATTTATTTTTAATGTAACCTTTATACATTAATAAACTCTTGTGTTGGTGGCAAGATGAACATTTAAGGCATTCCATTTAACTTTAAAAAATGCTGCTTAACTACATACCATGGGAAGAAAAAATATAGATATCAAGCCCCCTTAGTTTAGCTGTAATATCTTTCTATTTCCAAAGAGTGAGGGGGGGTTCAGTTGCATCTCCCAGTCTTGTTTTTCACAATTTTTAAATATTTTACAATTTTTCTTTTACTACAAGAAAATAACCTGACTATTTGGTGCAAAAATTAACCTTAATGAAATGGGAAATGTGATACTGTAATTGCACACCATTCTATCTATCCTACTTTATTCAGGTTCTCTATACCATGCCAATAACTATAGCATGTAAGCATCTTCCAGAAGAGAGTGCGTGTGCGCATGAAGGCAGTCAAGAGAAGGACATTCAATAAATTATAGTGTTTAAAAACCACACATATGCACACACATCAGGACACTGTAGGGTTCAAGTTCCCACAGTACCTGTATCTCTACCTGCTATATGTATTGCAATTGGGTCTTGAATTAAAGAACACACACATCTATGCAGCAAAGACTAATGCTACATATGTGTGGTTTCATCATTTATATAGTGCTGTATACTGCACATGCAACCTGGGCGAGGGCTGAACACCTGGAACATAACATCCAAGGTTATGGCCATGGAGCAACCCACATGTGCAAACTGCAGAAGAAAGAAGATAGGCAGTCCCTACAGAGCCCCGCATTACACTGCCATGTCTATTTGACTGTGAGGGAATAGGCTAAAATCAGAAGGCTAGTTGCATGAATAAAGCCACAACACTTTGGACTAAAGCACACAACACATGATATCAGTTAGATGGCCAGCCACCTGTAGGCAAGAAAGTGGCATCAGAGTCCAGGCATGTTCGGAAAATTCAGATGGTTTTGCAGATATACCTTGTTCCTTTAAATTGTGTGGTACTGCATGCATTCTGCTGTCTCTATGAAACTCCTGAAACTTCCCTTTCAATCTTGCTAGCTAGCCACACACACAAGATGAAAACTACTGTGCTTCCAATGTAAAGTACACTTGTAGAACCCCACAGGACTCTACTTCTAATTTAAACACTCTAGAGTTCCTACTTTACAAGCTTCATTTTAAAACATTTCCTCACTCAGTTTTCAAGATCTTGCCCTAGAACTCAGTTTAGCTAGTTGCAAAATGAAACCAGTTTTGAGTTAACTCACAGTTCTTATAGCATGAGTTATTAATGCTTGTAACGTGCTTTGAGATCCTCAGATAAAAACTGCTATAGCGTTACCAAAGTGTGTGCAACCATGTTGCTATACAATCAGTAATTAACTATATTTGGTCTATGTTTCAAAATTGCATTAACTAGTACATAAAATACCTACTTAAATACTAATATTATCACTACACAGCCATAATAGAAAGGGGGAAAATATATCTATTTTATTTTAAATATTAAATATTCACAAAATGTTTATAACAATATCTAACAAATAATTAAGATAAATACATTACCTTATCAGGATGAAAGAGATGAGAAAGTTTGTGAATTTTTAATCTGAAAAATAAAAACATAAAATTAATAAGACTTAATGGCATATTAAATATTTACATGTTTCTATTAAAATCTTTCTATTTAATATTTATATACTTAAGTATCTTTATTCATAAAACAGCATCAACTATTGAAATTTTGGTTTGCATTAATTCACTTGCTCAAAATGAACTTTTCTGTGCTATCTTACGGTTTGTATTTTCTCTGCAGGTAAATATTGCCACCACAGACACATTAGGGAAAAATGACAACTCTCCATTTCAGAGAGATACAATTAGACCCAGTTGGTGATCACTGACTGACACACAACACCGGCATATGAAATTGTAACCATCCAGCTGTGCGCTAAGTAGCTAGCCTATATACTCATGAATTATTATTGATGTTACTTTTCTCCTTCTTTTTTCTCCTATTTTTGCTATTTTATTATACCTTAAATTAGATAGCAATTACTTCAGGGCTTGGACAGTGCCTCAACATATGGTCCTGATCTTGACTGGTGCTTCTTGGCCTTATTGTAATACAAATGTTTAACAAAAATAACTGCACACCCTGTTGCTTATTGGAGAAGACACTGTTTTCTGCTAGTGCACCCTGGGGTGCTAGCCACCACAAATATGGTAGGCCAGTGGTTGTCAAACTTTTTTTCACGGACCACTTGAAAATTGCTGAGGGGCTCGGCGGACCACTTAATGATCTTTCCAAATGTTGTTTGTACCATTAGCTAACTCAGGGATCGGCAACCTTAGGCACACGGCTCGCCAGGGTAAGCACCCTGGTGGGCCGGGCCAGTTTGTTTACCTGCCGCCTCCGCAGGTCCGGCCGATCGCGGCTCCCACTGGCCTCGGTTCGCCGCTCCAGGCCAATGGGGGCTGCGGGAAGCAGCGCGGTCCGAGGGATGTGCTGGCCGCCGCTTTCCACCGCCCCCATTGGCTTGGAGCAGCAAACCGCAGCCAATGGGAGCCGTGATCGGCCAAACCTGCGGACGCAGCAGGTAAACAAACCGGCCCGGCCAGCAAGAGTGCTTACCCTGGCAAACCACGTGCCAA